>NC_060257.1:51930967-52647019 GCF_921293095.1 Ischnura elegans | reverse complement strand
CGACCCAGATTTCGATGCGGCTAGTCATCATCTGTACATTTTCACCGAAGACACAGAATTTCCGCCTTCGATGCAAATGTACCAGATGATACTGCCCCGGTAGACCTAGGAATAGTGTAAGAATTCCTGTCATCGGGGTTTGGTATTTATTAAAAATTTCAATCCAATCCGGAGTGGGTTAAAAGTAAATAACAAAATTCCATCGTTGAAACAGACAAATAGACGAAGCAAGAGGACGAGAAAATAGAAGAAAGATTTCGTGTTTTCCCGGCGAATGGACTTGGTGAAGAGTTCTCGGGATTGCCACCGGGTCAGGAACTCCATATCTGCCGACGTTTCGATGTCCGATTCGGTCATCGTCCTCAGGGCTGTGAACACAGCCCTGCCAGTTTCTGGATACAGGCTGTGGAGCCAGGGCTGTGAACACAGTTTCACAGCCCTGAGGACGATGACCGAGTCGGACATCGAAACGTCGGCAGATATGGAGCTCCTGACCCGGTGGCGATCCCGAGAACTCTTCACCGAGAAAATAGAAGTTCAATGTGGTTGGGGGACCGGGCAGGGATGATTCATAAAACGCTCTATGTAAACTTATCAACTTCGGTAGAACATTCTAATGAAACATTTGAGGATTCAATCAATTAATATAATTTTGTTCTGCTTAGGCAGAAGTGGGTCTTCCCGTGATGCATCACCGCACGCAGCGACGGGGAAGCTGTTCAGGGATTCTGGGAGGTGGGGGAGAGGGAACTCGTTGCTACGGAAACGAGGCCAGCTCGGGAGTCCATTTTGGTTCTTCAATTCCTCCCCGGGACATAATATCTCCAATCCATCAAGCTTAATCCACGCGCTACCACTTTTGATTGTCGGAAGGTTGCATGGGACACTGGGTAAGCGGGTTGGACAGGTGGTGGTTCCAGTAGAGTGTTCCGGAAGAACTAGTCCATCTAATCTTTTTTGTTGACTAGTTTGGTTAGTGTTTATCTTGAGGCTTAATCCGCTCCTTGACAAATGCTAAGTAACATTGATTTGTGGGGATATCCTATTAGATAATTGTTAATCACTTTGTAATGGTTTGTGTGATCGCATTAAGGTGGTTGATCTGACATGTGATCCGAAGTGTTTGCCATTTCAATGAAAATTTCGAAATATGATGTACCAATTGTACATCATCGACCGACAGTCTCAAAAAATGGGCTTTCGGCGCTTTATCTTTAGTAAAGCCATTTTTACATTGTTATTTGAATATAGAAGCGTACAGCGATACTTTATAAAACATTAGGAAATAGTTGGTTATTATTCCAGAATATAACTGTCGTTTTGACAAAAAACTGATAAAATATTCGATGTAATATTGACTCGTGATAAAAGACATTGTTGGCACATGTATCGTGTTTAGATTTATCAGTAAATGAATGCTGTCACAGGGGTGAAATCTAATTAGTTGCGTGAGAATATCGATACTGTTGTATCGAAGCGGCGGAATAAGTTCTAATTTCAAAATTTTTGGGGTTGAATTACAATATCCTTTTTCAGTTTTTTGAATCACATAATCGGGAACCTTTCTCTGAAACTTGTGTTAACTGCGCTCTTTTGCATTCCGTGAATTTTATTTCTGGACAGGATCATGGGGAAAATCGGTAAGTATAATATTTTTTTTCGTTAAGTTCTCCGTCTTATGCCTTTTGCAGCACTCACAAATTCACTTATCCTACTGAAAGCGTCGTCTCTAGGGAAGATTGTCAGCACTTTCTCGATTTTTTTATGGAGCTGTACTACGTTTGATCGTCGGGAGATCAGAAACCGGCTCATGGTAAAAGGGCTGGACAGGTGGAGAGGCTGCAGTTAGATACACAGAAATGTATTCCTTCTAATTTATTTTGTTGGTCAGTTGTAGTAGAGTTTTCTTGGGGCATTCTCCTCTACAATGCAACCTTTTTGGCCAATAGGTAACTTGGATTTGATAGGTAATCCCTTGGGAAAGTTGTGATCTATTTGTAATGGGTTGTGGTCCGTACTAATTAGTGATAAGCCGCGCTCTCTTGTTATTCATTTTTTGAACAGGAGTAAGAGGACGCACCATTCTCGCACGGTCGGTCGTATTTTGACTTTTTTTCTCGCATTATTCGTTTGGCACTATCGTTATAATCTTTAAATTTATAAAGTATTTAGAACAAACCTCTGTTAACATTTCTGTGTGTCTAAAAAAATTTAATCTGTGACAATGCTGAGTTGAAATTTTTAAATTAGAAATTCAGGAAAATATTAGAGGGGCTCTGTTGTGAGTACTCTAACAATTTTAAGATATTAGCGCAAGTTTTAAACGATTAATAATTCAATAATGAACACATGTCGAGCCGACGTGTTACGATTTATTAATGAAATATTAATAATTATCATAATGGTAAACATTATTATTTTTTCATTTAAGAATACGTTTTCGCGAGGTGCTGCGTATTATTCGTCTTAGCTTTCATCGTTTCAAACATCCTCCTGGAAGTGTCTTCATTAGAATGAACGCTTTTCCATATACCTTCTATTTCGTATGCATCGGAGCCGTACCAATATTAATCGTCGGGAGAGCGGATGGGAGTCGAGGTAAAAGGGCTGGAGTTTTTCCTGTGGCTTATGCTACACTGCTTTGCTCCACGACTGTTAAGTTACATTTATTGATCGAGAAGCCAATTAGATAATTGGAAATCTGTTTGTAATGGTTTGTGGGATCATATTGACTCGAATAAGCAGCGCTCCTCGTGCCCTCTTAGTACTTCGTATTTGGATAGAAGTAAGGGAAAATTTGGAATGAGGTTGTTTCGGAGCACAAACTATAAAAAAATTATATTAATGGAAAGAGTTCGGTCGATTGATGAGAAAGATAACTTACGAAAAAATCTTCATCCAGCAATATTCTCATTATTTGCATTACTAAAGTAGTCTACTGATTAGCGTAGGTTTCCAAGGAGTATTTAAGAAGGATACTATCAGCTTCCCCTCCCTTCATGGACTCCCCTCTTCAATTCATAACAAGGCATACTCCATTTTATCCAAAACTCCTTCTCTTTCTTTCCTCTTCCTCGTTTAGCCATCATTCTACCCTCCAACTCAGTTTCCAACATCCCCTCCCCGCTCAGCAATATTCTTACTAATTAAAAAACCGCTAAGTTTTCGCCACCTTTCATGAGTTAGTGACGTCAATTAAGTTCGATGAAATATTCTCGTTTTTTCCATCGGGTGAGTTGCTTGTATGCAGACGTTTCGATAGATACCTCTGCCATCGTCTTCAGGGCATCTGGACGGATCATCAGGGATGCCCTGAAGACGATGGCAGAGGTAGCTATCGAAGCGTCGGGCTACAGGCAACTCATCCAGTCGAAAATCCAAGAAGATTTCATCGGTGTCATGCGCGTGGAAAGAACAAAATCATGTAATTCTATAGTCCGGTTCTTCTTCTTGCTCAGGAAGAACTGCTTACTGAGGGGAGGATTTTTTCTCTATAGACTAAAGAGCTACGGTCCTCGGCTGTCCGATGCGAGGAACTTGTTAAAACTGATGTATACGAGAAGAAATAAGAGCGCAGGACGTCATTAATCGGGGAAAGAATATATCTCAGAAATGACGTCGATTTTTCACCACCAATTACTCGATTAGAAGGACATTGATCGAAAAACCGAAAATATTCCAGTCCCTTCCTTATGCCTCCGATATGACGATCAGCAATTAAATACAAAATTAGGAACTTATTCATTAGAGGTATGTTTTCAATTAAAAATGGTTTTGGGATATGGTTGCGTCGTATTCTTCTTGTTTTACTTACCGTTTCATTCGTCACACAGAAGCTTCATCAAGAGCCTGAACGATTCTCAGTATTTTCTCTTTTTGTAGGGGCAAATAAATGTTCGCTTCACCATGTTTTGACCGATTTGAATTTCGGGCAGAAGGCATGAGTTCGCCCACATTAGGTAAACATTGGATGAATTGTGGAAATTTGGTTTACTAAGTTAAAAATCAAGATGCTATTGTCACTCATTTGAATTGAGATTTGGATAACTTATGACTGTCAGTCGATGGTAATAATGATTGATTGTCGATAGTTTAGACCATCGGTGGGTTGCTGACATCCGGCGGACCAATGATAATAGGTGAATTATTGACAATTGGTGGAATGGGGACAGTTTTTGTACTGTTGAAAATTGTGTATGGTTGAAAATCGGTAGACATTATGCCTATTTGTGGACCATTGACAATCTGTGATTTATTGATAATAATCAATTAAGTAATTTTCTTACAATTAGTTTACTATTGATGGTCGCTTGATTATTTTATGTAGTTAAGTCAGAAAATCATGACGTTACCTATAGAATTGTAATGGGGGCTAGGAACCTCGAAGCCGGGCTTCGTTTTTTTTCCCCACCCTGTTATATTTCTTGGTTTTGTGGCTATTGCTATGGCCTCGCTAATGAATCACGGATGATATTTTTCCGGATCTTATGCTCCCATTCGATTCGACATTATCTTTTGAATAGGGACAGTAAAATTGTGACATTTTAAAAAACTTTTCATGCAATGGATCACGAATATTACAAAAGAGGATCCTCAAGTCGGCCTCGTTTGTTGTCGCCCAGCGCGCATTTAAATGGGTTTACAGAAGCCACCACTCGCGTCGCCGGCGGACAAATTGATCCAAATTTCACGGGAAAATAAGGTATAATTAGGAGTGTCAACCTATAATTATGTACATAGTAATGTGATCTATCGGATGCATAACTTTATAATGCTATTCCTCGCAATTAAAAACATTATAATGCAAAATATTGGAAAAAAAGTGGATCGCATTGGACTCATCACCGCGCCTCGGACATTTTTGAAAGCCGATTAAAATGCGACCGAAGTGGCAAGAGAAATCAACCCTCTGTGGGATGGAATTGGGCCTCTTTTAAGCAGTTCTCTTGAAATAGATTTAGTTTAGCCGAGTGATTTTCGTCATTTGGCCCGTTGTCAGTGTCTTTAATTTTTCTATTTGTTATTCCTTGTTGTAACGGAAAGGGTGGTCTTCTCCGAAGCCTTTTCTGCTATGGCACCGATATAAAAATTATTTCTTGCTCTGCAAACCATCAGTTCCCTGTAACGCTTCCTGTCCTTTTGTGGTCTAATACTGCACTGATCTTCTCGTGAAATTAATCGTCCCGCGTAAAAAACTAAAATGAAAACCCTTATCCACCTTAATCTCCTATCTCAAAAACCTTTTAGGAAATAAGTGAGGGATCTCTTTAGACTAAGAGGACCGTGCAGAGTTTTCAAAATGATTCTGCACCAGATAACTCGAAAGACTCGTTTACGATGCGGACGTATGCTGGACTGAACCAAGAAGAACAGCTGTGACAACGTTATTTTTTTAAAAGTAGAACTTCTTTACATAAACTTTTTACCATCTCTGAGAGCCCATACAATTTCTTCGCAAGAGAGCGATCTGGAAGAAACTAGGAGTTGTATGTCACACATGGTGCAAAAAAATGCCTAGACAGCTTGAAAATGACGTAGAACACATCGAAATCGGTCGCAAAATATTAAAATTGTCTGGAAAGTACAAAGTGACTTGATTTTATTTTATCATGTATAATGTCCACAAAGTTAATTCACCAAACATCAACTTTATCCTTGAGAACGATGGGCGAGTTGCATATCGAAACGTCGGTAGGATATTTGGAGGACCTTACTCGGTGTGAGATCCGGGAAATATTCACAGCCATTGATAATTGTTTTTGGGTTAATTCCGCGTCGACTCATTTTCGGTGGACGACAGTTTCGGGCGCATTCCACCTCCCGTCTTCGAGTCCAAATGATCTGCTGAGCTTCAATTTTCTTTATATATAAGGCTAGTCAGGCGCGCGCTGATTGGCTCGGTTTGGTTTCCATTGTCGGAAAGATGAAGCCTTATCTGTAAAGAATAGAAGCTCTGCGGATCATTTGGACCCGAAGACGGAAGCTGGAACGCGCCCTAAACTGTCGTCCATTAAAAATGAGTGGACGCGGCCCTAACCCGGATAACAAATATCAATTGTTTTTCGGGTTATTGCCGCTTCAATTCCACCAATCCATCAATTGTTAATTCTCTGCGGAAGCGTCTGTAACAACTTAACTGCCGTATCAGAAAGGAAAGACAATGGCAGGTTATACAATTTATTAATTACTGCGACCGCTTCCGATTGCATAGTATCATCATCAGGCGTGTAATCGAAACCGGTTGCAGTAATTAATAAATTGTGGAACCTGGCATTGTTTTCCTTTCTCATACATCATATAGGAGTTCCGTCATGTTTCGCCTGACATGATTGAACTTAACCGCCATTGTTCGTTGAAAAAAACCAGACATTACATTCATCCTCCTTGCCGGCCTATGTCCCGTTTCCTACCCTACAGTTACTTACAGTAGGTACTGTTATTTTTTGCGGGATAGCTGTTTTTTTTAAACAATACAACCCCTAAAACCCCACGCTTCACGTTTTACGCCCCTTTCTCCCCCACCCCTTCGACTCGTAAATCTTTCCCGTTCCACGGCCTTTATTTCGGGAATATTTTTTCCTCACTCGCCTCACCAGCCGCCCGCTTTTTAGTCGACGTATCGGGTCTTGTTCTCAGCGCAGTGGAATAAAGGGATCGTTGGGGTGGCGTTTCGACGGAAAAAAGAAGAACGACATGCGAAAAAAGCAGGCTTTCCGTATAGGTGCCGTGTCTCCTCTCTTCCCACCTTCCCAACCCAAACATCTTGCGCTATTTCTTTTTTTTTTCGTTTGAACAAGCCCTCCCCCCTTGTATGGAACTATAATATCCCTCGAAATGCTGCGCGAAACAATATTGACTCCATGCGTGTCGATATTATACCTGTTGCTCGCGGTGTATTTTCTATAAAAACTTTAATGATATTTAATATTTTTAGAAATTGAGCTTGCATTTTTTCAGAAAATTCTTTTTAAAATTATCATGAAAACTTAACGAAGGGCTTAACTGAAAATTTTATGATATATGCGTAAAATATGCTTACTTTCTTACGCTAATGCTTCGAAATAAATAGCGATTTTAACTGATTTGCGGCAATGATGCTATTTGTGAACTAAAGAAGGGGTCTATGGCCTTTTATTGGGCTCTATATCTTTTTGAGTCCGGGTGAAAATTTTCATTTATATGGTGTGCAATGCATTGAATAATCGCTTAGAGTGTAAATAAATTTCGTAGCTGCAAAAGTAGAATTTTGCACGATAGACCATGAACCAGTGGTAGTGCTAATCTTTTACCCTTTCAGAGGTTCACGTTTCTGAAATTCGTTTTCGTGAGAATAAGTTCTCGGATATTTGTCATTCATTTGGAGTCATATAACTTGCATGTTTTCATTTAAGAATAACATTTATATCTACGCTTCCTTTTCAGTCACTCACAAGTGTTTTCACCCGAAAACATCAATGGCTCACTTCCTGAAATTATAGGTGTTCCGTAAAAATGCCTCACACATTTAATTTTACACTTGAAGTATTTTAATATTTGTTGTCTTTATATTTTTGATATTTAAATAATCGGACTATTGAATAAGTTGTGATTTGCCCTACTTTTAAAGTTGAAAAATCACTCACGAGAACACTTTGTTTTCGGTTGTGTTTAAGGTACTCTTTCTCTTAAAAGTATTTCGATGGACATTAAAATGATGTTTACCTGTCTAGAGTTGCGTTGGAGTAGGGAATTAAAATTCTCTATCCCGTTCCTGGAATGAAATAATTTTAAAATAATTATTTTTGTGTGCTCTGTTGCTAATAACTAAATACCTCGCTTCGAAAGCGAACAGGTGCAGTTTTCTATCCAGGATTAAGTTTAAAGCCTATAGTAACGCTCCGCATGTACTTATTTTATTGAAAGACCTAGTTTTCAGCACGTTTTGCCTTTACCGTGATAACGGCAGTAGCTGCTTGTACCTTGGTCTATCAAATAACTCAATTAATAAGGAATATTGCCATTGGTTTTTTTTCATCGATATGGCAAATTTTGCTAAATATAAGCCTGGTTCGTATATGTACGCAATATACTTAAAAACCTCGCCGTATGATATCAATCTGTTCTGGAGGACCGATCCATTGTATGTTTAATCGGCCTTTCCATTGTATCCGAAGGAGGGATTAATCTTGAGAGGATCACAAAATGTAGATGCTGCTATTTTATAAAATTTCATTCGTAAAAAAATAAGGCGTAGAATGCCATGGGTATTGGCAATTTGCTATTGGTAACAAATACAGCAGAATTTGAAATTTTCAAAATTTCGCGCAAAATCAACTCGGATCGTAAGCCGCATCCATCTTACGTAAGACATATTGGAAAGGATATTTTACGTTTATGTCATACGACGATGTGGCTCTGAAGCTGTTTATTCCATGTCTGTTGGATGCGGTGAAGTTTTGGGAGAGTTCGAATCCAAAGTAATAATGCTTCTTAATTTTGTAAATGAATCGTTCTAGGTGTCTACATTTTACAGGAAACGATAGGGTATCAGGCTTATCTTTGTGTATCCATGCTGTATCCATGAAAAAAGTAAAGAAGTATTAAAAATGGAAAATTTGTAATGTTCCTTAAAAAATGGAATTATTCGATGGAACAAGGTCCAAGCACCTACTGCAATTATTACGGTAAAGACAAAACGTGCTGAAATCTTGGTCAGTCAATAAATAAGTATGCGTATAGTGGTACGATTGGCTTTGGATTGGCTGACAGAATACTATACCTGCACCCTTTAGAGGGGTATTTAGTTATTATCATCCGATCACACAAAATAATCATTTTATAATAATTTCATTCCAGGGATTGGATAGAGAATTTTAATTCATTACTTCCATGCAAATATAAACAGGTCAATACCGATTTAATGCCCTGCAAAATACTTCAATTTAAAATGAGCACCTACTGCCATGATCACGGTAAAGTGCCTAAACCAAGGTCGGTCAAGTGTTCTGTTCTGCTTTCTGAATTGGCAGAATTCAGTGGTGTGGCGTTACAGATCTCGCAACCTTGAGTATTGTATCTTCTCTGGAGAAGGCATTCTTCCATTCTATGTCAACATTTCGCGCCTGGATGCAAAAAAATGGTGACTTGTTCTTTTTCTTTGTGGAAATTCGCCACATCCATGAAAAAATGAAAAAGTAACTGTAATATTCCTTAAAAATTGAACTAATTGATGGATCTAGGTCAAAAACACCCGCTGCTATGATCGCAGTAAAGCCTAAACCTTGGTCGGTCAAGTCTGCTGTACTGTATTCTGAATTGGCAGAATTCGGTGGCGTGGCGTTACAGATCTCGCAGCCTTGAGCATTGTGTCTTCTCTGGAGAAGGCGTTCTTCCATTCTAAATCAACATTTCGCACCGGAATGCAAAAAATGGAGACTTGATCTCACCGTAACCGAAAAGCTCTTCTCTCCTCCGTCTCCATGACAAATGCCTCCTACTTCCCCCGCACCCCTGTCTCTGAGAGCCTGTAGGAAGGGAGAGAGGTCTTAAAGGAATTCATCTTCGTTGTTTTTTCCCTTCCAACTACTGAGCCTTCATCGGCTCTATATATTCCAGTCTCCCCCTTTTTTTTACGACTCTTTCATCATTTCCCCTCTCCTTTCTCGCCTCAGAGTTTTCCTTCCCTAAGCTGGCTGCAGTTATTCCTTTCTTCTCCCATCAAATGTATTTGAATGAAAGGAATGGGATCCTTTTATTCACTCGGTTGGTTTGGGATGAATGACGCTTATTTTTTTCGTTGGTCGCGGGAAATTAAATGGCGGTCTCCGAGTTTCATTTTTTTTAAATTTTCATTTGGAAAGCAAGGCAGCTGTTTTTTTTCTCCCTAGGGTGCGAACGCGGGTATCGTTTTATTTTTTTCTATTTATGCATACCGTTTAAAAATACGTTTGGCATTTCATTTAATGTTCTCAAACTGCGTGAGATACGGTTTTGATATATTTTTATTTCGTCAACTCGTCGGATTAAGTTATTTGCATAATGTCTTTGACGTTAATTGGAATTTCTCAATAAGAACACTCTTGTGGCTCACTTGAAGTTTTAGTTCAGGATTTAGATGAATATTTTGCAAATTATTTTATGGAGGGTATGTTCAGGGTAAATAATTTTTCTGCTTTGCGAAAAATATTTAAATAATTACGGTTGGAGATTTCCTTCTACGAATCGATGAATAGTTTTATTTGGAAAGGCCAATCGATAATGGATTATTTGTTTGTGTAGAGAGAGCTTTCAAAAGTAGTCGTTTTTACAAAAAAAAGAACTTAACGGTCAGAAGTGAGGCAATAGAATTTCACATTCATGCTCAGCAATATTGTCCCAATTGCATTTAGCCACTGCATTCATTTCAAATGATGCACTCGATATTATAGTATTTTTATCACATTGAAACACTTTTTAAATGACATTAAATTGTGGTTTTGGACCAATATTTTCTGTATTCATTCGTGAAAAGAGGCTGTGAGATTTTATGTTAAGTAAATCTCGTTTCAATGCATGCTGCATGCTAGTGATTGATCACCCCCTGCCAAACACCCTAGAGGTGGCTCGCAGGGTATTATGTAGATGTAGATGTTTCCTTTTTTTCATTTTATCATCCGCCTCTTTGTGATCCGTATCTATGTTTGGGAATCGGAAATTTCTGTTATGTCAACACTGGAATTACATCCACTTATTATTGTACTCGGCAAATGTATGGCGTTCTTTCTTGCGTCCTGACCCGAGTTACGTCCATCGCACCGGGATTGAAATGTCTTGCTCGAGGCCCTCTGGATTTTCTAGTCGATGGAAGGATAAGACCGATGTTTGCCTTAGCCTTTTGGAATTCGCTTTCTCGTGGGTGAATTCCCCTAGGGGGCTTTTTATCCAAGTGCATACTCCAAGGAGATGGCCAACCGCTTGGTCCATAGCTCTTGCAATCCCCATCTACCCTCAAGGATCTCCACGGTGGTTTCCCCATTTATATTTACCAATCACTTCCCAGTCCAAATCGGTATACTTCTTCCTGTCATATTATTTTCCCCTTGCCTTACCTGGTATACCAGGAACTTTAACTTAAATATAGGACTCCATGAATTGGATGGGTGAGGCAGATACTTTGTGGAGATCCATTATGAGATATGAAGTGAAACACTTTGCACTTTCCACATAAAAATTAATTGCACTAGAGTCGACACTATGATAGACAACATGGTAGCGAAGAAGAAAAAAGAAATTTCCCTTAGGCAGATCTATTCTTTGGAACCTGGGGAAGCTCAACGCTGGCGAAAAACATTTATATTGGTAGTGCTTCCGTAAGAGTAGGTAAATTTCTTAATCACCTTGGCATCAAACCAGCCTTCCACAATAGAAAAAACCTAAAATATTTGCTTCCCAGTGTAAAAGACCGTGTGGATATCAGGGACCAAAGTGGAATTTATAGGCTAAAGTATGGGGATTGTATGGCGTCATACATTGGACAGACGGGGAGAAGTCTGAAGGTCAGAGCATAAGAGGGACTTTGAAAACAGGGAAGGAAAATCCCAGTTTGCGGCTCACCTCCTAGAAGATGGACACCGGGCTGACTTCATCCCAGAAATGCTGCAACGGGTTAATAAAGGAAAAAAATGGACATTTGGTAACAGTTGTACATCGTATCTGCCATTAGTAGAAAAGATGTACTAGAAGATGTACTAGTAGAAGACTAATGACCATGTTTTTCCCTTCCATTCTCCGATCCTTGACCTCCCTCAGCTAATGGGGGAATAAACCCTCCGAGCACCTGAAAACAGTCACCATCCCCTACCTCACCCCAGACCAACGGTCAGTTTAAAATTCCCAACCCTCCTTTCCACCCCACCTTCCACCCCCATTTCTCAAATGTTTGCGAGTGTGCAATTTGTGTATATATATTGGTATGGTTAATTTCTTGGTTTTGTCTTGATAATGCTGCAGTGCAGCGAAACATGTCGACTCTAGTGTAATACATTTTTATGTGGAAAGTGCAAAGTTTTTCACTTCATAGGACTCCATATTATAAAATGGATGCCAGATAGGGATCAGAATGGTGTGGTGGCTAGATTGTTGGCTTCACACGCTGTTGGTTCGGGTTCAAACCTTGGGGATGACAGAGAATATTCAGTGTGTTGCTTTCTTGAGTGTTGTGTGAAGGAAACATCAAGCGCAACACTCCGTCCGTCGGATGGGACGTTTAGATGAGGTCTCTATGGCGCTTTCCGCTAATACTGACGCTGGGTTTTTCTCCACCCTTCCTACCTGGCACAAATGACTTTAGCTTTTGGTCGCTTCCTTAAATTACCCTATCACACTGGAAGACAGATGTCGATCTAAAATTGACATTAATTGCCTCGGGAAAAAGTTCCCCCGATCAAAACGAACCGCAGACCTTTGGTTTTGCGGTAAGTCGAAGGCTAGCGGTTCGATTCCCGGTCCACGGAATTTTTTTACCATGACAATTAAAGTGAATTTTACCGTCGCCAATGTGGCAGGATTAAAATATGACGTGTTGATGGCGGTATTCGTCCTAACGCGTTGTTGTTTTATCGATGGGGAAATCATAGAGGCCCAATTACATCCCTTAGAAGGCTGATTTATGTTCCCAATTCGGTTGCATGTTAATCGGTTTTGGTTGACACCCCTGATTATACCTTATCCGTGAAACTCGGATCGCTTTGCCCATCAGCGACACGAGTGTCGTCTTTTGTAAACCCATTTAAATGAGCGGTGATTGACCACTCATTTTAAGAGTCCGACTTGAGGATCCTTTTTTTAAATATTCGTGGTTTTATCAATCTTCATGAAAAGAAGTCGGTCCTCTCGTCTAAAACAGTTGAATTTATCGTATTGGGTGCTATGCAGCAGTATTACTCACCAGCATTTTCCCAACGGGTCCTCAATCATTCTCTACTTTCCTCTTTTCACTAGTACCTCAGCGAAATCCGTCCTATATCAATTCCATCTTATAGCTGTGTATCTTATAGCGTAAACAACCGTGCCTGTCTACGCGAAAGAGTCCATTTTTTACTAGAAACATCGAAGTCGTTCTTCAATATCTTTCTTCGAAGGCATTTTTGATTTTGTCGTATTAGTTGGCCAGCTTTTTTTTTCCAAAGAGCATTTGCGGCAAAGTTACGTTATTTTTTTATACCTTTTCGGATGCATCAAGGAGGTCATCATGTCATGTCGAGAATTTGGTATGCGTCCTTTAAAGTGCGTAATGTTAGTTCGATCATTAGCATCAGCCTCTATGGTTGCTTGATACTGTTGGAAAAGTCGACCCGTGTTACATTGAGAGGGTGAGAATCCAAGGGCTATAAGTAATTTTTTTTTCTAATCTGAGTTACGAGCAGAAAATGATAGAAGTAGTATAAAAAAACTAGGCGGCCAAGGCGTGCGAGTGAGTCTCTGTTCTGCGCTGAAATTGAGTGGAAAGTCAAATGCTCTTAAAAAAAATACCTAGTTGATTTCGTTTGTTATCTGTGCTTAACTCCGTTTAGAAAAAAATCACATGTACCCCTTGGCATCTCACCCCTTTAATTATGATTGTGGTTGTGATAATTAGCGGTCATGCATTGCTGTAAACATGATCCCTTCTAATTTCCCTTCAATTGAAGCTGTTTTATTTCGCACAATTTGGGAGGAAGAGTTTTCCCGGAGATGAAGACTTAACTTGTCACATTTTTGGCATTGTATTTGTCCCTTCTCCGAGTGCTATCTTTTCCTCACATCCTCAACATTGGTGCTATTTATTTCTCGGGTAGCGAGTTCAAATTATATTCCGCTACTCCCATTATCAAATCTCGTCTCCGTGTTTAATTATTATGGCACTTGGGTGCGGCGTGTTCGCACGCCATTCCTTGCTTGGTCACCGCATAAATGAAATCCTCTATAATGGTTACGTTTCGAAACACTGACGTTGATGGGAATTATCTGTCAACATATGCCCCACCTCATGGTTGTCGCTGTTTTTAAATGTCCTCATACATATTGATCTATATGTTGCATAACTTCTAATACCGTTCACTCTTGCGATCTTCTATTCTCATCTTTATGGTTATATTACCAACCTGTTCCTATCCATTTCACCTGTTTTTGCTAGGTATGTCATTATCATCTGGCTGTGGTGGCCTTGAAATTAAAGAAATTGTCTAACTCGGAAAAAATTATAGCGCTGATGCGTGCTGTGAAGATCTCAGATAAAATCATGATTTTATTCGTACGATATGATATCAGCAGCTCAAATATCTATCACGTGACTCATTGAAAAATCTCTCCATGATTGAGGTAATCGATGAAGAAGCAAGTCATGTTTGCTAATTGGTTAATATTTTATGTCTTTGATGCTCCTTTTTATTTAATTTTGTCTTTAAAAACCTCAATACATACATTGATCTTGAATTTTTTAGGCTATATGAGTTCGACCGTTCTAAATATTTTCCTTTATCACAAATTTTAACTCGTCATTTTCTCATATGCAAATTTTTTAAATTCTATATTCTTACAAATTTTGACCAATCTCTCTCAATATACCCAGTAACTTTCATGATAATTTCCTGTTTTATTCAAGTTACACGTGACCTATAAAAGCTGCATATGATCGCTCAAAACAGAGTTATACGTTAAGTTAACTCGATCTTTAAGTTTCCATTTTTTGTCTCTTTCTCAAGAAGCAACGAGATTTTCGGGTGAATTACAGCCGATTGCGAGGAATTGGTATATTTTCTCAAAGTCCTTCTGAATTAATTATTTTCACTTCCCTGAGCGCCATATAGCTTCAGGGAAATGCCAGGGAATGAAATTGGCAATATTTCTGTGGAAATTCTAAGAAATTCTGTATTACTTTCTTATAATATCTTTTTTTTATCTCACGACTTTATGTTAAATGAAGTGACTGTTGTCTTCTATGAGGCATACTAGTACAGCTTTGTTGGTTGAGCGTTTTTCTGATTCCGAGTGACCAAAACTCTCTGTCGACAATGTTGCTGATCACGTACTAAAAAAATAAAATATAGAAGCGAATAAGGTTAGTGGTTATCAGTTATTATTTGCTATCGATTATCAATTCATTAAATTTGTGAATCAGGCCTAATGGGCTACCCGATAATTTCAATTTCTAATGACGATATTCAGAGTGGAGCGTAGTCATATATACATAGTAGGGCAGTCAACGAGAGGAGGAACATGTATGTTTTGCTATGAGGCAATTTAATCAACGGCAAACGGCCTTGAATCGGTGCCTTATTACTTTAAGTGCCTTTTGATTCAGTGAATTTCGATTTTTATATTTTTTATATTAGCTATGATTGCGTTGATAATGTTAATTTATGAGTCATTATTTTGTAATTCTATCACATTTTCAAGTTTATCTGACCTAAATACTAAATTTAATGCCAATTTTGATGTTTACCTTCAGAGATAACGTTTTCGTATTAATATCAACTCTCGTGTGCGGAGAAACACGGCCATTTAGAATACCCTAATAATTAGTATATTTAATAAGTATAATGAAATGAGATATTTATAACGTTAAATATTTATTTGCAATATAGGTACCTTGAGATTAATAAAATGTCCTGCGGTATAGTTCACAAATGTATGCATTTAATTTTGGATGCTATAAGTTGGCACTCAAGTTTTTTCGCTGATGCGGTAAATTCCTTTGCACGAACAGTATCAAATGCAATGCCCATTTTTCATTTGGAAAATAATATCAAGATAATTGAAACGGTCATAGCGTTAGGTCAGCTTACTTCTCTCAATTGCGCTCTTCGCTCTATCCCATTTAATCACGTAAATTTTATGTTTTATTGATTGACATTTCTCTTACCTCTACGCTTGATGGTTCTAAATTAGGGAAAATCAATTGAATCTTTGTTTTGTCTTTCTGTGGAGCTTATGAGAGCCTTTGAGGAATGGCTTAATCCTATCCTTTGCCTTATCATTGGCCATCGAAAATTGGTTGCTATCGAAATTCCGTATACTTAATTTTACACTGGGCAACAAATTTTAACTTATTTTCTGATCACTTCAATGTGTAAGCAGCTTTATATCTAACGATTTGATCGTTGGATTATTCTTCCTCATAGAATAATCCTCCAAGGTCGTTAGTATATTAATTGCGTTTGCTTGGTTTCGCTTTTAGTAGGGCCCGCCCGCCTTGTGACGGTGCGGGAATCCTCGTCCCTTCCTTTCCTTCCCCGTCCTATCCCTGGAGGCGTCGTCGGGCTCCTATCGCGGCGGCGCCTCCTTTCCTTGTTCCTTCCGTCCTTCCCCTTCTGGTGGCAGAGGAGAAAAGCTAATCGCTTATAGTCCCTGCCCCAGGAGTGTATCCCGCGAACCCGACCCAAGGGTTTCGTTTCCACTGTGTAAGCAGCTTTATGATGAAATAGGCACACTGATTTCAAATCCCTGGTTAGTTTTCTTGTACCACGTCAAGTTTTTTTAAACTATTCCTTGTGTAGTTGTGACTACTCCCTGCTAGATTGAGCGTTGATCACTGGAGGCATTATTGCTCTCCAACTGACTAACATTTACCTTAAGCGACTGTTACCGGGCTACTCAAGCCGTAGAAGTCCAGCGACAGGTGCATAGCAGTCTAGTTATGCGCGGGATATTGGCGCTTAGCTGGATAGTGAGATACTGGCAATTAGCTGAAATTTGCTTCGTAAGGGAGCTTTGGTGTTGCGCGGGTTTCCTTCACGGATATTTTTTTCTGTCAATTCACACGCATCCGTGCCTTTGAATAAATGCAATCATTCTATATGGATTGTATATAAGGTAAGATTTCCCTTTAAAGTTCTTCATTCGCAAATTTTATGTAACGAATGAGACAAATATGTAGAGGGAATTCTGTAGCTTCAAAGTTGACGTGATAGATAAAAAGTGAGGTAATTTTACTACGTAGAAGCTTCTTTTGGAGTGATAATTAATATCAGGACAATGTTGTAGAAGTGCCTTATGCTTGTTTCATAGGAAAAAAGTTTTCTTTCTTGTTATCCTCTGATAATTACTGTAAGTCCTTTAGTTACGAACATTTGACTTACGAACTTTCAGAGATAAAAACATTCAAAAAATTAAATTGTCCGAAAGTTCAAATTTGGCGCCATAGTGGTTGGCCGACGCAGCGCGGTGTGACGTACCGGAACTCGCTTTTTCGTCCCGCTGGTCTGCGTTTCGCGCGCCTTACGTTCACGCGGGCGGCGAAGTTTTTTCGGCTCCAGTTGCGTCGCACGCGCAATAAGTTTACTTCGTCACCATCGTGAGTTAATACATAATGCAACGGCATAATGCAATACTGTATTACATAATGCAACATTACACTTTGTAATACAGTGTTGCATTATGCAGGATGACTACACTTAACGTTGCCTTGCTCAGGTTCTTTAACTTACGAACAAGGTCTGAGAACACATCTTGTTCGTAAGACGAGGACTAATTGTATAACTGACGCTGGTTCAGTTCGGTATCAAACATTGAGTTGCGATTACTTTGTAATCAAAATTTCTAGCTGTATCCACTTCCTTTGAAGATTCCTTGTATCGGCATGTTACTTTGTACTCGAGCCTTAGGTTTTTAAGTAGCTGGATGCATTAAAAAAGCTATTATCCATTTCTTTATAGCAAATTCAGATACTTGGACACATCCCTACCTCCGATACTCCCTGCTGCCATTCATTTATCCTCTCTTCCAGCATTGTAATGGAGGTAGTTCTGCGATAGTTATATTTCACTGTGTTACAGCTTCGATCGTGTGAACCATGGATACGTTGCTAGGGCAAAATATTGGTCCAAGCATAAAAAATATGCATGAGGATTAATGAGGACCTTTTTCGGAGCATCAAAAGCCTCATGAATTGGTTCCTTAGTTGCGAATATTAACAGCATGACGTCAGTGAGTGATATTGGAACCAATTCGCCCAAAGTGAATGAAGGTGATGTCTACGAGGTGCATTCAAGTTATCAATTCTCCAAGTTTTTCCTCAGGACTGGCTGTTGATAGAAACATCTGGCTTGTTTTAAAATACGGGCGCACTCATTGTAAATGCGCGGTAAATATAGCAACACTGTACTATGGTTTTTAGGATCCCGGAAACTTAGGACTGTTGTTGATACTTAAAATGACGACGTTCCCAGTACAAGAATAGCGCTTTATCATTTGTTTTCTCCTTTTGTGTGGTGTACCACAGATTTAAATCTTTAATGCGTAATGTGCATTAAAATGGACACGAATTTTAGGGAATTTTAACCTTCCAAGTGCATTCTCGTCCATAATTACGGACATAGACCACAAAAGTTACTACGCAAAAAATAGGCAATCTTTTCAGCAAAGTTTTCACGACCCCAAAATTAAAGTTAAATAGAAAAAAATAATTTTTACCAATTTAGAGAAAAAATATCTGACCGAAAAGGATAAATTCATCACCAGTTGAGTGAGGTATATGGTGATGGTATCATGGATGTGTCAAATGTGCGTTCGCGATATTTCAAAGAGGGCAGAACGTCGAGTGACAACACATCAAGATAATCTCGGCGTCGCACCAACCGGTCTGACGACATGTTCGGAGCGTGAAGAAAATTGTTTTGGAGGATCACCGAAGTGCTGTGAAACATATTGACTCTAAAGTTGGCATTTCCGTGGCGTCTGCACACACAATCCTGTGCGGGGACCTGAAAATGTGAGCATCGCCTGAAAAACGTGCGGGAAAGGCTGTACGTCCGTCAGATCATACTCAAGTACAAAAAATGTGCGGCATTCCAAAGTGAAAAAAATTAATTAAATAAATTTGCGGATAATTGCCATACCTATTATTAACTGATTGGTACAAATAGTTTTCCCTTTAATTATACTTATTTTTTTCATGTTCGGTGCTATTGTGGGGAATAAAGCCCGAGAGTGGAGAGCGATAAGTGAATTTTTATTCCTCGTCAATATCGATATTCAGTACTTATGGAATATCGGCCTCAACGGAACGAAATATCGGGCATTTCCTGCTCCAGGCTCCTCCTCACTGTTACATTTCCTCTTTCTTTCTGCCTTTCTCGCCTCTCCTCCCACTTTCATTTCCCTCAGCTGTCGTTCGCTCTCGCGCGCTCTTCCGGTGAGCCTTATCCTTCGTCGCTTGGGGTCCTACGATTTGTGCCAAGTTGATTGAAGGGCTCGGAGATTCGGGCCCGCCATTCGTCCCGCTCGATTATTGGAGATAGAAAATCCGTTATGGCTTTCTTTTGGCTTCGAGATTCAGCATCCCGCCTTCTAGGAATTCTTTTTATTTTCCGTAGACGACTTGATTTGGCCCTTTCCTTTGTGGCGAAACCAGGTTTCGTATCCCAGCAAAACATTTTTGGGCGTTTTTGCGATTTTGTGCCTATGCGGCTACAAGAATCAAGTCAAGTATCAATTCCGCCATTTTTCGTTTTGTTAAATAAGAATGGCTTTCATACTTGATATGCTAAAGGTATAGAGAGTGCAGATAGAGATCCATTTCCTTAATCGTACTCTTTAAAGTCAAAGGATCCCGCATGAAGAAGCAGGATTTTTTGTGTATAATTTACGGAAAGGTAAACGTAAGGCCACCCGGTGTAGCGACCTTATATTGAATCTGATTTCTAGCTGCTCAGTATATTTTATCCAGAAAGTTTTCAGAATCTTTATAATAACTACTAATTTACCACCTATTGCTAAGCCTATTGTGCGGGCTCTATTAAAATAATTAATCATTTTCACGCATACGTTTTAGGGGAACCAAGTTCGTTTTGGTGCAATATGGCGTAAATATGGTTAATAATGGTGTACTTCGCTAATATGGCCCCTAAGTTTTGGGTAGTTAAGTTGACCACGCGAAAACTACTCATATAAGTACGCTACAAGTGTGGGAACTTTTTCCATTACCTATTCACCGCATACTGCAATCGCTTTCAAGCGATAGTGATGTCGATTCAAATTATTTAACCTTAGAAAAATTCGTTGAAAATTTACATTAGCTTCTTTTTGAATGTATCCTATCCAAGGAAGAAGCAGTCTTCAGGGTTTCACAGAGCAAGCCACAGATTACTAGGATTGTGTGTGTGGTTGCGGTGCCCAATGATACTTGTAATATCTATGACTAATTAATCAGTAAGTATGAAGTGATACTGACGTCAAAATACCCTGGAAAAGTTTAAAATTTCGTCTTGTGAAGTTGCTTCGAGCCAATTTAGAAGCTGTCGCAAGATTTTCTCAGTAATAGCCATGTACCGAATGATTGCATGCCCATTAAGTTCTAAGACAATCATACGGCATGGAGTGATTCTAAATTGAAAAGTTTTCGTTTTTACCTCAAATCACCCCGTAATGGAACTTATGGGTGTTATGAGTTTGTTTCATTCGCTGTTTGCTGTACGAAAGTGAGGTAGCTTTAAACTCTTTTATGTTGCGTCATATTGATTTTTTAGCAATCAATTTTGAGCATTTGAAACTGAACTCCCCAAAAATATTTTTGAAGATTTTTTTTATCATTCCCGCTTAAAAATACCATATATCCTTCTCGTATATGTGCCTAGCCAATACCTGCTTAGATTTTACTTTTGACAACCTATTAGCATTAGATTAACCGGTGCCCTGACAGTACTCGGTGATAATTGTGAAATCTATGAGTTTCTCCAAATATCTGATTTAAAATTGATTAGTATTAATGAGAGAAGCTGGCGTTATTGACGTATTGGCTTAATAGGATATGATGCTTTCTGGGAGAACTGCGTGGGAAAACTTCTTTCGGGATTTCCACCGTATTAAAAAAGTCCATTACTTCCGACGTTTCGAGCTCCGACTGGGGGCTCATTTTCAAATTGCATTTGAAAATCCGATTTTTATGCAGGTTCTTTTGGCGATACTTTTCATATAATACGAAAGGTTGTTATTTATACTAGAGTATTTATATCAATTAGATAAAAAAATTAAAAAATGTTCGTTATGCCTTTATATTTCTGATGAAACTTGTGCTCGTCACCGGGCTACTTTTTGCGTAACATAATGATGAACCCCGAGTCTGGGGTTGAAACGTCGCCAGAGGTGGAGTTTTTAACCTGGTGGGAATGCCAAGACTTGTTTATCAACATATTCGCGTTATTGTCCCTAATTACATGAACGTATATGTATTGGATGAATGTTTTTTGTCATGTAAGACTATCTTCGAGATTGAATGAAAAATAAGGGTACGGATAATGTGGATGAATCTATTCTTATATTTTTTAAGTGAACACCTATTACAGCTATTTTAGCCGTCTTTAGCGCTATTGTCATGAAACTTGCGTGATTTGACGTCAGTTAAAGCATTCTTTTGCATGTAACGCGGAAGTGGGGCCGCTGATGAGCATAAGTTTTCTCATAACTCTAAGGGTATGACGAACGTTTTATCGTTTTTTGCCAAAGTGGTATAAATATTATATTGTTAATATTGTTTTCTTATATAAGAAAAACATCGCCACGGGGACCTGTAAAAAAAATTGGATTATCAAAGCAATTTCTAGGAAATATAATATGGTAAGTCAGTTTATTTGGTTGTTATTTGTTGAGGTAGCGTTAGCGTAGCGTTGAAGAGCGTGTTTTGAAATTGTTATAGAAATGACATGTATTTCGTTTGTGGGTTTCTTGATTACGTGTTTGTTGGTCGTGGCGATGGATAAAGAATTGTTTAGTTTGAGCAAAAGTCACGCACTCCATTTTTCCAGTCGTGTTTTTTCTTCCTCGCGAAAGCTTTATTTCCGAGGTGATCACTGAGGTCCAGTCAGCGTCACGTCCGACTGTGTTGTTGAAAAACACGCGTCTAACGATGTCACGCTCGCCTTGACGCTTCTAGTAATTGTTTAAAATTCCCTTTAGTTCTCGCAATTTTTAATACTAAACTGCCCCCAAAATACGCTAAGATGTGGTCTACTACCGAGAAAGTTAAGCCCGAATCATATGATAATTTTCTAATCCCTTTGGAGGGATAGGTCCCGCGATCGCCCCAGCGATGGTGGAAAAAATGATCGTTTTTTGCGATCATTTTTCGCAATGGCTCCTGGGATGGACTTTCCATACCTTTTTCCATTACTCGGCACGTCCCTTTTTGTGTAGCTGACTCGGTCCTTCAGCCAATCAGAACGCTTGGCCGCTAAAAGCGATTGCAACGCTAGGCTAGGCTTAATTGAATGACAGGTAAATACTTTTTTTTCCAGTATTTTGCATTATAATTTTAGTACTTGCGACGAATACCATTGAAAAGTTATGACGTTGATAATCACATCATAATTGACTGGATTGGTTCCAGGATTTTTTCTGGGGGCACAAGGGTCTGACAGGCAAACGATCTTCTCATACTTGAGATTAAAAATAAGAACCAACAATCACTGTACGAAATATTCTCTTTATTTTAATATGAAAGTTACAAATATGAAATTAAATGATTGGTGCTCCGATTGATAACCGTATACAAAATTTTGTCTATTTTTTCAGTGTCTGGGGGGAGGGGCACGTGCTCCCGTGCCTCCCTCCTAAATCTGCCGATGATAATTAATATAAATCTTGGTTAAAACCCCTAATTATACCATATTTCCCCGTGAAACTCGCATCACTTCGTCCGTCAGCGACACGAGTGGTGTCTTTTGTAAACTCATTTATATGCGCGGTGGGTGACAACACATTTAGATGCAGACTTGAGGATCCTCTTATGTAATATTCGTGGCTATCCCTTATGGGCGCCTCATAAAAACAAACGCAACGTGCAGCGTGCAGTACGCAATTGCGAGACCGGCCTTCTCCTCACGTGAGCTGCGGTGCTCCGTCTCCGAGTCGCCGGAAGAAAAATAGTCAACGTTTACGAATGCGGGGATCGCGGGGTAGGGAAAGAAGCCACTAACCCCTCCCCATATCTATACCCTTGTCCTCCCTCTTCGGCGACCGTGACCCAATTTGAGCAGCGAGGCGGAATGGGTGCGAGGCGAGCGGGGGAATACCCTAAGGTTTGAGGGGTGTTGGGGGAGGGGCCGTGCTCTGGAGGAATCATAGGGACATGAGTCGGAGCTAGGTGTGCAGAGGGTATGAAACGGGTACCCCGCGCGACGTTGCGATGTATCGATCGGAATGAGCGATGCGTGGAAGAGATAGCAGCGCGATGTTTATCTCATGGGGTATGTTGTACCGTATCTGGTCAACAAGTCTTACGACCCGGCGATTTATTTTGAGAAGATGGCATTAAGCATAATGGAGCTGTTCTCTCAGACCCTATCGCTCAATAGCTATTTATTTAAAGAATTCGGTAGATTCATTGTTTCAGGCGTGACTTCATGGAAAAGACTAGACGCAATGAAGTGAAAAAATTCTTAATAATTCTACATAAATTCAATCCTTTTTTTAACCTAGGTTTCACCTCGCACGTACCAAATGTACCAGGTGATTACGCGGGATGTTGGAACCTAGGTCGTACAGCATTAAATTTATGTGGAAGTATAATTTTTTTGCATTTTATTATGGATGGGAAAGGTAATTTACGGCGATTTTTTAATTAATGCCGCCATGTTCTCATAACTTAAAAAAAAACGGAAGTTGCCGCCCTTGTGCGCATTAGTTACTTAGTCATAAGAATATTGGCTCATTAACTTGTTATACTTTTTGTGTGAAATGCAGTCATCCCTTCAAGTTATTAATTAATTAATATAATGAGTCGCGCAGAATTACGTGTTTTAGACCACCAGCAGTGAGAGTTGGCATGTGATTTTACGGATGTCATTCCCCTCAGCGAATGCAATAGTTTTGAGATTATTTTTTTATTCCCCCTGAGAGAGATATTTTCATATTCCACCTGGAAAACTTGACCTCGCGAAAGGTAATGTATCAGTTTTTTGTGCTTAGGAATAATAAAAAATAAAAAAAGTAAATAAAATGCATGGGCATCCATATGATTTTACCATAAAACCAACTGGAATTGAGATTGTATACATTTTTTTATCTTTTCTTCTCTCAAAAATATGCTTACCTTGAAGATCCATCCATTCTATCAAGTTCACTCGTAGTAATTGAACATGAACAACATTATATTCTGACCTCGTTACCACCCAGTGTAGCCGTATGGCTAATGGTCAGCCTGAAGAAAAAACTTTATGTATCACCAAAATATTTCTTTGGTTCGCTATAAAGACAAACATAGGAGCATCGTGCCTAAATATCTTCACAATCGCAAGCTAAGTTTTCTGGGCGGAAAGTTAGAGACAGCTCAGAAGGTTGCATTTTTAAATGTCTCCTGGTGCACATCGCCTGTAGTGTAGTGGCAGGGCTCTCAAGGTCAACCGTGTTACAGTTGACGGCGGCTCACCGTCGCCGCTGGATAGCTGCGTTGAAGCCTATCCCGAAAGCAGGGAAGTGAGGGGAGGGAATGGAAATAGCAGGCGTCTCCTCATTTCGCTTGTTGACGCTTCTTTTGTTTCTCACTTTACGGCTCGCTTTTCCAGGTTTCGGAGTCGACGCTAATTGGGATATTTTTGTCCCCCTCTCTCTGACTCCTCGCGTTTCGAGGCTGTATCTGATGACTAGGATGGCCTAGACATACTAGAATGTCTTTAGATTACAGTGGAACTTGGTTATAACGGCATCAGCTGTAACGTCAACTCGGGTTTAACGTCACATTTTATACAGACCAGCCAAAATTGAACATTTTATGTTGTGCGAAAACCCGTTTATATCGTCGACAAATATTGCGACGCTCGGGTATAGCGTCAAAAATGTTGCGATTCTTAGGTTGCATAAAGGCTACCACACACCTAAGCGGCCGCGGTGGCGGACTAGGCCGCGCGGAAGATACGCCCGCTGCGCGGGCACCGCTGTGCACACACCTAAGCGGCCACGACTACGGAAATGTTGCACTTAAACCGAGAGCGACAAACCGACGAACTCCGACCATTCTCGAGGTAGATCTTTATCCAGCAAGTCAATTGTACAATGGAGGTGAATAATAGTTCTGATATTGAAGAGGAAGCAATACTACTAGCCACGTTAATCGACGAAGAGCGAAGGCACAGGTAATTGCTTTTTTATTCTTACCAGCTTCGGTCATACTTTAATGAGGAGTTTACAAAATTGCGATATCTATTACAGAAAGAATCGTCGGAGCGGAGGAAGCGGAGGAAGGAGAATTTCATTCCCTCTTCAAGAAGCTAAGGGAACATGAAGAATGATTTTATTTATATTTTCGAATGGATTTAGAATGCTTTGACCAGCTTCTGCATGCTGTGAGGCACGATATCACGAAGGACTTCACTAAATACCGAAGACCTATAGGACCAACAAGGCGTCTAGCAGTTGCACTAAGCAATGCTAACGAAAAAATAGACGAAGAATTAAAACATCAGTCTATTTATGTACTTTACTCGTTAGCTACGCTAAATAAAATAATGCTACTGAAATCGTGCACAAAATTATGACTTTTGAAAGCATTATTTTCTTCTGATGGATGATTCGTGCAAGCCAATATAGATATAATTAAAATACAAATATTTTGAGCGAATTAACATTAACTTTTGCTAGGTTATAGTATTAGGCTAAAATTTACTTTTGCCAAAAATACCTTTCAAAATTTCATCATTTTGTTTGATTGGTGGAACTGGGGAATGGGTTCCTAAATGAATTACTGTAAACAAATACTAGAAAATTTAACTTTAAAAACTTTTATTCATTGAAATGGTTAATCGTTTAATGAACAATACATTTACGATTTGCAGTAACTTCCTAGACCTAATGCGCTTATATTTGCAGACTTAAGTTTTAATAAGAGGAAACCGAGACATGGATACATTTTATGGCTCATTATTTTTAAACATCAGCCTCAATATATACCTCTTCTGGTTTATGAATTTTTTCGTAAATAAAGGTACCTACATTGTAAATAAATACATAGGTACTTCATGGTTCCAATGGCCTATACAAAAGCGTTGTAGTTTTACGGCTAATTGGTCTCTGATGTTTCAATCCCATATTTTTTCTTTATAAGCGTCTCCTGCTTATTTGAGCATTTGCTTCGCACACATTCTTAATTTCAGGTAACTAAAATATTGAAATGGCTCAGGCTCGCGAGCGATTTTCAAAAGACAAAAAAATACTTCAATCGGAAGTTATTGTATACGTTCTTTGATCTTTTATAAACCGCAAATCGAATTATTTCAATTATGAATCACCATCGGAGAAGGCACCTGGACAACCAATTTTTAGCGCTATGATGGGTCGAAATATACTTACAATTTTCCTCAGGTAATTGTCTTCTGATGATTACAAAAAAAAAACTCAAAAGCAAAGGCAAACTCATGCTAACATTAACAGACACATATTTAGACCGTTTCGTGTTTGCGTAGCCCTATTTCGTCAAGGCAATCCATTGGAAAATTGAAACTTTGTAGGCGTGAGCAAACGCGGCCTGCGGTCAAACTCGACAGGTCGCGTTCGGCCGCCACCGCGGCGGCCAACCGCTGCATAGGCCGCGGCCGCGCCCGTCAGGCCGCTCTGGTGTGTGTGAACGCATTGAACGCTACATTAATACTTGGCCGCGTACCGCGGCCGCCACCTCGGCCGCTCAGGTGTGTGGGAGCCTTAAGTGCTTCACTGCTTCAACACTCAGCACGCTTCAAGACGTTTTTTGCACAACGGAGAGAATTTATATTCCTAAAAGAACCGTTCAAAAGAAGATCACAGATTTTTTTCGACAGTAAAGTCAGGTTTTTATTAGGCTATAAAATATTTAATGGTGAATATCATTTTTTTATCAACGTTTTTTTATTATACATATTCCAATTTACGAGTACATTTCATTAAACAGTGTTGTATATAGCAGAACATTTGCGTCTTTACTTTGTCCTTTCACTCAGATTAAAGGCTGCTTTTTTTGTAACGTCACTCGGATATAACGTTAAAAATCTTCTGGTCCCTTTGATGACGTTATAACCAAGTTCCACTGTATATACTTGCGCGTCCGGGTAAAAGCTCTTTCAAGTAAATATTTATGTATGTACTTTGAATGGCTTACATCACTTTTATGTGTGTTTTTATGTTCGTTATCATTCTGTTTCATTTTCTAAAGTTCGTTTATTGTTTGTTATACTTGCATTTTGATTCTTCAGTATTTTGTGTTGAGGGGGGACTTTGCGACAGGGGTAAAAACGATGGAGTTGTAGGCAATATTGATATGTAAAGAATAAAGAAAAAAACCATAGTATCAAGTGATATTGAAGTTTTTATAATCGCTTTGGTACGTTAAAATGCTTAGCTTTGATAGTTTATATACCTCTTTCCATCTCTATTATGGTCTCTTAGTTTAAAATCATGTTCCTTCTGGAAAAAATTCTAAAATTGTCTTTATTTTCTTTATCATCATAATCAAGAATCTGCAAATCGAAAATTGTTTTGACCCCAACTCTTCGTTAAATTATGCAATCTGCTCTTTTTTATGTCTTTCATAGTTATTCCCTTCTTCTTCCCTTATATGTTATGCAGTATATTCCCTTCTTGTGTGGGAGTTTCCCTGCAGTGGGTTGTTTTCCAATTAGGACGAAAGCCAATATCCTTAGGTTTTTCCCACGTCTGTTCACATCTTTTTACATTTGGTGAAGGTAAATTTTTTCACTTTGCGTTTGGTTTTTGTTTTTCAAAGCATGCTTCTGTCTCTTTTGTTATAATTTGACCGCATGTAATTTCAAGAGTAACATGGCAATTTATTCATCTGCAAATATTCAATGTATGACGAAGGGTAGGATGGAAGATAGGACTTTCTTCTCGCCCAATAAAGACGAATTGTTGTTGTTATTATTATAGTTATTTTGTTTTGCATACTTTATTAACTACTTCAAATATCCTAGGCCCTCCTTTGCAGCCCTTTGCTTTCAATTGTCCCTCGACGATTGTACTCATAGTTTCTCATGACGTGGCCGATTGAGTGGCCCCGTCTTTTCTTAAGGTGTTTTGAAAAGAATTATCGGATACTCGATGCATAGAAAAAAATATTTTTCCTGGAAACTTCGATGCTTTATTCGAAGCTATGATACTAAACCGTATAAGCTATTCGAGGAAGCTTTTTTGCTTCTCTGCATTTGAACATGCAATGGATTCATCCTTAAGTCCTTCGAGCGTATTTTTTCGTGTTTTTAGTTATGTCTTCAGCAGTTTTTTTCTTGCAATTGTGATGTATATCACTAATATTTCTTGGAAAAAGCTGTATTAAATTGCCGTTTCGTGTTTTAATTTAAGTATGGGCCTCTTTATCAGTCAGGAATGTGAACTATGCAAGAGGAAGGAAACGGAAATTGCTCGAAGAGGTGTGCGACCCAAATCTATTCGTTATATCGCAGAAAGGTTTCACATGAAAAATTGAAATGTGATGCGTACAGTACAATTTGATCCCTTTATTCCTGGAGCCATTACGGAAAATGATCGCGCAAAACGGTATTGCTTCCGCTATCATTGGAGCGATCACTGGGGCTATCGCTCGAAAAGGACAGAAAAAATGATTTTTTGTTTCGGGCTTTAGGAATACTCTTTCAAATTGAAATGAAAGGTAATTGCACTTTTCCACAGTAATTTAATTCTTAAGGTCATGTACCTGATGATGGCTCCGTGAGCCGAAACTTGTAACATGAATTAAATTTCATTTTAACATGTCTAACTTGCGGTATATAATACCTCAGTAAGTAGAACTTAAAACTCTTTCACCTCTTCAGAATTTTGTTTCCTAGTTTGTGCTGGTCCTGCTTTCTTCTTCTACTGCACGCTTATATTTTATTTCTGCTTCATGCTAATATCTCATTTTCCTTCGAGGAGTTAAATGCATCATCGTTCCGGTGGTTCATTTGTTGGCCGCGTCTCATCAGTCGGAAATTAAACCGTGAGGTCGAGGCCGTAGACCGTAATTCAGAGCGAAGAAACGGAAGCGGAAGGACTCCTTGAGTTAAACATACGCAAACTCCCTTCTCTAATCCTCTTCCCTAGTAGCTTATTCCGTGTGTGTATCTTGTTTTGCCCACCTCTAGTGCTCCGGGCCAAGCTCTCCCGTTCTGAGAATTGATAACGCACGCATGACTTGCGTCTGGAAATCTCGTCGAGTGAGAAATGATAATGCCTCGTATTTGAGAATCGATAATTACCTATAAATGCGGTGAATTTCACGTCCCAGTACCCAACGACCCTATCATTGTTGAGTTGCGTTCTGATTTTCAGATTAATCTGCTTCTTGTGACTGTGAAGCATTTTGAACTTAAGTCAACAAATTGTTTTACAATAACGGAGTATTTCGCTCGGAATATAGGTTTTTGTTTTTGTAAACGACTGATATATTATGGCAGAGTTTCTTGTATTTGTTATTGTTTCATAGTTGGTCTGAACATGATTCAGTAACTTCAAAAAATAAGCATATAGTCCGGTTTATGTGTGTAGATCGGAAGGTACGCTCATTCATTTACGACGTATGTTTTAGGTTGACTTAATCTTTCTATTCCTGGTACCGCTATTCCTTCAGATAACTGTATCCAATTGTGAAAGTGGAGGCCAAATCAGTAACATTGTCTGAGTGAATTGTTGTTTTTATTGAATGGGTATTTGTTTTTCCAAGTAATTTAGGCGTGAGGATAGTAGTGGGGAAACGTTATAGAGCCCTATTGACCTCAACGTATCCTAGTTGTAATTTTTGAAAAATGCGAATTTAATTTCAAAATTAATCATGCGAAAGATCCACAGAGAAAAAATCCTTCGCCTTGACCGGGATTCGAACCCGGATTCCCCGATTTCCGGTCGAGTGCTTTAGCCAGTTAAGCTACCGAGGCGTCATTCTTCCCTGTGGATATTTTCGGACACTACCGGACAGGATGTTGCTTGACTGCAGAGCATATGATGCCACAAGCAGTCCAAATCGTGCGCACGATTGTGCATTGCGGGTGACTCTCGTAAAAGTTATCACCGCGGCTAGTCCCGGTGTACTTAAAACTTCAAAATTAATTATGAAAAGGCTCAGAGGAAAAATGACTGTCGTGATGTATACGAATGTTCTTTCAATGGTGCCAATTGGAAAAAGACAAATTGCTTGAGACATCACTGTCATAGCCTAAGGCCATTATATTATTAGATGTAAACGCATGGATTGCGCACATGCATGATTTTAATTAATTATGTAAAGTCTCTTATTGGTATTTTGGATGAATAATATATAAACTTTGTTTTTCCACAGAAATTTGACTAAAACACGACCATGGTTACGACGGTTTACGTCATCTTCTGGTCGTAAAATATCTGTGGAAAATCAAAGTTCAAATTTTATTTATCCAAAATGTTCAGCAAATTGCACCAAGTATCGCCGGAGACCACCCACTCTTATTGGTAGAAAATTCCATTTTTACCTGGCAATTTCAGTTTTTTCGTGTGCTGGAGTAGTTATTTGTCATTAAATTATTGTAATGAACGGCTGGAAAGTGGTAATGACTGAATGCTTTTAACTAATCCTTTCTAGTGAAGCTATGCCATTTTTTTCACTCTCTGTGATGAAGTATTATGGGCGAAATGGGATTTCCTCTTTCTTCCGATTGTCTCTCTCGTCAAGGCCATTACCCGGCTTTTTCTTCCCTGTCATCTGACTCGCAAAAATTGGATTACTAAGGTCCAAACGTATTTCTGCTCTTTCCTTTCACTGAACGTTTTTCGTAATTTTGCACTTCCAAGTGTCTTTTGGACCTCTTCCAAGGAGAGTCTCTTCTCAACTAACCCATCCTCTCCCCTACTCTTTCTACTCCATCGTTCTTTCCCCTTTACCGTTAACAAACATTCTACCAACCGTAATTCGATGGCGTATGGTCTTCAATTGTCCAGGTCGTGTTTGAAAATAAAATTTTACGCTCATTATTAAAGTGTTCTACCGATTAAGGTAGGTCTCCATGGAGTAATTAAGAAGCATTTTGAGAGTCTTTCTTTCTTTCAATCCCTTCCCTCTTCAATTCACAATAAGACCTACTCCCTTTCATTCTATCTAAAAATCCTATTCCTTCGTCCCCTAACGTTCTACCCTCTAACAGCGTTTTCAACATCCCGCCATCCATACTTTCTGTGTACTCCGTGTCCTCTTTAAAAGCCGCCTCTCCTCCGCCACCATTTCCAGAACTTCGCCGTTCGCCCTCACCTACCCAATCACTTGCGTAATGGATTTTACGCGGCCATTTGGACTCGTATCCGTCCATAAACTTTCTTTTTACCCCTATCGACAACAGAAATACTGCTTACTTTACTCCTCTGACTCCTCTCCTACGGGATAAATATGGTAAATCGTGAGGATGCGAAGTGTCCTCTAAGTCTTTTCCTGCTGATTCCAAATATTCATGTGCCCTAGTCCTTAGTACGAAACCCGAAATCGACCATCTTGACAATGTAAAATAGAAAATCTTTCATCATTGCTGTCATCATCATCTTGTTTGGCGGCGAAGACTTTATCCCGCCGCCACCGAGTCTGGCAAGTATTCTCTGGGATAATATTGCACTAGCCCTGTTCTCTGCATTCCGATCCCTTCTCATTGAGTAGATTCCCTCAACTGGATAAATCCCTTTCCATTTCAAATCGGGGTCGTCCTTATCTACCCAATCACTCGCGTAATGGATTTTACGCAGCCATTAGGAGTCATCTCCGTCCATTCCCTTCCTTTTCCTCACTCCAATCACCAACATTTTTTCCCATCATCAAGCTCTTTCCCAACTCTGTCCCCCATCACTCTTTGCCCTTCGGATTCCCAGCATTCCCGTGATCGGTCAAATCCCCACCCACCCTCTCCTAAGGGACGGAAATCTGCTGCTGTACCTTCGTTTTTACTGTTCCCCCACCCTCTGAGACTCTGGCCAATCCACTCCCCTCCATACATACCTTCTGTCCCCATTGGCCCATAGCCGGTGACCTTGACCCAGAGTCGGTAGTTGAGATTGTTGGACGGGAACGGAAAAAATTTTTACAAGGTGTTCGGAGCGCATTTTTACCTCTATAGGTGTGATATGCAAGATCGGGATTTCCTAGCAGCGGAATCAAGATAAATTGGCAGAATGGTAGTCCGCTAAAAAATAATACCGGTCTCGATGGCGGCGAGGTAAATCCTCGCTTGCGTAACCGAAGGTCGCGGGTTCGAGTCCCACCTGGGTAAACTGCAGAGTAATTAAAACATTCAGAGTATCGATGTTAAATTTTATGTAAAGGCCACATGGTGCTGTTTACGGTGGTGAGGCAACAAATACACAAGAAAATGAAATAAAATGGTAAATAAGATGGTAGCACAATACGCCTTATGTGCCTAGGTAATGTGTCATGTTTTGGGAGTTAATTATAGTTTTGATAAATTTATAGTGGTAGCTATCACTATGATTTCTTGTTGCCATGATGGTTAAAGGGATAATTGCGTGTTATAGGATGTACTCAAACTCTCTTCTCAATAAGGCAAGTCTCGTATGAATTGATAAGATGCCAATTGTGCATACCTATCGTACTCCCAGATATTTCGCCTGCAACATATGCAAATTTACTTACGTAAAAACGTGGCAGTTGACGCATCTCAAGGATGAGTTATCCTAATTTTGCTGTAGCTCGCTATTTCTTTAGCGGTTGCAATTAACTTTAACCGTGAATAACAGTATAATATTTATTCACTTTATTCATTATTTTTCATTCCTTTTGATAATAATTATTGAATTAGGCTAAATTGTTGGAAAATTTTATGGAAATGCTATTAATTTCCACTGCATTATATTTGATTCCAACGTAATATTTTACTTCTAAGATGGTTTTAATGTAATACCGCCCAGATAATTTATCTCTTCAATTATAGCCTTGACGTTCTATCATACTGTCATACTTTTAGTCTTGGAATATTAATTTTTAATATTTGGATAGGTTAGTGTTATTTTTGTCATTTAGAAAAGTCATTGATTGGAAATGACAATTGATGAACATAACTGGAGGAAACAGTTACTGAATGGTTTGGCGTGTTTCCAGTTCGTCTACCATTTTGCTATTTCATTCCAGTCATTAAGGGTGGAACGTGCCTGAGCTCTAAACTGTTTTAAACTGGAATCAACAGAACTAGGATTTGGTTGATGTGTCCTTGATTGTAGTAATTTCTGTTATGTAGTCATAAGTATTAATTATGTAATCCAACGGTTAAGGTAGGTTTATTTTGAGCACCCAGTGAGGTGGCTCAGCCTCCATCCTTTTCCAGATTGCATTTCTCTCATCAATTCACAGTAAGGCCAGCTACTATTCATTCTCTTATTAAATCCCATCATCTTACTTTCCATCCCTGCTTATCTAACCTTCTTCTCTCTAACACGATTTTAACTTCCTTTCCCTGTGGGTACCCCCTCCACACGATCTCCCTTTCTCTTCCATATCTCATCCAGAATAGAATCCCTTGCATAACGAAAAAGTTATTTGTGTTGACAATGCTGTTCTTTCCTTCGTTTAAGTTTTATGAGAATTTTTTCACTTCCAGTGATTGGAAATTAATGTAATGAGTAAGAAGTGATGTTTTTAAACTTTTAACTGTAGTGTTTCTCATTTGAACAAGGTAATATGAAATTTAGAGAACTTTGATGCCTCAGGGCTGGAATATTGAGAGCTTTCACACAAGCTTACTGACACGGGAAGAAGACCTCTCACGTTAGGGATTAATTCTATTGGGATTTTTGCCAATATTGTGGTGTGAGTATTTAGGATTGGTATAAGAATTTAGATTTTCATTTGTGGAAAACTCGAATGTTATTCCCATATATATCGTGAATATTTTCTTTTTTTGTCGTTCAACCTTAATTTCTCTCAATAGTTTTGCGTTCATAATGATCAGGCGGATTAAGATATTTTGTGAGTACCTACTATTTTCTTGTTTAAGCAATCGAATTGGATTGAAGAAAAATATTTGGAGACGACTGCCAGCTTCAGATTTTGCGTCGAATACTAATGACCCATTTTTGCTTGAAATTTGCCAATCGCGTCGCCTCGGCGCGGCGTGAAAAAATCCGAATGCAATAATCGATTAGTTCTCTCCAAAGCGGTATTTCGTGCAGCAATTCATGAAAACAGATCTCCCAATCCTTTGGATATTGTCGCAACGCTTTTATATTTTTTATTCCATGCGAAGAATCTTTAACATTGAAGAATTTTTTTCTGCAGCGCTCTTTAACCCGCTGGGTCCGATAGGTGCACACGTATTGCCAACAAAGAATGTTAGGTTTCTAGGAATTGACTTATGCGAGAACGGCTTCTAGTCTTCTTCTGCCTACATTTCTGCTCCGATTACCACTACGGTGTGGAAAATGCATTTCTTATCTATTCTTTGATATTTACTTATTTTGGGAGGATTTTTATGTTAGAATATAGCACGCTCTTGTTGATTTTTGTTGTGATGAGGATCTTATTGCTGTAAAATAATTCTTTTTGCCGACATCGAATATCGAAGGAAATATTTACTAGTACTACCTACGACGGATTGAAAAATGTTGGCAATGAAAAGGATTCACTGTCCCCCTTGCGACAAAGTATATTATATCAAAGACTTTGCTCTTCGTACTATTTGTCTCTTTTGCTCATTCTTATTCACTACTGCAAAGCATCTTCAGTACATGTGGATTTAAGAATCTGAGATTTTCAATACTCATGAACTATTACAATTTAGCTCTTGATTCACGCCGTAAGAAAGTATGTACCTGTTTTGACATTCATTAATGGTCGCTATCGAGCATTCTTGCTGTGAACTTTATTACGGCGTCAGCGGCTTTGTGGCAGGTGTGTTTATCTCTTGAAATTGAGTTTTTCATGATGGATAATCGATAAAACCGTTTGATGTTATCATGGAAGTGGTTTGTTGACGTAAAATTTGGTCATCATTGTGAATTTTAGAGCCAAAGGGTAGGTAAAAATTGATATGTTTATGTGGTGGATAATCATTAATTCACGTTTTTTTGTATTTCATCTCAATTTGCGTCTTAAATAATTTTTTAATTGAACTTGAGTTTTCTTGACGAAAATGGATGAATCGTTTGAGTTTAAATGCTCATAGACAGACGATTATTCATAAAAGAGTTAAATCTAAACACCCAGTTGATGTATAAGTATCTCCTTTTATGATCTTTGTCCTAAGTTGGGTAATAATAAAAATTAAATCAGCCACAAGTACTTTTTTTATCGACGAACATTCGTTTCTTCGACAGATGAGAAAATGGAGAACCGAAGCATATTCATGCAATCACATAATTATTTAAGTTGATTTTTACCCTCTGCCAGAGGTAACAGAGCTGTAGTATTTTTCCTTGCTAATTGTGATATATTTTCCTGTTGTGAGTAGTTTTGAAGCATAATTTTGTATGGAACATTTGAAATTTATTGATAAACATTTTAAATTATTAAATTTAAACGAAAATTTAAACCATGAGTATGAAATCTGTACCTTGGGGGTAATTTCTAATTTTACCGATTAAATTGGTTTCCTAATTTTTCAGGACAGCGGTTTTAAGATTAAAAAGGTGACTAGTAATTACTAGAAGGTTAGGCTAGTACACCAATAATATTGTGATATAAAAATGTGGTAAACGTGTTACCTAACCTTGTAGTAATTTCTGGTTAAATTTAAAAAATCTTAAATCTGCTGTTTTAAAAAATTAGGAAAACGGATATAGGTTTCTGCGGAGTAAGTGAGGTAAATAAAAAGAAGAGGTACGCTCACCTTCGATGTATAGAAATATAAGTATATAATCAAATTTAAACTCAAATTTGCGATATGATCTTTTTGCAGTATAATTTGTAAATCTAACGAATTCTTCTCTTTTTTCACCAGGTAAGTGTCTGGTGAACTACAAGTGGAGGTCTACTTCACCTACTAAGCATTGAGCCTTTATATAAAAAATTTGTTTCCTGTTGGACGCGGGAAATGGTGAGTCATACGCATTTTTTTGCAAAGTAATGACGTCCAACTTCCTTTGTGGAAAGCATTCTTGAACGATTCCTCGCAATTCCATTCGAGAACTTAAGTGGCTGAAACTGCTTCGAGGAGAAATTTGTGTATTCCCGACTTTTTCTCCATTTACCTTCTATTTTCTCAGAAATCCAGACCACCAATTCATGATTTTATCTCTGTTCGAAGCTTAGCGATTTTATCATGGAGCAACTGCGTAGTATCTGCGGCACTTTCATCCTTTTTTTCAAATTGCTGGGAATTACGCGCAAGGACTGATTGCCTAACCCAAGAGCAAATGTTATGGCGTTTTAAGAAGTAATTAGGAGTGGGCAGTAAATGCATGCTTAAAAATCATTTTCACCTCCTTCTTTACCTGGAGAAACGATGAGTACGTTTATATATTTCCATCTACTTTTTCATTTTTATTTTCGGATTGAAATGTCCCCGCTGTTATTAAAATCTTTTATGTACTTATTCTTTTTCGATCTGTTTTTACGTGAATTTCTTAACGATATCATGGAAATGCATGTATATTTAATCAGAAAGTGTAAAGTGTTTAGTTGCAAATGTCGTTTTGACAAAACTGTAGTATGAGATGCGAAAGAACAGAATGGTCACGGTGGAAATGTAAAGATGGAAAAGTAAAATCAGGTACCTCTTTGTATCTGTTTTCTAATTAATGATGCCATGCCAATTATTATTATAACAGCGATTTCGCAGACGTTTGGTAATCCTATCCCACAGGTGTACCTTACGAAACCAGTATTTTTACAAACATTTTGAGGTAGTGGTAGGTTTAGTTTTACTTGGTGCGCAGACAGCTTCGGCTATTGACACCTTTCGAAGTTTCTTGTATAATTGCTAACTCAAATAATTCAAGTCGCATCCACTAATTAAAAATGGGAGCACAATTATTTATATTTATGAGTTAAATTCCATTTGCGAGAAAATTAATGAAACCTCGAAATGACCTATGTGGTATTAAAACGTATAGATGTAACTAAACCGCATTAAAATGAGTGTTTTTATGAAGGGAAACAAAGGTATTTTTTGTGCTGAAAGCTTGATCGCTTAGGGCAAATTAGATTAGTCCTTGATGGGTCCGCGAAAGATGTGAGAATCATGGACGGGAAAACACGGGTTTAGGACGTGGACCGAAAGCGAATTCGGTGGAAGGTATAGAAGGGTATGGAGGAAAGACAGCATGTATTAGGCAGGGGGTCAGGCGTGGGAGGGAGAGAGGGTTGGTTAGTAAACTTTTCTGGTCCCACAGCACATGGTCCTATTGTCGACGCCTCAAAGGCGACCGTATTCAGCCAGCCGAGGCGTGCGGCGGGAAGAGTGTTAACTGGGAGTGGAGAAAAAATTGAGAGAAAAAAAAAATGGTAAAGGAAGCGGGTGATGTGAATCGCCCGCTGGCTCATTTACAGCCCGCCCGCCCCTTGCTTTGTATGTGGACTAGGGTCCTCCAGCCGGCCCTGCCCCCGTTTCCATGCACAGTCGCCCTCCTTCCGTTCCTTTCACTTCCTTGTTCACATGCGTCGACTGACCCTTACTGTCCTTCTGGTAGATTTTGAGTACGTTGGTTCTGTTGGCTCGTTCACGATGTTCAGGATGACGTAAGAATTTGTAAGTGATGGGCGAAAATGTCAGAAGCAAATTGTCTTTACAAAAATGGTTGTTTGATTTAAATTAACGATATTTTTTATTATGTAAGGGATGAGTATACCTGGGGTACTAGTGATTTTTTCCGAAACAGAGTTAGGTACCGAAATGATGGAAGAAATTTACTAAAACTTGTTTTCCGAGGGATGCGAGTGAGTCTCTGTTCTGTGCTGACATCGAGTTGAAAATCAAATGCATTACTAAGTATCTAGTACAACTCGTTTTTTCTTATCTAATTCCTGTGCTAAACTCTATTTATAAAAAAATATCTTGTACCCCTGGGCTTCTCACCCTCTCAACTATGCCGTGTCTTCTTTAGAGTGGGGAAATAATATTTTACTTCAGAATAATGCCAACGCTTCGGTGAATTCATGATCAGTTCTTATCAGTACTAGAGTTTCTTTTCTCTTTTTTGTCATTATTAATTTTTTACGCTCCGTGCAGTCATGCCATGTTCACGAGGATTCTTGCCTATTGTTGCTTTTTGGTTTACAGACCTGTTACTTTTTTTTAGCAAGCAGCTTGTAAGAGTTAAGCTTTCGGCTATCTCTATAGATTTTAGCATGTATTTAATACCGGCATGTCATAAAAATATCTGTGTGCAGAATTTTATGTCAGAAATTTTCTCCAATATACATCGGTTTCCTCATCCGAGTTTTCCATGAGCATTAAATGAATTTGAAACGATTAATTTACTTTTAAGCGATAGAAGTTTTGCTTCAAAAGTCATACACTCTTCTATATGGCTGCACAACATTTATATGATTAATTTTTATAGCGTGCTTGGTAATAAGGATTGCGGAAACTCACTGTTTTAATTTAATCAGTCAGGGAGTTAGAAACGGATAACCATGCGGGAAAAAAGCATTATGAGCAAAATTTGGGACGAATATAAACATGTACGGGAAAGTATAAGAGCATGATTAAATAAGAAAGATATTTGCGAAAAACTGACTGAAACTAGCAAGATTGCATGAACTAACATCGCAAAACGAAAACCACTACGACTTTGCCTAAGTTTCGCAAATATATTTAGTTTCCCAGCTTTTTCATATGTCTTTCATATCTTTTGTTTATAAATAAAAATATATTTATTTATTGTGAATATTTTGTCGAGGTGTGTCATCAACAGTGCCGTGTGCAATGGTTGGAAGCTGTGTTGAAACTAGTCAAGTTTGCTATTAAAAATACCTTTTAAAAATCATTTTTGACGTTTGCATTGTGCTGAGGTGCAAAATTACTCTCAAATTCCATTCATAATTATGTTTTCTTTTTTATTTTTTTTTGGCGACTCTTTTGCAAAAGTAATAAGTAGCCCGAGTACATCACTTCTCTAGCCGATTCCGTCCTAACTACATTAAATTTTGTAATTTTGACATTTGTGTGATTAATTTTTTTAAGCGTCCTTGGTAATCACGTTTGCGGAAACTCACTCTTTTGATTCAATCACTCAGGGAGTTGGCATCGTTAAGAACCGAGATCATTTATTTTTTTCTCCTGCATGTTTATCCGTTTCTAAGTAGGGGATGGAGGAGTGTGAAGCAAACCTCCGCTCTGTGAGAAATCTCAAGTCATCATTTTATTTCCACTCGGCTGGTCACTCAACTCCTCCGGAACGACCTGAAGCCCTCTCTCTCGCGGCGAGAAATGAATGTTTTCCAGCCGGAGTCACGGCTTGCTGACTCCGCCTCGCCTGTTTTGAATTTAACGTCTTAGAGCTGCGGATTCCCATTTAGGGAAGGAGAGGAATGGGAGGAGAGAGGCTTGGAGAGTGCAAGAAGTGGTCCCGTGACGGGAAATGGAGTTAGCATAGAGATTTTCATGATAACGCTTAGCTAGCCTCCCTCCGGGAGACTTCTTCCATCAAGCACGTATATATCATCCCTCACTCGAAAAGACTTGGGGAAGAAATACGCGTGCGGCGGTAATGATTTTAGATGTGGCCCAATATATTGCCATTGTTCCTTCGAAAGGATTTAACTCTAAATAGTTCTATATCAATTTCTATTGGCATTTATGTTGGCATCCCTTAAGGTATTGATAATCCGTCTATAATATAACGAATGGTGTAAAAAATATGTAGATTAAGAGCCGGTGCAATGATTTATAGTTAAATTTAAGTGAGTACGGACACTGAAGAAGGTGTAGGCGACTCTTTTAACTTCTTGGAAATCTGAACTACTTTGTTTTGCTAAAAATAATGGATCTACATAATGATGTAATAACATTAGTTGAGATGAGACCGGTTTCTTAATTTTTAATAGAGATTTCAATTTATTTATAATAAAGGTCTTAGCAAGATACATGGTAAAATCGCCAATCAGGCTGATTACTACCAGACTGGTACCGTCATGTAGAGCATGGAAAAATATGCTTACCTACCAATTGTTTGCCGTACGCGTTACTAGTCCCGCGATGGTAAATGGAGTTAGCATAGAGATTTTCATGATAACACTTAGCTAGTCTTTCTTTGGGACCTCTTCCATGAAGCACATATAAATCATCCTTCACTCGAAAACTAGGGAAAGAAAAACGGCGTGGGGTGGTAATGATTTTAGATGTGGTTCAATATAAATCATGTGTATTGGCATTGTTCATTCGAAAATAATTTAACGCAATGTGTAAAAATATCTACTTAAATGATTGTGAAGGTGAATGAAGAATTGGCTCAACGATTTCTAGTTAAATTTTGCTAAGTATGAGCGCCGAAGGATATGACTATATCAATCATCGATATTGGATTTGCTACTTCGGGAATTAATTTAACGAATGATAAAAAAAACGTAGAGAAAGGGTTATATGATTTAAGCTTAGTGATATCTAGTTAAATTAAGCTGAGTATAAACACCGAAGGAGAAGAATTATTTCGTGTAAGGTCATTACTTGAACTCTCCGATAATCCGAACGACTTTGTTTCGCAGATACTTTAAAGTATATGTCTTGAATTATTAAAAATATGATGTAAAAAATTTGTTTGAAATAAACCGATTTCGCAATGTTTAATAAATAGATATTTCAATTAATAAGATAAACTGGTAAAATTGCCCGCCAAGCGTATGGAAAGACGACTGGTACCACCATTTAGAGCATGTTAATATGCTTGCATACCTACTTATTGTTTGCCCTGTAAGTAATCCAGTTACGGGAAATGGAGTTAGCGTAGAGAATTTCTTGAGAATGCGTAGATAGTCTCTACATACAATAAGATGCAGCGCAATGATTTTTAGAACAAGTTTATCTATCTTAAGATGGATATTGTTCTTTTTTTAGAGAAGTTAGGTCTATTATATTCCTACAAAACTATTGAAAATAAAATTTTTACTCTTTAAATTTTAGACAAAATGAATAAAATGTAACATGAGGTAGAAAATTAATAACTGTTCATCAGTATAGCAGGTAATATATTCCCATTGCGTTCGATAAAAGCTTGGATACCGATAATTTCCTTGATAGCACGTGACTGTCGCAGAGTCTTCCTTTTTGTGGGCTGAAGAGTTTTTTCTACCACGTCCTATCCGCTGTGACCCTTGGAGTACGTTTTTTTCCTCCCCTGGAATCGGAGAAAGTCTAATTCTCCTCAGCGGACGTGAGGAATATGAATTCTCATGAACTTTCACGTTCACATGCCAAGGACTCGGAAAAGGCACTTCGGTGTTGGATGTGCAAAAAAGCGTGAATTTGGTGAAACTACTTGAATCAACTCGACGAATTTTAACCCAGTCTATGCGACATTTAAGGAAGTTCGTTCTCGATTAAACTGAAAGTAAACCTCCAGTTGTTATAAAACTAAATTAAAATTTTTGCTTTCTTCTTAAAACAGTTATTGAGGGGAAAATAAAAGGCAGATGAGGAATAGGAAAGATAAAAAAATGTCTTGGGATCAGAATATGCAATTGAAAAATGAAATTCAGCTTTTACTCTTCGATACTCCACGTATCTAGCCCATGGGTAAAGTGATAAAAGTAATTTATTGCATTCGTATTTAAATAAGTTATATTCTAATTGGGTAAGTTATACTTTACCTCCAAGAACTTGTGTCGTCGGGGTAACCAAACATCCGCGCTACAAATAGAAAAACGAGTTTTCGGCAAAAATAATATACTTTTTATTTTACGTAATTACTTTTTAATTTTATATTGAAAAGGAACGTTTTAAAAAAGTATCTTATGAGGTTATTTGCAAATATAATTAGAGTACAATTAGGATTTGATTGATTAAGTTTTTATTGACATTGTTATTTATTTAAATTTATCATGTTTAATTGTGTCTGTTATTTTAATGTTTTTAATATTGTGCCACTGTAAACTGGCAAATATGCTGTGTGAGGACAACTTAATAAATAAATAGAAAATAAATAACAAATCGGGAAATCGAATATTTCAGGGAAAAATATGTTAGAATTCTAAGGAAAAAGATGTGTACTCAAGCGATTAAAAGTCGAAGAAAGCGCGCGGGTTTCACGCATTAGTTCAGGTCGATATATCAGAAATATGTTAGCGAAATGACTTTTAACCTCTGAAGTTAGACTAAAATCAGAGAAGAAATGCTGGTGAAAGTAAAAATAAACTTGGGTCTTCGTTTTATTTTACGCACTTTTGAGCGGTTAATGGGCATGTTTTATTCCCAAAACGAAATATTTGTTTTGAATGTTTTTTCGTGCTTAAGATCCTCGCAAAACTTGATCCTTGAATGTTGTGAAATGTGGGAAATTTACATAATATCTTTTCTGCTCCTCAATATATAAGAATTATTCTTTGGTCAGTTGAGAGTGCGATGAGAAATTAATGGGTGGGGAATATTGTTGAGGAACTATTTCTTTTGTTTGTATCCATGCGCTCACTCCGGCCGGCAAAGGGAGCCAGTCAGCCTCGCGCAATCGTCTCGGGTGGACGTGTGGGACAATTCCCAATCCTTTCAGGAACCTTTAGTTTGCTTTGTGCTCTTCTTACTAGTGTAATTTAATTAAAAGAATCCTGATAACAAACCAGCATTTAAATTAATACAGTCCTCTATCGCTTCATTGAAATTAACTGTGGTGAGCCTTTTCACGATAAGTGAAAAAGTATTACGTATCAATGTATGAGAAAAGAGCAGGTATCAAAAGAAAATATTGAAGGTTTACTCACGTACCGATCTATTGTCAGAGATGAAAGAATTAATAATTTTTCTGTAATTTATTTTTACTGAAATATCAATTTCTCGGCATTCTCTTGTAAATGCTGTTTAATTTGAGTATGCGAAAATTTTATTTGAAACGGTAATTTTAGCGAGTGGAATGAGTGAAAAGAATTGATCTCCAAGATACGCCGTCCATTTTCTATTATTGAGTCCGTTTAGCTAGAAAAATAACTTTCACATTAAAATATCCGCCTGCTTAGAAAAATCATTCTCCGCTTTATGTGACCTCATTTCATACGTCGACGCTAACCCTAAATAATCGTTTATAGGCGTGGATCTATTGTCCCCCTCCAGGGGATAGGGGATCATCAAACAGGCCTTTAATATTTGTGGCAGTTTGCGGAATGAAAATTAATTACTTTGAAAACATTTTAAGGGCGCTTTTAAAAATGGTGTTGTGCAAAAAAAATCGTGATTAATGCCTATTTACGGACGTTCCCTCCGAGCTTTATGTAATTATGTATTTTTTTCCGCGTGCCAAATCGGGAACATGCAGTTAAATTTACCAACTTCGGCATGGACGAGTTAGGTATTTGTATATCCGTCAGTGGGGACATAATTCTTGTTGCTTCCAAATCAATAGCAGTTTTTTAGCTTCTGGATATTCTCCAAGTATCAATGATTCATGAAAAGCCATTCATTATCTTCGAAATTGATCAATTTACTAATAATGTCAAATTTCGTTAGAGGTCCGTAGTTGAAGAACATAATTAAAGAACCCGTAAAAAATGGTATCAATGATTTTGATTAGGTACTCATGATACATATTTACTTAGAAACCGAAAATTCGTGGTCATAATATCATAATAGTTCCAAAGTTTTTTTTAATAGTCTAAGTGCCTTTACCAGTCCTCGCTAACCTTGCTCGTCTTGCACGTTTTTTCAGACTTTATTTTTTCGGCCAGTTTCAGATTTTCGACCAATACGGGTGCCGTAGAAAAGAAATGTAGGGTATACCGGGGCAAATTATCGCATGGGACTGGTTTGCGCAGTGTACTTTTTCCGTAACGAATTATTGCTGGTGTGCCACTAGTCATGACATTAATGCTCCTCCCTAGGGGGTGTTCACCTAAGAATTTTAGCGTCATTCGAGCATCGGCTTATTATGCGGAAAGGATAACATGTTTTCAGTCAAGGTGAGTAAATTTTGCGTTGAACTTAGTAAAGCTTATAATGAACCAATAATAGTCAAGGATAAACAAATATAAGAACAATAGAAGAATCTTTTTTTTTTGGGAACTCTATGTACGGGGAACGTTTAGGTATTGGCATTGGGGCTCCTTTAAGCACGTTCTTACTGCGCAAACGCGCCCCAGAAGATTTTTACTTTTTCTGTGTCAAACATTTTTAATATTTTCAGACTATTTAGTTTTGCAAATGATCATTGATTGCTTAATTGAGTTACAGATTTGTCTCTCATGGCTAGCAATAACATAGATATAGCTTCATACCTGTTCGGCTTGAATTTGATGTTCAGCCTATAATATATTTTCTTTATTTTTATAAATGATTCGATATTGTTTTATAAAAATTAATTTTCTAAAATTTAGAGCTAAAAACATTTTCTTTCGCGGTTAATACCACGAATAGGCCAACGATTGACTTCACAAATTTTGACTCTATTAACTGCTTTATAAAACCACTATGTGTAAAATTTCCCGAGTTAAAACATTAAAATTTGAAAATTCAGGGACAAAAATCCGCATAAACGTGCCCCGGTCTACACTACCGCAGTCGTATTCCTTGAAATTTCGACCATCTCAGCGTTTGAAAAATTAGTCGACTCCCAATATGTACGTGAATACCTGTCTGTTCTTTAGGAACGCACCATATCCATGAATGATGGACTTGGTGGGGTCTTTTGCGGCACTTGGCACACACGAATCACCCTGCCATTTCCCAGTAGTCATCGATCTTTCGCGTCGAGTTCTCGGAAAATTCGCCCGTGGTGGTGCCAATGGTGGCGACCGTGAATCATATCGCTACTTCTATCAAAGCATCATTTGTAACACCCGGCAAAAGTTACCAGTCTTTATCTGTATTCTATATTTCCATGTGATACTAACTTGCATGATTTGTTTAACGTGATGCTTCAGAAAATTTTAGCTCATTACTTTTTATTCTGAAAAATTATAATGATATTAATGATTTTTGCCACATATTGCAAGGAAAACGAAATCGGGATATTTTATTAAAGTTAATAATGTTATGTATTTAAGTTAATAATGTATGTTTAATGGGCTGAACTGGGTTCAGTAACGCGAGCTGAAAAAAATACTTTTCTTGCATCGCCAGGTACCCACTTGATTTAAGAGTGGGCAATTCCTTAATAGGTACCCAGAATATTTTATAATTTGAAAGGGCATTCCACTAGAACGGCAGACACAAGAAAATGTTCTCAAATGGAGAGGTTCTGTGGGTATTTAATTGCATTCTTTATTCTAAAATGAAAAGCGTCCATTTTGTAGATAAGTATAATATTCAAGCATATAATAGAATACATATATGTGGACTATGTTGCGCATGCGATTCAGCCTTGGTGGAATAATTTACCCTTATGGCATACAATTAAATACTGTGAATATTATTGGATTTTAAACACATTTAAGGATGTATTTTTGAACAGTATATTTGTTGGTAAATTGTATTACCCCGCACACTTGTCAACCCCTTTAAATACTCGTAATTCTAGGATATTTCTTATTTATGCATTATGAATAGGATTAATATATATATATTTTTTTTAATTTGCCGCGTTTAAGGCTAAGAATGCTAGATAGTCAATTAATATCATCCTCTAAAATCTAGAATCACCGCTTAGACGTCAGCGTTAAGAATATTTCCCTTGCAATCTGAGAAAAATATTTTTTTGTGACCTGAATCTGAGGCATGAAGATGTAGTATGGTGTGGTTTTTCGAGGAGGCGGCCGACAGCTTAGGTCATTAGTGCCTTGAGGGAAGGGTAAGTAAGGAAGGGGGGAGAGAAACCCGACGTCGACATTAGCCTGCTCTTAACAAAGGTGCCAAGGGGACCACAGATTAACGTCCCATCCGACGGGCGGAGCGTTGCGCATGAAATGCCCTCCACGTAGATTTCAAGCAGAGATCGGGCAGTCTCTGAAAATTCTCTGCCACCGCCGGGATTTGAACCCGAGCCCACGGGTGGAAAGCCAACACTCTAGCCAATATACCAACCCGATACCCATGAAGATTGAAGATGTGCCTATGTTGCGAAACCTGGGCGGGGTCCATTAAAAAAATAGAATGAACCTTACTGAATTTGCTATTTTTATCTTCCTTAATGGAAACGTAGCAAAAAGTTAATCCTGAACCTATTAGATATGCATGAAAAGTTTGTCGATGCATCGGAACTTTGGGGCAAGGCTTCAGATATGTTAGATGGCGGCGTAGTTTATTAGGCATAGCGATACGCTCCGAGAACAAATTGGTAAAATGGAGTTACCTTAGGTATTGTTCATCGATCTTTTTGCGTAAGGTTGTCGGAAAACCTCATGCCGTTGGCCGTTGTGACCGTGAAATTACAAAGCAACCCTCCTATGAGCGCCATGAATGAATGATCTTGACGAATGGTCGGAGTGAGCTGAAAAGATTTCTCTTCGCCGGCAAGGCCCCTGGCTCGTCTAATTTGAAGTGCGTTGCGTGACTGCCGGGCGCTCAGAGGCGCCATCACGCCACCGCGGCGAACGGAGGAAAGAGAGTAATAAGAAACGGAAGGTGGCGAATAGCGAAGCTCCGATAAGAGACGGCGATGTTGCGCGGTCTATCTTTTTTATTTTTCCTGCTTTTTTTGCGCAATTCTCCCCCGCAAGGCTTGAGGATATTTTCGAAAAATTTATAAGGGCATCGATCACGGAAGCGGATTACAATGCTGTGGAATAATACCGAGGCCGAAGAATGCTTTCATGACCATACTGTTGCATATTTCACGAGTAATACGTGTGGTGTGGGGATTTGGCAACGTTGAGAAAATTTATGCGAGGTTATTTTGGCTCGTTCGTTGGTGGCCCAGAAATATTCTTGGATTTAAGTGGGTTGGCCCGAAGAATGAAGTAAATGTCATGAAAATTTCAAAATATGATGGTATAATTTTGCTTCATCGATTTCACTCGTAAACATAATGGCACACCTTTTAACAGTCAGAAAGGGTGGAAGCCAAAAACTGTTCGGTATTTCTAGGGTTCCATTTAAGTAGGTTAGGTATCACTGAAAAAAACGATCCTTAAAAGACAAACAGCTGACAAAAATTGTAAGAACTGGCAGAACAACCAGAAGAGACCGCAGGCCTTCCCCGGGGCCACTAGGGTGAGGGGAGAGGCCGCTCCCCAAGCTACTGAGAGCGAGGATACTTTATTTGAGAGTCAAATCACCGATGGCGGCGCTGTAGGCAGTGACGTAATTTGCCAAAATGGCCGACGCATCGAGGATAGTGTTGTGATGTTAACATAGTCGCAATAGGATGATTCGTTGAGCCACTGCGAAAATTAAAATAGAAAATATCAGGGGAGATTTTTCTTGGCTTTGAGGATGCATTTAGACGTCAAGGGGCAACAAAAAATAGCAGTAAATATTGAGGAATGAATAAATTACTGCTGAAATATCCTCTACTACTTCAAGGCGAGTACTCAGACTTCCTAATGACCTAGACTCAAATAAAAACACTATTATTAGCAGGGGAGGAAAGAAAAGTTGAATACTTAGGTTACCTTACCTTAAACCAACCTACCTTGCCTTAAACCAACAAACCGCCGTAAAAGTAAGTGCTGAATTGTTGCAATGAAGGGCTACTAAACGGCATATTACATAAATATGAATGCATAAAATATATTAATTACAACGTTTTGATAGGTTATTATCAAATATGTATTCATAAAAATCAAATAATACTAAAAAATCCCAATGATTTGTCAATGTGATTTCCTTTGGTAAATGATTGGCATCCTCGGAGCTCTACTTCCGAATCCGACCGATAGTTGGCGTATTGCTCGTCTGGATTCTCGAATGGAGCCCTTAGACAACCTACCTTTCCATTTTAGGGAAGAGTATGGAAGGAAGGGTGGAGAGAAACCCAGCGTACGAATTTGCCTGCTCGTAACAAAAGCCGCCAGACGGGAATTGGGAGTAATCTTTATTAATATGTGCTTCCTTCTGTCTGGGTTCTGATAAAAATTACCGTTGACACTGTTTCTTTTAGCTTGTGAATGAACTGTTCTTAAAATTTGAAGGTGCTGTATATATTGTTCGGAAATTTCAAAGAAAGATATGGTATGGCATTTGGAGGAGGCGACCGACAGCTGAGGTCATTGGTGCCATGAGGGAAGGGTATGGAAGGTAAGATGAAGAGAAACCCGGCGTCGGTATTAGCTTACTCATAACGAAAGGCGCCCAGAGGACCACGGCTAAACATCCCATCCGACGGATGGAGTGTTGCACATAAAGTGTCCTCCACACTACATTTAAGCAGGACAGTCTCTGTAAATTCTCTTCCGCCGCTGGGGTATGAACCTGAGCCCACGTGGTGGAAAACCAACTCTCTAGCCACCACAGCAGCCCGATCCCCATCTACCGCTTAAAATTTGTATCATTTTCATATCGTCTGATACGGTTTGTTCTTTCCATAATTGCTGAATGGGTCGGTTTATTTCACCTTGAAATACTTAAACGGCAAGTTACCTCTTCCGCTTCTTCTTCACTTCAGAAAGTGACAAAAATCCCCATTGTATTTTTCTTTCTAATCACCATTTTTAGCAACCCTTATTTTTGTTGATTTTATGGGACATTTTTCGAACACGTTCACGAAGTAGAATGGTTTCTTAAATTCATTTGCCGTTGAGACTGCACCGATCTAGCGAGGGTCTACGTGTAGAGAAAGGTTCACGTTGCCTTTGTCCTGGGTAAATTGTTCTTTAGAAAGGTTTTTTTTCCTGGGAAGTTGTAGAATAAGTGGTATTTACTTTTCCCCTAAGTTGAAAGAGGATCAAGAAAGGCTATGGAGAAACTGCGCCACTGCGGGATGGAGTGAATATATTTCGGGCACCCAAAAGTGCCGGTGAAAGTGCGAGATAAATTGGAGTATAAGGCTGGGTAGACTATTATAGGGTGTACTCAGATGGGATTGTTGCAGAGATGCGTCGTAAATGCTCTTGGAAATTATTAGGAACTAGTGACTTTATTTATTTATTTCCATGCCACCGGAAACAGCCTAAACAGCCTTTTATTTTTGGGTTATTTACATGTTACCAGTGTAACGTACACAAACAACCATGCCCTGGATAGGGGTAACTTACCCAGGTGGAACTCGATCCCGCGACCTCCTGTTTGGTAGGCGAGGATTTTACCCCGCCGCCACCGAGGCCGGCAAATTGTCATATCGGGTTACTATAGAAGTTATGAGCCGCTGATTGTTAAGTGAGGAAGGCTACTTGCTTCAGGACTGTGATTCGGATGAGTTCAACTGTGTTTGGCGAGATATGATGGAACAGGATTCTGAATAAAATGATAAAACTTATTGTTCTGTCCACTGGTATATTAATAACTAGCAGGCCACCCGGCGTTGCTCGAAGGGGATTGTACCCAGAGAGGAAGGAAACTTGAATTTTTGGTCAGAATTTTTTTATGATACCGTAGAGTGTATCAAGAGGTGAGTCCACCCGGCAGGACGTCGTACTGAAGAAGTTGTATGACGTGACGTAACAAACGGCAATGAGAAAACGACGCAAAGAATTCGCCGGACGCAACCGAAAGTAGCACTACAGGGTTTGATATCATGAGATACACGTATGTACTAACTTTGTTCGCAATCCGTGCAGCCGTATGCACGCATAGCGGAAGACAAACATATCCTCTTTTATATTTATAGATAACAACGCGTTTCAACGCTTAGCGTCATCATCAAATAAAATAGAATGAAGTGCACACTTAAGAGAAACAACAGGGCTAGATCAGATAGAGATAAAATAAGGCACTAAAATTATTTTTTGACCTTCTTCTTCATTAATAATAGCAACATGCTTCGACGCTAAGCGCAGTACAATAATTTTTATCATTTTATTTTGCGAGTCCGATATTATGAAGGAAAATAATGTCGTTACAATAATATTATTATATATTTGTTATATCTAATGATTGTATGAATTTGGAGGCTTAAGACGTGTGACGGGCTGGTGAAAGCATCAAAAATAACTACAATGATCAGGCATTTCATTTTCATACAAGAATAGTTTTACTTAGTTTTGCGATGGCCCAATCGGAAGATAACTTTGGATTGGGTTAGCAAATAAAATCCTGGCTTTGGAAATTATCTGTATTCTGAATATGCGAATTTTTCTCACTTGCTGCTCGGTCAGAGGTGAGCTTTACCCTCACCTATCCACGAGAATCCGGGTTGAAGCTCTCTGTGTGTCCGGTGGATATTTGACGTTGTGGATTTATATTACATCACTGAATGAACGGATTTAAAAATTGCTGTTTTGAAACTAAACATTTTTGATCCCATTATGTCCGAAATATTTTCTGTTGCTCGTTCGATTAGCCGAAGTGCACTGAGAAGTAAAAGATTAGTTTAGGAGGAATAGTTCTCGTTTTTCCCACCGAATATTGTTTTGGGAGCATGGTCCCTACGTTTCAAAGGCTAAGTCTGCCATCGTCTTCAGGGGTGGAATATGGAGCAAATTATTTTGTCAGGCCCACTTGATCTGGTTCTGAGTCATGCTGAACATTTCAGCTTGATAGCTAATCGGGTAGTGGGTTAAAATTGAGTTGTAATATTTGACCCGGACAAATGGCAAGCAGCAAAGCGAGATTATAAAAACCTGATAAAAATTAGCGTACACTGGTGTGTAAATGTTCCCTGCTCTCCCCTACATTATCGGACACATGAGCATACCCACGAGTACTACAGAAGAGGATCCTGGAGACGGCCTCTAAATGTGTTGACTCCTACCGCGCATTTAAATGGGTTTACAAAAGTCGCCACCCGTGTCGCTGACGGACGAAGTGATCCGAGTGTCACGGGGCTATTTGGTATAATTATGGGCGTCAGCTTAAATTTATACACCTTATGATGTGATATATTAATTTCATATTTTTTCAATGCTATTCCTGGCAGTTGCAGAGACAATAGCAAAATATTGTAAAAATCTAGATCCCTCTGCACTTATCGCCGCGTTGCGGACATTTTTGAAAGCCGATTAAAATGCGACCGAAGTGGCAACAGAAATCAGCCTTCTCTGTGTTGGAATTAGGCCTCCTCTACGCAGTCCCCTTGAGCTTACCTATCTTGTTCGTTAGCATAGTGGTCGTTGGCCCGTTGGTCTACTCTCCATTTCAGCGTCAGCGACGTATTCCCTTTTCAACGAACCCTTGCACCCTTACACTCCCGTCTCATCCTTCGGTTTCCGTTGAATCCAGTCTCCGTAAACATTTCTCTTCATTCCCTTTCATCTTCCGGGGACTGGCCCGGGTTCTGTTGACTTCGGACGAAAATGTTTTTTTTTTGCCGGCGTGTCCTGCCATGAACGAAGGTTCTCTCGAGGGGACTGCATAGATAGACCGCATTCCATCCCATAAAAGGCTCATTTCTGTTGCCACTTCAGCCACATTTTAATAGGTTTTCATAAATGTCCGCGGCTTGATGATGAGTGGATAGCTATTCACTTTTTTAAATATTTTATTATAAAATGTTTGAATTTGCGATGAGTAGCATTTAGCCTTTATGAATTTGATAGATGACATCATCTTGTGAATAAATTTCGGTTAAAATCGCTAAGTATAATTTATTTCCATGTGAAACTCGGATCAATTTGTCCGTCAGCGACGCGAGTGGCGACTTTTGTAAACCCATCTACATGCGCGTTGGTTGACAACATATATAGTGGCCAACTTGAAGATCCTCTTTTGTAATACTCGTAGTTTTTCTTCTACCTTCAACCCTCTTTGTGTCTGCTCTTGTTAGGATATATTCAGGTTTGTCATTGCTCTAATTAAGGAAGTTACGGCGTGATGTGGGAAAAAATTAATTAAATGAAAATTCCGTAAGTTATATTACTTTTTACTTCATCGGCAGATAGTATAAGTTTTAACGTCATTTTTCCTGAACATTATAAGATAAAATCAGATTTTTTGTCGGCTCCTGAGTCGATGTAGGCTATTTGCTATTATTACATTTTAATTTTATGTAAAATACCTGTGTCCTCATTCTAGTTTTTAGTAAATGCTAAAAATGAAGTCTGATCCCTTTAGTTTCATAACAATGGCATAAATGGGGCTCATTTAGCTTGTAAATGCTAGAATATTAGAAATAAGAAAATGTAATTGATTAATCTCTTCATGATATTATTTTACTTGTTAATATTAATAGATATAATCTGTGAAAGGAGAAAATATTTTGGCACAACATTCGAAAATTATTTGTTTTGACCTCATCATTCGAAATAAAACCTTTGTAAGGGTTTGTGAAATAGATTTATTTAGTGCATTTTGTTTCCTATATTTTTTTCGTGTTTAATATTTATCTGTTTCTCCCCCACTGCTCTTGGTCAATTTTCATACCATTTTCTGTGCGGGAGCATGTAAATATCGTTTGACCTTGGAGGGAAATCGTTAGCGTGACCGCCAGCTATGAGCGTGATGTCAAAGGTTTTGGAAAAAAAACAAATTAGTAGGGTATTTTTGGACTCGCTACATCATTACTGACTCATGCCTCAGGTTTTCATAATGATTTATTGCATCGATATTCGGTATCTTTTTTTGCTGCTCTTGAAAAGAGTTACATTTGTTGAGCCCCTTAGAGTACTGGAATTACATTGTACAAGTAAATTCTAAATTTATCTTACCAGCATATTCTCCTTTCCAAATATGTACGTAAAAAACAGGAATTGGGATATGACTGCTAATAAATTTCCAGAAATTAACACAATGCTAATTTTAATGGTATATATAAGTCCCGATAACTAAATACTATATTCCCTTATTGTCAAGGAAATATTATCTACTTTATCACATGGAAATATATGGATAAATATTACTTTTGGACCAATTCTAAGGGTGAAAATCATTTTTAATTTTTTTATTTGACCGTTCGGGAAAAAACGAACTTATCTACGCATCAAATTTATTGAGATTTGGTTAAAGTTAATGAAATAAAGGGTGTAGAATAAATAATTTCGTGCAGATATTTTTACTATTATAATAATTTTATTTTGTTTCTATAATACATTAACATAAAATAAAAATACAAAGTCAATACTAAAGTTTTATATTAGGTAATCCTTTTATTTGTGCCTAATTTTAAATTAATTGTGTAAAAAGTCTGTATTAAACTGGTTAATTTTGTTTGACATGAATTTAATGCCACTTCGTTTTAAAATTATTGGTAGCACTGGTTTTCCACAGTAATTAATTCAAAACTCAGAAAGAAATTTAAAAAATATATTATATCAGCGAGAATAGGGAAACTGACCGTTTGATTATTTTTCGCTTATAAAGTTGCATTTACCGTTGACATCGTTGCTATGCTTATAATCCAGCGTCAGTCATATTCTTTTTGGAATTCAGGAATATTCTCTGGGAACTTACCTTTAAAGTTTGGCATTAAAAACCGAAGATTGATCTCTATACGTATCGTGTTGGACATTACATCAGGTAAATGGGAGGTAACGGCGTTTGAATAGTGCAACTAAGCCAAGATAATGTCTTTGCATTTTTGCTTCGAGGGGGATCATGATTTCGTGCGCGAAATTTTAGTTCTACCCATGACTTTTTTTGTTTGCGATGAAGGGAAATTTCTTATCAGTTTCCTCGTCAAGAGGAATAGAGAATTGCATGCATTCAAATTGTGTGGTACTTAGGAGCGTTCCCCCATGGTCTCGGGTGTAGCGGCACGTGTGGGAATTAAGGGAGGCTCAGAAGTGGCCAAAGGAACGTCTTTATCAATAATTTATCGCTCTGCGCGTTGGACGGTTTTGATAATGGTCTTGAGTTTGTTGGGGAGTTCCAGTGGGCCCTTGAGTTTTGGGTAAGGTGCCTGAATATTGGTTTGGCTGGAAAATGGCCCATGCATTGGGGTATAATAATAATCATAAATTTTTTGTCCAAGTGTAATATCATTTGGCTCATATGGAGTATAAATTTACACGATTGGTCTCGGTAGTATGACAATATAGGGTTACATATAATAAAATGTAAAAAAATGCCCTATTGAATATTACAACAACAAAAGAGTAGTTGACGCAGTATAAAACCAAAGTCAATAAAACGAAGCAAGACATGTCAATTCAGAATAATCTTAATGATATTTAAAGTAGATTTTTTAATCTAGCGTATAAAACAGTAATGCTGAATCATCGAAGCATGCACATGAACTAAGCATCATCAATTAATATATCCAGGTACATGTAAAGAAATAATGCAGATCAAGCACCGAATAACAAGAAGCTCATGATTTGTGAAAGAATACTTACGGATGGGAAACATAGTAAAATTTATCTACATAAATGCAATGAGCAGGTAATACGCAAATCTCAACATTTCGAAATAATGATAAGAATACGTTAAGTCAATTTTCATCACATAGTGACGAGGAGGAGGAACACCGAAGCTAAAAGAAATAGGGAATGCATTCTTTTAAGAATTGGGTCAAAATACTCACTTATGGTATTTTTGAGGATTTTGTTCGTACGCAAAAGAACATTCTCTCGTGAAAATGGGATGTGTGACTAATCCATGCGTATGGTGTGACTCCCGAAATTGTTCCACATGGTAAATAAGTGATATTTTTCAATGATGAAAAGTGACTCAGGTATAGGTCAAGACAATTTTTTTTAGATCCTCCATCCTGGGTTGTAGCGAATGCCCTATATTTCATCAATGACTTCTGGATATGACTTGCTTTCTATGATGGCATAAAAGTACTTGATTAAACCCAGGTCGGTTTTTTATATTAATTCGTGAGTTTTACATTTTTTAAAATTTCTTTTCATCCTTAATATTACAAGCGTCTACGAAGGTAAGCCGTATATCTCACCGTCATGCTTTTCGATCTAATTTTACGCACTCATTGTGCCTGGTGTATATCGTGCTGTCAGGCACTGCGCCCTCCCACTACGATCGTGGAAATGATTTGGAGCTCGTCCCTTTCAAATTACACTCACGTCTTCCATGCGGAATTGCATCGGATAAAACTCGCGCATCACCCACAATTAGTCAAAGCTCATGCGTATGAGCGAGACTTTGGAGCGATGGCTTCGGCCTAGATCCATGGTCGACATGGGCACCTTGCAAAGCGACCGGGCCTGGATTGCGTCCCACTCCACTTCCCAGTATATCTTCAGGGTCAAGGCCACTGGGGAGATTTTTTTTCTCTTTGTTCCATCCCCATCCATCTCTTTCCCGGCATCGTCTGTCCCCTTCAGTTATCAGGGTTGTATTCGCGACATAACTCAGTGGATTATCGTGCACAAGAAGTCTTAAAATAGGAGATACAAAGCTCATCCTGTTGAAACGTGACTTTTGTTGCCACTTTTGCGCGCATTTTAACCGGTTTTCTTAAATGTCTGCAACGAAGCGATGATTTGTGCATAACGTTATTTTTGTCAAATATTCATTTAGAAAGTAATAATTTTTAATTTAATTCTATTCTCAAACCACCGGATATAGCTTTTATTGGCCATTTTATACCGGGGTATTCAACAAATGTAACAAGTAAACGTACACGAACAACCATGCCCTGGACCGGGGAAACCTACCCAGGCGGGACTCGAACCAGCGACCTCTTGTTTGGCAGGCGAGAGCGTTACCCCGCCGCCACCGAGGCAGGCAATATTCTGGCTAATAAGGCCCATTTTAACTTATTTCTACAATTTTAAAATTTTTACAATCAGTAGTTTAAACAATACATCCCGTCCGATACATCGGAGTGTCAGTTTTCAGCGTTGATACAGATTCAAAATAGTACAGAAAAACTTGATAATTTAGAAAATAAGAAAATTTGATGAAAAATGAGATAAAAGTTATCAACCTATTGCGCAAAATACTACAATAAAAAATAATTCACTAACCCCGTGCGGGTGATTGAAAATTCTTGCAATGCCATGTCTCACATAAATGCTCCTCAAGTCGATAAATTCAATGAGTAAACTAAAATATTAGTGGGGCGGTGAAGACAGACATCGATCTGAACTTAATATAGTATCAAAATGTAGCGCAAGTCAACTGGAGCCCAGAAAAAATTAAATACGCGCGTCCGATATATCGGATGATATGCACTTATTCGTTAAGATCGATTGACTTATTTTTTATGTTTGCAATACTATATTTTCTAACGTGAGGAATATAGCATAATTATGAATTTTACAGATTATAAATAACTATAAATTTCGGTTGACAGCTCCATTACTATTGCTTATTTTTACGTAATATTTGAATCGCTCTGCCAGTCAGCGACTCATGTGGAGCCTTTCGGAAACCCATTTTAATGCGCGATGGCTGACAACGCATAGAAAAAATAGAAAGCCACAATAATAAAATACGATCTGAATTTTCCATTTGTGTTCTGAAAATATGCAAGAATGCAATGTGTATTCTAACTTCGATTTTCCTAATTTTTTTAATATCAATAAAAGAAAAATGAAAGTTAAACGAATTCCATTGATGTGCTTGAACTTACCGTTTTTAACGCAGTGCAAAAAGACAATATTTTCCCACCTTACTCTCAGTCAGTAGGTACGTCCATATTGCCTAAACAGGATATCACTTGTTTAGATTTTGAAATAACATTATTTTAACCCATAGCAGAGTTTCTTTAACGTTTGCATATCTCACGGCTTAAGGCTTCACTTCGTAGAATTAGGTTGAATTCATAATATACCATATAATGTCACTCGCACAGCAGCAGGAAATACTTAATGTTAATACGAACAGAAGGATTATTGTAATACCCCTACGTTGCAGCTTGCTGGCGAAATGCGAAAGGAAAAATAGAAAACTACAAAATATATATTATAATGTAAATTTTCCACTCGTGCTTTTAAAATTCTTATACCCAATAAGGATGTGAGAGAGGAGAAATACGTTATTATGGCATAGCGGATAGGAGAAAGGAATGGAGAGCTGCTTCAAGTCAACCTTAGGATTGTTGATTAACGATGATGATGTTTTCAAAATATGCAAAACTTTAAAATGTATTCCAACACGAATTTCCATATTTTTTAGCATTCAATTAAATTTCATTAAATTTAATTATATTCAATAAAATCCATTTTTTAGTAAAAGTCATATGATTTCCTTTAAATTTTTTTCCATTTAGCAAATCAACATGGGGCAAACGATAGAGTATGGGATACGATTAGAAGATGATAATTTAATATTTCTTAACGAACCTTTAGTACAATTTAGAAAACTCATCGGCCGAAACTTAAATGGCAATCATTTAGTTGTGTTTTAATGCAGTCAAATTACTGGAAATATTGCTCATATAATTCTTCGAGGACGAGTAAGTTTATATGTGTGGAAATTAATCCTAAATATCTTATTTAGTGTTAAGGTATGCTGACCTTTCTTACCATCAACAAGGCCACACATTCAGTACAAATTGCGTTAAACATTCGTTAACTTAGCCTTTTCATAGTACAAAAAGACAATATTTTCCCACCTCCCGATGTGTACGTGCCTTAACAAAGCAATTTCCTTGGTATTCCACTGCTTATGGCAGCTCGTTTCAGAGTTTTCGCACGGAGAGAGACATTGAGAAGGATGGCGGTGATGAGTGAGTTCGGGCCCTGGCGATTAAGACGGCCTCTAGCAAATGGAGGACGCGTGAAGACGCGTAATATATGGCACCGAGTGTTTGGGACGAAGGGAAGAGGTACCGCGGAGATTTCTGGGAAATACGAGCGAAATAGTCTCGCTGGCGGAGCTGGGAAACTTTGAAGACAGTGTGTTACGGGGAAGGAAGTGAGATTGGTGCGGTGGTTGATGGGGCAAAAGTGATTGAAACGATTTTGGCGGGAAGAGAATGGGCGGTTAGGAAAGGGGTTTCTCATTCGCTAAAAGCCGCGCCAGACATTTAAGGAGGTGGGCTCGCGACTGCGCATTCAAAAACAATTACTTCTTGCTCGCATTATCGGGAAAAAAAGTATTTCATCCGCAGAAGACTTCCATTAAGGTTAAAATAGCCTCGATAGTTTGAGGCGTGGCTTGGTGAAATTGCATCATGTTGAATCCAAAAAAAACCTTTTAAATTTCACATAAATGATTTCATTAATGAACAGTTTCGTTGCTGTGCGACATCGTTAGGTGCAAATACAGGATACAGGAAGGGTGTTACCTCATATGCATTGAGGCAGTAGGGGTGGAGGGTTGGCCCAGATGGGGAAGCTAGGATGGAGGGTATGGTGGTCCATAAGTCATACAAAGTTACCAAATAGGAGGCACACAGAGTTACATAATGGGAGGAAAACAATGTAACGAAATGGAAAATGTAACTATTTTGCCTCTCATATGGTATATTTGTATGACTTAAAGACCACCATAACCTCCATTCTAGCTTCCCCATCTTAGCCAACCTTCCACCCGTACTGACTCACTGTATATGAGGTAATACCCTTCCTGTACCGTAAATCGGCCTGACTTTACCCCAAGGGGCCTGACTTTTCCCCACCCCGTCAAAAATGTTTCATTTTATAGAAATGGATACTATGTTGTCGATTTGGAGGTTTTTTTATTTATTTTTCTTGGATTCTTTGGCAACACTGCAAGACATTAAAAGGTTTTTCCAGTAGTCTAGCATGTTCTAGTGAAGGGTGCTGTTGATTTTGTGATGAGGGTGTTTTTGTGGTACTAAAGTTTATATATAAAAAGTTGCTGATTGTCGGCCTCCTAGACGCTTCCAGAAGATGAGCTATGTATTTTTTTACTCAAAATTTACCAAAGATCAGCTGCATAAATCATATATTTGTTCACATCAATCACGAAGAATTATATTAGCAAGTTTCTGGGACAAAGTACCTTTTCAGAGAAATCCGGAATGACTTTACCCCAGACATATTCTTGGGGAAAAGTCGCATAGTTTCTCATTTCATGGGAATGTTCAATGTTTTATCGTAAAATTACTGTTGAATTTGAGTTTTCTGTTTTCCTTTCCCCTCCCATGTCCTTACACTTTATTTTCGATCATTTTTGGTGTAGGTAGTAAAATGCCCTCTAAATACAAAAGAAATCCAGGAGCCTAGTCTTAAAATTGACACTTTCTAACATATAAACTCTTAAAATACTCATATGATGTTTCATTTCTCTAAAAATCTTTTCTTGTGTGTGTAACAATAGGAATAAAATGTTGGGGAAAAGTCACCCGATTCCCGCCAGACTTTGCTGCAACGACATTGAAAAACAAAAAAAAAATATTTTTAATACTTAACTGATCTAAAAAGGTGATTTTCAGTAACTGTAAAATATCGACAATCTAACCTGAAAGAAATGAAAAAAAAATATTTCAAGCAATTTAAACAAAAATGAAGTGAGGAGTCAAAATATTTGGGGCAAAGTCAGGCCGTTTTACGGTATCCTATTTTTGCACCTGACGGTGTATTTGAATCTGTACACAGAATGTGGATATCAATCGTTTCGTATAAAAGTTATTTTTTTTCTGCTATTTGAGACGACTGTGACGCTATTTTTGTGAGGCACTAAATTAATGTCATAATTAATAAAAAAAGTAGTGCGGTGACGTAAGTGCATTAATTCTTTATCATGTTTATCATGGTCATAATATATAACGGACATAATGTCAGTTTTTGTCTCAACTTGTATTCATTCTACTAAATTTATCCAGTATTTAGATAAGTTACGTTAGCAGAACGACATTCTGTTCAGACATTCAATTTTTTAAATGCAATATCCGTAAAATATTGTTCGGAAATCCCATTTTTTGAGGGCGTCAGTGTTTTTCACGAATTTTTATAATTTTTAGCATTCACTTTTTTTTTTAATTCAAACAATTTCCCTATTTATTTCCATTCAGAAAACACAAATGTCAGTGAATTGGGTACGATTAGACGAGCATATTTCGAAATTTCTTAACCAACCCTTAAAATAATTTAGAAAACTCATCGTAGTGGCGGAAACTTTAATGGCAACCATTCACGTGTGTTTTAATGCAATCAAAATAATTAAAATATTGCTGATATTCATCGTAGACAAATAATTTTATTTGTATATGGATTTAACTCAAATATCTACTTTGGTGGTCAGCTATATTGACATTTATGACTATCAACAAGGCCACATACTCATTACAAATTACGTTAAAACAATAAAAGTTATTGCTTTGATGTCTGCAGCGTCATAAAAAAGAGAGCACGATGCTAACCGAATTTTTATCGCAGGTTACTCTTGGTATAACATGTACTTGATGGATTAATTATTTCATTCTCGGCTCTAATTAATCACTATCATTTCATGAATAATTTTCTAAATATGTATTTGTTATTTAAGATGACTCTAGTCGAGTTTCGTTTAGAATTTGCGAGTTGTTCAAATTTATGAGTCGTTTTTTCTTGGAACATTTAAGAACAAAAAGTGGCATTTTTTGGAAATGAATTTAATTTCAGCGAAAAATGTTTTACGAGATAAAATCTCCGCACGAGTTTATTTATTCTAATGAGTGTGCAGTAATTAATTTTGAATTATAATTTTATATAAAGGCAAATTATATTTGTATGTTCATGGTCATAGTATTTATTATAACTTGTTTACATTATTTTAGTTACATTTCTCATGTTTACAAAAATTAATGAATCCTCAAATTTGTTTTCCTCGTCTTAAATGATCGTTTGCGTAACCTTATCTTTTGACCAGAGATTATGACCAGTTTCAAGCTACGGTAAATATTGGGATAGAAATTGGAGAGTAAAAATGCTCTTTTGTTTCCTTTTCGAGATCAGCGCAGGCAAATGCTACCTTTCTCAGTAAGGAATGCGAATAGTTTGTGACGTCACTCGCCGTTCTCGTCCAACCATCATTAGCGCTTCGTTACTACCACTTTGTGTCATGTCTTGAAGCTCCGTTGATGCCTCGGACTTTTCTAGGGGCCTCAGGCTTCGTTGCTTTTTTATTTGATTTTTGACTCCGTCGTTGGATTTTATTTATGTAAGCAATTTCTCACATAGAGAATTTCTATTTACAGTGATGTAGACACAAATATAAAATATAAACGTAAACGATCAAAAAATAAGAGTACAGGCTAAACATAGTCAAGGCCACAAATACAAGACACGTGGAAAGTAAGTAATACTAGACACGTGAAGAGGGAGGTAGAGAAAGAGGTTTATTTATTCAGAGGATGGGACATTGCGATATTGATTAACGAGTTTAAGGGCTTATAAAACGGTTTAACATTACTCGGCAATGAATTCAAATGGGAGTAAATGCTGTGGTGGAGTGAGCGTTTGACGAGGGATAGTCTAGGGATTGTCATATCGAGTAAGGAATGCGTACGTGTGGATCGAATGGTGAAACCTATATTAATGGAGGAAAACAAACGAGAACAATGAATGTGTGAGTTTAGAATATGGTAAATAAATTTTTAATCTGTTTTAACCCTCCGATGACAGAGATCCGGAATTGACAGAGAACATAGGATCGAAATGGTAGGAATGTAACGGAAGTGGGTAAGTCTGTGTTTTACAAATCTGGCGAAGTAGCTATTTATATGTTCATATATATGTATAAATAGCAATACTACATAGCATACTAGCTGTCCCGGCGAACGTCGTACTGCCTAATATTCAATAAACAGTTTAGTTACATCATTTATAATCAGAGCCAGCTGTATTTATTTGAATACCTTTTGATTTACTGTAATAAAATAAGAAAAAATCATTTAAACTACAAAAATAAGTTTTAAGTATTTGTTTTCGTTACTTCCACCATTTTTTATTGTTTATTATGTTACTCGGGGATGATAAAAATCCACAACAACAAATATCAATAAAATCGGCACAGCCGTTCTTGAGTTATAAATGGTGTAACTGTCACGATTTTCGACCTTATTTTATATTTTATAAAAGATTTACGTACTTTTAAGAGAAATCGAAGAATGAATATCTCTGGTAAGTTATTATTTCATGCGTTCATTCAACAGGGTGGTTTCCTATTATTTTTTCTGGCTCCCGCTGTCACCGTGTGAGTTGACCTTGGGGCGAGGCTTTGAGCGCTGATACGACGCAGGATGATAGCAGGTAGCAGAGTACCCTGCTAGCAGATAGCGCTTGGCTTAGAAAAGGATTATTAATACCTTATCAAACGAAGAAAACTTTCCGACCTTAGCCAGTTTTAATAAATGATTATTAAGACATGTTTCCCTGAGCTCTGTGCCTCATGCATGCATTGGTAATCTCAGACGACGTATAACTCCTATCTACTCGTATAGAAACTAGGTCCCTGTGACGTCAGGTGGAGTGGCATCGCATGGGCGCCATTCTGGCCTTTTTCAAATGAGGATAAAATTGACCATTGCCATTCATGTAAACCGGGATTTCTAAAACCAAATAATTTGTATATTATGAATACACTAATGGCGGGTAACGAATCGAAATCAATGTCTTTCGTTTTCTTTGATGAAGGAAACTACCCTATTTATGCACGTAATATCAAATATGGGTTGGACTGAAATACCTCGGAAGAGGAAAGGTAGACTAGAGCGGAGAATTTTGGGGAAACTAGAAAGTGAATGTTTGATCAGAGAAAGGAAAAGGTGAAGGGATAATGATGATGCCGACAAAGAGGTTTTGTAGTGGAATATGGATATAGGTGGGCTCTTAGGGAGTCTGAGTTTTATGGTGGTATGCGTAGCCGTACCCAAGTGCTTACTCAGATCCTTGCAGACTTCTTTCATCGAAAATGAATGTTAAGGCCGCTTTTAAACCGCTCGGAGAAATCTTACCGCCACCTAAATTTGGTAGGAGTTACTTCCTCTATAATTTATCTAAGTAATGCATTTAGCATTATTAAACTTCTCAGATAGGTCAGCTTAATAAAAATTTCGCAGTGGCAAATTACGTTGGAATTCCTCAAGTAACTGTAGAACATATTCCATTGAATGAGATGAAAATTAATTTTCATCATAAAATTCTACCTCATGTTAATGAACTTATTAAGAATATTTATATCTAATATATCATTTATTGACATTGCATTTTTAAATTTAATAAACACAGACTTTGGGTCTAATGTTATCTCGTAGTCTTCCGTGGCGTCCTTGCTTAGATGATCTCTCCATCTTTCGAGTTATCGCCGCGTTCTTTGTCATAGGGTGACAACAGTTAGGGTCTAATGTACTCTGCTAAAATCCAATTATATTCAGATTTGGAAAACTCATTTGTCGAAATGCCAGTGCAGCTACCAATTCTTTTTTGTGCAAAATTCGACTGTCTCACACCCCGAACAGTTAAATGTTTGTGCAAAGTAATTACGACTTTTTATGAATCATTGATTAAGAATTGTGATAGATAAAATTTTAAAATGGCAATTAAGCCGTTAAACATAATCAGAAGGCATGTTCATCGCTCTAACTTATTGATTCTTAATAAAATGCCAATGTCAACAATAAAATTGCCGTCAAAATGCATTTAAAACTAAACTAAAGGAACTAATGATTCAATAGGAAACTTTGACAAGTTTTTAAGTGTAAGATATTTGTGGTCTATACTTAGCAGACTTATGTTTTATTATTGCGCAAATTTATTCTACCCCTTAAGTTTTATACCTTAATAGCCAACAAACAGTGGTAGCGCCAGAGGTGGGGCAGGTTGGGCCCGGACTCACCCAACTTTTTTTCTGGCTTACTCAAATAAGACGGAAAATTTTCATAATCGAAGTCCTAGGTTTAAATTTATTGTACAAAGATAACGTCTTAAGGCCTGAGGCATAATTTGTTTTTTCTTCGTGGCATGTTAGGGAAGGGGTACTATTCGTGTAATGTCAAGAAATAAGTGTCTTAAAGTATATTTTTTCATTCATATTTATCCACCTTAACTCGAGGTTATGCCCATCCATTTTATAATCTGGCCCACCCGTGTGACACATGCTGGAGCCTGTGCTGCCGAAAAACAGTAAAGGATATTTTCATCCTTCTATCTACTACAGCTACTGATTGGGTTTTTGTCACAAATGCGGAGTCCGAACTGCAAGATTTTCTGTGGTAAAACTAAACAAAAGTTCGCCGGGAGGAAAAATGTGAAAGTTCGAAAAAGTATATTCTTTTTCGAGATATACCGACTTGAATTACTTTAAATAGCTTTACAGAACTAAAAATGTTGCAATGATATCGACATTTTTTAAATGACATCGACAAATGATATCGACATTCAGGGAAATGATCTTCCTCTGACGGAAACTAGATTTATTTTTGGTCGTTTGTTTGGTGTTGAAATTAATCAATCCTTAATACCTCAATCAGTAACTCAATGTGAAGTTTGCATAAGTTTGGGTACAGTAAATCTCAGGTAAGATATTACAATTTATTTTCGTTATTACGTTTATACGGTGCGGTTAATTTTTCCTACCTTGCAGTAAAAAATCAAATATCACCCGCGTAAAGCTTAGATATTTTATTGGTAAACAAATCCTCATGCCGCTTCACCCTAAAACTTATTCCCGAACACAAAAATATTCAGATCGAATCATTTTTGGATATTTGCTTGTTTTAGAGTGTTCAATTGTCTGGTTTGGTCTTTTTTTGTAAAAATCGATTTCAACGCAACGAAATATATTTTGAAAAATCGATAATGCTTTACTTATGGAAGTTACTTTGGTAATTTCTAATTTAAGTGCTATTCTAATTTATGTTGAGTTGTTGTGAACGTGGCTGAAGGGTTCGAGGGGATGACTCTATGTGCGAAGACTGCCTGAAGTTTTTGGAAGGTTGAAAGGTTGTGGCGAGTGGTTTGGGGGAGCCCGTGAAACTGCCGAAGGGTACCCAATTATTCATTGTCAGGGCTTCGAATACGTCCACCCACGCTCCGTCACCCTGGGTGGTTCCTTTAGAAGTCTTTCCCAGGACCTTCTCAATCTTTAAAACGCTCTTCCTCGAGGACCACACGTCTGCTAACGTGCGGTTTGTAAAGATTTATGGAAAAAAATCATGATTTGGTATCCCACCAGCTGACCGGAAAGTTTCTCAGGATCCAACTTGCCAAATCTCCGATCATCGTTCCACTGCGGTGGACGTTCCTTCATTGATATTGTGTCTGCCTAAGGGTTACTATTCTCCATTCTGTAACCAAGAATGCATACTAAAGCTGCGAATAATTGTATCATATAATCAGATCTGAGCATTTTTTTGAGAATTAGTTAAAGGGCTTAGCGGGGTGAGGATTTGTTTAGCTTAGGTATATCTTTTAGGGTGTGAAATTTGTTTTTCTTCTGTAAGGTAGAACGAAAATAACCACATCGCACTGACGTAGTAACGAAAATGAATGGTAATATCTTACCTGAGATCAACCGTACCATATCTTAGGCAAACTTCGTGTTGAATAACTGATTGAGATATTAAGAAGAATGAATAATTCCGCCGTTGTAACTATCTGTTTCGTCATTTTCGTTCAACCACAGTATTTATAATTTATTAAGAGTATTAATTTCTTAATAACTCCCGTCGAAATGTAGGGAGAAGCAGGAATTGTATTTTTATATTGACTTTTCTGCGTTGAAGCCACTTTATTTGTTGAGAAACATTTTTGATCCATAGTATACATGCGAGTTCTGATGGGATATATAATAATAAACTTTGTTAGGTTCTCAAATAGATTAGAAAAAGCACGACTCTAGTTTAATAACATATTTACATTTTCAGGTTATGTTATCATACTCGGGTCGTGCTTTTTCAAATATATTAGTGAACCTAACTATGTTTATTCTTTCATTTTACATTTAGGAAATGTTTTACACAGGAACACCTGTAGTAGATATGTGTGTATCAAACAACTTCACTTGACATTTTTCATGAACTTTTTGCTTTGATGAGCTATTTTATTGTAAATTGTGTTTTTTGCTCCAAGGGTTTTTTCCCAGAGCATAATAAATATCTATTCTATTCTAGTCATCAGCTATATTTTGGAAGTAAATGTTTATTTATTTATTGCCACACCACCGGAAACAGCATTATTTGGTCTTTATAACGGGCTTTTCATGATATTTAACAATTTAACGTACACCAATATCCATGCCCTGGATGGTAAAAACCCACCCAGGCGGGAGCCGATAATAATAAAAGATAACTAATATAAATAAAAAAATAAAATAAATTTTAGAATAATTGTGGAAATATTAATAGCTTCGTTTCTCAGTTCAATGTCCTATTAACGTAGTTAGAACGGCATCGCCTGAAGTCAAGTGATGTACACGGGCTACCAATTATTTACGCAAAAGAGTCGCCAAAAATTTAAACAAGAGAAAACATAGTTAGGAATGAAATGAGAGTGCAATTTTGTACCTCAGCACAATGGAAACACCGATAATAATATTTCAAAACGTATTTACAGCAGTCAACTTGACTAGTTTCGACACTGCTTCCAACCATTGCACACCGAACTGTTGATTACCCACCATGACTAAATATTCACAATCTATGTGGTAAATCCTGAATAAATATATTTATTTATAAACAAAAGATATGTAAGACGTATGTAAAAATGGGAAACTAAACATGTTTTCGTAATTTAGGCGAAGTCGGTGTAGTGGAGGCGATGTTGGCACCGGAAATTCCCAGCCGCCTTGCCGTTTTCAGACATTATTTTGCGAATACCTTTCTTATTTAATCATGAACTTGTACCCTCCCGTGCATATTTAGATTCGTCACAAAATTTGTTTCATATGAGTGCCGTCTTTACAACTCCTCGCTACAAACAGCTTCGCTAGCTCGAAAAAACCGTAAATCTCCATAAGAGCCCATGTTAAATTATCCCAAATTTTCCGTCAAATATCTCAAAAACGGCGCATGAGCACAATCTCTTTTTCTTTGGATCATTGAAAACTCGTCTTCAAAATAATACGTGACGAAAAATTCATCCAACTCTTGTAACTTCTACCGAAGCGCTATAACTACCTGTGCCTGTTTTCTGCATCTTCCATTTTCTACGTACTCAGCCTACCTTCCTTCCTTACATTCCCTCGTTCCGTTTTTATTCAGTCTGTCCTACCAACCCCTTCGTCCCCTCTCCTCTCCCTTCCCCATATGCCCTCACGTCCATTTTTTATTCTCACCAGGAGCCATTCCTCAGTCCCCTTGACGCGCATCCCACGCTTCCTTTGTTTCCTTGACGGCAAGATTCCTGCGTCTCCCGTCGTGTCGCCCGCGTCGCGTTCCCGCCCGAAATTCATGGACACAGACATCACCGCGTCCTCACTTCTTTTCAAGCACCGTATTCCGTCTCCGCGCTCCGGACACAGTCGTGAAAATAAGCGGGCACGAATGGGAGAAGGCAGAACATTTTACTTCGCTGTGCAGAGGAAAAAACACCCGTGGTAGTGAAGAGATAAAGGAGGGAATAGAGCTTGGGAGAGTGACATTTTCATAAATAAAATATGCGGATCTACCGCATGAAAAACAGGGCCACTAGTTTGTTTCACGAAGAGAAAAGGCGAAGATAAACAGATGTGAACAGGGTAAAAATGCTTTTCCCTATATAATGCCTATTACTTGGCCAGTACGTTCAAGGATAAGGTAGTTGCCTCGTTGAGTATAATTTTAGAGAAATTACCTATGCTTTTCTGTAATGTAGCGGTAAAATCTGTTATGCAATAACCCTGCCCTGACGGTGTACTTGGGTTTAAATCCTGGCGGTAGAAGAGAATTTTCAGAGACTACTCGATCCCTGCTTGAGTGTTGTGTGGAGGAAATTTCAAGCGCAACACTCCGTCTGTAGGATGGGACGTTAAGCCGTGGACCCCTTGCTGCCTTACGTTAACAGCAGGCTAATGCCCATGCCGGGTTTCTCTCCATCTTTCCTACCATACCCTTCCCTCATGGCGGAAATGACTTCAGCTTTCGACTCTCGCCTTCTTCAAGTACCATATATGAGTGGGTGAGAAGCCAAGGGGTACAAGTGATTTCTTTTATCCACTCAGACTTATGTACAGAAAGCAAACAAGATCAATGCGATGTTTAGTAGTGCATTTGATTTTCCACTCGGTATCAGCATAGAGCAGAGAGACACTCGTATCCCTTGGCAACCAAGTTTTTGTGTATTTATTATAACAATTAACTCTACCCCACTCTGTTGAGAAAAAAATCACTTGTACCCCTTGGCTTCTCAACCCCTCATACACCATATCATACGATCGCCTTTATTCTGCCGACAACTCCATTAGCGGACAATTTTTCCTGGAATCGAATGTATGGGCGATATAAATTCCACCTCTTTTCAGCGGTCTGCTCCATCAACGGCCAGTGGCGATCCAATTCTCCAGAGGACGCATACATCCCTCTCCACCGGTCTATTTTAGTGACCGATTACTTTCATGAAACGAATGCTATCATTTTGAAAATTTCTGGATAAGTAGGGTAGTCTCAGTACACAAAGCTTATGTGGCTCAAACATTAATAAATTTTTATCAAAGCATTCTGCCGAACAAGGTAGGAGCATCTGAGAATCACTCCGGCCGTCTCCACTCCCATCTAGAACTTCCCTCCTCAAATTTTGATCGAGCTACTCCCTCTTCTTCTCTTAATAAATTCTATTCTCTTACTCTCCGCATACCATACATTCTTTCGTCTTGAACGGTTTTTTACATACCCTCCCCGCTCATTCTTCGCTCAATCCCAACCCTCAGTCTATCTCATGTAAAATCTTTTTATCCTCGAACTTTTTCATTCCTCTTCCTGTCCGACCATTTCCACTTCTCTATTCTTCTGTTATCCCACATTTTTACGCTTTTATTCTCTTCTCGTCCTCCTTCCTCCACGTCCACTGTTTTGCACCTTAAAGTGCTAAACTGAAATTCAGAGTCTTCTCTGAACTTTTATTCAACTTCTTTCTCAATGGGCCTACGTCCGATTCGTCCCCTACTTCCTCTACATGAGCACCTCCTTTCCCAGCGAAAAATCTCTTCCGCATGCCTTTATTGATATGTCCATTTTCCTATAATTTCCTCACCAAAAAGTTGAATTAATTCATATGCTCAAGTTTGTGACCACATACTTTTATCTTGAGCCTCACATTCCAATATCGCAGTACTTTAGAAAACCGTATTACCCTAGTCTTCTTATGATTACTCTTCATGTCATATTCATCATCCCATCTTCATCATGTCTTTCCAACGCATCCATCAGTGCTTGCAATCCTTTCAGCGACTGGCTAATCGACGCCTGGTCATCCGCGAAAGTCATATATTACTTCGGAGATAAAATTTTCAGTTAAAAGAAACTATTATCAAATTTTATATACTGGCAAATTCTGACCTTGGTCCACTCTATTGCCACTTAATCTGAAAATTTCAGGATGATTACACTTTCATGATGATTTAAGGCATACGTCACCAAAAACGACCGGCGAAGCCGAAGTTCTCAACCGACCAACCCGTAGAATTAACTTCATCGAAATACTTTGGAGTGCCGTTTTCGAATTGATGACGTTAGCTGTCAATTTTTTGGCAGAAATATCTTTAACAGCTCTGGTTTAATCGATTATATGATTCGCCTCTGAAAAGTAGAAAAAAATCATCCGCCTTGACCAGTATTTGAACCCCGGACCCCCCGAATTCCGATCGAGTGCTTTAGCCAGTTAAGCTACCGAGGTGACATTCTTCCCTGCGGAAATTTGAGGGCTATACCGGACAAGGTGGGCATTCTTCCATGGCATATCTTCCACAGGGAAGAATGCCGTCTCGGTAGCTTAACTGCTAAAGCACTCGACCATTCATCAGGGGATCCGGGTTCGAATCCTGATCAAGATGGATGATTTTTTTCTCTGGAGATTTTTCGCACAATTTGTGCATTGCGGGTGACTACGTAAAGTTATCACCGTAGCAAGTCCCGATACTCTTAAATTAAAAAAAAAGAAAATAAAATAAAAAAGATGAAAACACGCTTTTTTCCTTAAAAGTAAAAAATAAGCTTTTCCTCACTCGGATAATAAAGCGTAGGAGCTGATTAGGTTTAGGCATTAGTATTGGGTGACAACTGACAACCATTACTCATTTATCAGCCTCTTCTACACTCGTTTCTTATAAACCTACGTAGCAACATTTACGCTTCACTCTTTATTTTCCGGGTGATGAAAAACCTATTTTTCACTTGTATTAGTTATTAGTGCATTTTATACCGTTTTTCGGAAAATACACGTTTTTTATCTTTATTTCCTTTTTATTAAATTATAAGATTTTATCAAGAGAAACAATTTAGAATATTTTATTTACACCTGTAATACGGGGCGCAGTTAGTGCGAATCTATTTTAATGGTGTAATTATGGCGTAGTATACTTGACCGTAGTTCGTAGGACTTCATAATTTTCGCGAATAAAAATGTGTGTTACTTCATATCTTTCATATCCATCACGCGAGTCTTAGAATTCGTGGCGTTATTTCGATTTTTCCTCAATTTTCGATAGTGCTTGAACCTTACCTCCACATTTAAAAACAGCAATCAATGATGGGATCGCAATAATTCGCATTTGGGAAAGTCAACGAGTTCTAGTTATTCGCAATTGGATTTAACAACACGTTACCATTTGGTAATTTTGAACCTTTCGCTCGCTTTCTCCCGCATAATCTTTCAGCCATCCTGTGTATGTTCCCCCGCGAGGCGCGTCAGTCGAGGTCAAAGATGGATTTACGGCCCAGAGCTCCATCTTGCCAGAGCTCGAACCTCATGAAAAATGAAACATGTTGATATCCACACTGGCTCTCGCTCCAAGCCCCCTGCGTTCCCAAAACAGAAGGGTTAGTTTCCCGGCCTCGTTATCGTTTGACTACGCGCTGTGAATAAATCAATGAGTTTTTGGGAACTTCCTCCCTTTTCAGGGGTTCGGATGGCAGCTTAATATTTCATCATCGCCGAGGTGATTTCTTTTTTATCACTCCTTAACCATTCAGCGTTTGGAGAATTTAGATCTCCGGATTAAAACTATATTAAAGCGACGATAAATAAAGCTTTATGGTAAATTTGTTCCGTGAAAGAGGCTACACAAGTGAGTTCAGTTTAAAGCTTGAAGATCACATAATTATACTCTTATTAGCGAAAGAAATGTATTCGATACATTAGCCAAAGAAATAATAAATAAAAATCGATGCAAGCATCTCGAAACTGATGGAAGCTCTGTCGAGAGCCTGAAGGCCACACAGTTATACTCACATTATCGTACGAGGGCGATTTTTTTTTCAAATTCCGATCGCTCAGAAAAAACACCATGCAAGTGACAGGCGGATACTGAGCTGGTAGGGCAACTGCACGTCCTCCGTACCACGCACGCAGTCACTTTTGACCGTAAGTTGATAGTTTAAGGTTGGTAGCATCTCATTAACTACACTTCATCAATTGATTCTCCCGCAAAGTTTGCACTGCGGAGAGACAACCAGACAACTCGCTAAGTGGCTTCAGCGTTGACATGTCTTGACCTTATTGCCGAAAAAAGTGAATTATTTTAAATGCACTGTGGCTAGAGTGTGAAAAATTACGTCCATTCCCATTCAAAACAAAAGAAGAGACATTCTGACTTCTGGAAGCGTTCCGATCCATGACAACGCCCGTCATCTCAGCACTGATGCAGCCCAACTGCTCCTTGAGCAATATCAGTGGGACATTTTCGATCACTCGCCGTGCAATGTCGACATTGTGTCCTGTGACTTCCATATTTACGCTGAAATGAAGAAGTGGCTTGGAAGAAAGCATATTCAAACGGGCGATGAGCTTCAGGGGTAAGGCAAAATTCATTGAAAGACATTGGTGGTAACATCCTATGAAGAAGGTATAGTCCCTGACCCATCGGAGGTTGAAAAAAATAGGCCCTCGTAACAAAAGTATATTCGATGCATTAGCTCAAAAAATAATGAGTTGACATCGGTGCAAGCGTCTCGAAAATGATTGAAGATGAAATCACCATAAGGTTTTAATGGCATGACATCATGTAAATTTATTTGAAAAATTAATGTTCAAATGACCGAACCAATTACACTCATTTCAGGTCAACATATAAAAATTTATTTTCAAATTCAAAACAAAAAGACAGATATGCATGCGCTTCTATAATTCATTTATAGGATATCTATCTTGGAAAATTTATTTTCGAACGGATGGCTGTGAGATGTTTGCCTATTCAGTTCCGTGATGTAAGTAGGCTGCTGTGGAAAAAAATAGTATTTATTACTGGGTCATTCCATGGCAACTCAACCAATTTTTGGAGGGCACAACACCCACCATCTCAGATTTTTGATTATTTTTCCCTGTTGTTCGTTTGAACCTTTGCTAAGAAAAATCCAAAAGACCCATTTCAAGTATTTCCAAGATTGAGTGTTTGAAGCCAAAGAGGAAGACAGAATAATTCTCCCCACCAGTAAAATTATTCAAAGCTTCCACATTTGTGACTCTGTAAAACCTAAACATTTTTAAAACAATAGCAACATGTTTGTAGCCTATAAAATTTTTACTAGCTTTGCTGGTTTGGTTTAGGTTTTAAAGGGGCACAAATATGGTATTTTTGAATAATTTTACTGGTGGGCAGAATTTTTCTGTGTGCCTCATTGACTTCAAACACTCATATCTTGGAAATACTTGAAATGGGTCTTTTGGATTTTTCTTAGCAAAGGTTCAAACGAACAACAGGGAAAAAATAATCACAATCTGAGATGGTGGGCGTAGGAACCTGGTGTAGTTGAGATGGAATGACCCTACTGTTCATTCACTTCATTCATCTAATTCATACTGTATACATATTGTATGATCCTTTGATTTATAATCTATTTCAGCTATCGATCCGCTTTGTGAAAATGGGATGAATTAATTGATGGCTGCGGAATGAAATTTACATCGTCCGATGGAAATGCCGAGCGATTATTAGTGCTGGAATAACTGTTGCTCGAGGTGAAGGTCGTGGATTTCAATTCCTCGTCAACAGCGTTATTCTACCGCATCATCGATTTTACGTCGTTAGGAAGATGGGAATCGGCCGGAGCCGTTGGAATCCGCTAGGATAACAATCTCAGCCTTCCTTTTTTTTCTTCTCTTCTCTTAGTCAGAAGTAGGAAAAAAAAGAAGTAATTGACTCAGATAATGGATGATCTCGGCGTCCGTGCTGCTCTGATAGGTAAATAAACTGAGTTTAATAGTTTGACATAATTATTTATGGTAAACGTACATTTTGCGGTGAATACTTGAACTTCGTGTTATATTAAGTTTAATTCACGCAATTGGTAGATCTTAAGGCCTCTTTACACGATACATTAACGCGTGTGAGTGAATGCCTATTGCAATGAACGATTTTTGTGGACCGGAACGGAACATTTACTAATTGTGAACCAAATTAGAACAAGTTATTTTCTATACCTATATATTCGCACAAAATGGGTGGTTACACGGTGAATTTTCGTGTCCATTCACGCATGCATTCAAACATTAACTCGAACGGGTTAATGTACCGTGTAAACAGGCCTTTAGAGAAACAAGATAAGAAAAAAGGAATTAATGTGTAAGATATTACAAGAATTACTATAATTAGATTTTATTTTTTCTGTGACCTATACTCCAGGAACTTTTGATCATAAAGAATTACTATGAGATATCTAGTATTGTTGTGTATAATATGAGTATGAAAATATGATGTCTTGGAGTCAATGCAATTTACGTTAATAATCTTTTAATAATTGAGGTCAAGAAAAAGACAAAAGAATGAGATTAATGGCTTCCAGAGACAATTTTGCCTTTAATTGCATCTTACATTGAAAGAAAGGGCAAATCGCTTAATATGAGGGAAGCCAAGCATAACTGTGATACTGTAGCATTAAAAATATCAAACCCTTGAGTGTAAAAGCACGATTAACAACTTTCATTAGAATTATTTTTACCAGGGATGGAGCCAGAGTATTTTTCTTTGACTAGAATTTATCAACATGATTAGATTGCTGTCACATTCTGTATATTTACGTTTTATACCGTCACGTTCTTTTAATCTATTTATTATGTCACTCTTGTCACTTCATTCTTTCAGTTTGTCTTATTTTCCTGGGTTCTACGTACAGCTATTATTGCTATAAAACCGATAATGGTCATCGTCATCATCTCTGGCCAACAATCTTAAGATTGGTTTCATGGAGCTCTCCACTCAATTCTTCCGTTAGCTAGTATTTTCACGGTTACGTATATCTTCTCTTTAACATCCTGATTTACTTGTTCCATATATTTTGTTCGAGGTCTTCTTTTTTTATCTTTCTTTACTTGTCTCTGGACGACTATGTTTATCAGGCCATCATGTCTTAAGATATGGCCTGCAAGGTTTTTCCGTCTTCTTATCAATGTTGTCATGAGGGTTCTGTTCTCTCTATTCTTCGTAGAACTTCTTCATTACTTACTCGGTCGAATCATCTGATCCTCGAATAGCGTTAAAATTTGACTCAGCAACTGTTGGGCCCAGAAAGGTTTCTGATTGTAAATCATTCTTGTTTTTTTTAAATAAATGTTGGTAGATTGTGTGTTGAAATGAAAAACAAAAAAGGTTTAAGCTGTAAAAGACTCGAACCAAATATGTAAATTATGCGTATCGGAACGATTAGCGTTGTCTTATTATGTTTTGTTATTTAATCGTAGAAAAAATATCGCGCGTCAAATAGCATTGATAAATATGAAATGTATCTTGGGTAGTTTTTGGTATTCTTATTGCACACATCTTTGAAGGCTAGTGATTATCTTGTGATTTTTTTCGATCAAGAAAATATTTCTTGAATTCTCTTAGTTTAAAAATTCCCTTTTTAATGAAGTTTTTCGAGTTAATAAGTCAGCTGGCCAGCGTCATCCATTTTAGGTACCTCTTTCCCTCACCCATCTGGTGGATTTTTACTTTTTATCTTCCAACCCCCTGGAATTTAATCTTAAAACCTGGGCGGCAGACTTCCGGGACAAACTTCGCCAACAGCCGTGTCTCAAAGTTTTCAACCCTTCCTTCTCCATCTTGATAATCATTTATCCGCTCCCTCCTTCTCGTCTCTTCTCAGCGACCTTCATCATTTTCGTTTGCGTTCTTATTTCCATGTTGCGATTGGTCCCATTCCTTTTAAATATAACTTTCCCAGTGTAATCTTATATCCAATGAAGCATAGTACATACACCGGTAGTGTTTTAAATGTGATTATTACATATTGGTATATATTTCACTTCTTATTTCGTGAGTAGTGATAATGGTTATTCTAAGATGAAACGGAACGTTTGAACGAAATTTCTCATAATTAAGCCAATTAAGGGTCTATTTTATAATTTGTGGTTAGCAATATTCGCTACTTGAGGTAGCTCGAACCTTAAGAATAATTAAAAATACGAAAAAATAATTAAGGCCAGAATAATCTTTTACGTAACCAATGGCCTTAAATAGAAGAATTAGGTAATTCGGATTTTCTTACTCAGCAAAATTTTATCAAGGCATTAGAAAACTGGCCCCGAGTCAATAATTTACTTTTCAACAATATCTTTGGTGTTGTTCATCGTTGGTGAAAGTAATACTTAAAATAAAACATGCAGTCTTGTTTTTTGTCTTTTTTTCTTTCTCCTGACTTCAATTTTCAAGGTTTATTAGTGTCTTGAGTGCAGTTAGACCTACTTAAAAACCACATTCCAAGACACAAATCATATTTATTATTTGTAAATTTATATTAACTTACCTTTTTATATATTGAAGAGTGCAATCAACTTAAATAGATGAGTGGCACTCATGCTATAAATCGATTTTCCAAAACCGGATATTAATAATATGGTTACAATCAATCAAGATATAACTTTTTTTAATTGCTTGTGACTATGCTCGTATTTCTCTCGTTATAGCTCTCTCTGCGTCCTCGAATCAATAAACTCCGCGACCGCTTAGTCCCTGTCGCCGTCCATAACGGATCTTGCCGTGAATTATCCAGCCGAACGTGTGCGCCAATCAACTTTTAATCAATCATTGACCGTTGCTCGAGGCCGAAAGGCTGAACTCGTCCTCCCAACCCTGTCCTCTATATAAACACCGTTCCTCACCGCCACAACTGTAAATTGACCTCGCGACTAATGTCACTACATGTGTGGAGGTACTGTTTTCGTTTTTTTTTATACGGGTAAGTAGATATTAAGAGGACGCGTACTTCCCGCTCGGTTGGTCTTTTTAGTTGTATTATTATTTTACTTTCATCGACCAAATTATGTAAATTTTACAATACACTATGGTAAAATGTGTTATTAGATTACATATCATATATGAGGGGGTGGAAAGCCATGGAGTGAAAGGAATTTTTCTTACTAAACAGATTTAGGGAGAGACATTAAGTAAAGAAAACAAACGAGATCAATAAGATATTTCGTGGTGCATTTGATTTTCCTCTCGATGTTTGCACAAAGCAGAGACTCACTCGTATCCCTTGTCAACCAAATTTTTGTATATTTGTACTATAAATTTCTGTACCTAATTCTGTTTAGAAAAAAATCACTTGTACCCCTTGGCTTCTCACCCCCTCATATATTATTACTGAAAGGTCTTTTTCTGTCATTCCGCACATGTTCCGTTAACATTGCACCTACAGTGATAAATGACGGATCATTTTAAACGTTGAATCACCGGCTTCAGAAAAAAATTCAATCTCAGTCTCAAATTTCACAATTTACCCATTAATTTGAATTAAAAATTTCGATTTTTCCATGGCGATTACTCGCTAGAGGCATATCGACTTCACACATTTTTTTATTCTAAAATTAAAACTAAAAGGTTTACGATACCCGCAGAATCCATAGCTATAACAAAGAAACGTAGCATAAGCAGGCAAATAAAATATCAGAAGTATGAAGAGACCTGATTACACCGTTTCCTTAACATACTTATCCCCTGGTATCGTGTGAGTGCGAAATTTTCGCACGGATTACCTTGTACATATAGTAAATATTTGCAATATAAGTTCTCTTTAGCCAATGGCTTTTTCAAGAGGTGCTTATATCGGCAAAAATAGTTAGGAAGAGGAAAACGCATTTTTGAACAGGTACAATTGTTCCTATCCCTTGTTATGAAGGAAATAAAACTAAATTACATACTGGTTATGAGTTAAACATATATGCAGAAAAGTAACTATCCATTTTATCAAGTTGTAGTGGATTTTTAAATAACCGCTTCTTACAGTTTCTTTTCGAAAGTCCTGAAATAGTAGTAATGCTTGTTGTTCTAACATTTACATAGTTGATATAACATGCAACTTTGTGTATATTCATAAAGCGTACGATGTTCAACATGTGTGCGCACCTCACCTTTGCCTTTTTATTTTCTCAGATGAATTTTTTTATTAATATTTTTGAGAAATAGGTGAATGTCAGAGGCCGGATGCTAGCTCGTCTTGTTCCAAAGCACCTACCTAAGCATCCCACGCTCTTTCCGTTTTTCCTCTACCTGCACTTTACCTGTACATTCCTTTGGTATCCGGTCGCTCCTTTCCCACCCACAGCTACTGTAACATCAGCGACCTACGAGCCTCGCGCCACGGCAATGACAGCGAATGGGATAGGTGAGTGCCGATCATGTGGGGACGCTTAAAGTGGACTTGGGAGAGCAGCTTCTCAACGGGCAGTTGACCGCGAGATGTAGAGAGTGTAACATGTGTTACTCGTTAATAATACAAGCATGGTCTTAACAGCGCCAAACGTTTCAATTCTGTTCCCTGTACTTCCTCTGATCTCCTGCGTTGCGGTCGTAATTCTTTTTTCTATTTTCTTTCTTTTAATTATTCGTAATTCTTTTAATTCTAATTTCTACAATGTTATGCATTTTTGTCCATAAACATGAAGTATCGCAAATCCTTGGTAACTGAGCTATGGCAACGCAAACATCTTTTTGGATGCACCTTGCAGTTATGTACCATGAAATTGGTTTTTCTCGAGTATCCAGCCTTTTTTGTATTTTATTTAATAGTCAGGATTTTTAAGGACATTAAATAATTACGGTTGGACGAAAATATGCGATTATAAATGTCTGAAACAAATAATATTTATGGTTAATTAAACGAGAGCTTTTAGCGAGTGCCAAAAACACGATTGCGCTATCTCACCTACACCAGTCGTACTCATGACGCTCTTTCCTTCCTTACTCCAAACCTCGGCGGTGGACAGGTAAAAAAGTCTAGGTGTTTTAGAGCCGCCCTCAGGAGAGTAATACCGCGAATTCGGAAGACTATTCCACTTGTAAATTATTGTAGAACCAATAGCATCGAACTCGCCACCCTGGGGCGAACAGGAAAGTGCTCTATCCTAGTGCTCTCAGGCCATACATGCAGAGTGCCTCAATCCTAAGATTGGTAAACTGCAGCCCTCGATCTCTCTCTTTTCGAAGCTAAGTCCTTCAGTTATATGTGTATTCAACGGTGTTCGGCGAGATGTTGTGGAACATAATGATACAATGGTAAATGAAGAGCAAACTTAGTGCATGTCCACAGTAATTTTATTTGGTACGACGCGTTTCAGCGACCTTACTTCGCTATCATCAGGTACAAAAAAAAAAAAAAAAAAAAAAAAAAACCGTTTTACCAAATAAAATTACTGTGGACATGCACTAAGTTTGCTCTTCATTTACCATTCTTCAGTTATACGTTATTCTTTATCCTTGTATCCTTCTTTAACTACATCAAGTAGCCGTGAAATCTTCTCGGGTTTTCCCCGAGTGAGTTTCTTGTAGGCCGACGTTTCGATGGCTGCCTCTGTCGTCGATCCCAGGGCATGGAATTCCGAAAATGGTGCCTTCTTATATATTATTCTTAATGCCTTCTTCTGTTTTCGGACTGTCATGCTCTGAGAACGTTAGCAGAGGCTTTTATGGAAACGTTGGCCTACATAAATCACCCGGTGGAAAACTCGAGAACATTCCACCAGTATCATATGCCGGGAAAGAAAAATCATATTACATCGAGTAATTATTTCTATATTTCTTCATATGACATTTCCTTCAATTTTTCCCTCCAGTGTATTCCTCCAAGAAATCTATGACCAATCACATTACCCCTCCACAAAGTCCTTCTCTTGCGTATTTAGCTCCAGAAATCCCTTTCTTCTCTTATTGTTCGTTTTACCACCTCATTTCTCACACACTCTGTACACTTTATCTTCAACATTCGTCGCCATCACCAGATCTCAGAGACTTCAAGGTTTTTCTAGTCATCTTTGCCGACTGTCCATTTGTCTTATCCAAAAAATGCCACTTTTGTAACGTCGTGTCCATGATGTTCGGCGTGATTGATTATGCATTTATGTTTAAATTTCATTTTTATTTGTATGCGCATTTGTGGTTATATTGGTGCTTTGAAGTTGAGGGCACAATGGTGATGGCGGAGTAAACATTGGATTGTTGGTAAGAGAGCCTTTTTTGATGGAGGAGAGGAAATAAAGCTCTAAAGATTATAAAAGATTATTATTGTCTGAGAAGAAAAAAAGGTTGCGACATCACAACTATTCATAGGTCATATCCCTAATATACTGTTAAATCCCCCAGCACATCTTGAATTATCTCCTTGCAGCGCGAGCGTAATAACCAACGTTTACATGGTCCTCTCCCATTATTATTCTCCTTTGTTTTTCTCTGCGGGGTTAAACTCTCAGCCTCTCTTTGAAAATAAATGTAAACGCTTGAAGGCTTCTCTTCAAGACTCCCTGCTCTCTCCCTCATCCACCCGCGCTGCCTCTCTGAATCCCATTCCCGTTGACTGCGTAACCCAGGCAGTCTGCTTCCCGCCACACCCTAGTCCCCACTACTCCCTCTCGCTTGTGTTTACCCCCTGGGAGAGTTCACAAAGCCCTCCTCCCCGCGCCTCTGCAGCGGGCGTCGCACTTCATCACTGGAATTTCGTGCGCCGACTAACTAGATTGGAGGACTAACCCCTTCTTTCGGGTTTCCTCCCGCGTAGCTATCGACAGTTGTCGTTAGTTATCGACAGTTTCACGAGCACTGCTTCTCACGTAGTCAGGTCGAATGACTTTAGTGTGTCATGTCATTGCTTGGGTGTCCATCACGTAGCGCCTCTTTCCCGCCATTTTTGGGAAACTTTCCCGTCATACTTCTCTGTTCGTCTGTACCCTCTTCCAAGTGTAGTCCCGTCTCTGTTGACGGTGTTGTAAACTGTCTTCAATCGTATACAGCCACGCGAGAGAAGCCTCGAAAAATCAAGTTTGCTGTCGAACCCGTGAAAGCATGCACTCTTAAGCTGGAGGATATCCAGCTTCTGTAAATCACAACCTGGTAGTTGAATGGATATTGAATATTTGTGGACTTAACATTGAGGGTCATTAATAATCATTATGTCTTAATTTAACCTGGCAAATTTTGAGTGTATAGTCCTTTCATAAATTTTAAAAATTTGAAAATCACACATATTCATCCCTTAAGTGGTGGATACTCACCTGTATGGTCTTCAAATCCTTGACCTCTAGGTAGTGGAGCGTGGAAACAAGCCCCACGTCACCGAGGCCGGCTGTTATGAGAGTGGACGGTGTATTCTTGTCAAATTAATCGGGAATATGAAGTTAAAATATGAAGTAGGCAACCAAATGTTCCATCGAAAGACTATAATTGTATATTCGGAAGAATTATTGTGATCTTAGATTCTCGGATAGATAAATTTTTTAACATATCCATTATCTAATACATTTTCCTGATTTTGTGTATAATGTGGGTAGAATTTATCAATATTTTTTGCTGGGAAGATAGCAAAATAATTATTAATGTAGTACATCCGGTTTATAGCAAGAATTAGGATTCCCAAATTATAAAAACTAAGTAAAAATGTTCAATAACACACCAAAATAATAATCAGACCAGCAATAAGTAGGCAAGCAAGGAAAGCTGTGCACATAAAGCTATAGGTGTAGTTCATGTGCCCCTTTAAATCGCCTTGCCATCATTTATGCAATCGCCTGGCTAAAAGGTAAAAAAGTGCTCAATATCGCCCTGGTTTCCCGCGCGCTTAAATGGAAAATAAACTTGAGTCAAGGTGAGCGTCGGAAACTCCTTCCAAGCGGTGCTCAGCCTAACCAGTTGCATTGACGAGGCGCTAGCAGCACCTTTCCGCGCTGCCTGATCGATCCACGGGACTAAAAGAGGAAGTAAATTCACGCGGTTGGAACTTTGGGCCTTGGAAAACGGTGAGGCGAAAAATATGAGGATTAGCGAGAAAAGGACGGGCGATGATGGATTACCCAAAGTTTCCACAAAGTGTGATTCGCTCGGAATATGTTGTTTCGTTCGCTCGGTTAGTCATGACTCATGGGTAATGGGGATGCATAGAGGAGGCCCAGGAAGGGTGATTTCTGTTGCCGCTTTTATCGCATTTTAATCGGTTTTCAAAAATGTCCGCGGCGCGGTGATAAATGCAATGCGATGCAATTTTTTCCAATATTTTGCAGTATAATGTTTTAATTGCGAGGAAAAGCATTGATCTTTTATGGATATGATAGATCACATCATTATGTATATAAAGTTTGGTTAAAACCACTGATTATATCTCATTTCCCGATGAAACTCAGATCAATTTATTCGTTAGCGGCGCGAGCGGCGACTTGTATGTACTCATTTATATGCGCGGTGGTTGATAACATAATTAGAGGCCGACTTGAGGATCTTCTTTTGTAATATTCTTGGTCTTGGGCTTCGCCAGTATTCTTGACCGTCGACTGCACAAAATAGTTTTCGATACAAGCGCATCTGTCCTAACGTTGTAGAATTTGGTTATGTCTTTGTCAAAATTAAATTGCAACATAGAAAAAATAATTTTGTATATGTCCTTCTACTCCTATCTAATGTACAACGGGCGGTGGATCCAGGAATTTTTAGAGGGGGGCATAAGGGTCTTACAGGCAAACGGTCTTGTAATATTATAAAAAAAAAGAGCGGCGCAGGAAACTCAAATGCATTGCTTTCGGAACGCACACTGTACCATCCGTAACTTCAAACGTACCATCCGAAGAACGGAGTTTTGTGGTCAAGTTATCTCGTCTATGCTCCATATTAAAGAATTTTATGACATGTCTACCCTGAAAGATGTCTTAACTTTACAAAATGTTTTCATTAATAAAATTTTTCTTCTCTTTCAGGTAAGTGTCCAATTCGGTGTTTTATCTACTTATTATGTATCATCCTGGCTGTCAGTGAGAATTTTTCCTCATGCTGTAAGTACCTGATGATACCCCTATAATTTATTGCCTCGAAACCCTATGAATTGGTCGCATTTTGAACTATTGAGGAAAAATTTTCAAACTTGATCTACAGGCATACATTGTGCGATTAATCCATGGAGATAAAATCATTCGTCTTGACCGGGATCCCGCGATTTCGGGTCTAGTGCTTTAGCCAGTTAAGCTACCGAGGCGTCATTCCTCCCTGTGGATATCTCGGCCAAGGCGAATGATATTGTTCCTCTGTGTATTTTTCGCACAATTTGTGCATTTCGGATGACTCCGTAAATATATCACCGTGGCTAGTCCCGGTATTCTTAAATTTAAAAAAAGTAGAAAATAAAATAAAAAAAGATGAAAACACGCCGTTTCCCTAAAAAGTAAAAAATAAGCTTTTTCTCACTCGGAGAATAATGCGTGGGTTGGAAAGGCTGATTAGGTTGAGGTCTTTGTGTTGGGTGCCAACCCTTACTAATTTATCAGCCTCTTCTTCACTCGTTTCTTATTAACCTACGCAGCCCCATTTACGCTCCACCTTTTATTTTCCGGGTAATGAAAAACCTATTTTCACTTTTTAGTGCATTTTCTACCGTTTTTCCGAAAATTCACTTTTTTATCTTTATTTTCTTTTTATGTAATTATAAGAATCCATCAATATAAACAAATTAGAAAATTTTATTTACACCTGTAATACTGGGCCCAATTAGTGCGAATCCATTTGAATGGTAAAATTATGGCCGAATATACTTGAGCGTATTTCGTAGGACTTCATAACTTTCGCGAATAAAAATGTTTGTTATTTCATATCTTTTATATTTATCACGGGAGTCTTAGAATTCGTAAAGTTATCACCGTGGATGGTCCCGGTATATTTAAACTAATACAGGCATACGTTTTCAAGGGTCTACATTTTACACCCTTAATATTTCAAATGATGACGCGAGTAAACCGTCACGAAAAAGGCCGGTCGAGAGGGAATGATGGCTTCTCTTAATATAACTAAGTGCAAATTTTATCGAGCGATTTGAGATTGATGTGACCATGAATCTAATTTTGGTGTCCTGAACTCTTACCCGAGTCTTATCTCGTTTGATTGGCAGTTTGATGATGAAATTAAAAATAAATGCCGCCTTTAAAAAAAGAAGCCTTTAGATACGTAGCGTATGTCATCTGCTTCCATCAACGAAACGTCACGTTCCGTTCACGTTAAACCTTCCATTTTTTAAAACTATTTTGTTGAAATTTTAACTTTCCCATTTCTATAAGAAATAGTCTCATGCGATGCTTTGTGAAGTTGTTGATCTTCATAATAACATAGAGTTGTAAACTCCACACTTATTTTTATTTTAACCGATCCGGGTGTCAGTAGCTCAGTGATATTTTGTAGGTCGAAGTGTGGAGTTAACAATTGTATTTTTATTCATAATTTTTACAATTAGTAAAATGATTTACGGAATATGATTTAAGACTGTCTCAAATTTTAAAGTTTTTCTTTTTAACCTTAATATGTTTGCTGATGGCAATATTTAATCTGAGATGAGACTTAAGTGGGGTCCTGAATAAGGTGATTGATTTCCACATAGTAATCTTTGTGAAATTATTTTTTCACCTGACTTAATATCCCGAATATTGAAATGAAAATTCTATCAATTGCAATATTTTCAGCTTTGAGCGTGGATGTCTTAGATAATCAATTAAGCATGGTTGATTCATGCGAGGCTCTTTTCACGCTGAGGAAGAAATTTATGAGAAGAATTCTGTTTGTAAAAATGGTAATGAATAGAGTTTTTCTCTCCGCAATTTTCTTCAGTAAATGAGAGACGGCCGGGTGTGTATCCATTGAAACTGTTAGCATGTCTGAAAATGCTTATTTATTGAAAAGTTATTTAGGAATTAAGCATCTTTGCCTGAAAGTCTATTAGAGAAGTAATCGCTTAGTGGGGGATTATATTTCTCTGACGAACCCATCAACTGAAAACACCTTCATGGATCATATTGATGTAGTAATTACCTTCTAAGCAATTTCACAGATGATAAATTTCGTATCAAATGTTGCGAGACCGCCGCACCCCGTGGCATATTCAAATCTAGAACGATCCCGTTATTAGGAGGAGGTATTGCCCAAAGCCAAATAGGCGTTTCTCGTGAATATTCTGTGGAAAATCTTAGCAGCTTTCTCTTGAAATCTGTCAGAAGGGATTACGCAAGCCGATGGCTCAAGATTACGAAGTTCATATTAGAATTTTTGTGATGGCATTATTTTTATTTTTAATTATTTAATTACTCTACAAGGTAAGGTAGGATTACAAATAACATTTTACGAATGACCCCGGTTTTTTTTACCATCCAAAATAGGGATTCCCCTTTCAATTCACAATAATGCCTGCTCGATTCCATTTTTCTATAAATGCTGTTATGTTCCCCCAATTCACCGCTTACCAGTATCGTTTCCTGTAGCTCACAGGGGTCCCACTCAACCGTGAGAACCTTAAAATCGCGAATAAGCCGTGAATTTCGTCTGCCGTGGAAAACCTGGAAAAAGCCGTGAATTTCGTCGTATAACCTTAAAAATCTCTCAAACTTGATTTTAGACCTACGATTGAAAGAGCAAGAGAAAAATTGATGTCGAAAAGAGAAAGAATAATTGATAATCGACATCTAGACCGTGAAAACCTGGAAAAAACGGTGAATTTTATATTTTAGTTTGAGAGGGAACCATGAGCTCAGTTTTTCGCATCGCCTCCCCGCTTAGCATTCGCTCTATCCTCAACCTAGTCTCCTCCGAATCTCATATGGAAACTTCCTATCGTTATCCATCATGTCTTACACTTCGTTGTTCCTCTTACTCTTCTTCCATAACATGTTATCCATCGCCCTGCATACCCAAATCTCTAACGCTTTCAGTCTTAAAAGTCTTCCTTCCTTATCCTCATCGTCCACGTTTCCACACCGTAAAACGCTAAACTCCTGCTCAAACTCTTCACTAGCATTTTTATTGAAACTATTCCATAACGATCCTTTTATCAGCTCTTTCATATTTATGAATTCCTCCTTCGCTCACGCAATTCTCTGCCTGTTATTCTTACTGCTGTGATTGTTTCCCTCTGCATGTGCTGCACGAAAAGCTGCAATGCTCCGTTTTCTCACGTTTGTAGCTGCTTACGTTTTCCTTGAGTCTCACATGTCTTGTTGATGGTGCGTAAGCATTATTAAGCTTAATAATTAAGCATTTTTGGGAATTTTGAGTAGGTTGACCCATCTTTGAAAAATGTTTATACTGTCGTAGAGAAAAATGCTGCCTGAAGGTCCGAGGAATGATTTGATACCACTTCAGCCCTGTCCCACTCAACTCATCTACCTTCTCCTTCCTTCAACAACGCTTACATCAGCTTAGCCACGGTTGGATGGATTTCATACATTCATGGCAGGTTACCTTCTAAATAATGAAATACATTTTTTTCTTCCAGAAGTTTATAAAAATTTCTATTTTATTACCGGTTTCGGCTATTACACCATTATCAAAAATGTCTTATATTTTGATAATGGTGTAAAAGCCGAAACCGGTAATAAAATAGAAAGTTTTTATAAACTTGTGGAAGAAACAAAGTGTCTTTCATTAATATGGAGGCCTTCCACCGCGTACTTGCTTCAAGTTTCGATTTAATGGGTTACCTTCGTTGGAATACTTAGCCTTGCGAAGATTGTTTTGAAAATCTTCACCCATAATTGGACCCAACCCTTTAGTCAACGGCCTATTTCTCAACACCCTGAGCCACACTTCTTGAACTTACTTTGATGCCTATTTACTTAATATTAGTAAATAAATATATTTGTAATCCCATTATTTCTCGGGTAAATTCGTTTTGTTGTGATTTTAATGTCAACATTTTCCTTTATCGTGGTAGGCATGGTTGTTTTTTTGCTGCTGAAACTGATTGATCTTGCATTTGGATACTCGTTAATTTACATTTGTGTATTTTTAAGTGCACTCAAAGTTAGCATTTTTGTCGGTATTAAAGAAACTTTCGTGAATTAATTTACCCAATTAATTATGCATTAACTTGCATCCTAATTTTCGTAAGGTAGCTAAAATATGCACACTCCTCTTATTCTGGATTTTTCCCTTGAATGCTGGTTCTACTCGAGATCAAACGTTGATAATTAGCTTACTGACTTTTAAATGAGACAGTTTTATCTATAATATAAGCAGTACCAATCTTCTATTAGACTCCAGTAAATTCTCCTCGGAGAGGGATTTGTTGATGTTTAGCGCTTTGTCGACCTTATAATGATGATTTATCCCATAAAGTGCGTAAACACATGTGTTGCTTGAGCGTAGAGACTCGTAAATATGAGATTTGTTCCTAATATTTCTTATTGTATGACGTAAAATGATAAATAAAATTGATAAGAGGCATGAAAATGGGATAATATTCGTTGCAGAAAAGAACTGCTAAGTTATCCAAAGGAAGGCATTTACTGGTCAAATGGAAATGGAAATCAAAAAACGGTTTGTATCTATCACTTCCTTTAAAAATAGTGAATCTCAGTTTCAAGGGACTACGAGAAATGAAAAATACTTCGTTAAAAATTAATGAGCTGTAGCTATAAACGCCCTCGGAATTTTGACGCATCGTATGTCAAAGAATGGTGTATCGTTGCTCACAGCATGTTCCTGTTTTCATTCCTCATGCATTTCTTTCCTCTTCTTTATTAAAAAAATAAGCGGTGCGCATTTTTCTCTGCAACGTATCATGTAATTATAAGGTCTCATGTAATGTCTTCTGTTTGTATATTAATACAATTTTTTCACTTAAATATTAAAATTCAAGGAAGCTTAACAATATTCGCGGTATAGGTAAAGCACTTTTACTCCCACGTATGTAAGTACTACATACAAAGCTAGTTTTTTGCGTAGTTGACTTAGGGTTACTGTAAAAACAATTACCAAATTGTAATGTTTTCGAAGATTTTAGAAGTAATATTACGATATCAATTAAACCCATTTCGTACGAACAGGTAAAATTACTTATGAGTTCATTTGGGAATTAAATGTCCTGAGATAGCGACCCCGCTCCTCCTAGTGAATTTAAGTAAAAAAATACTCGTCGAGCCTAACATGCGTAATTTTCATAAAGTTGATTCACCGACGCTCAGATTCATTCTGATTGAATCGTTTTACGTACTCAAGTTTGTGACGCTCCACCAAAATGTTAAGCCCCACCGAACCCTTAATCGCTTGTTTATTTAATTTCTCAAATTGAATCGCGCCCACCATGTTTAGCTTGCGGTTCCACTACCCTTGCAGCTTGCCTTCGCTAATCCCTTGGTCGCTATGCAAGGCCTGGACGGTTGCTAAGCGCTTCCCCTTGCCGCTGCCCTACCTACTTCGTGTTTGCGCGCTGCAAGTCTCCTTTCCAGGGTATAATGAAGGGGAATTCTAGGTGACACAGTTTCGGTGAGCCTGAACTAGTTAAACTTTGACATATTTACGTTGACAATTTAATTAAAGTAGGGAGTGACTTTTTATTAGCCGATCAGTGAAGGAGATTTAGTTGATTATACATTAAAATGTGGAACTAAAGTTGCAAAAAAACTTATGTTGCTCACAATTGTTTAGAAATAAACTCATTGCTCGGGTATTTCGACAACGATTGATCAAGATTGGTCAAACGAAAAATTTGGTTATCTCTCAAAACAAAAAAACACCACAGGCCGCCAAAACAAAAAACGAAACAAAAATTTGTTTGGCAACATTGATTCGCGGTCAACTCATTCTTTGCTTATATAAATAAGCTCTGTGGATGATTGTTAATTTCAAGTAAATTGCAGACTTCGAAAATTTCCATATTGGTGGTTATACTGAAATCGAGATATAAGTTAATATTTATGATACAATTTCGTTTAAAAATTGTAAACGCGGCTCGAAAGACTAATAATTCAGATCATAGTTAACATTTTTTGAAAAAGAAACAAATATTAATTTCCCAAACTGTTGTGATGAACAATTGTGTGACCGTGGTCCATTACCACAAAGAGGGGTGATATAAGGCGAGGGTTCCGGGTACCTGCTCTCGGATTTCGAGGGTACGGCCTAAATCTTGTTATGTTTGGTCCCGATACTAAGACTTCGCGAACTCGCGACCGTAATAAAAGGGAGGGAAGCAAGGAAACGTATAACTTCGGCATTCGTTCGCTTGCGTATAAACATCTCCGACGAAGATTTGCGGCTTTCGTCTCCCGGGTCAAGAAACGTCCTGCCTCATATTTTCGTCGATACTAGCGAAATGTTAAATAAATGTGATCGAAGTACTCTAAATAAGGTGGATAGTACCTCATATTTCACGAAGCCTTTTCTTTGGTATTTGTTTCCTAATAAGTACCTAATCAGCAATTGGGGAAATAGTGAGCGGTGGTAAATCAAGGGGGGTTCTGGGTGCATTCGCTCCTTATAAAGATGCTTATAATTGATGTTGTTCACCAACGCAAGTATTGGATTTCTAGTTCTAGAAATAACCAGTCTGTTCAGCGAATTAGTGACTAATGTATATTTTGCTAATTTTTATGGGACCACTCGCGTCTTGATGTTAGAATGAAGCCTACGTAGCTTTTCTTGCGGGAGATCTCTGCAGGTTTAATATATTCGGTAACATCGCGCGTCAATTTATCGCTTAGTGGGAGGGATGAGGGGAAGATGGTCGTTGTGGAATGTTCTGGACTTTTATCGTAGTATTTGAAATGGAATTTGGAGGAGGCAACCGACAGCGGAAATTATTACTTACGCCGTAAGTTCCTGCGGTGACCTAATGGGGAACGCAAGCTGCTGTTAACGTAAAGTCTAGGGATCGAGTCCTCGTAGCGGGATATGAAATTTATATTTTTTTCCGGCCTCGGTGGCGGCGGTGATGAGTCCTCACCTACCCTACCGAAGGTCGCGGGTTCGAGTCCCGTCTGGATCGAGTTTCCCTTTCCAGGGCATGGTATTGTGTGATAGTCTATGGCTAATTGATGAAACCCTCGATGTAAAGGCGTCATAGTGCTGTTTTCGGGGGGAGTTGAGATAAATAAATAAGCTAGCTGCGCCAACCTACCTGTTACACGGCCAGGTTGACTCTGCTGTGCTACCGGTCGTGGCCTTGTTGCCTATCGTCGTGGCGCTGATGCCTGTCATAGTGTTGTACCTGTTGCTGATTGCTAGGGTTTTGCTAAGGCGAACCACTTCAGTGGGGAGACAGGAATTAACTGTGGCTTACCAAAGAATGTCTCCCGTTTTGTGAACAGGCTGTTTTTGGTCCATTTATCCACGTTTTTTGCCCACAACGTTACGAAATGTAGAGCTACAGCACTGAAATCAAGTCTAAAATATGCGTGCATATAAATATGCCCGCAAATTTACACAATGTCAAGCTCTAGCGCTGGGACCAAGTCTAAAATGTGCGTGAAGAGATTCTGCGTCGATCGCACCAAACCCCATCCCAGCAGCACTTGGTACGACTGAGATATATCCAAAGGTGTGACTGCGCAAAATGCGGACAGACTAACACGCTTCAAACGCAATGTGTATGGATAAGGGAAGGGTGGGGTAGGAAGGGTGGAGACAAACCCGGTCTCTGCCTTAGATTGCTCTAAACGGAAAGTGTCAAGGGGATCACGGCTTATCGTACCATTCCTGGGACGGTTTGTTGTACTTGCAGCGCCCTCCGCCAAGAACTGAGGCAGGATAGTGCATTCAATGGAGAGTCTCCGCCACCGCCGGAAGTTGAACTCGGATCCTCAGGTTTGGAAGCCAAAAGTATCCACCTCACCAATCCCATTCGACTGTTTTTTAAAAATTTCTTATAAAATCGTGGCAGCCAGGATTTTATCATTTTTCCCCTTGATTTTTATTTCACTCTTGGGACGTTTCCGTATTTTTTGGCTTCCTTCGATATCTTCGATCACCCGATCATCTTTCGATCGATCAAAATACTCAATCGATCACGAGCGAAATGTTTTATGACGAACGGCAACTTTAGTGTACTATGTGATACGAAGACAATGCGACTTATTAGCTGGTAGTGTTTACGATATTTCCCATTTCCCTCTCGCGACTAGTAAACGCGCATGCGCACGAGCTAACTCTCAGGTGTTGGCGGACATTATGAATGCACGTAGCTCCTCAATCTTTTCTATTACTAATATCAAAGTAACCTATATGATAAGGCAGGCTTACATGGAGCATTTCGCAGATTACCTCGGCCGGTCTCTCTTCCCATTATGTACTTCTATCTTCAATTCACAACAAGGAAATCTCCCTTTCATCAAAACACAAATCACATTCTCCTCCTTCCCCTCTCGATTGCCTAAGGTTATTCCCTAAAAAATATTTTTATCTTTTTTTCAACATTCCCTCCCCGCTCATTGCTCGCTTCTTACAAAAATTCCGTCTCTTCATTAATATATTCCATGGTTTTGGTTAAATAGGGATGTGGAAATTTTTATAAGTATATTTAATATCCTGGCATAATTCGATTTAAATCGCGATTAACGACTATAATATGAAGGAATCTTGTAAAAAATCTCAAATTTTAACGGGGAACTTTTATTCTATCGCAAAATATCTTTGAAAATTTATGCCATCAAGTATGTGTTTTTTATGAATTTAATTTATCACTCTGAAAAAGACGATGGTCGAAGAATTGGTCAGTGTTCTAAATATGGAAAAATATTTGTTTCTGATCAATATGTGTCAATTTCATGAATTTAAAGAGGGGAATTATATTCGGATATTTAGTAAACTTAAAAATATCATTTCCGCAATATTGTATTATTTAACTCAGGGAACATTGCCTCTTCTACTTTGTAACTCTACAATGAGTCCATGAAAAGCTTTTTACCTTCTCGTGGGTAAAATATTGACCACGTGACCATAATTGTTTGGGGATTTCGTGGAGAAAGAGTGGTGGAGGTGCAGGAAGGGACCCAGTAGCTCTGTTTCTCGGGCTAGAAGCGAATCGGACGGGTCGATAGAATCCATCACCTAGATACACGTTGGCCCAGTGTCGGAGAGGAGAGAGTACCCCTACCGCCCCGTCATGGTGTCTACTTCGTAACGCGGGAGGAAATGCTGGCTAATACGCGAATATACGAGCAGTATAGGAGTGAGATGGAGGGAAAACGAACAGAGATGGTTCAAGCGACGAAAGTGCTAAGATTCTAATGGTAAAATGGCTTTGTAGCAGTTAATTTTACCAGAAGTGAAGTAGTCATGACCATGGGCGTACCCAGCGAGGGGCGGGGAATGGTGGCGACAGCAGCCCCCCCCCTAGAAGCGAAAATCGCAAAAGTCATTCAGCAAAATCAGTACTGAATGGAAACGAAAGTATTCAACAAATTTTCTTTAAACCCACGAAAAATGATATGTATTAGTATAAGATATGTAACTAAAATTAAACTATTTTTTCAAGGAAATAATCTCATAAACTTCCTGGCTCCAACTGCCGTCCGTACTGTCGTTACCATCATCATCATCATCAATGGTCAACAATTCTAATATATGACATGGAGTGGAGTTTCGAGGATACTGGCCTTTTTGAATATTTTAAATGAATATTAAATATTTTCACTTGTTTAATATAGGCTAAATATACCTATATAATTCTCGAATTGCGAGGCAAAAAACTGCCCCTCTACCCTGAATGAGTGGTATATCCGCCTGAAGCAACGTCTGGGGTGAGCTCTACCCTTACGTATCGAGAGGAAAGTTCGGGTTGAATCACGGAGTGAATAATACCGCATTGGATTACGAAATGATAGCTATCGAAATCAGTGCGCATTCATTAAAATTCTATCACCTGAATCAATTTGGGTGATAAAATCGTGATTTTTGGGCATTTCTGGAAGTTATAAAAACAATTCAAGACTATATTTCCTAATGAGGGTCTTATCTGAAGATAAATGATTAATTCTTGATTTTGATCGCGGGAAATATTTTTTAAAAAAGAAGGGAGTTTTCAATTTGGAAAATCGATGGAATTTCGAATCTCCATATTTTTTTCCATCCTTTAATTCGTGGAAATCAAAAGGTTGCCCGACTAGAACGATTTTTTTTTCTCGCTAAAGACTTTCTGAGCGATAAAGAGGGTTGGATGGGGAAAATAGGGGGAAAACAGGAGGTGTTGGTAATTGATTTCTCTCTCGGCTGCTTTTTTCTCCAAGGCTGACCGGTGATTTTTTGCCCATCTTCTCTGAACTAGAAGGCTTGAGGAAGAGAATGCGTTCGAACGCATAAAGGGACGGGAAAATATTTTCTCTGAAAACCGGAGGAGAAATATTCTTGGCGTGAGTTTTTTTTTCTTTCGAAAGTGTTCTCTCATCCAGATGAGATGATAAGAAAAACCAGATGGGGATAATGCCAGCAGAAGTAGTCAGATTGATGCTTTGCCGTGCGAAGAATTTTCCCTGGATGGGAGAGGATAATGGAAAATTATAAGTTATGTTTTCCTCGAAGGATAAAGATGTATGTGAGTAGTGTAGCATGTAGGATTGAAGATGGTAATAGCGCTATGAAGAACAAAAGTTGAGGGTATGAATGAATTTTTTGACGTTGTAACTCGAGTAACCAGAATAAAATGATAAAAATATTTTTATTGTCCACTGACTTCTTGATAATAACAACGCCTTTCGATGCTTAATTATTATTATTAAAATACTTAGTTACAAGTTGATCATGAAGTCGGTTGGTAACATAAATTTAGGAAGTACATTAAGACACAATAATATACATAACCCAAAATACAAAACAAAATACTAAGTACCAAAAAAATTTAAAAAGCCCTAAAAATACCATTTTTCACACAATTCATGTCCCCATAGCACCAAATATTTCACCAAAAATTTCACACAATACATGTCATCATCAGGACAAATAGAAATAACAGGTGGCGTTGTTATCATTGATAAACCAATAGATAGTACAAGTTTTATCACTTGACGGGGTGCGTTTTTAGTGCAAAACTTAACTTAACTTTACTTTAAAAACTTTAACTTAGCGTTTTTTAGTGCAAAAAGACAATATTTTCCCACATTTCTCTCAGTGAGTAGGTACGTCCATATTGCATAAACAGGATATCACTTAAGTTCAAGAGATTCAGGCTTCAATTGGTGGAAGTTAGACATATTTAAGTAAATAAAAGATCGTAGCACTTCTCTTCGTAGCACACTCTTGTGGAAAAGTGCTACGATCTTTTATTTACTTAAATAGGATATCACTTGTTTCACCTTTGAATTAAAATTATTATAACCTAAAGTAGAGTTACTTTACCGTTTGTATATCTCATGTTGTATACGTCTTCACTTCGTAGAAGTGGGTTGAATTCATAATAGGCTGTATAACAAGAAGTACTTACTTAATTCAGAACTTGTGAACAGAAGGATAATTGTAATACCTCTATGTTGCAGCATGGCAGCGAAACGCGAAAGAAAAACGTAGAAAACTAAAATATGCTATAATATGAAATTTTCATTCGCGTTTTTTTATTTGTTTTTTTTTACACAAAAGACTGCAAAATATCTTCTGACATGAATTTTCTTATATTTTGGCCACAAAACATATGCAAGACTCTAAAGTATATTCTAACATGAATTTTCTTAATAAAAATATATATGAGGGGGTGAGAAGCCAAGGGGTACGAGTAATTTCTTTTCTAAACGGAGTTAGGTACAGAAATTGATACAATAAATATACAAAAACTTGGTGGCTAATAGATACGAGTAAGTACCTATTCTGTGCTGACATTGAGTTAAAAATCAAATACGCTACAAAATTTCAAGTTGATTTCGTATGTTTTCTTTACCTAATTTCTGTATTTCACTCTGTTTAGAAAAAAATTCAAGTGAACCTTTGGCTTATCACCACCTCATTGTATTGAGGATGTTATTCCACCATATCTTGCCAAACACAGGTGAACTCATCGAGTAAGCAGGGTTAAATATAATGAGACGGTGCAGTGCACCTACTGACTGAATATTTCATTAATATTTCACTTAATCATATTGTTGACTGCTAAAAGTTACCATTTTTCTTGGACCCTATTCTACAATTGTGATAACTTTGGCAGTATGCCTTGCGAAACTTTTCTCTTGGCAAGCGTTCATTGAACAAGTCTTTCCAAGTCCGCCTCCCGTCCTCTTGCCTATTAATACCTTTCCCTCGATAAGTCTGCATTTACGGCATACCGTGCAAGCATGCTCCTGACCCATTGGCTCGGAGTATTCTGTACTAGACATGCAAAATTCAGCCAAGTTCAAGGCTAAACACACCGACCCACTGGACTCTGAGCATAAGTCGTAAAAGCTATCCGAAGAACGAGGTAATTCTTGAGCGTAAAACTGTAGCGAGGTCTGCACTATGAAACCTACTTTCATTCTGTATTTACTAGTTTTGATGATGATCATATTGAAAAGATAATATAACCATGGAACAGGATCCTAATGCTTATTGTTAGTATCAAGTATTGGCGTCCTGCGGTCTGAAATCATGTTCAACGGTTATTTAGCTATTGATTATGTTATCAAGTTTATGCCGTAAAATTATTGAGGATTTTGTATAAATAATAAACTAACTTGCTTGGCCAACGAGAATATAATAATTGAATACATGTTACATTTTCTCCTATCAGTTTTCGTTACTTTCGTTTCCCTTCAATGTATTTTGTTATTTCATTTATATTTTAATTTTTTGTCACCATCTAGTTTACTTAGCGTTGTTTTTTTTAAATTTCCGTATGTGTCATGTAAGTTGTAATGAGAATTTGCTTAACTTAATCTCGGCAATGCATTACCATAGGTAGGAGTAAATTTCATTTGATCTGAATAAAAATGTTTGAACGCGACTGTGTGTGTGGTACGTCACCTAATGAGGGCGAGTTTTTAAACTTGTTATAGGGCATTTTTATGAAAATGTCTCCTTTTTCTCTCAAATTAAAATTTAGGCTGGAAATATTGTATCTTGATAAATCAATGGATAAATGATTGAATTTTATGAAATCAGTATTTTAAACATTATTCAGAGCCTCATTTAAAGTTTTCAAATTATACTTCGATTCACAGATTTTTGAATATGGTTGATATTATTACACGTAGGAGGTTACCCTAGCAGTTATTCCGTCACATGTTAATTATGGGCATATTTAGAAGGTATACCGATAGCTAATTTTGTTTCTGTATAAGTATATCACCTTCATAAATATTTTTTAAATCATGCACAGTTAGAAGTTTTGCAATTATTTTGTATGTTACAATTTTATCGAAATATCCTCTTGCATAGTTTTCTCTAAGGTAATTCTGTCACAAATGGAATAGCATTATAGTTTGTGTCTATATTTGGCCTAAGCATACTCAATGAATGAGGCGTAAGGTTTGTTAGGTAAGCTCGTTCAGTGTTAAAACCGGTCGAGGTATTACCGAATGATCCTGTCCGTAGTTGAAAAAGTTTTCAGTTATGATTTATGTATTTTTTGAATGATTCAAATCATTTTTGTACATGTTTTAATGTACGCTACATTTCCGTTTCATTTTTCATGTTCATTTGTTGTTTTTTTAGTTAATTTTTGGTTATTTAGGGCCGGTTTTATAATGTCTGGTTAAACCTCACGTTAAGTTGACGTGGAGATTACGGTAACGTGGAGTTTAACGAGAGGTTGTGTTTTATAAAGCAAATCCTACCGCCGGTTGGCTGATGGGAACTTTAACGAGAGGAAAGCGCAGCTACTGTAATTCTCATACCAACAATTGATCGCGAAAAGTGAAACAGACGAAAGTCAAAATTGAAAAAAATCGAGTTGGAGAGTGGTGAAAGAATTGTTTACGTTTGTTTTGAAGTGATGGTTAGCTTTGAAAACGAAGATGACGCCAATATTTTCGGTTTTAATCGTTGACGATCTTATGGTCAATCATCAGTGTGTCGTTAAAATAAAAATACTCGCCTCGATCTGTGAATATTTGGCATGTACAAGTGTTAATTGTGTAAACCATAAATTACACGGAGATAATGAATTACTATTTGTTAATGGATTGAATCAAGGTGGAGTCCCTTTGCAAGAAATAGTGGTAGATTAACCTTGTTTGTGATTATTATTCGAGAACGAAGATTCTCATTTGTATTGTGAAACCAATTGAAATGGTTTTCTATTGAGTACGCCACCAGAGCGATTTTAGGAACATTTTGAGGCTACAATTTAATCATAATGACGATAAATTTTAATCTTACTTTTGCAGTAAGATATATCTTCTTAGCGTTAGTATGGCCCCTACGCTAATTTATTATCATCTCTGCGTTCCCTACGGAATTAGGAACAGCCTGCAAGTTGTGAATAATCAAAGCCTTTCCCGTTTTCAAAGTACTCACCATGGCCATAATTTAAATAACAGAATTTATAACCAACCACCGTCTAATAGAAAAATTCATCAGTGTTCATTAAAACGATAACGAGGCTTCTGTCACAATGATATCATTGTTATGATCAATTCATGGTAATTCCTTTGATGATTTTTGTGTTTTTATAGAGCATTTTCAGTTTTATTAAAATTTTCACAATGAGGAGGTATATTCAGCCATGTGCCACTCGTGTTACAGACACGAAAAGAATTGAGCCATATAATTGTCAGCTAGCAGCAGATATTTCATAACTTTAAATTATCTCATCTTTTTTATGATTATATATATACATATACTGTTAAGAAGCAATATGTTTCATGAAATCCATAATCTCTGGCAAATAAATTTTCAATAAGGGACAGAACTAAGTTTAAATTTCTTCATTAGAGATACCAAAATCTATTGCATGACACCAAGTAGCCCTTACCATTGAAGTATAAAGTGAAACATATTTTGATACTGGCTGTCAATAATGTAGTTGATATTGTAATAGGGATGACTGTGAGTCTTTATGGTAATGCCATTGAGAATGTATTCATTTCCATTTTAAATTGAATGGATGTTCAGAAATCACTGATTATGAACATAGCTTCACAGTCAAAAATTATAATTAGAGAAGAATGAATAAAGTTTGAATAACTTATGCATAACCCTACCACAGTTACTTCAAGGGCTCCTGCTATCCAATTATTAAATAAATGTACAGTTTGCAGCAAACCTTTCATACTTTACAAGTAGGCTGCATGTTGTTATAAAAATATGCATCTGTAACAAATATTGCAACTCTTTTTGGCTCATAGCTTGGGATGGGGGATCTATTCTTTATGTTAATACTATTTTTGCAAACCTTGTGTAAGAATAAGTTTTAAGTGCTAACATAACTAACTTCATATCTAATCAACAGCAAAGGCTTGTATTGTATTTAAGATTTAAAGAAAAGAGATGGGGTGCAAAGATATTAAAGTTGCTGGGTTCAATTTATAAAAAATCTGTCAAAAAACATATCTAATCAGAATGAAATCATTAAATTTCAACTCTCAGTGGTGTTTATGAATACTATACTATACATGTGATAGATATTTTCTTTTATTCTCAGCCCACAAAATATGAAGCTTTCATTGAACATGTTTTAAATATTTAGCAGAGTACTAAATTATACAAAGACAGTAGTGGATCCAGGATAGGGACAAGGGGGTTGGGCTAGGTGAGGTTAAAATTCCAGCTGTAGTGGAGGTTGGAAATAAACCACCATTCTATCTAGTGTAAAGTGGATGATACCCAAGGGGAGCAAATTGGAAACCCTCCTTAGCCCCCCCCCCCCATGTATCCGTCACTGTCCAAATATACTGTTATTTATATAGCATTTAAAGAATTTATTTGTATCAAATGCAAAGCATAAGGATTCCATCATGATGACTCCTTCATTGCAACTGTCTTTTTGGGATATGGGTTTTCAATGGAATTATGTTGTTACATGTTGTCACAGTAAGTAATTTTTTTTACCACCTACTTCTGGGGTAATCCTTTTGAATGCTGTACCAAGTAATCTCTGAATGCACCACACTGACATCACTCACTTATAATTAATGTATGTGCTTCCATATTCATAAATGCAATAATATGACTTCCTCACCGACTTTTATCGTACCATGTTCTATTTATGAAGTGATTATATAAGCAATTTCCCTTACATCCACTCCACTTTCACAAATCTATTAAGAAAATTTGCCTTTGTGACATGAACATAGACTGTTTCTCATTACATATGTTTGCAGCTATGCATGTTAAAATATATCTCTAGTGATGCAGATCGGAGCGAGACAGATGAGACAGAGATAATCCTTGGAATAAATAAAAAGAGGAGAATTAAAGGGAAAATCACAGTACAAAAGTGCAAATAGAAGTTCGGTTAAGATATATGGAGTAAGGTTTGCTATGGAACTGGTATTTTTGACCCAGACGGAGGATAAGAATAGAGGTATACAGGAATGTATAGATAATATTGACAGGAAAAGGAAGTGCTACCTAGACCTGATAAGTGAGGTGAGGGAATAATTGCAGGAGATGAATTAGATATAAATGATGTAGATGAAGTGTATATCAAGCTTGAAATGCTGACAACAGTGATTAAGGTAAAGATTTTGAGTAACAAGCAAGGGCAGGGAGACAATGGTTCTGGAATAAATGGAATAACCATGTATGTTACAAAAAACTATGTCAACCTTAATGAGTAGATCACTTCTAACAGTAAGTAATGGAATGAGATATCTAGTCATGCATTATTATAAGTGTTGATGATATTATACCTAATAGAATTTTTGAACGTATGTACTCATTAGTGACAGTTCAATGGATGGAGCATGAAAAAATTAATAAAAGCTACATATGGGATTGACATCCCAAGAAACTAAAGAGTGTACCAGATATGTGATATAAATTGGCTGTTATAGGAATATGTCTTCACTTATCCTTTGAAGACTTATTAAACATATTAGTTAGTTAAACGTTGACAAGTAGTAGTAAGGGTTAATATTTTAGGAAGAAACCATACCAAGGATCCCACTTAAGACTTTGAAAGAGTTATTGGTAAAATTAGACATTGCAATATTTCCACTGATTTTATTATAATAAAACTCAGTGGAAATACTGCAATGTCTAATTTTACTAATATGAAGAACTTCACCATATCTTGCTCAATATCATACAAGATACTTTGAAAGAGCTTATCGATGAAAAAATTTCAGTAGTTACTGATAAGCATGGAAAATAATGAATGTAATGGTGGTGAATGCAGTCATTTCCTGTAAATTCAACCTCATGAGCAAATACATATGTACACAGACAACAGCTTTCCCCAATTGCAAGCAAGAGTAGCCCAGCTGGCTCAATATTGTAAGAAATACTACTGACTCTGATTGTTTCAAACATTCCCTTAGCAGACTATGCTTGAGAACCTCAATAAATATATTCCCTTAGCAGGCAATGCTTAAGAACCTTAAAATAATATTTCTTTGATTAATCTGGCTTTGATGTTTCATGAGTCTTCAGGTGCAAGGGTCCAAATTCTCTCCTTGAATTAAGGCTCAAATGTGTGGAATAAAATCAAACCTTTTCAGGATAAAGTATCGAATTGTTTACTTTCACTATATTAAAATATTCAAACCTGAAATAAGATAAGTATTGGTAACCAAATTGGCACTCTTATATTTTAACATGAGGTATCTAGATGGGCACCACTGATTCTATGGCTCTGAAGCTACTTTTGATGGCAGATGCACCACTGATTCTATAGCTCTGAAGCTACTTTTGATGGTAGATAATTTGCTAGGAGGTTGTAATAGTACATAACCTATGTTTGGCTACGAACTGCACTTAGGCAATTAAGTCGCATTTTTTCCGTTGAAGGCTACACATTAGAAGAGAAGACTTTTCTTGTTTAAGGTGCCTTTCCAAATCTTTTTCTATCAAAAGGATGAGAGGTCATTACTTTAGTCACAAAAAGTACAATAATTAGTAAACTCCACACTCTAAAGGCTCATTTGCCTAACAAATTCATTAATATGTCATACCATCTTATGAGCAAATCAGTCATTCTTACTTTTTTACCCACACGAGCTGTATGGGTTAATCAATTTGCCTTTCTCCGCTTCCAAAGAAAACTCAAACAGTATCTAGTATACATTACGTACGAAACGTGCAAAATCCTTTCTTTTACACGCAATCTTTCACTTGCCTCACTTATTCCTACATATTTATCTCCAAGAAATACCAAGCCGTACACCAGATATTGTTAATGGACTTACCTACAATTTTTTTGGTAGTACTTTGACAAACATATCTTTTGGAAAAGGAAATACGAAAATACTTTCACCTCATAACATATATCCTCACAATTAATTATAAATTCTATAGTGATATCACATGCTAGTAAATCAGAATGCAATCAGTAAGTACGATCTTTTTCTCTCTTTCGATTGCCAAATACGAAACTTGGCTGTTCTTCTAATTCAAACTGTCTTTGTAAACACCGACACATTTTAAATTCGTTGATGAAGTCAGCAAAACCAGGTAATAACAGATTTCTATACCTACACTCCTGTAACACCTCCTTCTTTCTCTCCGATATGTAATTCTAATATTTTTCATCAACACACTTGGCTGGCACAAATCATAACAAACTCCTACACCGGCACAAATATTGCATAACTTCAACATTTTCAGGGGTTTGGCACACGATCTCCGACTGCAGTCCATAGAATAGACAATATTATTTATTGGATGGTGATTATTATCAAACTTGAGATGTTTGTAAGGATTTCGTAGCGTATACCGTAGAATACGTCTAATAGCATGAAAACAGTGGTCCGTTCCGGATATATCACAGGTCTTATGGAAATATTTCACTTATTAAATTGCTAGTATGGTGCTAAAAATATTGGAAATTGAATGCTGATATCGTAGACACGGATAAAAACGGAGGATGCTGCGCTTGGTCGATTATTTCTTCCGTATATTATCGTAGGGTACTTCAGCATTTCAAAACATCCGCCATTTTCAACAATTTAAACTTCACGTTAACCTTTTACCCAAGGGAAATCCATGGTTTAGCTTGACTACCACTTTAACGCTCAGATTTGACTTAACCATCGATTGTAAAACAGAATTTTGGGACTTAACCGACGCTTAGCTTAAACTCCAGTTTAACCAGACATTATAAAACCGGCCCTTAGTGTTTTGGTGGAGTTAGCACCATGGAGACAAAAAGCAAAGGATATTTGTTCCAGAAGCCATATTGAGATGTAAGAAATAAAGAAATACCATAGTGGAGTTTTTAAATTGGAGTTTTTATAATCGCTTTGATACGTTAGTATATTTATTTAGCATTAAAAATGCTCGACTAAGTTAACTCGCAAAGAGTTGAGGATTTGCTCATTATTTTCTACTGAAACTCTGGGTAGTTTGGCCGGAAAGTGTAAACTTGATCCCAAAGTTAAAATAGATTGTGTCACATTTGAGTGAGTGACACCTTATTAAATGATTCTGTAAGGGGAATAATTCTAACTTTAATGTGATGCCACTTGTATGCCGTAGAATCTATTTTCATTTTGAGCTCAAGGTACCCTCAAGGGCTAAAGCTATCCAAGTTTCAATAAAATAGTTTTGTGATCATAAAAAAACACGAGAATATCGCATTCTCACGTTTTGAGTGTCCTTGACGATTTCGTGTTCTAATTTTTCACGCGGAAGAAAATGTGTCATGGTGTCAACACGTACGGCTTAATCGACTGAGGAATTTTTTCCTTTATTCGCGCTTCCCGATGCGTGCTTTTTTGGAGCCGCGAACTGATTGTGTACTGCGAGCCATGACGATAGGGCTGTATTTATCCGCCGGAGATATTCATTTGCAAACATACTCTCGCACGAGTTCCACTGTACATCCCTCTAGTCCTCCGGTATTGATGAAAGTTTTTGACATTCTCGTAAATACCTTTTTTCTCAGAATATCTGCATTTTGCTTTGAATTCTATATCTTCTCTCTACGAAAAGTAGGGCAAGCTGTGTATAGCACAAATATTCCCCATGCAGTGGTGGAATTTAAGCGCCATTAGTTGCATCTTTTTCCTTTAGGTAGGGAGAGGGCTTTCATTTCTATAATTGATTGATATATTTTTATTTAATTAACGTTTTTTGACCAACCTTAATAAAACGTCCATTCTGAGAGAAAGGTTTCTCAAATAGATAAGTTCATGTCCGGTTCAACATCAGCAGAACTTTTATATGTAGTTCAAAACTGCTTTGCCAAGTTTGACGACATCTAGTGAGCTTAGACATCAAAGGGAGAGTACAGAGAATATGTTTTATTCGATCCTTGTATTTCGATGTTATACTTTTTTCCAGCTATTTGAGGGGAAACTGCGACAGTTTCATGTTTCTAATGTGCTTTAACTTAGTTGGAATTTTGCCAATAATCATATGGTGACGGGTTGTTTTTGTTTTTCACGTTATATAAATGTTGTGTTATTACTCATCGAAATACAGTCATGTAATAAGCTTTAGAGAGCTGTTATTTTCTCTTCGTCAGTCGAACGCCAAATTTCTCAGCCTTCAATTTCGGTGTTCAAATGCAATTGACAAGAAAAACCGTGCGATGACGAGCATAAATATTACAATCAGTATTTTTACGCTTTTTTACTGCTTTGTCCGTCTGTTTCATCGATGGAATCTTGTCATTGATTTTTCACTCTCTTCCAATTGTCGAATAGGCTTTGAATTTTGTACACTTGCTTGCTTGTCTAATGAAAATATAATAATCAATAATCAGACATTTGAAATTTTGATACATTTTGCTCTTGATAAATGCGATGGTGGTTGGCGTAACATGGTGAAACTCCTTCATGATGCACAAAGGTTAAGAAAAGACTTATCTGTTTCACAAAATAAAATATATTTGCGACCGGTTTCGATACAGCGTATCATCATCTGGCAATTACAAGTATCAGTACATAGAATTTATACCCTTAAAGGCGTTAGAGAGGTGGTAGAGTGGAGGTGGAGAAAGGGGGGAACTTCGGAGTACCCATTATTGGATGCAATTAGTTTGATTGTGTTTAGCTCCTAACGCCTTCAAGGGTATAAATTATATGTACTGATACTTGTAATTGTCAGATGATGATACGCTGTATCGAAACCGGTCGCAAATATATTTTATTTTGTGAAACAGCTAAGTCTTTTCTTAACCTTTGTGCAACATTTTGCTCTAATTGTAATCAATTAACTAAATTTCCCAATGGAAAAATAGTTTAAAATGTCCTCAATACATGGCGTTAGTTAAAAGGCTTTTGGTAGAAATGTCTTTAAAAGCTCTGATTTAATGGATTGCATTATTCACCACTTAAAAGTAGAGCATAAAAATGGCATAAAATGTTTTTATAAAGAAACGCTCCTACCGAAAACATTAAAAAATGCACTAAAAAGTTATAAATAAGCTTTTCATCCCCTGGAGAATAATTTGTGGCTTACAATCCTCATCTCCTATCATACTCTTCTTCGCCCAATCCTAATAAACCCCTACACCCACAATTTATTCTCCGACTATTAAGCTTTATTATGGTATGAATAAAAACTTTTTTTTTACTTATTTGGAAAAAGCGTGTTTTTTTTATTTTTCCAATATTATTTTTATTCTCGATTCTTCTTCTCCTCGGTCCCAGAAAATCGGAAGGCTTGAGCGAACGCAGAGGACTAACTCGCTAAACCCCGAACGGAAAGGTAACCCGGAGTGATCTCATTTTCTTGCGATTTTCCCCGCGACGGAATAAAATCTGACCTCAAACTTCGTTCGGCACCGCGGAAGGCAAATCGATGACAGGCGATGGGAAATGTCACGCCGCCGCCTTCACATCGCTTTTCCCTTGGAGAGATGAGTCACACGACCGCCTACCGCGACCACTATGGCGACACCCGTCCTGAGTGCGGGGGAGAAATAGAATTATCAAAACCTCATAGCGATTCTTGAAAATAACTTTGCTCGAGCCGAAATTACACATTCTTAGCCATGAAAATGAATTACACTTGATCTTTGCCCATGAACAACTCCAATAACAAACAAAAATGAAACATATAAGCTAATTAAAATAGCAAATAAGAAACAACAAACTTATGACAGGTGAGTAAAATGTTTAATTTATAACGAAAACGGATCTCTGTCTTTCGGTGGGCAATTTATCAGGACGGAAATCCGATAGAATAAAAAGCGCTTGATTACTAAAATAACTACATTTTATAATGTTTTATTAGCACTAACCAGTTGATGATACAGCCTTCCATTTTAACTAGCGGTGGGTTAAAGTTCTGATTAGCTTGAAGTCTGATCTGATACTGAAGCCATCCAGAACTTTCAACCACCTCTAGGTACAATTCAAGGTTATGTCATCGAATGGTTAGCATTAACCAGAGATTTACTAGCCGGCCTCGGTGGCGGCGGGGTAAAGTCTTCGCCTGCCAATCTGAAGGTCGCAGGTTCAAGTCCCGCCTTGGGTAGGTTTCTCCTATCCAGGACATAGTTGTTCGTGTACGTATATTTGTGAAATGTTGTGAAAAGCTCAGATGTAAAGGCCCAATAGCGATGTTCTCGGTGTAAATTAAAATGAAAGTGACCCCAAGGATTCTAGCAAGTATTTGCAATATTTCCAGTATCGTATAATTCGGAGCTAGCGCAATAGATATCCTGCGTAATCACTGGCACCCTAGCTAGAATGTTTATCTCGTCATTGGGACCGTCCTACAGGTTTCATACCAACCAGGGAAATCGAAAATGTCAGGGATATTAGATTATGGTCAAAAGAAAACTTCTGCGGTGCAAAAACATGCAATTATTTCATGTTGAAACAAGTAGGCTAAATTTTGTAATCTTCTACTGGATAATTTATCATACGACCATGGTTTTGTCGATCCGTGGGCATCATGAAGTGATAAATTTGCCGAACATATTCCTTAAATAGCAAAAACCAAGGCGGGAGGTAATATTGGTCAACCTGCAGACCCCTTAAGCTATTAAAAGTGAACACGTAATATACGAGAATCGTATCCGATGTCAGGATCCGAACTGGAATTGGAATTGGCAATGAAGAGCAACCTACCTCTCCATAGTTTAAAGATTGGGATATATGGTCATTCGTTGTAAAAAGTGAAGTGATTGCTTCACTTGTATGAGAGGACGATTTGGCTGCAAGGATCAGAGTGCAGGCCGCAAGCGTGATTGGTCGAGGAAAAAAATAGGTTAAAGAAGTCTTTGTTAATTGGCACGACCAGAAATTACCCCTCTGGACTCGGGTAAGTGAAGAGATTGTTGCAGTTATTGATCAACATTTTCCTCATGGCCAGGTGACATCCGTTATATCGGCGTCGATAACAAGAGTGGTGCATCGAGTTCAGCAATTTTCCATGAATCAAACGGGGAATTGCTCGCCTCCTAGGTTTCTTCTATAATGGGCTGTTATGGCTCCTCTCCAAGTCACAAAAATGTGAAATTTTGCATTCTTCTGGGGTAGAAATAGGAGGGATCACAAGTTTCGATAGCTGAAACGGTGAATGGGCTTTTTAAGATCCATTTAAAGTACGGTCTTGTTCCTATGCGTACCATTTAAAATCAGAATTTATCTCAGCATTTGAACGTCGAAATTTGATATACTACTTATCAAAAAGATGAAGTGGTGTTATCGTGGTTACGAATTGACGAAGTGGAGACACTAAGAGCTGTTTCAGGAGATGCATCGCCCATTCTATGATTTTATGGCGTCATGGGGCAAAGGGAGCCTTTCAAATCATTTTACCGAGGTAATTAGACTTAGTTGTTATCAATATTCATCTTTATTGTTCTATATAAATTATCATATTATAATGATGTGTCATCAGAGTGACACTTCATAAACGTACCCTTTGCTTGTAATGATTTTCAAAAGTATAAGTGATTTTATTTTACTATAATAACTAACATTCAGACTTTAATGTCCATTAAATGTATTCGCTGACCTCATTACTACGAGATTTGGCAAATAACGGTAGAATTCATTCCATTTCACCTATCGACAGATATAGATTATGATGGATTTATTTTAGAGCTGTCTAATGCTAGTATTAGGGTACTAGTCGTAATCATATAAGTAGGTCAGAGTTTGAAATTAGATTGGATAATTGTGTTGAAGATTACTGTCCGATTTGGAATATTTTTTCTCACGGAATCCAGCGAGGTGGAGCAAAGCTCATCTTTCATCATAATTGTGATTGTGTTCTATGAATATTTATTTGTTTTTAATTCTCTTTAACCACATAAGTTGGTTCAGTTTTAAAGAGTACACATAGGATTGCCTCTATTATCGAAAAAGTCGACTTTTCTCAACACTCAAAATATTATCGCGCATTGAATTGGCACGAATGGGATTACGATCATCCTATTAGTATGGCTGTAATGAGAAATATTCATTTATGTAACTTTTAAATCCGTCAAGAAAATGTCGCTGATGTTCTTTCAACGTAGTAAAAATTTCCTGTTCTCGAATTCTTTATCGCTATGATATTCATTGAACTTAATTCCAGATATTAATACTATGGATTTTTAAGGACATTCAATACTTAAGGTTGGACGAAAATGTGCGGTGATAATTGTCTGAAACAATCTTTGAGTTTATTAAACGAGAGCTTTGAGCGAGCATCAGCGATGCGATTGCACAATCTCACCCATTTTGAGATTTAATGTTACCTGTATGTACACATGTCTTTAAGATTACCGACGTAATTAGACTTAGTTGTTATCAATATTCATCTTTATTTTTCTATATAAATTATCCTATTGTAATGATGTGTCATCAGAGTGACACAGCATAAACGCACCCTTTGCTTGTAATGATTTTCAAAAGTATAATTGATTTTATTTTACTATAATATCTAACATTCTGATTATAATATCCATTACATGTATTCGTAGACTTCATTACTACGCGTGTAGTGTTTTCCAATTCTTTATCGCTATGGTATTCATTGAACTTACGTCCAGATATTAATACTCTGGAATTTTAAGGACATTGCCTCGAACCGGAAAATATAGTTTGATATTTTCCGCTGTGAGGCAATCTCCCCCATAATTACTTTGATGATAAGCCGTTGGCTCTCTTCCTTCACACACGCGTTCTTTTCCCTTCAATCCCTGGCCTCGTGATTGCGTCCTTCAATTTGCTACCATGGCTTCAGAACGTAGTTGTTTTTCCGCTTTCTTTTTTTTCTATTTACTCCCCTACGTTCACTCCTCTCATGACCTCATCCCTGAAAGGGTCTCCGTCATTGCTCTCTCTCGCCCAGCCCAGTTTATCTCCTTCGTACCTCCTGCAGTAATGAATTTTCCAATATCGTTCCAGGAGCCTTCCCTTTCCTCTCAACCTTTTATGTTGCCTCCCCGCTTACAGGAAAAAAAAGAGAGCCCGTCCTCAAATATCGGCGGTGTACAAGACCTCGGTCAGCCATTCGGAAAAATCGCTTCGGATGGGGTGTGATGGTTGTACGTCCGAGGGACTAGCTAGCTCCCGACCGCCCTCTTGTCATGCCTCCGACCGGAATGACCCTGCTATTCCCTTGTCCACGCCCCCAGAATCTTGTCAAAGCCACCATATTCTCCTACGGGTCCCTCCCTGCCTAGAGTGACCGCAAGCCCTTCTCCAGTTTTCACCTCTTCCCAGAAACGTACCTTAGTAATACTCATCATTAGAGATGTGTGGAAATCGCAAATGTGATATTGATGCGATGTGCGCAAATAAATGCGACATAGATGCGATGACTGGACTTTATGATATTTTTACGCACATTTGCCTTTTCGACGGCAAAATTCGTGCATTTTGTGCCGAGCGCAGTTTAAATGCTCCGCCGACACTCACCGCATGTGAGTGACTGGCCAGCTGCTAGTTGGCTGGGACTTTGCGTGGCCGCGAACTACAAGTGGGCGCGGGCAAGCTACACCTCCGCCACTATATGTCTTATTCCTTACACTATATTATTTATTATTTTCTACAACATAACTATTTTAAATATTCTATATTTTGTCATATAACTATGTTTCACTGCATTTCATCGTCATCTACCTCATTACGAAAATAAAAAATAAACGCTGCAAAATGCGATAAACTGTTATTAAAAAAGCGATAAAATAAAAATGAAAGTGCGATTTTCACGTATCTCTAATCATCATTAGTCAACGATCCTAAGATTGGCTTGACGCAGCTCTCCATTTCTCCCTCCTATCCGCTAACCTTTTCATAGCGACGTATTTATTCTCTTTTACATCCTTTATAACCTGTCCTATGTAACTCATTCGAGGCCGTCCCTTGCCCTTTTTCCCTTCCACATGTCCTTCCACGACAGTCTTCATCAGGCCATCGTGCCTCAATATGTGGCCAACTAAGTTGTCCCGTCTTCTGCTTAAGGTTTTCAGGAGACTAATCTTTTCCCCCACTCTTCTCAGCACTTCCTCGTTACTTACACGGTCGATCCATTTTATCTTCATCATTCTTCGGTGGCACCACATTTCGAATGCTTCCACTCTTGACTTCTCTGCTGCTGTCAACGTCCAAGCCTCGCTTCCATAGAGAAGCATACTCCACATGTAGCATCTGATGAATTGCTTCCTTACTTCTATACTTGATTCTCAGATGTAAGAAGATTCTTCTTTTTGTAGAAAGCCCTCTTCACCTGTGCTATTCTACTGACGATTTCTTTCTTGCATCGTCCATCGTTGGTCATTCGGCTTCCCAGGTAAGAAAACTCTTCTCACCTCTCTAAGCTTTCCTAGGTTAATCTTTGTCTTAGCCTCTTCTTTTGCTGCAAACTAATATGTTAGTCTTCTTTTTTTTTGATTTTGAGCACCTCAGTAATATCTTAATTGATACGTAATGTTCAAACTAACTATCGGCGCCTTAAGGGTAGAACGCTAAACCAAAATGGTCGCGTGCATTGATGCGGAGCGATTTTCGTCTTTGTAGTTTATTTTAATTAAGAGGAACAATGTCAACATTTTCTTACATGAACAGTTCGGAAATATTTTTCCATATAAGCACACGTAACAACTATAGTATTGTACTTTTCTACACTTCGGAAATTGAAACCTACTTTTCGGCCATTTAAAAATCAAGGAATGAGTAAAGTTTAATTTAAAAAAATTATTTGTAATGCGAATATGTCGTTCTCTTTATAAAAGCACAGTTAAGTGCACCAATAAAATGTTTTTCCCAAATATTTTGTTTATTTTAGAGTGGGTATTTTACTTCCATTTTCGTACTCTATTTTAGCTCACTGACTGTTGTTACTCCTATTTGACCATTCGAGGAATTTTGTAACATGTAAAAGCTTTTGAGATCCAATTGCCACCTCCGGAAAAGCCATGAGATTTGCAGGACCAGGTGGCTCATTTGTCTACAAAATGATATATATAAATATATAATCATCATCGCTGGTCAACAATCCTAAGATTCGTTGGACCTAGGTTTCCTCTCAATTTTCCTCTCTGCTAATCTTTTCACACCTACATATTGCTTCTCTTTCACATCCTTCCTTACCTGTTTCATATATTTCATTCGAGGTCTTCCTTTTCCGTTCTTGACATCTACTTGTCCCTCTACGATTGTCTTCATCAGATCATTATGTCTCAGGATATGGCCTATAAGGTTGTACCGTATTCTTTTCATTGTTTTCATGAGGCTTCTCCCCTCTCCTATTCTGCCTAAGACTTTCTCATTGCGAACTCGGTATATTTATTGGATCCTAATTATTCTTCTGTTGCGCCACATTTCGGAAGCATCCGCCCTTTATTTATCCGTACCTGTCATTGTGCATGCCTCACTTACGTAGAGAAGCTTACTCCAAATGTAAGTTCTGATAAATTTTTCCTTACTTCTGCGCTTAAATTACCCGCTGTTAGTAGATGTTTCTTTTGTTGGAATGTTACCTTCACCTAGGCTATTTTGCTGATACTTTCCTTCATGCTTCTCCCATCGCTAATTATACTACTTCCCAAGTAACAGAATTCGTCCTCTTCCAGTTTTTGTTTCCCTATTTTGATTTTTTTCTTAACATTTTCTTTTCTAGTGCATACTTATACTGTATCATATGTTCGTGACTAAGTCGATAGGGAACACTTTCCATGCATCAGCACACGTTTATCTGTTGCCCACCTTTCTCCAATCCCTTACCCAACTCACTATCTCATAGTGTCCTTATCTTTCCCCTGGAGCCCCATCTTACGCTGCCGGAACCCTGAACCCTGCGTCACTCCCATGTAGTTCCCTCGTCTCTTTCCATGGCGCGACCCCGGCTTCCGCTTCAGGATTCCGCACCGTCGCCATGGTAAACTTCCGTCGCCCTGTGGATTCAATTTACTCCATGATTCCCTTCCTGCTTCTCCCGCCAAATCTTCTCCTCCCGCCCCTCGGACTGCGGTCCTTCTACGCCTCTCGTGATCGTTCGGTGTGAGAACGCAGCAAGGCGTGCTTTAGGTTCCGATTTGCTCGCTGACCCGCTATCCCTTATATATTTTTGCCGTCTCGGTTGGAAATGTAAGTAATTATCTCTGTTAGGTGGGAAATTTTCTCGGGATGACAGCATGATTAGGATATTTAAGGGTTAACTTTATTACCTTGATTAAAGTGACGGAGCAGGCTATCGAAGCGTTGGAGTTAGCCCATTTCCGGCCAGAAAAATGTCTGAAATTCCGATTTGCAACCGTCTCTATAATCAAGTTGGTTATTATCATTAACAGACACTTGGTTACTTCCACGAAGCCCTTCCACCACGTCCAAGCTTTAAGTTTCTATTAAGCTTGGTTATGTATACCAGCATCAAAAACAAACTTTTATACGGATTATTTCAACAGAACATTAAGAAACATGTGTAACAGTTTGAAAATAAAGTTGAGCGTATATCTTCATCGAGAGCATCACATACTAGATGCTAAGCTAAAGTTGAGAGTTTTGAAACAGAGTTAGGAACAGAAATTTGGTAAAGGAAACCAACTAGAGATCAACTAAATATTTAACGGTGCATTTGATTTTCCTCTCCATGTCAGTACAGAATAGAGAATTCATCGTATCCCTTGGCAACCAAATTTTTGTATATTTCTTCTCTAAATTTCCATACCTAACTTGTTTAAACAGAATGTCACCTGCACCCATTGGCTTCTCACCCCCTATTATGTTGTATTCGCCGGGAAAGCTCCTAAAACTTAATATTGCGATAATTAACGGATGGGGACGGTTACAGTCTCGTTATTAGCAAATGGACTTGGGTGTACTATCGCTTGGCGTTACTTTTTGATGCTACGACGAGAAATAGGGTAGTTTCCTTCATCAAAGAAAACGAAAGGCATTGTTTGCGATTCGTTACCCACCATTAGTGTATTCATAGTACACAAATTATTTGGTTTTTGAAATACCGGTTTAGACGAATGGCAAGGGTCAAATTTTATCCTCATTTGAAAAAGGCCAGATTGGCGCCCATGCGATTCCACTCCACGTGACGTCACAGGGACCTAGTTTCTACACGAGAGGATAGGAGTTATACATCGTCTGAGGTTACCAATGCATGCATGAGGCACAGAGCTCAAGGAAACATGTCTTAATAATCACCTATTAAAACTGGCTAAGGTCGGAAAGTTTTCTTCGTTTGATAAGGTATTAATAAACCTTTTTTTAAGCCAAGCGCTACCAGCCAGCAAGGTACTCAGCTACCCGCTAGCATCCTGCTTCCTATCAGCGCTCAGAGCCTCGATCAAGGTCACCTCACAAGGCGGGAGGGGGAACCAGAAATGCGTCGCACGGACTTTTTCCCATTATTCCTACTTACGCGTCGCGTTTTCGCGCGCTTGAAATTTTTCACTTTTCATTGAATCGCGAAAAATAGATATCGTCATTTAAAAATCTAAAAGCGTGAAATACGTACTCCAGGAGTAATAATCTTTCGATTTAGGCAATAAAAAAATAGTAGGAAACCACCCTATTCTAGCTAAGTGCACCGGAGTTTCCGGTTTTGATCCGATTTCTTTTGTACATTAAAATATATTTATACATTATTTGCTCTAAATGTGTACTTATAGCTGGATTCTTAACTAATGGGTGCATTAATGAAATCTGATCTCTGCAGACTCAAGAATTACATCAGTGAACTCTATTCCATTTAATGGATGGCATAGTCAGCCATTCTTTCCCTCACGGTCCAGTTGTTTGATCTCTTTCCTAGCCAAGCATTATCGCTGTCATCCTTTTCTCGCAAACCTCTCCATTTTCGTTCTTTACCTATCTCTCTCTTCTTTTCAACCATTGACCTCATTTCCAGAAATCGACTCCCTTGACGGATATGTTCAATTCTTGGGTAGCAGTTTTTTCTTTTCCCCCTACATGGTTTCCTCTCGCATTAAGGCGATTTATCCCCGCGTGGACAATCGTGGGCGTAACTCCGATCTTTATTTGTATTCCACGCTCTGTGCTTTTATAAGGCTTTATCCCACTGGAAACCCTCATCTTGTCAGGAATCCCTGTTGTCAGTTGTGCGATTATAAGTATAACCTGCGGTTATAAGTGGAAGGTTGTCATTAAAAAGTTATTTTCTGTGTTTCCGTGGTTATGATCACTGTTAGTTCATTGAGCATTAATTATTTTCTTCTTGTTGGCTGATTCTTCATGCTTGGAGTACCAATATTCTTTTATGAACAATCTAAGGCAGTGGTTCCCAACCTTTTCTTGTTTGAGGCACCCTTGGAAAGCCTTTCAAAAGTTCCCGGCACCCTTATAAGGAAATAGATATTTAAAATCTCCGTAGCTTTTTTATTATTATTTATTTATTTGTTTCATTTCGAGAGTTTGCATGCAACAACACCTTATACCTAGTCCTAGATGATATGAGAATACTGTTTACACTGATTCTGCCTAAATAAAAAATAGTATTACGATAAAAATATGTAATGTGAAATTTTGGCGGCACCCTCAAAAGATCTCACGGCACCCCTTAGTGCCGCGGCACACCGGTTGGGAACCACTGATCTAAGGGAAGAATACATTTTGTGTTTAATTGTTATCTTATTATGATTAAAAACTTTTGGGCTATGTTGCCGCGTCAATTCTTTGGGTGGCCCCAACGTTTCCCGACCGATGCTGGTCGCTTTTTCAAGGGATTATTGTCTTACGTGTTATCTTATTGTGTTATCTTATTACTATTTAAATGAAATAGAAGATTTGGAAACAGAAGCTTAATTTTGATATTTGAGTAATTATATTGGTACAATATCAATATATTGCCTCTGTCGATAATTAATATTTTAAAATTGATTTTGTTTCATAGTGATTGGAGGTCATAGGAGGATTTTATTGCGGTTATTTGAAAAGTAACAAAGACTAGCATTTGGGTAACAATTTTTGAAGGAGGATAGGTTTTATCATCAACACTTGCATTTTATTCTGTGAGAGCCGGACTCGAGCCTATTACTCCTCCCGTCATTGATTTGAAATTCGTTTTCTATTTAAATTTAAGCGTAATTTTTGTATGCTTGTTTTCATTTAATTACTTTTGCACGGATTGGCGGAAGTTTCAACTCAATATGACATTCAGAAAGTAGTATCATGTACTTCTGATTAAACCTCATGCATCAGTCCGTATGATTATTAGTTTTTAACTTGTTTTTTCCTAAAGGGAGATTACGAAAGCTTACCAGATTCATCTCAAAGTTACGAGAACGATTTTCGGATTTTACGCATGGGACCAATAGTAAAATTCGTGATTGCGTGATGGGACCGATTCATTAATTCTGACAATTAGAGGTTTATTTTCATATCGTTTATCGGAAATGGCATTTCCATGAAGTTGAATTTGGTCAAAGGCGAAGTATCAGAATTTTATTGAAACCTATTGTTATTTTTATATTTTCTAATTTTTTTTTAATCCGATATAATTCACTGCAGTTGGTTTAGGTTAGGCACCTTTGCTTTAGGTTATTGCACATCCACATCAAGTCTACTTTTATAGTGATACAATGAGTGTTAGATGATATATGGACAATTAGGTGCATTTTCGAGCTCTTTTGCTTTACTCAGGTGTTTGTTAATGATAGCTGGTAAATGCAGTTTCCTTTCATGCATTAGATTTTTCTGATGATGTATGCCTAGCCGAGGAGCATTCATTTCACTTATAAACACGACGATTATGTACCAATATAATATTTATCTCTCCCATGCTTAATCTCAAATTCATTTATACATCATCTTAAAGATCGGCCTTTTTTTTAGAAAGAGAGACCAAAACGTAATTTTTGAAAGAAATTCAAACTTACATATCACGATTTAAGAAAAGGATGGAGGTGGATAATTTTTAATTAAATTTGGTGGAAAAGTTTTGCGTTACTTTTTGGAAAATTCTAGACTGTTAAAAGAGACTAATCAGTCGCTAAACCTCAAAATCAGCGCCGTCGCCCAAATGTGTTCCCCGCTTAGTGAAAAGTGTTTTGATTACTCCCACCAAACTTTGAAGTCGGAACTCGAGTTAACTGTTTTGCGGGATACCAGAGAAACTTTTAACCAGGGTAGGTTTCTCGCACCCAGGGTATTCTCCGCCGTCCCCTGAGGTTGTCAAAGCCTTTACCTGACCCTCTGTATCCCCTGGGTAACTGGGGTCGCTGAGTGACGCTGGATGCGGTGGGACCCTGATAATCGTGGCGCCCTTACCTCCTCTAACGCGAACAGCCTGTTTATATCTCAACTCCTTTAACCATAGAAACGGTGGTGATGTACTATACTACTACTGCTGCCACTGCGACTTTAAAAGGTACTAGGGAATATGTTGGCGATGTAATACACCACTACTAGAGTTACTTTGAATGTGAAGGAATCTACATCCATATAAGTACTACCCCGCAAGCCGCCTAGAAAGGTGTGTGGTAGGGGGATGTTAGGACACCAGCCGTTTACATTACAAAAGGAAATGCTCTAACGAAATAACATGTAGCATTTATGATAGTCCTTCATCGTGCGGGAGGAAAACGTTCCCATATCTATCCGTTCGGCAAAATATCTCTCTTAATTTATCGCTACTGTCTGGCCAGGAAATATAGTGGGGCTCTAATGTTATGTTCTCCGTGTCGCTCTTGAAACGGGTCTATTCTAATTGGTTAAGCAATCTAAGCCTAGCGCGTAGCCTCCGAGTCTCTAGCGGCTCCCGGCCTAATTCGCTTAACATTTGGTTAACGTTTTTGTACGCCCGTAGCAGTTTTTAACGAATCGCGCTGCTTTCCTTTGTATTTTCTTCAGTTCACAGATTAAGGAGTATGGTGGTGACGTATAATACTTACCGCTACTTCTATTATGAATTGAATTGCGGTTCATTGGGAGGCAACAAGGTACCCGTACACTTTTCTCCAACTATGCGGCTCCCAAATTTATCCGAAAAATTCAGCAGATATGAATACTTAGTTAATACATTTTTAGTCGTTAGTTTCATGCCTTGGAGGCCATCGGCTTGCACGTTGGCTGGCGTCGCTGCCATAAATTATTTTACTTACGGCACGTACGTTTAAATCCAGACAAATAATGGCGTGGAGCAACTCTTAATATATACTACGAGTGTCCAGATGATATCGAAAGTTACAAGAAAGTTTTAGTGCTCGTCAAAAGACACATTGAGCGGAAGTTCCTCTTGATCCTAATCGTTCGGTGTATTATTGAGTTACCATAAGAGAAAAAGCGTAGCTCTTTCAGAATTCGGCTTCCAATAAGCCAATTTTTAGCTTATGCCATGGGCAGCTATCAAATTTTTTAGTGTTACACGGGTTGCCTATACTCAACGAATATCAATCATTCTGCTGCGTCTAAATATTTTATCATTCCTTAAATAAACAGCAATCTTCGTTAATATGGCGCCGAAAGTTATGGTGGCTAATAGTAGTTTTAGCAAAATGGCCTTATTTCCTATTCAATCTTTTCAATACGTGTTTGTCTCTGAATTCCGCTGAATGTTTGCAAAATGTTTAAATTCTGGCCGGCTGCATTGCATTTTAATATTGAATTGAAATCGAAATATTATCCTATTTTTAAAAGACAATCGGAGTGGAGACAATCATATAATTTCAAAATAGTATAGCACAGTGAAAATTTTGTGCTGAAAAATGTCATTTCCGGCCGTGGTTGTGTTCCATTTTCTTTTCTGTCCACCACCCCGCTGTCCGCCTCATGGTCGCAGCGGCAAACTATCCGCCTAAGCCTACGACCCATTCGATTCCCTGGGGAGATGTGGGTTTCATATTTTACCCTTTATACCCATCCACACTTGAGGATTAGGGCAGAGCCTTGAGGAGTTTTAAGGGAACCCCTTCACTCAACTCCAGTTTTGAGTTTCCGCTTCGCAACTTGCTGTAAGTACCTGAGGGCTCAGTTATTAGAAAATATAAGGGCCCTTTGAGAGAAATTATGAATTATTATGACTTTTCATGTCTCTCATGTTTCTCACCGTGTTAAGTAATCCATTTCTTCCGACGTTTCGATGAAATACTTTTTCATCTTCCTCAGGGCTGGTTTATGACTACCCTGGTAGGAAGCCCGAGAGGCGTTCACAACCGTCATTCGCCGGGAAAGAATCAAATCCCTGTAACTTTTTAGGAGATTATTTTCTCCGTAAAACGAAGTATTCAATTTTCAAAAGAATTTCAAAGTATGTTATTCTGTTTAATATTTATTCATTGCTTTTGGAACAATTGGGATATCGATGTTGGTATTATTAAATTTGTCATTTGAATATTCACACTGAATGGTTACACTTTTCTTCGTATAGAAAACATGTGCTTTGAAGCAACGATAAAAAAGTTTTTTGACAAAAAAATTAATGTAAATTGCGTCATATCTAAAGGATCTATGGAGCAAGAAAACGTATGCCCCACGCGAGAATTGTCTCGTACTTCAGAAGAAAGTATTCACGGGCAATTACTCGTTTTTGTTAGCATTGTCGCAGAAACGTCTGTTTGGGTGTGTGTGATGTTTCCCAGTGTTTGTGGGCTAAATTCCGTTTGAAAATAAATTATTATGCATTTCGAAACCACAGCTGCATGAGTTTAACATATAAAATTGATATGGGTTTTCCATTCGGTTAAGGGAAAGTTTCATTGAAAGGTTAGTCCTAAAAGGTCTAAATACTTGGGGTCATGACATATACCTCCCGAAGTCAGAGCGTCCTCAAAATTTCTTCCGAGCAAATGGCGTATATTTGCAGTCTCCTGAGCGGGTGGCATTTAAATTATACCGTCAAGCAATGAAGCTGAGATTTTTACGAGAGTAAAAGGCCATTGGGGAATTGAAGACTTCTCTTAGCGTCAAAAATCTGGTACGGAATTACATCTTCACTCTTTGTTGAGGTTGAGATTTTTTTTAAAAAGTCGTTCACATTTTCAAGAGAAGTGAGTTCATTTAAATAGAAAAAATATTCGTGATGATGTATCCTCAAATGTCTGTATGAAAATAAATAAATGTTTGTAAAGAAAAGGGAGCTAATTACAACTCGAAAATTAGTAAGAAAGAATGGTTTCGAATGACATTTATGATTTTTAATGGGACTCTGGAGTACTAACTTGATCTTTATTGTTTGCTTCTTGAAAACAATCCTGCGTCATAATGGAAGTGGGTAGTTAATCTCTTGGATTCGGTAAAAATCTCTTAATTATTTTTAAATTTTCATTAACATCATCCTTTTCTTAGGTTCTTCTTTATATCAATTAAATTTTAAAGAGGAGTTGGCCGATTTCAGGACAAAAATAATGCAAAAAAGCTTGAAAATTCATTTTTCAATATTCCAATCGGCTTTGAATGCCTTTTATGGAAATTAATGATCGTTCTATCGATGCTTTGGCTTCGTCGACCAACACTATTGCCTTAATGAAAACAAATTGCTTACAATTATGCATCTTAATTGCGGTAGGTAGTTTAAATGACTCTGAAATGTGGTAAAAATCATAATTTAATCAGGAATCATGACAGCCTAGTAACAGAAAATATGTGGAGAAATTTGAAGATTGGGTGTAAGATAAGATGAGGAATGGGCATTTCGAAGAATTACCTATTTAGTTATCACTATCTTAAAAATTACGTGACATCTTCATAGCTTAATATATTCTGAGTAAGATCTGGAGCACGCTTCTCGGGAGATTTTTGTGATCCATAATTTGGCCCAAAAAACTTTATCATCGATTTTGTTAGCATACCAGAGTTCTAAAATCCAGATATGCTTATATTTTGCTATATTTTGATATTGAACCGTATCAGGCGTGTTGACTCGTTCTGGTTAATGCATTGCAGGTCTGATAAAATTTACACCTGCACTATCACGTCTCATGAGGCACTCATGAAATTGTAAATGCCTTGATTTCAGGCTGTTATCTATTTAAATAAACGTACTATTCTAATTGGTTTTTTGTCTGGTATTCATCGTTACACTTAAAATGACGTAAGTGATGCATGAGCCATTGATTTTGTTGATAGTTTTTCAGGCAGTTATTCAGCAAGTCTTATCATAAGCTCGAATTCTGGGGAAATAAAATGTTATTTTTCTCAGCGCTTTAGTTGCTCTGTGAGGATGTTTATTTTGCAGTTTTTGTCATGAGGTCTTAACTTTATTAATCAGACTATAGGTGTCCTTGTTTCAAAGAAAAATCTTCCAAATGCGAGGTGCCGCAATGTAAGAAGCTAGACCCTGAATACGACAAATTCACACGCTTTTGGGGTAGTTCGAGGTGAGCTCTACCCTTACATATCCAGATCAACTGTCGACTTGAATTACTTTGGAAGTGAGCGCGTACTTACTTCTGACTGCAAGCCTCATCCTCTTGAAGTACGAATTTTCCATTTCTGTGTATGATTATGACTTTATTAAGTCCTTAGGTAGCTACTTAATGATTCTGGTCAGGTTGTTTGGGTTGTAGCTTAAACGTATTTGCTGCAATCGTGTCCTATCTACCAGGATGGACCAAATGCAATTTACAGGGCAAATAGGTCAGACAAGGGCGTACCCAGGATCAAAACTAGGGGGAGGGGAGACAAGCTATGGTCATTACACAATTACTTATACCACTTCTTTTTACAGAGCGCGACCCGGGTTTCGATGAATTATCATCATGTTCCGGCGCAAATTATCATCAGTAATTGTGTAATATCCGAGAAAACTTGTCATGGAATACCACAAAGTTAATCATGAGTTAGTGAATTTTGTTGAAGCTATGGTCGTTCATGTGGTAGCACTTTAGCATAGAATACGTGAATGAAGCCAACATTTTGAGAAAACTATAACAGTAATTCTCTCGTTTTAAAAATTATTTTAGCTATGTGTCATTCACTTTTATCATTTTTCGTGGGTTTAAAGAAAATTTGTTCAAAATATTCGTTACCATCCAGTCCGGATTTTTCGTAATGACCCTTGCATATTTTGCTTCTAGGAGGGACACCTGGCTCCCGCTCTATACGCCCATGAGGTCAGACGCGATCATGCCTACGTGGCACAAACTACCCATTTAAGTTCTCGGTCATCCGTTGGTAATTGGTTCGGGAGTTTCCATATGTTCCAGTCGCCGTGATCCTCGTATTTCCTCCATGAGTGACAAGGATTCGCGCGACCCACTGCACCTTGTCTCTCTAATTTAGGTCGTCCACTTTCGCAGCCTTGCTTCGTTTGAGGCGGCATGGTTTCCCTTGCAATATCATCTTCTTCAGTGGACGGAGAGGAGGAGGAACGACGAAGTGTTTGACATGTTGGGTGAGGAGAGGCAGATTTTAGATGAGATACGAAGGAGACAGAATGTGTGGATAGATCGAGTACTTAGTTGGGCGGGGATATTGAAAGCAGTGTTAGAGGGTGGGTAAACGAGGGTGAGAAAGGAAATGAATAGGATTTTTTAGGTAGAAAGTAAAGGAGTCTGCCTTATAACGAATTGAAGAGGGAAGTCTATGAAGGGAGGGGAGGCTGCAAGAATACTCCCTAAAAACTCCATGCAAATCTACCTTAATCGGAAGAATACTTTGATTAATAAATGCGTAAATGAAAAATATATCACCTATTTTACTGTTTGTCAGCCCTGGAAATATATTACGGTTCTAATGTGATATTCTCCGTGTCGCTGAAAAAATAACTGTCCTTCATTGCCCAAACAATCTAAGTCTAGCAGGTAGCTTCAGAGTATCCAGAGGCTGTAATTCATGCAATAGCTGCGCAAGGCCTATTCTACGCGCGTAGCAGTTTTTTTGCACATTGATGCTATTTTGATTTTTATTTTATAAAGCTCGTAGATTAAATCCTTCTATACTGGATCCTATATGCTTCAAGAATGCTTATCATGTAATCCATGGAAACCTCCTTTATCGGTAAAACACTTTAGTAATAAATAATGGCCTCAAGCATCTATTTCATAAATTTTATTTCATTCATGGTTACTTCAATCCATTAATCCTCAGTTTTATAGGTATCCTTGCGCTCGAATTTTGATTGATTGCTCTTCTTTATTTAACAAGATATTTTGGAACTTAGCACACCGTTTAGGTTAATTTTATGACTCCCACAATAGCATATTGGTGCTATAACTGTTTGCTGCCACTAGCCAGCTAAATTTTGCCCTCGCTTCAGGTTGGACGTGGTGGAAATGCGATATATCCATGATAAAATATAAACAAAAAATGGTAATTTTAACACTTTAATATATAACTCCACTACCGACCATGCTTTCGACAGCCAACTCACACATACACACCTTGAAAATGACATAGTTTTGAAACCATGGCCGGTAGTGGAGTTACATCGTTATAGGCCTTGGTTTATTGTGTGCAATACATCAACGTTGGATTTATTTTCACCGCTTATCTATGTGAGATGTCGTTATTTGCAAATTTGTTCAGTGCGTCCTGACATATCACAGAAGGATGATTCACAGAAATCGTCAATGTCGTTTGTTTACATCCAATTAACCCAATCTTGCCTCCACGCAACATAAAAAACGCATAAATTTTCAGCTATATTTAGGAGATAACTAAACTACGCGTTGTTATGTTGTGTACATTTTAAAGACAAAATATTTAGCTGCCACGATAAGTGTGATTGAGTGCAAAATTTTCAGTTTTTCAAAATGAAAAATCTTGAAATTTGATTTCTCCCAGAAATAGCTCTGGGTTAGAAAGGGTTAATCAGATATCTGTACATATATCTCGGGAATCAGGAGGTTAAATTTAAGTGTAGAAATTACCATTTGCTGTTTATATTTTGTAATGGAAAAATTTTATTTGTTGACAACCCCGCCACAGGTATTTTTTTATTACTCCAGGGTGCCCATATTCCCATTTTGATTAATTGTTTTTAAGTCGATGCAACTTTGTGAAGGTGGAATAAAAATAATATCTACTACTTTTCGTGCACCGTTTGCTATCCCCTTCCTACCCTTCCTACCCTCACTGCCGTTTTCCAACGTCCCCGTAATTGGTATATTACGGAGAATGCAGCAGTCTGCGCCAAGCGCAATTACCGCAAGTTTTCGGCAGCCGGCGTGGGCTCTCTTCGGCAGGACGGTATGGGTTATGCGGGTAAACTTGCTTTCACTCCTCGTATTCCCTTTGCCTACCGTCCCTGGCCCAGTCTCTTGCTCTGTACACTCGCAGTCGGTGTGCTATCTTTACTTTTTTTTTCCTCAAACATGCCCCCGTTCCCTGCAGTGAGTCGGCTTTTCCCCGGCCTTTTCCGCTTCCCTTACTTCAGTTAAGCTCCACTCTCGGACTGTTTTTGGGTGTTAATTACGAGTTGAAGTTCCCACTTGTGCGATATCAACTTTGTAGTGTAATGCATATCATCCACTTCCTAATTGAAAATCTGTGAATGAAATAATAATTACCGCTATCACATATTTTATTTTTTTAATTCGAGGTGAATTAATGCTATAGTACAGCCCTTTATTTTTTCGTTAGCGGCGGAATATGATGCAACACGTGCTGAAATTTATGACTTTTGATTCGGCTTTCATTTTTTCATCCTTTTGTACTGTGGAGGTGGTATTAATTGTTGGTATTTAACGAATGAGTTGTTAAAAACTAATAATTTGATGCTTATTTCTCAAAAGATTTTTCATAATATCCCGATTAGTTCATTGATTTGGTCTGTCAGTCCGTGAGGAACAATAAAAAAGCTATTTTGATATTTAAATGAAAATGGCATATTTTTGGTTTCCCTGGTGAAACCCTGCAATAGCCTTATTTCGAATGGAATTGGGGAGTTGAATGTGGAAAGGGGTCAGGCTTGGGTCCTTACTAAAATGGTCCATGTGAACTGTCCTTCAACGGTAGAATACTGCAAATGAAGTACTTTTAATCGTAAAAAAAAATCCGTCCCACCTTTATCTGTTACTGCAGAAACTCTCCATGACATAGATCCCAAAAAATATTTATGGACAGGCATTCTTAATTTCCTTATGAAAATTCTTAAAGTTTCCTCCCTCCTATTTAATACTCAGTATTTCTATAAAGAGCTTTAAAAAATATTTTTAGCCGGGTGAAATAGCATGCACCCTTCTTTATGTATTTTCTAATTCAGCTTTCTATGTAAGACTATTGAAATTAATTGCATTTAGTTAAGAAACAATTTTTAATCTATAAGTGTAGCTTTGGTAGATAAATTAATATTGGTGGAGCATATACTTAATATAGTCTTGCGCTTAGCCCGAGTCCGCTATCCTTCTTCAGCAAGGCCGGTACAGATCCGAGGTTCGCTTTCAGCTGTACCAGCCGTACTACGTAATATTTTGGTCGTGAAGTTCGCCCAAATTTGAACGACGTGACGATGCTTGCCGAAACTGGGGGAATTTAGATAGGACTCGTATACCCCATAGAGGATTGGAATTCGGCGCAATAAACGTTTCGTGGAGATGGTAGTAATACCGTTAGCTTTAAAGCTAATGTCAGAATTTCAGATAAACGGTTATTTATTAAGTTTTCTCGGGCTTCACACCAGGTAATTGGGCCTACTAATGCCAAGGTTTAGCCTCCGTCTTCAGGACACAAAACGACACTGTTTGGATTAAATTTGAATTAAATAATATTGATGCCGTGAAGCCTCTGTGAAGTGGAAGCCAGTGCATGCACCTGGTGGAAAGCACGAGAAAACTTAAATACGATCCACCAGGAAAGTACGAAATCATGAACTTTTGCTGGATAAATGTTTTCGGTCAAGGCGGCGTTCATTCTATAGAAAAATGAAGCAACCCAGAAAAAAGCCTTTTAATCACCGCTATGCACCATGAATGTTTATTCTTTTCATTATTGTTGTTAAACTAATAGATAACAGAACAAAATGCATTCTTATCTTATTTGTTACAATTTATCATCCATGTGTGTTTGTATGTACTTAGGGAATTTTTCGGATGAATTGGTCAGCTGTTTAATTGAGGTTAAGTGTATTCTAATAATAATAACTGAGTAATAATTCCGCGATACGTCAAAATTAATCACAGGGTACTGTATTGAATGCAAGTATGTGTCCGAAAAGCCTGAAACGTTGCAGCTGACACTTAGATTTGAAAGGAGGAACATGTTAAGATTCGCGCGGTGGCTTCATTTTTGGTACCCATGGCTCCCCTAGGCGATAGGCTGGTTTTCTTTTTTGACATGCGTCTTCCGCTTCGCTTTTGTCGTCCTTTTCTCCTCCTCTTTTTACTTCCTCTGTCTGCCAACTCCATGACGCCCAATCCAGGATGCCAGTCTTTCTTTTGGCAACCGTTATAATGGGAGCATGGCAGACGGCCTATTTTCCTACACCGAAGGTGATTTTTTTTCTTTCCGCAAATTTTTGCGCTGCAACACGGTGTTCACAAAGGTTAAACCAATTACCGAGTCTTAATTACCACAACGACTGCTTTTAATTACACCCTCTATGGACGTGGCTCTAGTGCAAATTTTTTTTCGATCAATGTTACATTATGTGAGAAACTTTGCTAATTTATCAGGAATATATATAATTTATATGTTCTTTGAATGTACCAGGAATATATTGAATAATTTAATTATTCACTGACGAGTTTTATTAATGCTAAATACAATTAATTCGTCATTTTGATGAATGTAATGAATATAATTATGTTTTCACCATGTATAAGGAAACGGATTCTGAAAATATGTTATGAATGGAATATGATTGAAAGAGTTCCCGGAAACATGTCAAAATAAACCGATTTCAAGTTTCGAAAAACATATTTTAGAATATTTTCTTTATGATCCATTGAATATGTCCTCGATGTGGGAAGATTTAAAAAAATAAAAGTGCTTATTTATTCCTCCCTTTTTTTGGTGGTATTTCTAATGTGAGGTTTTTTTTGACTAATTTTCGTGAAAATATTATTTTTACGCGCTTTGTCTTCGTGTGTTTGTCTGTTTTATTGATGGAATCTTGTCATTGCAATTTAACCCATTTCAAATTATTGGATCGGCAAAATGTTACAATGTTGCTTTTGAATGCAATACAATATTCAATAATCAGATATTTTATTTTTTCCGTTTTTTGTTCTAATTAATTTGTTCATGAACGGGAAGCTAACAAATGTTTACTCACAATAAAGTGCCTCAATTTTCTTCAAGTTTAACCGCTAAATAAGAAAGATATATATTGCGGAGACTACTGGGCTGTAAGCCTCATACTGCATTTAGCGTTGGTAGTACTGATGTACGATTACTTGAGCGGGCGATGAGCCTTCAGAAGCCGTGAAGTATCTTCGCCGTCACTACGAGATATTGTTCATTCTAGTGAATATGTACAGGAAATATAAATTTGCAAGTGAGTTTTGTCGTATTCCAACATGATTGCGTGCAGTTTCTGGCACCAAAAAGGAAAGATAGTACTTAATTGCTGTAAAGAAATATACTCTCAGTATATTTATCTTTGTTGTAAAATGAAGGAAGTCCTGTTTGGGGTCGCCAAGAAATATCTGGTTGAAAATATAATTATAATGGCATTTGTCGAATGGTACGGTAGCTTGAGCCTTAAAAAAGGAGCTGTGTTTTGGTTTTTGAGATATAGGCGTTAAAAAGATTCGGATTGATTGGGTAGATGACGAGAAGAGGAATGTAAAAATGATTGAGGCACTTGTGAGGATGAGGATGATTTGAAAAGGAAGTTTATAAAAGATATTAGCTGAAGGAATAGAGGAAGGTGGAAATAGGTTATGAGGATCAAGTGATTTTTGAAAACCTTGATCGAGAAATATTAGGTTAGTGAGGCAGAAAGAGAATAGGCTTCAAGAATGAGAACATATTGGGCCTATGCCGATTTGAAGAGGATAATATGTAAGGGGTTACAGCTGCCGAAGGCCAATTATACATTTCCATCCAATTCTTCAAGTGCAGTGATTAAGTGTAACTGCTGAAGCCATTGCTTTATAATAAGTTTAATTCTGATCGGTCTAGATCTAGATAAATGAACGTTTTCATAAGGGAAGTTTAAAAAATTCTTATATCATATGAAAAACGCAAAAGAGTTGAGTAATAATAGAGAAAGAATAAAATCGAGTTTGAAGGAAATAGAGAAGGCCAATGGAGAGGATGAGAGGACTGCCACGAGCAATTATTCAAGGAGGGAATTATTTTGCCTTAATTTACGTGCTTTAATGCATTATGTCCTATGAGGATTTTATTCTGCGTTCAAAAGAATCTTCATCTTCGAAAAAGCAGTGTTACTATTTTTAATCCATTCCATTCCTGCAATCCATTCTCTCCGCGGTGTACCTAATGCCAATTCGGTCCACCTTTTTGGATCTTTTGTGACTTCTCACTTTCCGAATGGCACGAGCTAAAATGAAATTTCGGGACGAATGCTGAAGGTTTTTAGTGGCACTAAACCTTTTTGTAGCTTTGACCGAGTTTTGTCGGATGTAGAGCGGTGTGTCTAGATGTCTTTACGGTGCAATATGATGTGGAAATGCGAGGACATTTTAAGCTCCCTTAAATGTCAAGAAATGTAGTCGAAATAATTTCATAATTGGGAAGGTCGTACTTAATGGTCTCATCTTTGGAGAGTAGGTAAAATAGTCCTCTACATACGTTTAATTTTTTAAATATGAAATGCTATGTGCTAAAATTTCAAATTTTAAAATAAAACTCCTTACAGTAGTTCCTTAAAAACCCACCCCATGGGAAAATTAAATTTTACGCGATTTGGATCAATAGAAATGATAAACGTTCCTTTAAGTGTCACTTAAAATTAATAACTCCTCATTGGAGCTTATTTATACAGAATGGCTTAATGGTCAATATCTTTTTTCGTAGTAATTAAACTTTCATTTCATTGAACCGTTTTCCTTTAATTAATTTCGATTTCGCGCCTGTGTGAGCCACCCCATTATACATGTATACCAAAAACAGCATAAAATTATGAGTCAAGGTATAAGATCGGTGAGGTTAAACTGTTCCGTAATAGACTGTTGAATTTGATGTATTTTTCCACTTTTTTATAGATAAAGCGGGAAATTGCATTCTTTTTAACTTTACAGCATTATATAGAAAATATTTGGGTGGGACTATTTATTTATATTAGAACAAGGATAACAAATAATTTGGGAGGTTCGGATGATGGTCGACCTCTGCAAGATACGTCGGTTTGAGCTCAAAATAAATGTATCCCTTATGGGGCTATACAGTGTAGCTATGCAACCACTATGTGGAATTTGTTAGTGAATGTTTTGTTCCACATTCACTGCATGCATCTGTTCGCGCTGTGAATATTTCTATATGTTCTTGGTTTAATCTTACATCCTACTTCAGCATGATTCGTATTTTATATAGGTACTATTTAACTACATTTATGTTAGCAATATGGGCGGAGATTATGATTTGCGCCATAACTGTGGGTAATACGATGTATTGATTACTGTATTCGAAGTGAGGGGGCAGATATACAGTTGGCGCACCCACTTCTGTGGGAAAAAAAGGTTTTGCTGCCGTTGCATAGTATTGCTGCATATAGATTTGTATGTATATGCAACAATGTTGGTATACTGAAATATAAATTGATATTGTTGCATATTCATGGTTGTACTACTAACTTTCAATTATTCGTGAGTTCCATTATTGGTGGTGAATCCGAGGGTAATGTAAATAGACGATCTTTTTCCTTGTGAAAGTAAACAAAACTCCTTGGCTGCCTAGCCGTAGTAATGCACCTGTTGATACAAAATTGTAAATTCATTTTAGTGACGTCAACACTAGATGCGCAACGACCTACCTTGTATTAGGAGTACCATGGCGTTATTATTCGAATTTCGTACTTTAACTCGGTTTTTCTCTTACGCTGTTACTGCTTCCTGGTCCTCGATCGAAATTTACCTTGAGGGGTGGTCATTCTGGTGATGGATCTGTTGTACTCGAGACTTATTGCGACTACTATACTAGCCTCCGTGTCTATTGATGGCGTGATATATGGTAGGACGGCTATAAAACTTGGGTCTTAGTAGGTTTCTCTTGTCCAATCTCAGGGAGAAATTTCTTCCGCGTAGCCTCTCGGAATTTATGCTCCCTGTTGGAACCGAAGGAAAAAGGCGTGTAATTTTGTCTCTCCTGTCATTTATCAATACTCGGAAAGTGATAACCTTGTGTTTGTATGCACCCCGGAAAATGGCCTCTCAATCTACCAGATACGCTCGATCGTGTTGGCCGATGAGGCCCGGACTTGTTCCCGTTGCTAATACAGCCTAGGAAACCGTATTTCACTCCTTCGTCTTTCGTGTATCCCGAATAAGGTAGAGCTACAAAAGAAACATGTCTTTTAGAACAATGTGAAGAACATCGTCATAGAACCGCACTATATTTTCAAGTCTGACTGAAACGAAAACTATCGGCCAGGTTACACGGTATATTAATCTGCACGTGGTAAATTGCAAATGTATGAACGCGTGAATGAACACGAAAATGCATCGTGTAACCACCCAACTTGTGGGAATACATGAACACAAAATATAACCAGTTGAAATTTGGGTCATGCATTCGTTCATGTTCCGTTCCGGTGCACAAAAACCGTTCATACACACAGACATTAACTCGTACGTGTTAATGTATCGTGTAAACAAGCCTTTAGAACAGCAGTATATTTCCAGGTCTCTTAGAATCGAAAATTAAACGCATGGTCACGCGGTACTTTGATTCGCACGAGTTAATGTCAAAAATACACCATGTAAGTATCTAAATTCTGTGAAAGCATGGAGAGAAAATAGAATTGTGCGAAAAATCCACTGGGAAAAAATCATTCGCCTGACCAGGATTCGAACCCGGATTCCCCGATTCGGGATCTCCCGTAAAATTTATCACCGTGGCTAGTCACAGTATACTTAAATAAATCAAATGAGAAAATAGAACGAGTTCTAAGTCGAAATTTTCAAGCAATTGTACAATGTACATGCTCCTTCTCGGTCCACCAAAATCGTTGATGCATTCAAACATCAATCACGGGTCAGTGCTCCGAGTTACTGGGTCTTGAGAAAGAATTTTTTTCTGAGTGGATAGGTTTAGGAAATCTCTTTTCCTCCGCACTTTCTCTCTAACAATAAAGGAATTTAATAAATACGGCGTCGAACTGTGACAGTCAAATTTCTCACAATGCGCATCTATATATTTTTTTAAACATTTTCTTTCAAGTTAACGCATTGTCTCTTGTCCATTGACCTTTTCTCATCACCGCACGCTAATTAGTTGTAAAGTCAACTTTCTCAGGAGAGCTTTCGTGGAACGACAAAACTAAAGTAAAACCAAGATATCTTATTGCCCACAATTTATTGACAGTGTACTTCACGTGGTTCAATTGTTATACAATCGTGGAACAACATAACTAAAGTTAACGAAGATATCGTATTGCTTATAATTTATTTACAGTGCACTACATGTGGTTCAATTATCATACAATTATCCTCAGGTACTCATAGACACTAACTAGGTGTACGGGTTTGTTAGAATCCTATATCATACCTGCTGGACTTTAGCTGGGCTCTCTGCGGTAGCTCTTGTATGTCTGAAACCAGAGTGCATTTGGATTCTGTGATCAGGGATGGAATGTAAAAACCATCCCAGAGGGAAGATCTTGAAGGAGAATAAAAGAGGGAGAATGTTAAATTGATCGATCCGCCTGCTGGTCGAAAACGTCGAAGTTCTATGAGAGGGGTCGTTCACCCACACTTTCGCGGTTACGTCCCCGTGGCCTCGATATTAGGCTTCGCGGTCGCCAGCAGCAGGGATCGATTCTCGCATCTGGCGAAACGAAGTCGGGGGAGAGATCTTGACCTTTATGCGCGTCTTTGAATGCCTCTCCGGGTCGATTCTCTGTGTGCATTCTTTCCTATTCCTCCTGTAAACCCATTTTCAGTGAAGGCCGCCTCAATCGTGGAACTTTTTCTACAATCACTTCACGCGTACGAAATTCGAATTATAAATGCTCAGCATCAAGCTAGTTACTTGGTACGCAGCACGCGCAGGGGTGCTGTAGAGAGAAATTTTGTCCAATTGATTAGTGTAGGAAATTGCTTTCTTAATTCACTAACTCTTGCTTTACTTTGTGGTTTTCCATTATAAGTTTTCCTGGATATACACAATTACTTACCACTTATTTATTATCAGAGCGCGACCCGGGTTTCAATGTATTACCATCATCTTCAATAATTAATAATGATAATAATCATCATCTTAATTAATTATTAATAATTTGCGCCTGAAGATGATGATAATTCATTGAAACCCGGGTCGCGCTCTGATAACAAATAAGTGGTATAAGTAATTGTGTATATCGAAGAAAACTTGGAAATTGCTTTTCTTACGGACTTTTCCCCACACAATAAAAGACTTTAATAAATGCTACGTCGAACTCAGTCAATTTTATTACAACGCGCAGCTATACTTTTTGTATTCTCTTGCAAGTTAACGGATTGTGTCCTATCACCAATTTCTTATCAAAGTGGCTTGAGTGGAAGTATGTTGGTGGAGGAAAGTAGCTGAGCTTACCTAAACTCCTCTTATATCTTCAGACTTTTCGAACTATCTTACTCCTGAGCATTTTCCTGTATCTCGAACAAGCATTATACACGGCTAAATAAATAGATAACTTTTTAGATTCCACACAACTATTTATTCGATAATGCTGAACTGTTTTCAAAACTCACGTGTAATTCTTACTGAAAACCAGAGACGTGGACGAATAAAAATATGCTATTCACACGTATTTTTATAAGAAACCGACCCTGGTTATAACGCAATTGTTTTCAAACTTGAAGAAAATTCCACGAAACTTTCAGCAGCTGTCAATATTTTTGTATTGTTTTCATATTCAACTGAAGCCTCTTATTCTTGAAATTAACTCCGTACTTCGAATAACGCCCATGTGACTGAATAAAGAGTCGAATGCAAATATTTTTTTTGCATGAAATTCTGAAAAAATCAGAAAAAATAAAAATAGCAAGAAAAAAATTGCATGAAGCATGAAAGTGATGAGTGTTCTGCTTCTTTTTTCACGATGAATTGTGAGAAATTTGGCAAAATATTTTTTTTGTATTATTTGAAGGAGGACCTCCCAAATGTTGCCAAATGGTCTAAAAATCATCTTTTCAAAGTTTTAACTCAATTCACGAACGTTAGATTTTACCTTTGAGAAAATATTATCTATTATTAGTGAAGATACGTAGAATTATTTCCTCCAATAAATAATGACATTTTATTGTGGTGACTTCTCATATTTGTCATTTAATAGGAAATATAATTGTTTTGTCCAAGGCATGTTTTTGATTGAGATGATAGATTTAGCTGAATTTAGCATATTTCAGTAAAGATATTGGTTCGTGTGTGGAATGACCTGTAGGATAAATCGAAATCATTGGGTGAAATTCGTTTATGAATGCTTTCTACAATTTTTTCCTCTAAACCATTTAACTATGTGTAAATGAACGCTACATAAATAACCATGCCCAGGATATGGGTAACTAACCCAGGGTCAGTGTTTTTAAATATAATTTTTAAAAACACTGACACTTTTTAAAAAATTAAACAAAACTTTTTTAAAATAACAAGCTAGCCTTGTTTGATAGTTATCAAACAAGTCTAGGAACGACATCGTAAGGTGCAATACTTTTTGTGACGTGCTCCTATTTATACTCATTTATTTATTTCCATACCATCCAAAACAGCTCTGTACGGCATTTTACATCGGAGTTATTACCATGCTAACAATTTAACGTACACAAGCAACCATGCCCTTGGTACGGGTAACTTACCCAGGCGGGACTCGAACCCGCGACCTCCTGTATGGCAGGCGAGGACTTTACCCCGCCATCACCGAGGCCGGAAATACTGACTACTTAATTTGAAATTAGGCAGATCTCTGAAAATTTTAAATCTTTAATGGGCGTGCGGGTTTTATCCGGGGACATTTGTGTGCATTATGTGAGGATGGTGCCCGAAGATTCAAACCCGAGAAAAGCGCTGTTTCTTGAAGCAGCAAAATGGCAGAGCAAGCGTGGCGAACAGAAATAACATTTAATGTGAATTGCGATCGATTCTGGGACGCAAACAAGGCCTTGCAAGCCAGCGCACGCTCTCTGCTGCTCGTTACTCCCTCGATGGTCTCGTGGCGGCGTCGTGTCGTCACAGATGAACGCGGCGCAGTATCATTCATTTCGCGTAAAGAGGATAATGCATTCCCTCGCTCTGCTGAACTCTCAAATGTAAGTGCAGGATATACTTGTATGCAGTTCTATTATTGCGTGGGTGAGATTCAAAATATTCATCGGAAAGAAAATAATGTAGTCCGATCTCATACATTTAGTGCATGAAATATGATGACAATGGCGTCCATGCAGTCTGATAATGCACTCCGTCGTTCCCCTTGCCAAGTACAATAAAGAAGAGATCGTCATAAAAGATACAGTGTCCGGCGTGATACGGTGGAAATCTTTGATATTCAGCTTATTAAAAACACTTGTCTGTTTCCACACTCTTTTCACCGACCATGGTTTCGGCAACTTGTGCCATTATCAAGGTCATTATCAAGTCCTTGATAATGGCACACGTTGCCGAAACCATGGTCGGTGAAAATAAAAGAGTGTGGAAACAGACAAGTGTTTTTAATAAGCCAAGAGATCGTCATGATCACTGGTCAATAATCCTAAGTTTGATTTGACGTAGCTCTTCTCTCAATTTTCCTATTAGTTAATCTTTTCACATCTGCGTATTTCTTCTTTCCACATGCTCCTTTACTATTTCAATATTTTGTTCGACTTCTTGCTTTGCCGATCATGCCATTCACTTGTCCCTCGACGATTGTCTTAATCAGGCCAGCATTTATTTATTTGTTGATTTCCATACCACCGAAAACAGCTCTATACGGTCTTTTGAATCGGGTCATTAACATGTTAAAAATTTAACGTACATAAACAACCATGCCCAGGATATGGGTAACTTACTCAGGTGGGAATGGAACCCGCGACCTCCTGTTTGGCAGGCGTGGACTTTACCACGCCGCGGCGTGGTAAGTCCACGCGGCATGCCGCCACTGAGGCCGGCAAGATGTCTCAAGATATGACCTATAAGGTTGTTCCTCCTTCTTATTAAGGTTATCATGAGGCTTTTCTTCTCTCGTACTCTTCTTAATACTTAATCATTGCTAACTTGTTCGATCCATATGATCATTCTTCTGTAGCGCCATATTTCGAAGGCGTCCACCCTTCATTTCTCCGCTGCTTTAATTTTCTATGCCTCACTTTCGTATAGAAGCATACTTCATATTTAAGTTCTGATAAATTGTTTCATTCCCTCTATGTTTCAATTTCCCGCTGTAAGTAGACCTTTCTTTAGGTGGGTTTTTCTCCTCGCCTTGGCTATTTCGCTAATTATTTCTTTCCTGCTTCTCCCATCGCTAGTTATCTTGCTTCCCAAATAACAGAAAGAAATATTGATGTATGCTGGTAATCCACTCTCCTCTGCTGACCTTTCTGATCAGATGAAGACGAAAGTGGTGCCATAAGGAATCACATTCCGAATTGAGCTCTCATCCACCCAACCATCTCGCCCCCGTAAAAAATGAAGTACTATTGAAGATTTTGTTTGCTTTTGTTAAGCCTTTATCTAGCACACTTTTTCGGACTTCTGATTGGACAGAGACGAATTTGGTCCTATGAAGAAATATCTTCCTATTGGAGCACTTGTCCAACCAACCGCCTCGCCCCTGTTGAGTATGCAAACACATAGAATTCTGTTTGTTACCATTAACCTCCCTTGGCTCATTGACTCATCGGAAGAAGACGCCATTTATGTCTTATTGCAGGTAAAACATTGTATAATCACCTTATGGGTGGAAATTTCATCCAACCAGGCGCCACTCCTGTGAAGTAGGCAAATTTGTCCTTTCTCCTGGATAACTGTTCCTAATTTGAAACCGATCGGGACCTGTAAACGTTGCCAGATTGGGCCCATATTTTTTGTACTTTATTGTGGTACGGATTTGAATTAAAATCAAGTAATGACGCTACAGTCGGCTCAAATATGTGAAGAATTTATCGACGTAAAATAAAGAATTGAGATATTTTTCACTTTCCTTGCGCTCTTATTACGCTTTTTAACCTCGAATATTGTCATCTGTCACGGTGTTCTAGATTATCGATTTGGAAAGAACTTCTTTTTAATTGCGCAGTCGCGAACCTACCTCCTCAAGAGGATGTAGTACTTAATCTCGATCGGTGGTATTTTGACTTCTTTGGTATTGTAATATTGATTTGAAAGTGATCACCATGGAATTTTCAGGGAATATCGGGGAGACCTGAGTGAACGTTTTCCACCTTTAGTTTAAAAGCTTTACTCGTTTTTATCGTATTTAAACCTTTTATTTCGGAGAAACAATGAGACGAACTTACTTCAGGGTCAATCAGAGAGGGATGCCATACATTTTGGAAAATAACCATAATTTGTCCTTTATTTCTTTGTCAATAAAACTAAGAAATAAATATGGTGAATATTCTTGTTTCTGACGTATACACAAAAATGTATAAGTACTTATATCATTCTTCTCTTAGCTCTAAGAATTATTTTTGTAAAACATTACCTCGCGGCGTCTATCCCGTATGTTGCGGGTGAAACGCCGCACCCATAAGGGTGATACACCGCATGCTATTGAAGTCGACTAACACTGATTTCTGTAGTCTGCAGCTTCATTAAAAAAGAAAAATTGTCACGTTATTGAAGTTTTGAGGAAAATAAAATATGCAAATGTATTTTACATGCATTTGCTATTTTTCTAATTAATGGTACATGTCTACGATTTTAATGCAACTGGAATAGAGGTTATGCCACTATAGTTATGTTTATGTTATTATATTATAAACATACGCATCTAAAAACCAAGAAATTTAACTAAAATGAGCTATATTTATCAAATTTTTATTGAAAAATATAAGTTGAACCGAATAAATTCAGTTAACAGTGACTCAATTTAGGAGTTATTTTTTGGATTCCAAAATTTATACCTTGCTGAAATCAAAACTTGCCGGTGATCTTGCAGTATTTTGATGATGATTGTGTAACAATCTAAACACGTCTTGTAAGCTGTTTCAATAAAATTAATAGGCAGTACGATATCTTTATCGCTAAGTATGTCGTTCCACGATAGCTCTCCGCAACAAGAGGACTTTATCCTCCTAATATTGAATTTCAAGTGAAGAGTCTTTGCACTGCAGATGTAATGCTAGCGGTTTAACCAGTACCAGGAAGCAAACGTGTGTGAGTAAAACCGGAAGCGAGCGCGGAAGAAGGCGAGAGTGGCCGAGGCGTGGGCGCGGAGCGTGGGCCGCTCACGCGGGGGAAGGAGCGGCCACGCACGCGCCGATAGTACGACCCCCTGCCGCCATGTGCGCGACTTTCGCCCTCTTCCGCGTCTTGACCGTGACCCTTGAACTATCCGGGGTCCTGCTAACCCACCTGAACGCACCTCTTCTCCTCTCCTTGACCATGGTGGCCTACACCCTTCCATAAAGTATATTGTCCTTGAGGCCATAAAAATTTTTCTGGTACTTCATAGGGCATTTTTATGCGCTATTCTTGCGCTTCTGAATTTTCCACGTTTTCATACCTCTACCATTATTTTTAAATGTATTCTAACCGTTGAGGTCATAGACCAATCCTTTAAATATTATACCTATTAGTTCTGGATCCAATCAAATCATGGATTGTAGCATCAAGTACGACGGGTAATCATGAATTGTGTTAGCTTAGTGATCATGAATAAACGTTGCAAAAAGGAATGTCACAATCTCTTCTTCTACTTCTTCTTTGTAGTACTTCTCTTTTGTTATTTTTTAGCTGAATGCTGTTTTTTGATTGTATTGTTGTAAAAACATTGTTGAAATCACTTATTTATTTTTGTGTTAAAAAAATATACCTACTAATTTTCATTTGAATCCCTGATGACGATTCATCAATTAACCAAAACGCCGACAAAACCTTCCTTTTAATTTCAAGACCTACACTCCGAGATTTAAATTTAATATTAAATGTAGAGGTCAGGAAATGGAGAAATAAACATTGATTATGTTGCGAATCACGGTACCTTTTCACCCCTCGCAATATTTAGTGCCCTGTTCTTTGTAATATTTTTCAATTTAGCATCATTACAGATAATCTAAAAATTAATTAGGTTCACATGGAGAATATTGGAATCACCCCATTTACGCCACCCTTCCAAAATTAATCGTCCCATTTCAATTCCCAGTTAGTCGAACTTCCTTTCATTTTCCGAAAGTTTCGTCGAACCTTGGGCATCATCAGATGAAAAATATACAGTGATTCTTTATTATCAACAAGAGGGTGGGTGGGGGAAGTGGAAAAAGAGGGGTCTACAGGCAAATTGGTTGGGAGCGTGGGAAACATTAGTACCGAGGAGTACTTTAGAAGCACTCTGTTTTTAACATCCCCTCCCCGCTAAGTACTCGCTCATCCCATGCCTAGGAAAACAGAGAAAACATATCACATGTAATGATCCAAAAAATTATAATTATTTCTATCAAAGTAACTATAAGAAACATTACAGCCAATCAATTACTAAGCATTAAATCTCAGTGAGTAGAACAGATGAGGAAGAAGCTATATGAACAAATTTAAGTTATATGAAGATCAAAAAATCATTTAAAAGCAATAAAAAATGATCGCAGCAATTTAAAATGCAAATGCGGCTTTCGAAACGGTCTTGCGTGATCCCTCGTCTTTCGAAAGGGATGAAAATTACCGTGAACGATTTCAACTCCATAAATAATCGATTGCGGATGAGATTAATTCGTCGTGAACGCTGAATTTTTCTCCCTCAAATCTATTCCACGTAATTGTTCCCCAGTCTTAATTACTCCAATCTCATGGATGGTGCAATCTCCTCTATGGCTTAAAAACCTTAGAGCACCCATTACCGATCCTGACGTTGAAGCGTTTTGCGGTTCAGATCTAAATGTACGTAGTTACGGACGTTCTGTGACAAAAAATTAAGACGCTAACGATTCTCCTTGTAATTTGTCCCCTCTTTCCACTTCTTTCCTATGCAGTACAATTAGTATTTGACGATTGAAACTTTCGAAATTGGGCACATAGCCGCATTAAGTCTCCCATTATTCCCGTCAGTGGAGAGAGGCCCTCATCTGGGTAATTGGTTGGCTCACAAAAAAGTATTTTTTCACTAAGCAAAAAGAACAGAAAAAAATTGTGATGAATTACAATAAAAAACCAGTGAATAAAATATAATAACTCTGACCGATATGTTCAAGGAGTGACGTTTATAAACTTTACGTGAGGGCTAAATATATTCAACACCATTTGGAATAATAAACATATTTTTATATGTACTTATTGTGATATTGTAATGCTTTTTACACTATTGTGAGTCGATCATCGAACAGTCTGGAAAAATGAAAACATTCTTGATACCCTAGCGGACGCATCTATGTATAATTTTTTGGGATGAATTTGAGTCCATTTTTCTTAAAAGTGTCTCTCCATATGACCTGGAATAGAATATCTGCCATGTTTTTATCACCAGTGAAGAACTCTCGTAATTTTGAACACTCTTCTGACGTATGTTGGAATGCATTAGGTACGTAAAGAATGGCTCTTTGGAAACGCTTTTCTGACAGTTTTTTCCTCGCCGAAAGTCTTGTCGGACGGTAATGAGGTCATGTATCTTGTAGGATAAATATGTGCGTTGCCATTCCAGCGATAAATTTACGTTCTAACAACGCTGATGTGCTGTCTGTGGAATTATGGTATCAAGTTGTTGAGTTATGAGTTGTCAAGACTTCTTTATGCCATAAATATCACAAGGCCTAATTCATGACATTGAGCACTTTTATGTGCAACCGCGGTCAATCGTTAGCCATTTCATGTTATTTACGTCATTTTGGCTCTGAAATTCAAATCCCATCTTTTGAGTCAAGATTTAAAGGTATAGAAAAAACATGAAAATAAAAAAATCCTTGGTATTATTTATTTACCAAATGCTGTAAGTATTTTCTTACACAGAGCTACTTAACCTCTTCCTGAGAAAAATCACCCTATTATTAAGGGCTCACCGTTGTGCAGAATGCATATTCGGTTTTGATACTTTATAGGTGGTTAATTGTATAAATAATTTGAAACGCCGGAGGATAAACACTACATTTTTTTACCTCTTTATTGCAAGGAATGATGTATAAACTTAAAAAACACATAATTTTCTATACTGTAAAAACTAACTGACTGTGGGGTAGAAAAAATATAAATATTCTTATATTTAATTATTATATTTTAAAATCGGCGACCTCTTCTGTGGCAGGAAAGGAATTCGTCCATTGTGTTTTAGTGACGACAGTTTCGCTGACATTGCAGTCAGCGTCTTCAGGTCGAAGGTGAGGAAACTTGGAAAATTTTTCCGCCTTTTATAGGCATAAAATTTTCCGCCTTATGTAGCACCCGCCGCCGCTTATATAAGGCGGAAAATTTTATGCCTATAAAAGGCAGAAAAATTTTCCAAGTTTCCTTACCTTCGACCTGAAGACGCTGACTGCAATGTCAGCGAAACTGTCGTCACTGAAACACAATGAACGCGATGAAAACCCGAATAGAATGGAGAGATCGTATAAAAGAGGATGTCTGTTTGTCTGTCCGCTATGCGCTTCCCTACGGCTACACGAATTATGACCGAAGTTGGTTCATAGGGGAATCTCATGCTCCCAAACCCCATAGTACTACTTTTGGTTGTGTTCGACGCGTCCTTTGCGTCTTTTTTACACTACCGTTTGCTACGACACGTCATGCTTCTGAGGTTGACATCCTATCGGGTAACTATACTTCTTGACATCCCCGATGGTAAAGCATAACTCAGAGGTTAGTACTTTTACCTATTAAGCCTCTCTGTGCAAACCTCTTTGCTGGAGTATGAGTTCACAAGACGTTTTTGGACTACACTCGTGTGAACACACATGGCGTTCAATGTCGTGGAGAAGTTCATAAGCTAATCCCGTGCGCGTTATACGAAAATTGTGTATTTCCATTGTTTGCTGTTCAGCGTACCTAAAAATCCTTCTATGTGAGCATGAATTCTAAGTTCCGAATTTCCCACTTCTCTAGGTACTATCTTTCCCGTGCAACGCTGGGTAGCCGACTAGTTATTCATGAAATAAAATGGTGTAAATATTTTCACGTGAATCCTCCATAATCGTATGATTTTATTGTATCTCCTTGTCTAGGTCTGGCTGCTGTCCTTCCATGCTAAGCAGGGGTCTTGCCCCGGGCGGAGGTGAGGGCACTTGCTCGTGCTTCAGTCGGGTGTTCGGGTGCCGTGGTGGCGCACGGAGTGGTGCTCGCCGGAAGGAGCAGCACCAGCGGAGGCGTCGCAGACCCATCAGGGAGCAGCGCACCAGAGGACTATGCCCGGGACACCGCGTCACCTGTTGCGAGGCTTGCGGGTGAGTCCATAAACCCACATTTTAAATCGTCGCTTGTGCAAGAGCTGAGAGTTTGTACCGTGATCCAGAACTTGACTCAATCTCGAGTCCTCATTCTACCTAGTCTCGTCGGTAAATGTTTCGCATTTAATGTGCCTAAGCCAGTAAGATTGATTGATTGATTGATTACAAAAGAAGTGGGGGAGCTAGGCTTCTATGATACTTTGACCTAAGTGTCCATTGTGCCAACCACCGATGTCTGATCATCCAAAAAGGCCTATTTCTTTGGTAAAGCCCTAGATATCCCCAATGGGAAGATCTCTTATCTCCCTGAGCTTTACAAAAGGTGAGCCCAATTGTTTATATCGAATCATAATGATTGCGTGTAACTCGCATATTGGATGGGTAGTTGTTCCTTCTCGAATCTCGCACCATCTACATTTGTCCGAGGTTGCAACTCCCAGTAGATGTAAACATCTCATTGCGTGATAGTGACCAGTAAGCAGTCGTACTATCGTTCGAAGTTGACTTCTGTTCATAAGGAGAAGTCCTCTCCCGAGTCTAGGGTGAGGTTCTCCAATAAGGAGTTTATCCTGTCGTAGCCCCGGTCTTTCTTGCCAGATTTTTAATTGTTAGTTTGATCCCCATAGTTTGATCATGGCTATCCCTGTTGTGGGTGCAACTGGCACGAATGGATCTTGGCCAGTTGGATACTGATGTATGATCTTAGTTTTTCCCGGCGTATCAGGTGCAGAAAAGTTTCTCGGGTTTTGCACCGGTTGATATTCTCCATCTCTCCATGTCTCATTCAGAAGATCCCCCGAGGATGAACAGCAAGTCGCTGTTCGAAAAGTACGGAGACATGGAGAACATCATCCGGTGGAAAACTCTAGAAACTTCTCTGCACAACTGAATACTGTTCAGCGCCGACCTTGACCAGTTCGTCTGCCTTTTCATTTCCGATGATACTTGCATGTCATGGTACCCAGAAAAGATCTAATTTACTTCGGATTCCCAAATTATCGAGTGCCTTGTAGCTTTCAGCTAATAATCTATACCCACTCCAAGATGAGTTCAGTGCTTCTAGAGCAGCCTGACAATCGGTGCATAAATGGGTTGGACTAAGCCTCTATGATACGATACTTGATATAGCACTAGCCAATTTGTGCGAGCGAGCTAGCTGGATAGTGAGCCGTGCTCTACTTCTGAAAGCTATACATTTGTGATTAAGTAGCGTACAATGTCTGAAGCGTGGATAACTTTGTCGCTGAGGTTTCAAAGTGATATTTTTACGGCTGGAAATGGGAATTGGATGTATCAGATTTAAATTTTAAATTATATGTATGCTAACCAACCCTTTCCTTGTCATTTTAAATAATAATAATAATAATAATAAGCATTAAGTTAATTTTGGGTGTTTGAAAATTCTTATCTATCGCAAAAATTGCATAAGATTAATCTGGAATTTTGTAAAAATATCCCAGGAAAACCAGGAATTATCCATAAATTTTTCTGATTTAATGAATTGGACACCCTGTATAAGTGACATTCCAAACTTTAAATTGTGTACTGTTTAAACCACTGGGGCTGAAAGCTGTGATCACACCATACCTTCGGTTACGTGGGTAGAAGATGTGCTCTCTGTCCTCCGACATACTATCATCCCCCTTCTGTGATGACGCCGACTCACTGAAGGCGGTGACGCGTGGTAAGCCCTAGCTGATGTAACAGCCGTGCGATAAGCCGCCACGTAATCGTGCGATGCTCTTGTCTTCCCGTGGGTGAAAGGATTATTACCTGCGTACGATACGGGGGTGCGGGAGACCAGGTTGCAGTAACCCCTACCCAAGGTGTTACCCAATGGAAGAAAAACTGGAGGGAAGATAGGTCGCATACTCATTGATTATTGAAAATGAAAAACTGTGTATGTCCACAGTATTTATTGTTGTACGAAGCGTTTCAGCGAATCACTTTCGCCATCATCAGGTACAAAGTTTTTAATTTTCAATAATCATTGTAATATGTTCCTCAACATCTCGTCAAACACCGTTGAATACATCGCATACTCATTGTTTACAGCGTCCAGCAAAATCGGAGAAATGCTGAAAGGGCGAAAATCTTTTTTCTTGAAAAAAAAAATAACTGAGCTATCATGAGCTGGCTATAACTTAAATTTGTTGAAAAAAACTCAAGCTATCATTTTGAAATTTTCGGCACACCTAGAGTAGACCTCAGTTAACGTTTTACAGCATCTAAAATTTAAACATAAGTATTTTCTCAATTGTAAAATTCACTTTAAGCTTTCTAAGATTTGAAATTCAGTTTAATATTTAGTATGGTTCACTCTGCGTGCCATGATAATCTCAAGGTGATGGAGTATTTTTTAGAGGATTAATTATTCTCAAAATATGGTAAATTACGACCGGTCGTATTTTTTAAATCGATATCTTGATCTAGTAGTTGATCTAGTGAAAACTTTATTTTAACATAACCATGCGCCATATAAGAGAAGACTCTTGCCAGTAATCACTTGCTTTACTGTTATGAAATGCTCGCCTACTTTTCTTTGATGTAAAATTTTCATTTACAAGTGATGATATACAGGGACCTCATTTATTTTCCTTAAAATTTTCTTTATGATAACATAGATTTAAAAAAGCAACATATCGGTGAACAAGGCAATTTACGATGTCTCCTCTTAAGCCTGGATTATAATAAAAATAATCACTTTTCTCTCAATGTGGGAAATCTGTAACGGTTTTTAATTATGTGTAGCTGCTGGCAGTCTGCCGATTTTTGGAACGTTTGAATGTATTCACAGAATCTGATTGCTAAATAATGTTCTCGCTACGATATAATTATTTTCAGTTTTAGGAAAAATGAAATTGAAAATTGCGCACTGCTACAATTCAATTTTATTTTAATTATGAATTCTCTGTGACTTTTCTAATTACCTATAGATAATGAATGTAGTAGCCACTGGTTTACGGAATTGCGATGCGAAATCTGTCATTCTTTGTGAATGAATTGTTCGGAAATAATAGCGTACATATTTTTTACCCATCTGTTTTTATTGTGAAATGGGAAATTAATTTCTTCATTGTGTAGTTTTATTACGTGGCTTAGTTAATAAAGGAATATAGAGTCACATTTGCGATCATATTTTAATATTTCAATGAAACACTACCTAATTACAATCCATCGCGCCTGGAATGAACAACTGTCCCTTATTGTGTATGAAACGATTATTTGCATTTTATTTCTGTTTGACCTGCCCACATGAATTATTCAGCCATCATAAAGCCGTCGACGGTAGTGTTTCGGGATACGTTCAAGGGCTTACGGATAGTCTCCAGGCATGTTTTTTTTATTCATGCGTTGACGGAAGGGGATTGGGAATATGGTGACTTTTCCCGCGTGTTGAACAAAGCGTTGGCCGCTCCGCCCTCCACTCCATGCATGCTTAATGTGGTTGTCGACTTCACATGAAATAGGTATCCGCTCCGCTTACAAGTGCGAGTCAACGCCATAAATAGTGGCACCCGATCTCAAAGAACGTCAATTTTGTCGTTTGGCTTATTTTATTTATTTTATAATTTTAAGTTCATCCAACATGAAAACAAAATAATAGGGCTAACTATTTTAAAAATTAATCATAATACCATAAGAACTAAATGCACTAATGGTATAAACAATTACTAAAACAGTCAAGGCCGGCTGGATGTCCCGTACAAAATTCTGAACTAATTTATAATATCGCTAACATCGATGATATTTGTCCACGAAACATTTCCCAAGGGTATAGTACGTTTAATTCTCCTGAAATTTTATTGAATGAGATACACATTCTATTAATAAGTGTATTAATATTTTAATTTGTATCCTAACTTCTTTTATAGAATGCTCTTTTTAGCCGTACTTTTTTATTGGGACTGAAATGCTTTTAGAAAACTGTATGCATCGAGCATTCCTCCATCTTTTTAGAATCTTGACACTAGAGAATGGTTAGCAATGTGATTTCGTGATATTCATGATTATGGAAGTGGAAATTTTTAATTTCATGCAGAATGAAAACTTACGGACGATAATTTATTCAGAAAGATAGTTTAAAATACTAGTAGTTTTTGTAAAATAGCAAATTTGTACTTAAACTACCTTGATACTTGAGATAAAAATTCTACAGGTTTACGTTAGTATGTATTACCGAAAAATGAAATATTTGAGTATATTTGTCACAAGAGCGATATGGTCCTAATGCGTGCATAACGCAACCTGTTTCCTCGCATCATTTCCTTATAACGCAACCTGACAAGTTTCAAATTTCAGGAAAATGTTGGAGATTGGCCAGTAGTAATAGCCTCGCAAAAAGTAACAATTAATCTCTGAGCTAAATTACAGGAGAACTTTGAAAGAGTATCAGAAATGCGATTGCCCAATCGCACCCATTTTGAGATTAATAAATTAAGACGATTATAAGGCCACATTTCCGTTTAATCTTAATGAGTTAGCGTCCTTAAAAAATGCAGAGTATTAAAAAAATAAAATACCGAAAAGGCTGAATATTAAAGAAAAGACATTTTCGTGGCATTAGGAAATTGAATCCAAAAAAGTTTGCGTTGCCATAGCTCAGTAACTAGTTAGTTGCGACACTATGTTTAAAGACAAAAAATGCTTAAAACTGCCTCCCGTACCACCTCCCGAAGTATTGCAGATTCCTCCTGAAACACCCTGTATGAGTGATATTTCAAAATGATAGTTTCTCCAGGGTTGAGCGCTCATTTTTTTTTAGGTAGGAACGTTGCTGCTGTATGAGTTGAGTTTGGTGATAGCTTAAGGATTCGGTAACTGGGTAAAAATTTTCCATGAGCGGCACATTCATCCTGTTGAATAGGCGGGACCCGTCCTTGGCCCTCAAACTAACGCCGTATTCGGTATTCAGCCTCCCATATCTCTTCTCGCTCGCCGAGAAGAGCTTCAGGATAGTTTTTTTTACCTTTTTCGTACGTATTCCTTTCTCCACCGACCCTTTTCTCGTCCTATCCACCTTCAGGTGTCCTAACTGGTTCCTTTTCAGTCTCTCGTACCTTTCCGTGACCAAGGGCACTAACTCACCCATTTCCCTTCTCCTTGAAAAGAAGGAAGGGCTCCTTCACCTAATGCCTAACCTGGGTATAATCTCATTATTTGCCGAAAAAAAACATTTTTCCCAATCCCCCTCTCCCCCTTTCTCCGTTCATACACCGGTCTTGTCAGTTCCCTTGCTGTCCTTGTGGTTATTCATCACTTCAACCCCATTTATTTCACCCTTAAATCTATTTTTCTGCTAAGGGCAGGATTGGGTACCTGAATGATGCGCCGTAGACCTACCTTTTTTCATTCGCGCAAAATTTAATATATTTTAATTTATGTTGTGACCCGTGAGCAGAAATTTTAAATGTAATTTTGGCGTTAGATTTTGCTGTAGTTTTGAGTTTGATGCATCACGCGTCAGGGGATGGGATTAAGTATGATTTGTTGGCACAAATCAAATTATTTTTTGAACAGAATTAGGATAAACTAGGTAACCCGTTCGAAACTTTCGCACTTCCACGCTATTAGGGAATATATATGTTAAGGAAACGATGTAATTGGCTTTTAAAAAGGAGCTGTATCATAAAGTACTTTTTTATGGAAAAACTCTTCTCGGGATTCCCACCGGATTAATTTATCCATTACAGCCAACGTTTGAAGCTCCGACTATGGGCTCATCCTGACCCCCATTATGGATTCATTAACCCGGTGGGAATCCCGAGAAGAGTTTATTCACTTTATTCGCCGGGAAAGCAGGAAATCATATTTTACTTTTTGTTTACTTGTTTTCTTGCAAAAATGTACTAAACATATGAATACAATACAGGCAAGAGAGATTTGGAATCAGTGAGAACAATCAGTGTCTGTTATTGCGTAGTGACACACAGTTTACAAAACTGCTTTAAAGATAATATTAGATGTAAAAATGTTGTCGTCTGTAACTTTATTATTTATTCCAAGTGAATATATATTATTTCAAATCACGAAAACTGATGGTACTTGGAGAAACTATTTTTGTCATCACATAAAATTTAAGCGTAATACACAAAAAAATGTGTCTTCAAGTATAAAATTTTAGAAATTCCAATGTGATATATTTGTTCACTCCGTTTTTTTTGAGAAAATTTCTTTGTTTTTTAGAGGTTGGTTGGTATCCATACTAATAGATTAATTATTTGTTTTAAGCCCAAAAATGAAAGAATGAGAAAAAGAAATATGTAATATTTATAAAAAAAAGATTCCGACCACCTTCTAAGGACAAACAAGTAATTATAGAAATAAATCACAAACTTGTCGGGCGAGGCAAGTATGGAAGTTAATTATTATTAAGTGCCTCTTCCATTTAAGGTATTGCTTTTCTGGTGAAACAGTAATCAAATATCTACTTCCTTCTCCATAGGAAGGGAAATGCAATCCGTTTTCCTCTGTGCGGTTGATTTTCCTGCTGCTTCCGTCTACCATTCTATCAACACACCGATAAATCTACTTCCATACCCGTTGATTTCCGCGAATTCCCGGCAGGATTGCATTTTACGCGTGGAAACCAAGTTTTTGGCTTCCGCCGAGCAATCGGGTCGTGTGACGCTAATTGATTGATAGAGGAGTTTTATTAATGAATCGATGTGGTTTTTTTTCCAAGCTCATAGCGGCTATCGCAATCGAGCTTGGCGTCTCAATTTGTTCATTTATTCTGCAATGCTGCGGTTTGTTTTCTGTTTCCTATCGTACCGAAGATAAGAGGTAATCAAAGCAATCTTCTGGTACCTTTGCAGTAATTTAAGGTTTTATTTTTTTTTTGAAAGTTCTGGATGAGCATGGTTCCTAGAAATATCGTGGGCCTAGAGGAAGGTTGTTCGAATTGTTTTCCAGGTAATGTGAGGTTCTTGAACCTCTAATGGTCCCCTTGCGTGCTCTTCGGCTTTTAGCGATGTTAAAGCGTTTCTTTAGTCGTCTCGGATCCCTTATGTGAACCCGAAATTGTTATCATGTGCTGAACGAAAATTGCGGCGTAATCAGCTCAACTGGGAGTTCAGTTGTGGAAAGTAGATTTCAAATCTCCAAGTTCCCATATCTAACGTGTGCCTGAGAAAATTTAATGGCATGGTATTTGAAGGATGCGACCGACAGCTGAGGTCATTTGCGCAATGAGGGAAGGGTAGGTATGGAAGGGTAAAGAGAAACCCGCCGTCGGCATTAGCCTACTCTTATGGAAAGGCGCCAAGGGGACCGCGGCTGAACGTCCCATCCAACGGACGGAATGTTGCGCTTGATGTGTCCTCCATGCAGCATTCACGCAGGGTTCGGGCAGTCTCTGAAATTTTTTGCCACCGACGGGATTTGAACCCGAGCACACGAGGAGGGAAGCCAACACTCTAGCCACCACACCAACCCGATCCCCGAGGAAATTTAGTGACGATGGGTTTGGATATTCACTGAAACCTGAATTATCTTATTAACCTATATTTTACAATTGTATATATTTCTCGCATTTTTTGCCGTATGCACAGATATATACACATTTATATATACATACATTTACACATATATATACATAATATACATACATTTATATATCTATGGCTGTGTGCAGCTCTTATTTGCCGTTGACGGCGACCCCGCAGGGTTGGATTTCAACGGCGAGTTGGTACGGAAAATTTTCGTTTACATTACTTCCCGGAGAGCAAAAAATACAGAAGTAAACTTTTTAAAGACACTCGAAACCAGTACTTATGATTAACATGATGCCATCGCATACTTTGAGTGATATTATTTATCCGATTTCTCCCTTTATTTTTAGTAATATGATATTTGAATTAAAAGAATTCTTTTCGTACGAAAATTGATTTTACCATTAATCGTTCCAATACGTAATAATGTTCAGTATAGGACTTCGTTTTGATGACATGCTGATGCCAGCTGGTCGTCAGGATGGCAGAAAGTTCGGTCTTTGTGACTGTAGTCTAAGCTTAGAATGCTAGTAGTTCACGGACTAACTCGTATTATTCAATAATTTCCGGCCTAATGAAAGATATTCCAGTTCCAGGGGCACACAGCACAGCTTAGAATACAGTCAGTACATTTGATATGTAATCAAAAGGTGTGGGTATGGTTTTGCTCTTTACTTGATTGGTGAGTACATTTGGCGAGGTGGAAAGTTTTTCAATCATCTACCATTTTTATCCATCCTATTTCCTCGTCTGTATGGCATATATCTCTCACAACAAAAGTGTTCTCCCTTTCTCTGGTCTTTGATTTGTTCATCTGGTCAATTGAATTTTTTTCCTAATGGCTGAAGAAGATCTAGGTGTAATGGGCTGTAGCGAATGATTTTCTCGGTATGATTGCGCTTATTAAGCTATATCTCAAAATTAATTTTAACCGATTAGCCCGTGATTGAACTGAAACGTTGAAATGTCAAATACCTTCGAAATGGGAAGTTCTTCAATGTATCCTAATATTCGAAACATTTCATGATTGAAGTCCTTACTTTTTTCCAGAAATTCTAAATTGGACTTTAAAATTTTCTTGCTTTACTTTGATGTGCGCAGGCTAGTATAGGGAAATTACTATTTATAAAAAACCTATACCTGATCCTTCATTGTGTTTTCTCTGGGGATTATTTCCATACATGTTTCCATTGTTTATTAGTCTCTTCCTTGCAATTTTAAGACATTTTTGAATATTTTGTATCCTCCTGTGTCTTTGGAAATGATTTTGGAATGCCATTTATCGCGTATGACCCGCAGTTGATGAAATGTTTGACGTCAGCATTGTGTGATTGTTTTCTCTTTTGAAAATTTTATTTGAAAATTCTGTTGATTTTGATTGATTCAAATCAATTGATCTCAGAAATAATTCATATAGTTTTTTTTCAGCCAAGGTTTTGTCGCATTGGGCATTCTTTTATTTTGCGTACATTTTTAATGCATTCCATGTATCCAGGTTTTAACCGAACTCTCATTTCCATTTGGGAACCCTCATCCTGTTGGGAATGAGTAATGTAGGATTAACTCATTTATTTCGAAATAAAAATCATTTGCATTTGAATTTACCGACAGTATTATATCTGGCGGAATAATTCACTCGGTAACTTATACGAAATTATATAAAAGTTGTGAATATATATGTATAAGTTTATGTTATTGAAGGTAACCTACCCTAGATTTTATAAACTACAGTATCAGTTAATATCGACCCTTATTGATAAGGTGTAAGTTTCATATGGTAACATATTTAAGATTTTTTGGGGTCAATGTTAATGAAATCATAATCACGATTATGTTTTCATTGTTACGGGAAGTGAAGTCCAAACTCCTATGTTCGCTGAAATTGCCGAAACCGGCGACTCAAAACAGCTTGAAAACTTGCTTATCAAATTTTTGTATGTAAGATGCTGGGGGAAAAATGTTTAAAATTCTGTAAAATACGTATTTTTTATTTCAAAAGGCTTTTATCAGAACTTTGGAATTTTAATTTGGCGCGTCGTAAAAATTACGAATGTTTAGTGATCCAGGGTTAATAATTACAAAGATTTATGGCTTTTAACCAAACTTTAAAATGTGAATATCTCACTACACTATGAGTGATGGTGACGTATCTCACTCTATTAACCCCTCCTCTTCAATTATTCCTTTCCAATCATTACTGTAAAGGCCTTTTGTGCAATGCCTCGTCCCCGCCAGGCATCCAGTTTCCCTTTTCCATTCGAGCTGTGCCTTCCGGCGTCAGGAAAGGGCCCCCCTAAGCACGGAAATCCCTTCTCGAATGGATCCGATTTGAGCCTCTTATGCCGCCACTCTCTCAAACCGACGGATAATTTATCATTTCAATAGCTCGTTAATGCGGGTGCCGATTTGGGAGGGTGGAGCCAAAGATCCACCTACCACCTTCATCCCAAGCGTCCTGTGATTGGTTCGTTCGCTCCGTATTGGTTGACCTTTGTGTTGAGAAGGTAGGGTGTATTCCGAATGTGAGTTATTTCGGCCAATTCGGTCGTGCTAAGTTAATGCGTGTGTTAATCAGGATTTTTTAATGGCTTTCTTGCAGCACCATCACCAGTCAACGGGCCGAAAATTAGCTTCATGGAGCTCTCCATTCAGTTATCTTGTCGGCTAAGCTATTAATATGTCCACGATTCTTCGATGTTTCTTTCGCCACGTGCGCCACACATCTCATCCGTGGTCTTCCATTTCCTTGCATCCCTTCTACTAATTATTCAACGATTGCCTTCATCAGGCCATTATGTCCCATAATATGACAGATTCAGTTGTGTTGTTTTCCTTTCAATAAGTTTTCCTGGATATACACAATTACTTATACCACTTATTTTTTATATCAGAGCGCGACCCGGGTTTCAATGAATTATCACCATATTCAGGCGCAAATTATGATTTGTTTATCTTATTATTGGTACCTAGTTACTTGATGAATTTTAAAATGGACGTCAGAATGGGGGAAAGAATGGGTAGAGATATTCATTTATAAGAGCACTGTCCTGACTTTCAATAACTTTTCAAATTTCTAACTGCTCTCTAGAGTCCAGTTCACGGTGGTCATTGCAAAATTTTAAAATATTCATTTTAAAATCGCTCCTATGACAGTTGCATATTAAGTGTTTAGCAAAATTACTTTTTTCATCTGTGTCATATTTGTAAGCACTTAAATGTTCTTTCTTCCTGATTTCAAAACTTCTTCCTGTCTGTCCCACGTATACACCATTGCAATCGCTGCATTTCAATGAATATACTCCACATCTATCCAATTGGTCTATCTGATTCTTACATTTAACGATTAGTCTGCTCAGAGTGGCATAAGGTTTTAAAGCCATGCGGATTTTTTCCTTGGGTAAATGATGAGACATTTTCAGAGAAAGTGCATCGAGGTACGTCAATGTGCTCCACTGCTTCTTTTTATCTTCGTCAAAATCAAATTTAAAATTCATCAAGTAACTAGGTAACAATAATAAGATAAACAAATCATAATTTGCGCCTGAAGATGATGATAATTCATTGAAACCCGGGTCGCGCTCTGATATAAAAAACAAGTGGCATAAGTAATTGTGTATATCCAGGAAAACTTACAATGGAATACCACAAAGTTAATCAAGAGTTAGTGAATTTTCTTCCTTTCAATGTTTTCAAAAGTCTTCTTTGCTATTATTCTCCTCGTAGGACTTCCATATCATTGACAGATGTATCGATTTGATCGTCATCAGTCCTCCTATTGAAGGCTTTCACCCTTGTCTTTTCCACGATAAGAATGGAGTGTAAAGAGGAGAAATCGCTCTCACTCGTCCAGCTATTTTTCATAACGTATTGCGTGTCTAATATCCGTTCTCATCACCAGCAGTCAGTCATGTAACGTAACATGTCAGCCGTGCATGATGTAACGCAACTCTCAACTCAATTTTGGTTTTTTCTCATGTTAGTATCACTGATTCAATCGTTTCTCTTTGTTACAACAATAATGTGTGCTATTATCTGCATTTATCTAAGAAATTGCACTAGTACCGCTTAGCTTCTAGGTTACTCCTATGAACACTTTTGTCTTTTAGACATAGGTTAATGTTGACATTCGACCTTTTTATGCGCACCGAAAATTTCAAGATGATAGCGAAAGTTTGAAACGAGTAATAAATATCTAATAAGGCTAATTACGGCCTGTCGAGCCGGTTTGATGTGTTCGCAATGGACATTATGTCATGGCATACTCGATGCATTTCATTCGGCCCTGGCGGCTATTCTCGCCAGCGCGCGCGCGTTCTTGGGATGGCGCGAAATCAGGGAGGTCCCCGACCCCGCATTGGGTATTTTCTACGCCGACCGGAGTCGAGGTCGAAGCTGGACAGCCCTTTATCGTAGTAGCCCGGCTCTTTTCGGCCGGCATAAGTATTTCTATCACATCTCCTCCTCAATCAGTTCTCTTGCCCACAGTGTTTGCGCAAGAATCAGGACAATCCTACTAAATATTTCCATTATTGTGCATATTGTAGTCATTGCTTGTAGTTGTTGTGTTTGCATATTTAATAATAGTATTTTAGTGCAGTTATTCTAGTGTTACTTTAAAAAAAGTATTCAGATGAATTTTTTTAATAATTTCCAAAATGCTTTGAATTAAACCTTTATATTGTGAAAATTATGTTAATTTATATTTAATTTTTCACTACGTAAGTTCCAATATGTTGATTTTTCTATTTATGTTCCTCAAAAATGCATTTTTTGTTTTTCAAGTGTATAGCCCCAAGTTATAAATTTAATTCAGTTAATGGAGGCAATGCAAAACAAACGCCATTCGCATCACAATCATCATTGGTGACCAATATTGGGAGACGCCATATCGGCGGAATACTTTACGCTCGAAGTGTAATAGCAGCGTGATATTACCTTTTTTGACCTATTTTGTTATAATTATGTTCTTAATGAAGTATTGATCGCTTCATAAAGGGACATTTCCTGCTCTTCGGAGCATTAACATTTAAAAGTTTGCGGGCATTATTAATTACACATTCTGAGTGCGGAATTTTCCGAAGAATATGAACACAATACAAGTGCATAGCAAATGAGCGTAAGATAAAAAAATATAAGAAATGTATTATTCCATACCTTATAGTATTGTTATGCTAGCACTGCTATTTTTAAAACATAATGCCTAGCAGAGTATGAATGATTCTATTGCGTACATAACAGAGCTAGAGAATAGCTTAAGAGGTGACCAAAACTCGAGGAAAAACGTGATTAGTAATTTCAGCGATTGGTTCGGTATTTTGATATGAAAATCCATGCAATATTGTATTTTTACTATAAATACTCAACGGAAAATACCCCTATTACTGTCTATATCGAAGTTTAATCAATAAGTTAATATGCTGAGTCGACAACTCCTTTCGGATATCAGTGAAAAATCTCTAAGTATTCATTTTCACAAATCTAGCTTTTTAATTATAATTGAAGTGGTGCGAGGATAGAGGAGTAATATTTGCAACTATTCCGCGATATATTCTTATTCTGGGTCGAACTAGCGTGAATATACGGTGGAAAATTGGGGTAAAACATTTGATGTAACATTGATCTTTCTAAGTATGTCAACTTTAAAATGAATTAAGTATCGTAATTGCTGTACGAATTTGTATATACCGTGTAATATACAGAAAATCTGAATGTATCATTTTAAAGGTTAAGAAATGCAGCGATACTTTTCGTCGTAACATTCACCCCTCTATGATTTACTTGACGCATTTCTTCACTGTTCTAATGTATTGATGTTTGTGTATTTATTTTACCTACATCAAGATGGAAATATTATCCATCCCGAATATCAGCATAGAATCTCTGAAAAGCGTTTAACCGTTTTATATCGATGGAACTGACTCAATAAGTTCTTTTTAAGAATGGTACGGTTATTTTACATCAAAACTTATGAACCATCGTATTACATTTGCGGGAACTACTGTAATTGGCATCATATGATGCCTGCATCCCTCATTTATGGGTACTGAATTCAACAGAAAGAAGCGTTTCTCTTATTCGAAGAAGACTTTTTTCCAGGTTATGGTAAAAGTTATGTTTTTAGCTTTCTTTTGAAGTTTTTAAACATTTCCTCATTATTTTCCTGTATTCTAAAGTATATTTTCCTTTTGCATTTCTGTGAAGCCTTTCACCTTGTTTCAGGGTCAGTCTTTAAAGAGTTTCACGTAATGTTTTCACTATTAGCGTGGTATTCATCGATCTGTGGGAACACAATGGCAGCCGATTTTGAGTGGCCGTTGGTGGTCTTTGCTAATCCACTCTACCCAAATCCCCAATCTTCAATGTTATTTCTTTCTATAATCAGTCCTCCATTCAAAGGGATTCTCCGCTTTAGCCCTCTACTTCGCTTTTTCCTCTGTCATGTTTTTGTACCCTAATACCATCCTCTAATTTTTGTAGGAAGTACATTTGCGAGTGGAGGACCGATTACAAGGCTTTTTATGATATATTTTGCCACCTGGATGAGTATGGTGCTTTAACTGTCAGACATAATCCACTATATTTTCTTTCTGGGATAAAATTGGATTGGATCCCTGTTAATTGGGACCAGGTATTCCCCAGTATGCGGCAGACCTATTTATTCGATATATTCTGTGAAAATGCCTAAATTTGCGTTGATATTTCACTGACGTGTTTATGTGAGGATTAAAATACATTTTTGCAATCTTTTTTTTGAAACTATAATTACGAAAAAATAGACATTTCATGATGTATTTATATCAACCACTTAATAAAGTTGATGGTTTGAGGCGTTACTGAGTGGAACTTACTCATGATGAATAAAAAATTTAAACTTTGTTTTTCCACAGAATATATTTATAATTACACCAATTACACTATTATAATGATAGTGTAATTTTAAATATATTCTGTGGAAAAACAAAGTTTAAATATTTATTCATCAACCACTTATGTGGAAACGTGTGTTTATAGAGTAAGGAGCGGTAAGGGAGATGATGAATGAAGATATGTGTTAAGGATTATTTCAGTGGAGAGGTCGAGTGTACAAAATCGGTTTCCAGTTCTTAAGAAATCGCATACCTTTACTTAATTGTCGGGAAAATACCACTGACGAGTGGATTTGAAAGGTGAAACGGTTATCTGTTCTAATCAACCGGAGAAAACTCGTGGTGATTGTTTCTGTTCAAGGATTATTTTCCCGAGCACGTGGTTGCTTCTAATATCTGGTAGCTCTCCAAATAACCAGAAATTACTGCACTAGCGATTATTATCTGTGCGGTAAAAGTCTTTGATGGATAATCTACTCCGTTTAATCGTATTATTTTTTTAAATGGTACGTATTACAGACAATATTATAAATTATTATTTTGTTTGCTATTATTTTGGGTGTTATTATTTTCATCATCGATGTACCATTACTCTTAGGTAAAAATGCATAACGATGTAATGCTCTGGGATTTTAAGTCTTATATTTTTTGCCCAAAATAATTGTTTTAACAGGCAGGAAAAAGGATGATTACGTTGCAAAAGTACTTATATTGAGTTTTTTGAACACAGAATAAGTAGTAAACCAATGCGATGATGTGAATTTCGTACTTTTGTGTACTTATTTTCCGCCTGCACGTTACTCTGCTATTATATCCATTTCCATTGTTTGAAGTTCCTTTCCCATTGTTCCCAAGGCCACCCAGATCGCTCTGGTGCGTTTTCCAATTTTTCCTCGCTGATAAAAGGAATCTTTATCTCTAAACTCTCGTCTCTTAAACGCTTTTGTTTCTTCTTAATCAGAGAAGCACCCTCTCTTAGAATCCACCATCCTCTCGTGGTTAATTCCGCCTCGCTGACCTGCTCCAAAAGGGTTCCAACTATTGTACTCACGTACCTCACTCTCCCTACTAAAAGATATCCTTTTCCCACATTTGGTACACTCAAAACGTGGCTGTCTAATTTTTGGAAAAGTATTTCTTCCCTCGCGGGGGTTACTGCGAGTGGGCTACGTAGCGAGGCTCAGTAATTACATACTTGAACCTTATTTATTTGCTCCTGAAAATAATGGGAATTTCACTGCCCAAATTTGGTAACATTCACATTCTATCATTACTGTGCCGCCTAAAAAATGAACTCTCCATGTAAATTTAAATATTCCTTCAATCTGGATACCGTAACGCTAATGGTATGCTTTTTACTGTGGTGAATAGGCAAAACTGGCAGTGCAAAGTTATATTTTGGAAAAATGACATGGAAAATTTTGTTTATTTTCTATTAATGTGTCATATGTTATCGCTGCAGTAATTATGGATCTTTGGTTGTGTATATTCTCTCATTTGCAGTCATACGGTGTGATTATTCGTTTTTATTGTGGTGAATAAGCAAAACTGGTATGACAAACTCATATTTTGGAAAATGACGTTAAAAGAGCTGTTTATTTTCTATTAATGTGTAAAATGTTATCGCTGCAGTAATATGGAAGATCACGAAATTAGTTCCTCAAAATCTTCCCTTAAATTCTTTCTTGCCGAGTGCCTCCATTCTACTCTCATCCTATTTGTACCCGGTGTAATAGGAACATTCTGGCTGCCGCACCAACCCGCATCCCTCCTTGCCACGCTGAGCACTTCTACCTTTGCCCTCCAATTCTCATCTCGATTCTCTATCGTATCCATCTTCTTCGCTCCGCAATGGGTCCCGTTATGCTTGCTTTCTATTGCCCCGATATAAGACGTCCCAATCTTTCTCACCCAGGCGACTCTTTTCATTATTCTGTCCGCCCGTATAACCACCCAACAAAGTCCGCTTTCGATTTTCCCCACCCCTGTCTCCTCCAGCCTTGCCCTTTAATTTCGTGAAAGAAGGACGCCCGTGAAAGATTCAGCACCTTGCTCCAGAAAAGGGACTTTGTGTTCCCTCGTATGGACAAGGGCACGAGCTCACGCTGTATTTGGATTAGGCCATTTCTTTCCGCACGCAACACTCTTTAATCTTCTTTTATCCGAGCAGGGGATTTAATCTTAGACGCTCGATATGGGCTCGTTGTGCTGAGACCGTGTCACAGTGTCTACCATGCTATTTTCCAATTCATATCCAATGATATCTATTTGTTGGTGTTAATTACAGTTTTCGAATTAAATTGTGCAGGGTGCTTTACCGGAGTATGATGTGCAAGAACGAATCTCAGAAATCCAGAAACTAGTGTAAATTGGATAGTTCGAGGCGTGATTTCGTGAAATTCATTCGTGTTGAATAAAATAACCGTGTAGATTTCACACATGAGGGGGTGAGAAGCCAAGGGTTACAAGTGATTTTTCTTTCTAAACAGATTTAGATACAGAAATTAGGTAAAGAAAGCAAACGATTACAACTGAATATTTAGTAATGCATTTGATATTACACTCGATGTCTACACGGAATAGAGACTCACTCACCAAGTTTTTGTATATTTCTTCTTTCTATTTCTGTACTTAACTATGTTCAGAAAAAAAATCACCATACCCCTAGCATTCTCACCCCCTCATATATAATTTTAATGGCCATCAGTTTCGTCGCTTTGTGACATCGTCAGGTGTAAATAGAGGAAAAGAATGGCCTTATACACATTGAGTCAATCGTCAGTCGAGTATAAAAGGTCATGCTTTTCCTTATTTGCTCCTGACGATGTCGCTCAGCGACGAGACTGGTCGATATTCAAACTATTTATGTGAAATCTACAAGGTTTGTTGATTCAAATAAAGTATATACCGTACATTATATCCTTGCATAAAAACAGATATTTTGTCAGGAACGAATGAATCGAAATCACCTGAATATTTCGTTTACTCTCCCATCAAATCCTTCAATGACATTTCACGCTATGAAGATATTCATTCGTTGATCCCCTTGATCCTCGCCTAACGTCTAAGCCAGCGTTAAGAAACAATATTTAATGAAGGAGAAGCGAGGTAGGATTTAATTCGAAAAACGAAATTTTTAAGGCATTGCCTTCCATCAATTGTACTTTTTTTAAATGAGAATTGGCACTGATCAGCATCATTACAAGTGTTTAATTAATTTTCTTTCTGGCCAATGAGAAATATTCTTTAAATCTTTTTGTCGCTGGACTGTTGTTGTAATAATTCTTCTTATGTGCGTATAATTCGCGGCCGAACTTATATGAATAACTATAAAAAATAACCATCTCTATATTTACTGAATTAATTTTCTTTTATTATGTGGCGGGGTTTATTGGGACCTTGGACGTAGATGAGCAGGACTTAACACTCATGGAAATTCTGTCCGTCTGATGTCGCCTCTGAAACGATCGTCCGCCAGATGGCAGCACTTATAGTTTGCCCTTGGAATGCATTGAATTAGGAGAGAATTCAACGGAAAATGCGTGTTTTATCAATTGTTTTTCTACTTGCATGGGCTATACGCATACCACATGCGTCTTCACGTTTTGCCTTGTTACGGAATCGATAGGGTGTTTGCATAAAATTAGATTATATCTTCAACGTAGAGAGTAAAGGAAGTAAATGAGGAAATATATAGGTTTTAATGTCCAGTTTTTGGATAATTTCAACGACGACTTCCATTCCCAAGTTTTTTTACAGCCTTCACCCAGGTAGACATTTCATATACTATGTATTTTTCGAAGCTCAAACACTTAAGAAATGAATACCGCCAGCTACATCACTTAAAAACACAACATGATTAGTTACAATTTATAATATAATTTGAGTTACGATTAATACAAAACATCAATTTCTTATCGACAGTATTTAACAGCTTAAGGTTTTTTTCTTTTGTTTTATGAAATTTTAAAATATTCTGGTGTATCATGAAGTAGTTTATGTCCTAAGTAAACAAAGGGGACCTCTCAGGTAATGGTCAGTTTGGTTTAGGGGTCGTTGCATATCGCTCCCTTCTTAAATGGTATTCATCACTACCTATACTATCGGGGATACTGCCGCTCTCTAAATAAAATAATTTCAGCACTTTAAAAACGCACAAGTTTTTGGTGTTATAACTGAACTATTATAGATTCTTAACCCCTCAACGCCGTCATGCGTACCCAGTACGCTTCCTGACCTACTGTTTATAATTTTTTTCTCCGCCAGATATTGTATTTTAGATTAAAACAAGTTGCTCTATCTTTTGAAGAAATGCTTTCCCTCTCCAAAAAAATATTCATAACGACTTTATGCCTTCAGGATTTTTTAAAACGATTCGATGAAATTCCGTTTTGAACCAGCACATTGACGACTTCGGTCGAAAAACTCAACGCCTATATTTATTCAAATCGCTCGAAAAATTATTATATAGTAGCGCACTACATTATGCAAGTTTACAAAATTTTTTTAACGATACTGATCGTATATTATGAAAGATATAAATTATTGAATGATTGTATGCCAATAAGGTGAAGTCATTTTAATCTCATCCGGCCGCTGGGATGGGATTTAAATAAATGCCCGCCGCGCTTGAGGGGTTAACGCTATTTAGTGTAACTCATCAATAATCACGTATTTGGTTAACATTATTGGTGAGGTAGGTACTGGTAGAATGTTGATTGAACGTTTTAATTCGTCGATACGCCTCTATGATGTCTGGCATGTGATTATTTCCCATCCTCCCAGTTTGCGATCCATTCACTTTTATCTTCACTTCCTACTGATGTTTCTTGATCCATATATACTGTGCCGCGGTGAGGAAGCGATTACATGGGATCTGTTTACACCTCACTCGTCGCCTCACTGTTTACCGTTTTCTTTCACCTGCGCTTCCGAGGTCTTTATTTGTTCCCTACTCTTTCTGCGGGAGTTTATCTTCTTCCCTCGTCCTCCGCTTTGATTCGATCGGCCAAGGTCTGCTGTCAGCACCCTTCCCCGCTCGGTTCCAACCTTCCCACTCTGTGGCGTCTATCACCGAAAGCATTTTAGTTTCGACTGATGCGCGGTCTTTGCTGATCTCTAAGCTTCGTTTATAGCAAAGGTCTTCAACCCGCGGCTCCTGCGGCAACATGCGGCCCGCCGGCTTATTTCTTGTGGCCCCTAGAGGCTAAAGAAAATATTGTATACGATAGCAATAATAAAACCAATTATCGACACACTCTTAAAAAATAAACAATTTCAAAAATCGCACTAATTGATTGAACTTTTTTACCAATAAATATTATTAATTATATTATTATAACCACTTATAAATTTTGTGTTCTCTTTTTATTTTATTGATGTGTTGGCAAAGTGACGTGGATCTTTGTGGAAATATGAAAAAACATTGAAAATAAAGAAAAAAAAAGATGCTACAAAATGCTATAAACTGTAATTGAAAGTGCTGTACAATTAAAATGGAAGTCCTATTTTCACGTATCTCTAATGGCTATTCATCGAAATACAGGTCGCTTTATTTAAGAAATAAAGTGGTTTTAGTTATAGCTATCCCACTAAGAAATCCCTTAAAATGATATATCGTTCAGTTGAAAATGAATTGGTGAATTTATTTTTCTCTGAATCGTCAGAGTAATATCCTCCCACTCTAACTCAGCTTCCCCCTCCCTCTTCTCAGCCTCATGACCCTGTGCCGTGTCTCCATCCACGTTTGTGTATTGATTAGACCGCGCCAGGGATCGACCTGGGAAACTGCCGTCCGATGCTGCTGTGGTAACTTCCTGCCTCGTCTCCATGACGATAGGTCGAGGTCTCTAGGGTGCGAGGTGGGATGATGGTGATTGGCTGCTTCTGCTATTGCGATTGGTATGCGGGCGAGCCCCTCTGCTTTTTTTCGATCTGATAGGATTTGAGAAGGTTCCAATAGGCAAATGCCACTGGATTCAAATATGGCATCAATGAGGTTTCATCGCTGTTGAAAAACTCCTAACAAATGTTTTTCACAAGTTTAATCACGCAGAATAAAAATTGTCATAAAAAACGATGTTTTTATCGTGAATTAAAACGAATACAAAGAATTTCCTGAGAGCCTTACATAGTCTCTAAATTTTGTGCTTCGTGTGCAACGAAAAATGTTGGGCGCATGTTCCACCACAACACACAATTTTTAGAAATATTTGTTGCTAAGACTCTATAATTCTCGTCCCTTGCAGCGATTCCATCAGATGTTAGTGGCCATTTTTTTGGAGTATTCATTATTTAATCTTAAATTGTGAATAACAATCGAGATATAGATAAATCATAATAAAAGTGTTAGAATAGTGCATTGTCATCTGATTCTGAGTTATCATGAAAATTTCAGCTCGATAGCTAATCGGGAAGTGGGTTAAAATTGAGTTTCAGGATTTGATCCAGACAAGATGGCAAACAACAAAGATATTTTATAAAAGCGTTTTTAAGAATACGTTTTGTTGTCACCTAATTTGTTACAACTTCAATATTGATTTTATAATTTGCACAATCAGGAAACTCGTGCATCTTGCGAATTTGTATTTTTGAATTTTGTGGGGTATGGGACTATCTTACCCTTTTGTAAAACTTGTCAATTTCCTTCAAAGCGGCACCAAATGCGTATTTAAATTGCTATAACTTACAACCACTTCATATGTAAAAGAAATTCATCTTATCTAATTCATAAAGAACGATTCAGTTCCCAAATATCTATTTTAATCCTAATTGCGAAATGGTGGTAACCGATGCCTTTAGATGAAAAAATGCATCCGAATGCGTTTCTATTTATTTTAATATGCGATGTGGCAATTGAAATCAGTTTAAAATCTTTTCCTCAGGATATTATATTATTTCATCCATCCTCTGCTGGCTTTACCGTGAATGTCAGTAGCACCGAAGAGATTAATTTCCAAAGCTCGCATTTTTCATGGCCTTTTCTAATTTCCATTTTTTTGCTGAAGACAACGTTTTTGTTCTAAATTTTGTCCCATATAATCTCTGCCCTGCTGTGTGTTGCATGTTTTAATGATTAGATTCTTAATTTGTAATGTCCTCAAGAATTAATGTAAGCTGGGGTATTATCAACGTCTACTAATAATTTACCTAGTGTTTAGCTTGTTATTCTATACAGTCTATTTCTATATCTGCCGGGCTATAAACTTTACAATATTCCCTTGAATGTGGGATACCCACTCTATCTGACAATGGCCGGAGCCCATTCGTTTACGTCTTGTGTGCGTGACTGTAGGTCATTACCGTCTCGCAAACCTTGCTATTTTATTTATCTATTTAATTATAATTTCATTTGGATGAATAATCACGTGATGCTGACGCAAAATATTCCATTTCGGTTGGTTTCCATGATTGTGTGCCAACATTGTTTGTCTTTGTTTTTATTTGTGTTTGTATTGTGCGCTTCCACCCTTGTTTTTTTCAATCATAGCGACTCCTGGAATATGTTGGTACACCCTGATTTAATTATTTTTGCTGTTTTCTTTGGCTCGGTAACCTTTCCCCTTGTTATCTGGCCGGTGAACTTACAAGTTTCATTAATTTTCGTTTTATATTTTTTTCCCGTCGCTTGCTTGTCATCCGTGAGCATATTTGAGTGAGATATGCCTTCGATGCTTTAATATTTGTTCTTCTAATTCAGTATCATAGTTATGCTCTAATTTTATTAATATATATGATGTATAGTTCTATTTTAGTGTGAAAATAACCTATTTCATGCGCAATTTGATAATCGGACATTAGGATAAATTGAAATCTCAATTTATCATGCTGAATATTGAATGTTTTCATTAAATATGATTTCTTTCCTCATATAATTTTGGAAAATATTTTAGAGAGTGGATTGAGTCCTTTGGAAAATAAATTAAGAGGAGTGCTCACATGTATTTAGGCTTCTTAACCGCAAAGACGAGAATTCTACTGGTGCTATTGGTGAGTCCGATAAAATATGGGATACATAAAAAACGATAAATTTTTATTTTATATCTATGGGTTGGCCTTTTTGTTGTACTTTTTAATTTTTGTATCGCGCGTATAGCCTTTGCTAACTGGCCGTCTTTCGAAAAAAAATAATAAGCATAAATATATATGTTCCAATTCTGAATGAAAAAAGTGATGACTCAAGGGATATGGAACTAATTGAGAACATTAGAGCCCTTATTATGGATTTTTTTCTTTCTAAACCTGGACTATGAGACTATACTGCTGATTCAGCCACTTAAATATGATGCGTGTTTTAATGAAAATTTCGTTTTGCAAATGTATATCAGGTTGTATGATTTATTTCATTATTATTGTCGCCTACTGTTGACTTCAGCCGCCTAGGGTGCTATTGGGAAAATTGCTCCTCAGGCATTGCGACGTGAATTATAGGAGAAATATCTAAACATTCTTTGCGTGTTTCCTTTCTGCATTGAAATGGCTACGCTGTAATTTCATTGTAACTGCTGGGACGTAATCTTTCACGGGAAAAGTGGCTTTTGGCGATTACCGGCGGAATCACATAGTTCCGCGGAACGTGTAATACCGCCATTCCTTCGTGAATTCAACAGCTCCGCCTTCGCCTGTGGCCGGCGCCGGAAAAGGTCACCTTAATCTCTTTTGTTCGATGAGTAACACTGGACGGGAATAACGCTGATTCCACCGCCTGGACTTCGGCGGTTTTACGACTCTTCGCGAGCCGAAGCTCGAAGCGTTGCCCGAAGTTATGTGCCCCCGTACTGTCCGTTCGTGTGTGTTATCTGTCATCGTAAAGGATTCCGAACTTCTAAACAAACATATTTCAAAGCATGAGGGTTTCCTTTAACAGCCTCAAATACAATGATAAAACGAAGAGGTATTTTTGAGCAAACAATCTGGACGCTAGGAGAAAGAATGTGGTTTGGTAACACAATAGCGATCGTGAATGCACGTATATCCTGGAACAGGCTCATGATTGAAACCATGTTCAAAGACTCTAGTCACCGTGAATTTAATGGTTATAGTGTTTGCTTGAGTAGGAGAAAAAGTTAGATTTTCAAAGAAAAGATTGAAGTCATGTCCAGAGGCACTACATTCCTAGCCAAGCCAAGATAAGTGGTATCGTTCAATGACGTTTATTTCCATCGTTATGCTTTTTGTTCCCTACAAAATTACTTTTGCCAGAAGTTATTTACTGAATAAGTGGAAAACTTCAGTCATCTCTCATCCTAATACATCCTGAGGTCTTAGAGCAAGCATATTTCAAATCATGAGGGTTACCAAAACAGCTTTATCAGTAATGATAAAATGAAAAAGCATAACGATTCGAACAAACCATCCGCCGAGGTAAAGAATGTGGTACCTAGTTGTGTTTTTTTTGCATGAAGTATTCGTCGGATGTATAATTAGAACCGAACTCAAAGACTTCATTTATGGAAATAAATAATGAAATTGCTCGCTAAACGGATAAACTACTTGACCTGGATAAAGTATTGGACTGTAAAATGGCTCGGAAAGCCAAAGGCAAGCGGTTTGATCCCCGACCTTGGTAATTTATCAGAAACGTAGGCAATTTATCTCAGAAGGTAATTACTTCATGTGCAAAGTTCTCTCGGCACGACCTGGCTTGGGTAAGTGACGGTTAAAGATGAAAGGAATTTAAAATTAACTATAACAGTAGTTCTTTGATGAATTCATTCTGATTTTCTCATAGTTGAAAGAAAGGATATATTTACGGTCAAGTTTGAATCTTGATATCATCATAAAAATACGTTCGAGATTGATTCGTTGAGTATTTAGTGCAGTGTTGCGATACATTTCGGCAATTATGAACGTTTTCTATGCATAGGAGTATCAGTATATAGTTAACTACTTTCAGCGCAGTGACGGATACATGTATGGGGGGTATCCTCCAATACACCCACTCCCCTGGCGGGGCCGCACGCTTCGCCGAACGTTGCAGGACCACAATTGTAACATTTTTTTATTTCATAAGATAGCATTCTTTTGTCTATGCATGTAATTAGTTTAAATGAAACTTTTTTTAAATTTTGCATGTGACATGATTATATTTTTACAACAGTAAAAGTAAAGGTAGCTCAAGATATCTTTTGCGCCTACCCCCTTGAGGTTTTTCTGTTCCCGCCTTTGTTTCAGCGTAAGAAATAAACGTGCAAAATCCGAATTTTTTTCGTATTTATTAAGAAATTGCACCAATTTTGAATGCAATATTTTAAGAGATTATGATCGTGTTATTCTGGCTTTCCCTATGACACCAATGACTTTATCTGTTGATGGCCTCATCCAAAATTCCTACTGTCTATAAAAAGAGCAAGACAACCGAGTTTGAGCAGTTCAATCGTCTAATCGAAGCAATCAGTTTCAATGCAACAAAAATCAAATGATTGATAATTTATTTCCACGCTGGATAATTTACAATTTAATAACAAAAATTTCGGCTCCACAGTAGTTCCTATATTTAAATTTTTCTCAAAAAGTACGCGTTTTTTTGCGCGTGAATTGAAGTTGCTCAACTTTGAGTGCTTGGTATTCCCTTAGTTTTCATTCCAGTAACTTCCAATTTTGATATAAGAAAGCCAGATCTATTTTTATTCGGTTCAGTTCCAGTTATTTCAGTTTTTCAGTTTTCTTTCGGTTGTTAATTTGAAATTTCCTATTTCACCGATTTTATTTTGTTATTTTGAGTTTTATTTTGGTCATGTATTTTAATTTCTTCCATTTTCAGATCAGTCAGAATTAGATCATGTCTGAATCACGTGATGTAAAGGCTACACTGTGGAAAACATTGCAGTTTTCATTTTCTTCCTCAGTTTTTCAGTTCAGATCCAGTTTGCAGAAAATAAATTGTTTATACCACTGAAATTTATGGATTTGTTGTAAGTAACGCAAATCTCTGATAAATTTGACACCTTTTGTTCAATAGGGTGGTTTCCTATTTTTTTATTGCCTAAATCGAAAGATTATTACTCCTGGAGTACAAATTTTACTCTTTTAGATTTTTAAATGACGATATCTATTTTTCGCGATTATATGAAAAGCGAAAATTTTCAAGCGCGTGAAAACGCGACGGCTAAGTACGAATGCTGGGAAAAGCCCCTATGTAGTCATTCTGGTTCCGGCTTCCGCTGTGTTAGGCCACCTTGGTGCGAGGGTATGAGCTCCGCTACGATGCAATCTGGTAGCAGGTGGCAGAGTACCCTGCTAGCAGGTAACGTTTGGCTTAATAAAGGATTATTAATACCCTATCAAACGAAGGAAACTTCCCGAACGTAGGCAATTTTAATAGGTGATTATTTAGAGATGTTTCCCGAAGCTCTGTGCCTCATACATGCATTGGTAATCTCAGACGATGTAAAACTCCTGACTGCCCGTATAGCATCTGCGTCCCTGTGACGTCACGTGGAGTGGCATCGCATGGCTGTCAATCTGGCCTTTTTCAAATGAGGTTAAAATTGACCATTAACATTCGTCTAAACTGGGATTTTTCTAAAACCCAATAATTTGTATATTATGAATACACCGATGTTGGGTAACGAATCGCAATCAGTGCCTTTCGCTTTCTTTGATGAGGGAAACTACCCTATTGAAGATGAATACTTCACATATCCCTTGCAGGGACTCTGCTCCCTCCCTCGCCTCCTTCGCTCATCAAACCTCTCTGCCTCCTCCACTCTCCCCCTCCCCCCCATCACTTTTTATCCACCCTAATGGGATTTCCCATCATGCCCTCCAAAATCCACGCCCTCTCACACAACTCAGCCATCGGAAAACAAAAGGTCGGCAGAGTTGAGTGAAAAAAATAAAGAATTACCAATATCCGTGAAAGTCTCTCGCGCCCCGAAGTTCACTTGTTTTTTTTTGCTCTCCTCTCACTTTCTTTTCGGCACCCCCTATGGCATCACTCCTCGCGCCCACCGCCTGTTTTTCCGCAGCGCCTAACTTTCCACCCGACGCCTTCGCCCAAACTAACTTTCAAAACACGCCAGGGACTCCAGCCTACGTTTCTACGACGATTCTCGGCTACGTTAATTTTTTTGACGACTGTGGTATGAAGTAAGCGTAGCATATCATTGAAAAGTACCAACGTAAAAAAATTCTCATATCTCAATAGGAGGATTGGTGATTGGAAAAGACTCTCTGCAGAACTGTTTCAGCCCTATCCTAGCAAAATAAAGATTTTCAAGAATAGTAAGGTGTTCGGCAAGCCTCACATCATCATTGAAAAGGATCAACGTAAAAAGTTCTCATATCTCAACAGGACGATTGATGATTGGAATAGACTCCTTGCAGGACTTTTTGAGCCCTATCCTAGCAATATAAAGATTTTCAAGAATAGGTGCAGAACATTTATCTTGGAAAAATTATATGTATTGTTAATTTTTAATTTTCGATTTCACCGAGATATTTATTTTGATGTATTTTTATTTATTCCCTTTTCACTGCATAAATGTTAAGTCTGAAATACGTGATGTAAAGGCTAGGCTATAGTAAGAATTTATCAATAATTTGGTTAAATGTTTGCCGGCTCAAGTAGCGGCGGGTAAAACGAAACGCTCGAGGTATGCTGGGACCAAGGTGGTGACGTCACCCGCCCTTTTCTTTTATCCTCCTCGCCTGGCAAACCGAATGTCGCGGGATCGAGTCCCGCCTGAGTAATTTCCCCCTATTCAGGGCACGGCTTTATTTCAGCTTTTAACGCAGGAAACACCCTCGCAGATTACCAATGGTTACAACTACAATGGATTCGTTCACTCACACCCGAAATTGCATTATATTAAATGAATACACAAAATGGAAGGGACGAAAAAATGTGTTCCTTATTCAGCCATTTTCTCTCAATTTTAAAATAAAATACAGCAATTTTTGTCAAACGTTTTTCATGATCCGGTAACGTAATTGGATTTTTGTATTCAGTTATTTTTTTGTGGGACTACCATGGTGTTTAGTAAGCCTAATATCATCATTGTCTCTCTGAATCACGTAATATGTAGGCCAGTCTATGGAACGAATTTACCAAAATTTAAAATAAATATTAGTGCCACGCAGGGTTCAAACCTTAGAGTAAGGACCATTAGGGGGCGGGTAGTTTGAATCCTTTTCAGCAAACACAGTGTACTCAGTATATGAATAACCTGATGTGGGAAATTAAAAAATCATTGAGCCTGGGATTAAAAATTAGGCGCGTAAGATAATGAAGTACAATATATTGTATTAAAATGTTTTCAACTTTACTCGCCAATGATAGGACACTTAGCTTCCCTTGAGTGATTTCTATTATTATTTAAAATTATAAAAAAATAGTGTACCATTCGCTAATCGTGCACAAGTCACGTGATACCGTACCCACAATACCACTGAGACGCTCGAGGTATGCTGGGATCAAGGTGGTGACGTCACCCACCCTTTTCTTTTATCCTTACTCCAAAATTCATACCAGACATGGAATTCACGGGAATATTAGGAATTTAGAAATCGGGACTTCAATTCCTAGAAATGTCAGGGAAAACCGCATTGGTAAAGTAATAATATCACGGTGACGCACCACCCAATTCAATTACGATATTTGCTCTTATATTTTGTCACCATGAACATCTAATACTGCGTACTACTCCGCAAGTCACACCAATATCCGTGTTCATTTGAGGTGTGGATGTAAAGACACCAGTTGTTTACCTCTCTGCATATGTTACAAAATTTAAGGTGTGGATTGGTGGGGTGATTGCACTCCGAATTAAAATTTATTGGTCTTTTACTATTTCAGGAGGAATAAAATTTTATACCTATCAGCATGGAAAAATATCTCTTTTGTTTTATTGTTCTCGTCGGATCTGGAAATACGACGCGATTCTAATAAGATTTTCTGCGAGTCAATCTTAAAATTTTGTTCTTAATTGCTCAATCTTAAGTATAGCAAGTAGCCTTTCTCTCTTTAACGTACGGGAACCTTCCCACATATAGGCATGGAGGCGTTAGCTTTTATGTAACTGAGGGCTTTTGCATATGCTATGTATCTGGTGATGTGAAGAGAGTTTTCTTTCATGTTAGAATGGTATGGTATTTGGAGGAGGCGACCGACAGCTGAGGTCATTTGCGCGATTAGGGAAGGGTATGGAAGGAAGGAAGGGTGGAGAGAAACCCGGCGTCGGTATTAGCCTGCTCTTGACGGAAGGCGCCAAAGGGCTTAGCGTCCCTTCCGACGGACGGAGTGTTGCGCTTGAAATGTCCTCCACACAACACTCAAGCAGGGATCGGGCAGTCTCTGAAAATTCTCTGCCACTGCCGGGATTTGAACCCGAGCCCGTCGGGCGTGAAGCCAACACTCTAGCCACCACACCAACCCAATACCCTCATGTAAGAATTTCGCCAAAGATACATATGTATGATTTTATTTGAAGTTTTAACTACTCGTAGACAGGCTTCTACTTGAGAGCCTATAAAAATGAGCGAAAAATAATATTTCAATTTTATTATTCCAATTTATCGATATTTAATTATCCCAATAAAATAATATTTCAATCAAATATCCAGTACGATGAAGCAGGAAATGCCCAGTATTATTGAACGACCTAAGTCGGTTTGTACATACAAGAAAGGTCTGACCCGTCATGTCGGCGTCACTTTTTGGAGTTTGGATGCCTTCATTCGCACAAAAAATTATAACTTTAATCATTGCCATTCTTATTAATTTTCCCACCCTGAATTTGACAATTTGGCTTCTCATGTCAGAAACGTGGAATTGACAATAAATCAGTGACGAATTCACTTAAAGTATTTTTTTCGTAAGAATGAAGGTTGACTGGCGTAATTATAATCGTAATTTTCATTGGATAGCCTTCTACATTTACGTTTACCTACTACCTCGCAAGCCGCCTAAAAAGGCGTGCGATTGGGGTGTTAGAACACCAGTCGTTTACTTATAAAAATACGACTAGCATTTATTAAATAACTTTCTGGTTCGGGAGAAGAACGGATTCCAACCTTGAGAATGACCAACGAGTTGGAACCCGAAACATTGGGCTGCTTTAATTTCCTTACCCGGTGGTAAGCTCTAGAGAATTTCATTCATTCGTTGGAATACAAAAAAAAATAAACATCTTACCTTTGAGGTATTTATTTGTTTATAAGGTCCTTAGAGTATTTTATATTAGAGGTGGTGAAAAGAACTTACCAATATCACATAATCTCCAACATTGTAATACTTTTCACTTATCCAGACCAAGAACAGAATTATTTGAACAAAGTTACCTATTCTTGGGACCGAAAATTTACTGTGAGTTACCAAAATACATAACTGACGAAACGAATGTATACAGATATTGCAAAAGGGTAAAGATGTGGTTGTTTGCTCATAATGATGTTTCACATTTGCTTAGGTGAATGAGGCATTCTGATGAATGGAATGAGTTGCTATGATTGTTTTATGTTAGTTAGTGGTTTCATATTCTTTGTTTCTCTATATATATGTTTTATGTTTACATATTATATATGTTTCATATGCTAGGGAGCTTATTATTTCTCAATACGAATGATCCAGCAAGGTAACATTTTTTTCTGTAATATCTACAGAAGCACTCTAACTGAAGAACGAGTCGGTAATCCCAAAGCGGAGTATTAACTCCAAAGGGTTACCTATGTTCCTGTAGCCATATATTTCTTAAAATCTATATTTTTGTGGAACAATAAACATTTTTATTATTGTTATTATTATTATTATTATTATATTAATCCTTAGATATGGTTAGGTCTGGAAATATAACCGAAAACGACATTAACGTCTTATCTCTGCGTAACATCCTCAAGGGTTCTGGGAGCTAAGAGAGCGACAAGATGAAGAGAGGGAGCTTGAAAAGAGGATGGCAAGACCGCGAAGCATTCTCCAAAAGGAAACAGTGCCGCGCGAGCAAAAAGCTCGGAGAGTGAATAAAAAAATACATTTCCTCTCCACAGGAGGACAACGCTCTAAACTCCGCTCTGTCTTTTATACCCTTCTCAGCGAAGACTTCCCACCGCCTGCTCGTACCCCTCCACACTGCTTTCTTCGGCGTCTTTTATTGTTCTCATCACCCGCGCTTTTCCTCAACCATCAAGAGGACTCCCTTCTCCATCTTGCACCCTCTCCCGGGGGAGGCCAGGGTGATGGAGGCCCGCACCACCCTTTTTAGGAAGTTCTAACGAGAGACGAAGTAAATGTGAGGTACGCGAAATTAAAAAAAAGTGCAAATAATATAATTCGAAGATTCAAGCGTGATGGAGTGGAATTTTTCCATTTCGCAATGAATTCTTGCAATTTTCTCGGTTATAAATTTTAATACGACCTAGGTTTCAATTCTACTACATTGTCTACACCTTGAAACCTGGGTCATAATAAATTTTATAATCGTGGAAAATTACAAGTATTTATTTCAACATGTGCGCATAAGATGGCGTTTATATCAGGCGGAGTCATTCTAAGTGCCAATTGTACCCTAACTTTTCCTATATCTGAATTGATCTTCATACAGGAATTCCAGAGACCAACGCCACGACCGGTTTCATTCCTTCATTACCTTTCTCAGTGGCTAAAGATTTTTTTTCGGTCACCCCCTTAAAATTCCTGCATATGGAAATTTATTTATGGGAGGAAAAACAAACTTCTAAATACGAGTGGCATCTTATGTTGGTTTGACCTGACGGAGTTCCCTTTGAATTGCAACTGCGTGCTATTTCACGTCTTTTCCCAAATGCTTCAACCCAGATTCCGAATATAGATTCTACTTTGATAAAATATTTCAGGTTAAAAACATTTTTCCCGATTTCAAATTCCTATTTTCTGAAATAAGGCATTACGGACTTACACTATGTACGAAAGCGAAGAAAAATAAAACGTAAAATTGATTGCGCGCGGAAACATTTTGGATTCCTGGAAAGGTTGGCAACAGATGGGGAGGACTGGGAGCCGAGAATTTTCTTTCGGTCGTTCTTACCATTCTGAGGAAAACCTTACCATTGCTATTTGAATCGACCTGTCGGATTTCTTCCTGCACGTTCTGTCACCTAGACCTTTCAATTTCGTGCTTGTCCCAGCCTCTTCCTCTTGGTCTCCTCCGTTGTGCAACGGTATATATTTTCCTTAAACGGTGTATTTGCCTTCTAACTCGGAATTTATTCCTATAAACCCTAAAATTCTGCCAAACAGATAAAAAAATGTACAATTTTCTGGACAAGTCGTAAAAGGAATTGTAAATCGCAGGCATCTGTTAAGTTAAACGGCAAAAAATCAACAGGTACAAACAGATTTCATTGTTCCTATAACGATTGTGGCGCTTCCATTGGATTTTAGTGGCCATTTTTGGAACTCCATTTTAAATTTTATTTCTGAATATTACTTGAGATACTTTTTCCGATCATGGCATAACTGTAATGATATTGCATTGTCATCAAGTTCTGAGATATCCTGAAAATATCAGCACTCTAGCTAATCAGAAAGTGGTCGAAATTTGACTTGCAAGATTTTTTCCTGAAGGTCAAACAAGAAAACGAGCATAATAAAACGTTGTAAAAAATTAATGATTTACTCAAATGCGCGGTAATAGTGTACCATTCGCCAGTTGACGCAAGTCACGGGACACAATACCCATATAACCATTGAGGCACTCGAACTATGTTGCTTTAAATCGTGAATTTCTTTCAGTTGACACTCAATTCTGACAGAGTTCTATTTTTAAATTGTTCTACCGGTTTAGGTAGGTTTTCTTGGAGCTTTTGCAAGTAACCCCGACCCACCTCTAACTAAATTATAATTCCATTCTCAATTCATAATTAGGCATATTCTCATTAATTCTACCCTTAAACATCATTACCCCATTCCCGCTTGCCCTACCTTGCCTCACATTTTTCCTACTAACATGTTTTTTTTATCTTCCCCTCACCGTTCAGTATTCGCTCCATCCAAACACTCTGCCCCCTTTGTATGTCATCTAGAATTTTTCTCTCTTCGCTAACCTAGTTGCTCTTCATCATTTTCCAAAATTTCACCCTAGAATTATCATTTAGCTTGCTTCTAGGTAGATTTATTTTATGTGAGATACATTTAAGTTAAATTCACTTCTTCATTTTCATTCTTTACTCCCCTAAATTTTTATTTCAAAGCCAATACTGAAGGCCAAGACGGATGGCAATTTAATGTAACTTTCTTATTTTTAATCGCAGGTTAACAAACTTAGCGAGAAAAAAATGTATCACAAGAAGTGCGTAATTGTGTTGGACGAATTAATATCAAGCACGGCAAGTTTTAAATAATACCTACCTGCATATATATATATTTTTCTCCCAACCATGTGCGGTTCCCAGCAGCGATGGGCTATTTAATTATTATCATACGAGTTCGAAGTTTCATGTCAAATAATATTTTCAGTATCATGATGTTGACTTAATGACATTTCAGTTACTTTATAAACATAGTTCCCCTCATGTATATTCACTTAGTAACTGCCCTTGGAAATACATATCGTAAAATAAATGATCGCGGAACTACTTAACGATGAAAACAGTCACTACGAAATTCTATTATCCGTTTCAAATTTGAATGTGGGACCTGCGACCTCCACTGAATGCGTCCCTGGAAGATACCGCCATATTTTTTTCCAATCACCAGGTATTAAGTTTCGTGGCAAAGGGAAATATTCCGGAGAAGTGGGACTAAAATAGAAAATGTTTTCAGTAGCGAGAGGTCGGAGGAAAAAAAAGCTGTCTTTCTTTCCTTCGATTTTTGCGTGACGCCACCTCAACGCCTAAGTCGCTTTCCTCGTTCCTCACCATCAATCTTTGTGTGCAAGCCTTCACAAACGATGCGGGCCCGCTGGGAGGGTGGACGAACGCAGACAGAATGGGTGGGGAAGCTGATATAAGGGACGCGTCGGGAGATTCCTATGGAGTCCTAGAGAAAGAAGCTGCGACAGACATGAACACGCTTCTTAAAAAAGTGTCTATTTTCGATTTCCTTGACTTTTACTTTTTCCAGTCTAATTTTTTTTCAGTTTACCGAAATTTGGCAAAGCACCTGTACATAGGGAGTAATTTAAAAAAATTTGTCAAGCTACATCGTGCAATAAAACTAATTTATTGCAGGAGTTTGACAAATTCGTGTCGGAAGTAAAGAAAACAAAGCGTTATCTAACAAATCTATCTATCTAACATATCTAAGCAACGAAACAATAAAAAAACATATTCAGCCCTGATGATGAGCCCCGAGTCGGAGCTTGAAACGTTGGCCGTTATGGATAAATTAACACGGTGGGAACCCCGAGAAGAGTTTATTCATATCTAAGGGACCTTTTCTTCCATATCTGAGATTGCTAAAAAATACTGAAATCATTACAAACAAACGGAACTGGTCATTGGCTTGCCATTATTACAGGAAAATATTATCATTTGCACTTATTTCCAGTCTTCTCAATTGCTAACTTAGCCCTTCTGGCCTTCAGGTCAGCCAAAATTTGCGCTTATGACGTCTTTTTTATATTAAAAATTCTTTTTGGGCAAATTTTGCCAATATTCAAATTTTTACCATTTTTCAAGGAACGGTTGGTCCGGAATCAGTCAGCAAGGGTTCGTTCGTTTCGCCAAAATTATATTTACAGATTTGTTTCCGTAAGGTAGAGCTATTTTTCCGCGCATTTAAGTAGGAAAGGAACCCGTTCTACGATTTCCGATTTTAACAACGATTACCGTAGAATTCCGCAAGACAAGTTCACAGAATTTTAACTGATGAACCGCAAAATTCAGTGATGTATTCCTTCAATCACTGCACTCTGCATACGAAATAGTTCATTTGTAAATCGATAGTGTTTGTTTTTCTATGGTGATAACTTTTTTCTTCCTAGTTGTTCATATCAATGGGAATTTGAGCATATTTGACCAAATGGGTTAAGATCATGGCATGGGGCATACTTTTGAACCAATGAGTGAATACTTTAGGCTCACGCCTTAGAAAAACAAGAGAGAATTAGTTTAGTAAACATTTATATTTTTGATTATATTGCTGTAAAGGCACGCCGAGCTATATCACGTGATATCTTGTGAAGTTGGCTTTACGTTTATGGTGAATGGTATACAAAAATTTTCTTGCCTGGAGGTAATCATTCGGTTTTACGGTTAAAAATGATTGAATTCAACTCGTTATTATACTTACGGTACGCTTAGTTAAGTCTGGTGGTGAAGAAGGATTCACGTACTTAAGTCAAAGTTTTAATAAATTTTCCAGTGGGATGTTACCGTACTCGAGTAATTACAAGTGAATAATTTTGGCACTCTCGGTGAATACTAAAATACTTTCGTGTAAAAACAAGTGAACATTATTAGTTATCATACTTCAAAGTTACGCGGAGTTAGTCAGATTCTGAGCAAGTATTCACGTTCTTCAGTGACCGTTCTACGACATTCTCTAGCGGAAAAGTAACCATTCGGGTACTCGAGTAAATGTGAGTGAATACTTTTGGCACACGCCTGAGGAAAACAAGGTAGAGAGAGGTTTGGGGGGCGGTGAAAGGATCAGAATGGCGGAGCATTGCTGACGCGCCGCTTCAAAACTTTCGTCACGGAAAAGGGGTTGAGTGAAGGTTCTGGCCCCAGAGATAGCGAGGGGAGAGCGCGGTTTGGCAGCGGGAAATAAGAGGGTGGGAGGGGGCAAAGTTCCAGGATTTCGTGGGCAAGCACCCCGAACTGAAGCCCCTTCCCCTTTCCGCGTCTCATCTCGTCCAAAAGCGGTGATGCTACGTCACGGCGACGATGTGGAGGGGAGGGACGGTTTCGTGGACCGATGAGTGAGGAACGGTGTGGGGAGATCCAGCTGCTTGCTGGCCAACACTTCCAACCTACACTGCCAATGTTCCTCGATAGCTGAGTAGTCTTACGAAGTTCGATTAATTAATTTATCTATTTTTATTTATTTACAAGCTGGCAACCCGGCGTTCCTCGGGAAGGATAGTACCCAGCAGTGGCGTAACTATGGGGGGGGGGGATGAGGGTATAGATTCCCCACCAGAGCCTCAGAGAAACAAAAAAAAAATTATAACTACTGTAATAATAGATTTGATATATAATAACTGCATTTGCTTAAAGTTAAAATGTAAGTACAAAAATTATGTAAAATAATTTCCAGGCATGTCATTTTTCATAACTTTTCCCGGACTTCCCGTTGCCTGGGAAGGGGGATCTCCTCCCCACCCTCCCCAAAACATATGCCTAGTTACGCCACTGGTACCCATAGAAGTGAGTCATCCAAAGCAGAAATGATGATGGTATAAATATGTAACAGCGAACAATGAAAAAAAACGATTTCCGAATACCGCACACGGGATCAGTTTAAACCCCGCCCCACGACTTTGATCGTAATGTGTGTCCGTACGAACGCAGACCAAAAAACTTGACAATACATTTAGGGCCGGTTTTATAATGTCTGGTAAAATTAGCGAAGTATAAGAACTGGAGTTAAGTTCCTCGCGTTGAAGAATATATTACGAAACGTTATTCAGAACTACTTTTGCTTACAGTAACCCACAAAAATTCTTCAGTTAAGATTTTGGCAGTAACATTTTCCGGTTAACGCTAAACAGTTATTATTAAATCGGCCCTAAGTGGCCTACCGGAGAGTAATTTATTTCAATACTAAGAGGCTGTGTTCGGGAAGGATGGTACCCAGAGAAGGGGGAAACTTGGAACTTGGAATTCATGGTCACATGGCAGGATTCTTAGCTAAAGGACCAAAGCAGGTATGATGATGATATTCATGTGTGACAGCAAACGCTGAAAAAAAAACGATATCCGCATTCCGCGCACAGGATAAACTTATACCCCGCACCATTACATTGATCATTGTGTGTGTAGACCAAAAATGTTGTGTAAAGGTATACCCCAGCAAAAAAGTTTGCACCGGAAGGATTAATAGTTAAGTTTTGAATCCTTGGACTTTGCCTTCAAGAGTGTTAAGCGGTTCGCTTGCCCGGCAGGTTTTCCAACCACAGAAGTTGTATGATGTGACGTAACAAACGGTAATAAGAAAACGACGCAAAGGACGCGTCGGAAACAATCAAAAGTAGCACTACAGGCTTTGGGAGATAGAGATGTCGTGAGATTCCAACCCATGCAGCCGTATGGAAATACTTAGCGGACAGACAAACAGACATAATTTTTTCACGTGCATAGATTCCCTCGGCACCAAAAACAGCATATATTGGCTTTTTGCGTCGGGGTTTTTCTACAAATTAACAATTACACGTACATAAAGAACCATTTCCTAGTTAGGGGCAACCTTGCCAGAAGGGACTCGAAGGCGCCACCTCTTGTTTGGCAAGAGACGTTACCCTACTGCCTCCGAGGCTGATAATGAATTATTAATGCTGTGTTATTGAAATGTTATTACGGGTAACCGTCTTTCAACAAAAGATTTTACTTTTGATTAGTGCAACGGAATTATGTTCCATAAGAGTAGCCTCCCATTTCTTCTCAGCGATTCTATCCTCAGATCTTAACAAAACCTTGGCAACGCAACACAATGTGTACAATGGACGAAGGATATCGATGCTTGAGGCCCGTATAACGCTTCAGTTACTGATACCCCCAAATCCAAGGCCATTCACAGGATCATCTCCTTTCATAATAATAATAAAAATGCTTCGAATTCCAACGGGCTCCCCCAATCACTAAAATTGATAAAATATATACGAAACATGTTAAATGCACCAACGCCCTGTACCACACCCAGGCGTCCACGACCTATTTAAACCCGTAGAACACTTTTAAAATTATATTATTTATTAATAGTGTTATTTATGATAAAATTATTTGCTGCCTTCGTTGGCGACGGAGTTAAGTCCTTGTCTGCCTAATGCCCCGTTCACATTACGATCGTCCGAGCCGTCGTCCTAACGATAGTTGACCGAACTAGCCGTGTGAATGCAAGTTCTGACTATAGTTGACGTAGTTCCGAACGTTGCCACTTTACTATGGTTAGGCGCTGGGAGACCGGAAACGGAAGCGACAAGAGAAGGACGAAAAGCTCGTTAAGCTCTATTATTTTCATGGCTTTGTCCTAGGAAGGAAGGAAGGAAGAATGTGAGCGGAAGAAAAATTATTCGGTAAATACACGTTGAAAACAGTAACATCTTGTCAATGCAGACCTCAACAGCTTTGCTAATCATCAATTTCCCGTTCACTTTAGATGTCAGCACTAGAGAGCAGCACAGGTTTCAACCGTCGTAATGTGAATGCACGATAGTTCCGACGACGGCTCGGACGATCGTAATGTGAACGAGGCATAACCGGAGGTCGTGGTTTCGAGGTCCGCCTGGGTGTGGTCCAGGGCGTGGGTGCATTTAACGTGTTTCGCATATATTTTATCAATTTTAGTAATAGGGGGAACCCGTTGGAATTCGAAGCATTTTTATTATTATTATGAAAGGAGATGATCCTGTGAATGCCCGTGAATTTAAGGGTATCAGTAACTAAAGCGTTGTAAGCATCGATATCCTTCGTCCACTTTCACCCTCGTTAAAATCAAAAGCAACCCTGCCGACCCAGATCCGGCTCAATCAGCCGGCGACTGCACCGCATCATCGCCGGGAAACTCCCGGAGTTAATATCCGCTCGTTAGTTAGTAGGGAACCTCATGATTTCGGCCATTCCGGTGGCGCTTTTATAGCGAGATACCAGGGAAACGGCTGCGAATGAAGCAGAGCGATAAATGTGAGTGGTAGAGCGTATATTGAAAGGATAGCATCTCTCCACATGTTTTCGTAACTTAAACCCATTTGTGCCCAGAACAATTTCTCGTTGCGGTTGTGAATATACATAGGAACGTTGCTCCTATGGTAATCTAGTGAAAAATATTGGTGATACGTCAGTGGTTATATTCAGAATAACACGTGGCCAAATTGCTACACTGGGTGGTAATGACGTCAGAATCTATCATTGTTCAACTTCTACGAGTTACTTTGATGTAGCCAGGGATGGCAAGTGAAATCAAATGAAAATGTTTCATTTCGATCCGGAGGGAAACGAAAATACTAGGCCTAGGTTTAGTTTACTTCCCGCACGAAATTTAAATCACTAAGGAGTTAAGTTTCGACCCGGGACGAAACTTTATTCCCGGCAACGAAAATAAATAAATCGAAACTCCGCTGCTCATAGTTAAGTTTCGATCCCTGAAGTTGAGTGGATGGGGATATGAAGGAATAGTTTTGACCCATTGCGTTCGACATACGTGTAGAGAGGTTAAAACATCGAGCTTAAAAATCGAATGGCCAGTTTGTGTTCTCCGTTCTCCTGTTGGTGGTAATAATATGAGTGCCCCATGCATTTAATGGCGGTAGGCCGAACCTTTTCTTCATTAAACCATACTTCTTACTCGGTGTGCAGTGATGAATCATCAAAGCAATCAAATTTTTGGATGAAAGAAAGTTAAAATAGCGTATGCAGTTCCGTTTCGTGTTTACTTTCAGGATACTTGGATGTAATTTACAGACATTAGATGAACATATTGAATTTCTGCTTGCGCCCGTCTATTTCCTATTTCGACCGGTTTCAAAAATAAACTAATTTTATTTTTTTAATGTATTTCAAACTTCAACCAGGACTGGGAATTATTTTGAATACTTGTATATTCAAAATACATTTTTTAATTTGTATTTGGTATTTCAAATAAAGATTTTTTGGTACTTTCCCATTTAAAATAAAAGATACATTTGTAAAATATTTTTTAAGTTACTCTGATAACACTGCTGAGACATTATGCTTCAGAAATTACCTCGTTTTCGTTAGAATCGTTTTCTTCATTTTTGCAACTATCCATATTGTGCCAATCAGGTTATATTTGATTAAGATCTCGCAGGTTTCCTAAAAATGTATTTTGTATTTTTAAATTTATTTAAAATACTATTTTGTAGCATACCCAAGTCAAAGGTATTTTGTGTTCTGCATTTGAAATGCATTTGGAGCGGTATTTTGTATACCAAATACTCCTCGGCGCATATATTGCCCAGTCCTAGCTTAACCCATTCACTGCCAAATTTGTTTTTTATATTTTTTTACTTTGTGTCCGTCTACATCCCAATAGTTAGGAAAACACGCATTTTGAATCTCACGACCACGATGTCAACCGTGAGCCCCAGATGGTGCTCGAGGTGTTTGTGTCCATTGTTCCCTAGTGACGCACATTTGCAATGCAAAACGTCGATTATACTATTGCATACTATCCAGGAATGAAGAAAAATCGACCCAGTTGGAGAATAGCCATAGCGAACAACGTGTTTTATGCTGTCAAAAGTCACCTTTTCCCTCTACGACCAAAAAACGACCCTGAGCGGAAACGAGATCGTGTGCACATGTCAATGCATGCACGTGATCACTTCATGTCTCCTTTCATTAACGACATCATGTTGGAAGACGCGAAGGTCCTGTTTCTATATATTTTGGTCACAGGTGGCGCTGCCATGTAGTTTAAAGTACCGGGTCCCCATTTGGAGATCATGGTAGTTAATAGGTTAATCATCGCCGATGAAGAGGTGGCATCGGAAGCTGGACCTGCCACGGGTATGTAACCCGGTGATTATTGAGGTAGCAGCAGCAACAATTTATATGTGGCAATTCGAGATAAAAAATGAGTGCGGGTTTTCTTCAATAGTCTCATGTGCTCAGAATGTTAGGATGTAGCCAGATGGATGCGGTGGGCGTAAATGGGTAAAATCTTCCTCTCATCCTCCCAGTTCGATCAAATGCTATGACCAGCCGGTTAATCAAATTATTCGTGTTGATGGGAAGCGGGCCACGTTTTGGTTTTAGTGCTGCAAATCAATTTATTTTCACCACCTGGAGTTCCAATAAAAAGTCCATTAGACACTTATAAAATGTCATCTAGGCTTTTATCGTTTCCTCTTTTAGGGTTACGTTTTCAAGTGGGCTCTTTAATGCGGTTTAAGGATATTTTTTATTATATTTACCTCTCATCAATAGCTTCAAAAGGCTGCGTTACCTTTTCCGTGTGCCTCAATAAACTTAGTAGGACTAGTTCCATCGGAAAATTTACAATTTTTGAGGGTGATTTGATCATTCAGTTTTTAATAACTCATTGATATAATATATTCAATTATGTAATTACATCTAATTTTTATTATTCATAAACTTGATCTATTGTCTTTCCCATGATAAAAATCGAAATTTATAGCATATTCCCCGTTGATGAACTTTACACGGCCCCAGATTAACGGTTTGTTCCGCATGGAATTTTAAATGAAACTATTTCAATCCTTTTCAGGCGGGCTATCACTCTGGATCATATTTTAGATAAGATCTGTACAGATTACTGACCAAACAGTGATAGGAATATAAATTATAAAATTTCCTTATCTTAGTTTTGTATCGGACCTGAAAAAATCGATCAGACTTGATTAATTAGTTCATCAGTATGGTTTAAGCTGTATCAGACCTACTCTAACCTAATTATACGTGATTCCTGAACAGGCTCGATCCTGTTGGATCAAATTTTACCAGTTAAGGATGGTAAAAATCAAATTACGAATATCGCTCTCATAAGTGTAGTCTCTAAAATTCCGGTGAAATCAAATGATTTTTTTACTGCGAATTTATTCCTATGACGCTTGTATTTTCGCGCCTTTCCGCGTGACTTCGTGCGAAATCGCTTTTATGCTGTGACCTACGAACGGATTTTGCACACCCTTCGACTCGAGGTATTCTGATTTTTCTCTTTAACAACCGGGTACACCCTTTTTAATCCGGGAAGAACGAAGCGCTGACAATCTAATCCTCGCCTCATTGAATTAATTAAGCCTCGAAGAGAAATCCCGCGAGACTAAGAACTCCCCTACGTACTTATAGGACGGTGATAGGGCGAGGGGGTGATAAGGAAAGTGTATTGCCCCACGATTATCACCTGAAGGGGGGAAAACGGCGTGAGGTCGTTAGAGTTTGTTTTGTTTCTCGACTTTTATGAAGGAGGCGAGAGTTGGGAAATTCCCTTTCCGCTTGAGGGAAAAGTCATTCAAAACTTTCAAGGGGAAAAAGTTCATTTTCGAGTTGTTTCTTTTAAGAAGGAAGGTTGTTGGCTTCTTGGGAGAATGGAAGAGACCGTCCCAATCGGGGAGTTACCAGGGATTCGCAAAATGAGACTGAATATTCTTAGTTTCATTCGCTATAATCGCTTTAATACGGGTAAGTTTGATTTTTCAACTCGATTGTTCTCATGTCTTTTTACATGTGACTTCCTTCCTTTATTGGGTAAATAATAGATTCTAAAACAATGCTTTTAGTGTATGTCATTACAATTTTTTTCCATCATATTTCATAACCGTTAATATTTCCAATATGTTGTCAAAAAAGAATTTTAAAAAATTAGCATAAACAACTCTACTATAAAACAGGGATTTTCTCGTTAGCTGTAAAGGATACAGTAACATTTTTCTGAGCCTGATAAGAGCTCTGAATAAATTACTTCACTTACGGTGAAAAACGTTGGGCGCATATAATACGATTCATATGTTATTGTATATTCTCAACATTCCTCTTGCTTTCATTCATTTGGAATGTCAAGGAAATTTTCGTCATGATAAAAAATTATTCACCATATTACAAGCTCAATTTGTATTTCACAACAAGGCTAACGGTTTTAGATTTTCGTTGTATATGAAGTAATTTATTCAGAACTCTTGTCAGGCTCGGATAAAAATTATTAAATTATTTTTAGCTCTCGAGAAAAAAGTCATATTATAAAAGATTTTTTAATGTTAGAGCGTAGGTTTCCGTGGCGATGGTTTGATCTCTGCATTTCTTCAGGGTTTTCTTCCGCGTCAGCTTGTTTGTGGACAACAGTTTCGCTGGCTATCCTGCCAACATCTTAAGGTCGAAGGTGTGAAGACCTGAAGACGCTGGCAGGATAGCCAGCGAAACTGTTGTCCACAAACAAGCTGACGCGGAAGAAAACCCTGAAGAAATGCAGAGATCAAGATTTTTTTAATATTATTAACTATTAATCCAATTTCACCTTGAAGCAATAGTTTAATTAAATTGAAGCACCGATTATTTTTCCTAACATTTTGTTTCATTGATCCATTTTTTTTGCTAATGTCGCGAAAAAATACTGGTCGAGCGCGAGTGATGCATCCTTTTAATATTAGGTTTCCTGTTCCGCTATTTAAATCGTCAGGTGAATTACGGAATTTCAAATAATAGCTGTAGCAAGAATTTAAGAGAAGTATTCACATCTCCCACCATAATTTTTCAATTAGTCTTTTGTTTCTCATGTTGTAAAACAGTTAGCGGAATTGGGTATAAAGACCCACGAGCATCGAAATGATGAACTTCAAGTCTTTTCGTTTTTAAAAAGGTGCTGTTTCGTGTTGAGCTGTCCCGTGTTGGAGGTCATAAAACCAGGGGCATTACGGTTTGGAGAAGGTGGAGGTGTAATGACTTGTCTGATTTATGACGTGCTTCATGTATTTTTACCAGTGAGCCGTAAATATAAAAAAGCAACAAGCCCCTATGGGAGGAAAAGAGCTCCGGAAACAAAAGAAGTATTTTTTTTCCTCCCACAAATCAGTACTTGAATTTCTTGACCCTTCTCTTTCTTGACTCTTAAGGTCAATATTCTTCCATGCCAGCGTTTGTAGTGAGGGAGTTAGTCCAAGCGACGAATTTCATATAATTTTCATGTAAATTTCAGGATTTGAGTGCTATTTTCAGGCTCAAAGAAAAATTATTTAATTTACATTAGTTCACGAGAAAAACGTTGCATTATAAAATATTTTTAAACCTTAGTAATTATTAATTCGCTTTCAACTTGAAACGTAGTGTTTTTAATTATATAATTTAATAATTTAAATCCTTAAATCCTCAAATAAAATGTTAACACTTGCCAAAGACTGGCTTTTCTCCCTAGAAATAATTGAACATTTATTTTGATGTTATTTCCTTTTAACACTCATGTATTATTTACTGCATTATTATTTCCTTTTATTGGCATACGTTTTTGTTCAATGATGGTGGCTCACTACTGGTCCTATGACCTTGGAGACCACCTAAAGCTCCTTATCTTTGTTGTCTTTGCTATTCAGCTGTAAAATCAAAATGTGGGAGTAAATAAAATTATTAAATAAAAATTAAAATTATTATTTCACTTGTTTACAATTACAACATATTAGTAATTATTTATCCACTTTCACCATTCACCTTCTGATTGCACTTCATCGAATAACAACCACAGAAATATGCATAGGTAGAATATTCACTCCACTTAATTACTACAATCAATTTACATTATAACTGACTTATCCTTGTGTAGGCATTCGCGGTGTGGAGATTTATCGAATAGGTTGACGGGATATGCCCCGCATGTGTCTACGAAGACGACAGTTTCGCCGGCATTGCAGGTGGCTTCTTCACTTCATCGACCTAAAGAAGCCGGCGCCTCTCCGCTGAATAATTGACTTATGGTGGTATATAGGTGCACCTGTGGTAAACAACCTGTGTAGGAGTCCCATTGTGTGAAGTTCTCTTGACGAGAAGGAATGAAAAGAAAAAGGTGGCCCTTGCGGCCTAAAATAGAACATTACAACCATGATTCTTTAATAAAATCAAGAAACAGTATTTTTTTTCAATTCATGTGTTTATTGAAGGAGCGAGAAGAAAACGTTACTAAATTATGGCTACGAGCCAGATTAGTAATGTGCAAAGAAATTACAAAGAACGAATAAACACCACACCTTGTGGTTAAATATTTAGTAATATTTTTCGCTATTGTCTATGGAAAATAATCATACTTTTTAGTGTCGTAGAAACAATTCAGCATTCTTTGAGGAATAAATGTGGAATAGTGGACGATTAAACATTGTAGTAGTTCTATGAAGGTAGGTTCTTTTAATAGCTTTATAATGTGGGTTCTTCATGTTATATTTTCTCAAATTTCTTTGGAAGGAACGAATTTTTTTGCAGATTCTTAATTCGTTACCAATCCAAGTGTACAAATATTTTTAACTAGCACTTGTCGCGAAAAATTCACGAATCAACTGTGCGAATTCATGAGTAACTTGCTGGAAAAGTATTCTTTAGTAAAATAAAATAAACACTCATTCAATGCATTGTGTGTAACACTTTACGTATTATGGTATTTGCTTTACCCAATTAGTCAACGAAAAAAACTTCACTTCTACTAGCACTTCGTACACATTTATTCAGGCTCCTATAGCAGTACTTTTGTAGGCATTGTAAATTTTTTTTTCATGCTAGAATATCCGTGTCATGTTGACTAAAACGGATATAATGCTCGTTATTGCGTAAGAAAAATGGCCACCATACTACCGTACTCCTTTGAGGACATTAGCAAATTAATGCTGTGACCGAATTCAATTCACGTTAGTTGTATGAAATGGACCTACTTTCGACTCAATTAGCCTTATGTAGCATTTTGAAAATACTTGCATTTACTTTTTACCTTTCTGTTGACTTAAGTTGTTCTAGTGGTGAAGGTTTTAGTATCTTAATACATACAAACCTTTTTGCTTATATCTTATTGTATGAATAACTTAAGAAAAAATATTAATAACTTAATGAAACAATATTTGATGTTTTCCCGGTTATTATGTGGATGAGCTTATCTCGCGATTACCGCCCGGTTATAAACTTCCTTTCTGCCGATGTGACTTATTTTAGTTTACTTAATGACTTATTTTAGTTTAAAAAAACCTTAGCATCTGTATCCGAATCACTGTCCCCAACGAGACCGATACAGGTAACTGGAAGAGATTCGAGAGACTCCTTTGAAGTTTTTCAAGGTATTTCCTTGAAAAAGCCAACAGCATCGATCGGGAAACGTTGAAATCCCAAAATGTTTTAACTATATTGACAGACATCGGCGAAAATATTAAAGAAGATTTAATAGCATATGCCTTGAATATTTGTTTGGAATTGAGCTGTCATGTCAGAACCTCTTTAATTTACGCAGAACAGTCTTGGTGTGGAGGGAGAATTTATGTGGAAAAAATATCCCGTTTCCCGACGTGAGAATTCTTTTCCTCGAGCCCTCTCCACAAGCTAGGTTTTAATGGTATTAACTTTCGGCGCTTCCCTGTGTTACTCATCCCACTGGTACGCGGCCAAAGTGTTAGTGAGTGCCTTTGGGATGCTCCCAAAATTCCGAAAAATTACGCCACATCATCACGGACGGCACTGTGCTTACCCTCCTCGCGGTGTTTTATTCTGCTCCCGCTCGGTTACGAGCGAAGGGAAGGAAGCCGCAGGTATTTATTCCGTTTTAAATGTTTTTTGTTGTTTTCTCTTACAGTCTTTGGTGAAACTTGGTCTCCATCGCTACGTTTTTCAAGACAAGCTAGCCCTGCTTAAAGACGTCAGGTTATCGAAAAAATGAAGCAGTCCTATGGAATACGAGAATGAAACCGTTAAATCATAGCCCGAAATCCGATATTCTTTTGAGGAATTTGGTAATTGGAAGTGAAGGCTAAATTGTGGCAAAAATATTTGTCCTTCAGCCATTCTCTACTAACAATAAAATTTATTGTTTGAGGCGTAACTTGGTGAAAGCGATTCATAATTAAATTAAAAAAGAAGAACTTTGTGCTTTCACATTAATATTTATTCACGACCATGGTTTCAACGTTAGACGTCGTCATCAGACGTCATCTGATGATGACATCTAACGTTGAAACCATGGTCGTGAATAAATATTAATGTGAAAGCACAAAGTTCTTCTTTTTTAATTTAATTACTAACAATAAGTTAAAAATAACGCGAAAGTTTTCTGGTCACTTTTAGTGAATTGGTGACGTGTTAGATTTATGTTCGTCAATTACTAGACAACCTAGTTCTGCGTAAAGGCGTAAGGCTATCGAGAAAATAAAGCGGTCCTTTGGAATACGAGAATGGAGACGTTAACTCGAGGCCAAAAACCGCTATTCACTTCTTTCAAATATTACAGCCAGAAACCGCTTTTCTCTGTAGATATTCAATAAGCGGAAGGAAAAGATAAATTGCGACAAAAACTTTTCGTCATTCATCCATTCTCTCATAAGTTAAAAATAATGCGAAAGTTACCGCCTATTTTTCGTGAGTTGGTGACGTCATTAGAGTTGCAGTTCATTAACTCGTTCAGGGGAAATCGTTCAGGGAAATTATCGGTCACAAGAGTGTAAACAATAGCGTGCTACATTTCCGATGTGTGAGGTCGAGGAATAGCGGAGGTAATGTGATCTGCTCACCATGAGTTTGTGAAATCATCAAGTTATTTGCGAAAATGGTCGATTCCGTCGATTTTTCTCGCAATAGCTTTTAAATCAGGCGATGGTTTGAGAAACTGAAAAATACGAACCTCTTTTTTTTAACTATCAGAGTCGATACTTAAAGAAGTAATTACTGAACCCATTTTCCTCAAGTCTCTCCAATTGTTTTATTATTCTCCTCCACCCTTCGATGTCCATCAGCTGCAGGTTTGCTGTGTCGTCTTTAACCATCTTAAACTTGGCCTGTCTTTTTTCTTTAGTGATAGAACTTCTCTCTCGTTCTTTTGCACAATCTTTCTTCTTCCATCCCTCTTATGACCTAGCTTCTCTATTCACAAATCGCTCTAATCTCCGCTTTAACGTAACTGACAATGTATTACCTCACCTTCAGTTAATCGATCTTATTAAAACTTATTTTCAATTCCTTTATAACTTTTTATCTTACTTAGTATTTTGTGTTGAAAACTCTTGGGGGCACTTTCATCTGAGCTCATCATGGTCCTTGTGTCTTAACCGTTAGTGACCGCTAGTCGGACCAATTTTTAATGTAAAATCCGAAAATTCCAACCAGATGGTGTGGAATTTGTCTACATTGAAATAATAATGTGCAATTTCCCATTAAACAAATATAAATATAATCTTAGTTGTGTCCACAATACTCTCGGGGTAGAAATGGTGATAAGTGCTAATAATTTATACTAATTTTGCGAGGAAGGAGTGGGGGGACGTTTTAAACTTGGTATTTCTTGTAATTATTAGATCCCTAAAAACTTATTGTTTTATGTCGTAGTTAAATACGTTCTCCTAGTTTTCGCGTGGAAGTTTTCATATGGCTCCAAATGATGAAGGCTTGGTCTCGGTGGATTTGTTCCCAGAAATTCGTAAGCAAGTATTTTTCGATGCCGTATGGCTAACTTGTTTTCAACTGCTCTCTTTAAGGCGAGGCAATATTTTTAACACCGCTTTCGAGTCGATGAAGTCAGCTGCTTTTCAGGATAGAGGCCGTGAGCCTTGGGCTAAGTCCAAGTTCAATAAGTCAAAAGTGTTATGGAACCAATGCGAAATTTTTACCAAGCTCGTATGGCCACGATATTATTAGCAGCAACCGCTTGTTAGACATGCATTATAGTGGTTTGAATTTAGTTTGTTGTAATAATTTTAATGCCATCCCGTTAAACATGAAAAAACGTGTAATATTTACATTTTTACTTCCGAGTCTGTTAGTGATTTTGTATCATTTTCTCTAAGCACATTTGAAGGCTAACACGCACATGTTAGATTATTAGTTAAACCCCTTGGTTAGTTTGGGTAGATGAGGGTTGAGCTCACCCTAGACTTAGCTACAGGCGAGCAAATTTCATTCATTCAAAGAAGTGAGGAAGTTTCTTTTCTATGGCCACCTCGCACTTCGAGAATTGTCTTTGGGAAAGTCCATAGGCTTCATCCGGGATGTGAACCCGGGATCCTTCGGTTAGCATCCAAGCGCCCCGCCTACTCCCTCTCCATTTAAAAGCTATCTGCTTGAAACAAATTGTTGCGTGCTGGAAGAGCTGCTGGCGTATCTGACTTACAATCTATTGGTCTGCGACGATAATTCCGGCTGTATAGTCACCTAGGGCTAGTTTCAGTTTACATGAGGCAGCCATTAAAAGATAGAATATAGCTTTGTTCACCACAATAAGGTGGCGTAACTATGAAGTTGAATACTTGAGAAGAGCGTTTCGTGGTTTACGGAAATTTAAGGCCGCTATACACGGTGAATGATCATGCTGAATGGTCATGTTATCATTCACGGGATCATGTGAGCAAAATAGAGCGTGTTCTAACTTTTTTGAATGATCATGCGCAAGACGGTTCATTTGCGAATCTTTTCGCTATCCATGGCGTTTTCATTCGCATGATCATTCAGCAGGATCATTTGTATGATCATTCACCATGTATAGAGGTCTTTACAGCGGCGTCACTCGACTTCGAATAGTTATTAGTTGAGGAATGACCTCTCTCTCCCAATCTCGCTGCGCCACTTACTTGATCGTCCTCGTATACTCCAGGGACCTATTAGGTGCGGAATCGGGGGAAAGATTTTGACACCATCCTTATGGCCCTCGCCATGCGTCTGAGCAACTGTTTCGAAGTGCTGCTCAGGTGGTCCCCCTGATCCCGGTTGCGATTATTTACTTCTGATTTGACTACAGTGAACTTCTTTATGATTCGGTCCGTGTAACCCAGAGAATGATTAGGGGTAGGTACCACCTCATCAATTTATACATTTTTACAATGTATATATTTGGTATAGGTGCTAGTTTTGAATTTAATTTTTAAAATTACTTCTCTTTCGACGTTGATTCAACTTAAATGATAAGAATTGTATCGATGGGATTTTATAATTGTGCTGTTTTCATTTATTAGCACGCGCTCTTATGCTCTCAACACATGTACGCCAAAGTTATATTTAGTGAATATTAATAGCTGAGTCCACCTCAGGTGGTATACCTGAGCTCGGATGCGATTGTTTACTTCTAGCTTGTTGAAAATGTTCTCCTTTATGACCCGGTCCCTCTAAACTAGGAGACGAGCCACCAATTTCAAACTGTTTCCAAAATAATGTGTGTAATTAGCCGCCTTCCTTACACCTTCCCGCCTAACCGTGACGTCACCGTGCCGCAATATTTCCGCGCGGGGGCAATTTGCTGCAAAAACTTGGCCGCAAGTATGAGAAAACCGTGTGGACTCAACCTTGGTAACGGCTCGTGACCGCGGAGGAAATTGTTGATATCGGGGCGGCTTTTTGGGAGAGACTCCATTGACCTGCTTACCCTCGGATTGTAAAAATAGCCGGTTTAAATGCTTTTTGGACACTATCTCGGCTTTTAAAATAAGGTGAACCCCTGGTTACGGGGATAGCTTAGGGGGAGTGGGAAGAGCGAGGGGGATGAGGAAGGTTTAGTTTTAGAATACGGGGCCTCCCCTTGCTCTTTCTTCTTATTTTCTCATACCTCTCCTCGATGCCTTGTCTCCGGAGGTGGGATTTTCGATTCATTTCGGTGATTCGATTCGTTCGCTTTGGTTCATACCGGTGACTCGTTCTTTCGAATCGTTCAAAATTAACCAAACTGCACGAGACTGGGAAATTTAAAGGAATTTCACTTTCAAAATAAATCGCCGGAAGTAAGCTTTTCTCTGCTTTAAGAATTATTTACTCGACCAAGACTCCAGAAAGGACTCGACATTCTGCTGATAGTATTAGTAGTTAAACCTTCTTGTTTTAGACTTGTGAACAGGTTAATCTTCATATAGTTAAACCTACCTAAAAGGCTACCTATAATGAGTAGCTACCTCCATAAACTGCCATTTTTCCTGTAAATGGTTTCCATCTGCGGTAATCCCTTCATTACTTTTTTCTGTAATTGATGTTTTTGTATCTTTTTTATGAAAAGTGTACCTCTGATCGTAACCTTGTTTCTGAAAAACCGCATGAAATTATTTTAATTCAAAAAATTGTCATATTGGTTTTTGATGTCATTTTCTATTACATTATTTAAAAGTTTTTTTAGAACGTTTTTTTGCGTATTTTCTTCCAAGTGAGAAATTTCAACAGTAATCCTGTGTGTGAGTAAACAAGTCTTTGCTCTCTTTTTCTTTTTTTCTGGTTCGTTGTAATAATTTAATTCGCATAGTTTATATTTATCTGTATTGTTAGTTTGGTTTATGTTGTTCATTGTGCTCATGATGTGCGTCAGGGTTACATTGTAAAAGATTTGAAAAAAAAACAATCATCGCCATAGTATCCGATTTTTGTGTGTGTCGTTCGTGAGTGAACGATTCTCTCGTGAATGAGTCAGCTCTACTTGTGTGTCGCATCATCTCGTGTTCCCCCTCTCCTTCGTCTCCTCCCTCCCCTTTCACCGCTTTCCCCTCTCTCCCTCTCCTACCTTTTCTCTTCCTCCTCCTCCTTCCTTCGCCTACCTCCGTCTTCAGTTCCAACGCGAAGCCCTTGTACACCACTTCCCTCTTCACAGTCCCTCCAAACACGCGTGGGTTCCATTCCCCTGCAAGAACGTGTGTGATGATGATGCAAAATCACATCTTTATGGTCTAGTGCTTATGTGTATATTTTGTGAGCTTGTGTCCCAGCTTGTTGCTCGGCCTCATTGAGCTTGTGGTCCAACCTTGTGATCTTGATCTCCCGAAATTGTATAACCACGAGGAGGATCCGTGTGAATATGATGCAGCGTTACCGTGAATCAGTGATTTGTTACGGTGGCTCGCGAGCCAGGCCGTAAACCAGTCTCTTCCCGTCCTGTCGGACTTTCTTCACGTCTACAGTTCGAGTGAGGATGAGTATTATTGCTCTTCGAAGGAGTTCTTCTCTTCGCTTCCTGCTGTCCAAGGATTTATACTTTTCGGCTCTCTGGGCGGAGTCTTCGCTCGTTACGAGTGGAGGAGCTGGTTATTGTGCCTTAGCCAGCGGTTTTGGAATTCGATCATTTTGCTGATGAGCCTTCCGGACCGGCAAGTACTACAAAACTCGTGACTTTCTAAAATTTTGTTTGATTGAGCCCTCGTCCATGCTCGAATTCATTGAAAAAAGATATGGTGATTTGTTTTTTTTATTGCATAATCGCCTCAGACCACACCGAAATACTGGTGTTTGGTCAAATTCAAGTGGAATAAGAGTATGGTTTTCTTTTTTCGTGTGCTTGTTACTACAATTGAAGCTGTGGCTTTAAAAATCAGCATACTTTTACTATCCAGGAAATTTGAGATGGTTATTTTTCATGCTTTTGGGGCTACTGCAGGCGTTATTTTCGACTTTTTTCGTGTAACTGGGCATTATATAAACTAGCGCGTCAATTTCGGAGGAAAGGTGGTATTTATGCTCCGGTAGCTTTGCATAAAGTGATGTATCTCTTTACAGTGGTGTAAGTTCAATCAAAATCACTGGTTGAAGCAGGTTTCGGGTTGAATTGGTGGTTAAAGTGTTACCTTCGAATCCCTGAATAACGAATTCAAAGCGCGACGATTATTCCGAAATAGTACGATTTCGGTGCTCTGTTTGCGGCATTTCTAAACAAACAATCCGTAGGCGTTCAGAAAGAGGTAGGCAGTCTCGACATGGAATCTCTCACTAACCTTCCTTCATTGCCATTTCCTCTTGTCACAAATGACCTTAGCCGTCATTCTCCTCACCCTCACGCTCGTGGTAATGGTTACTGGTGGTAATGGTAATAACTTCTGCGGGTTGATGCTTCTGTCATCGGAATAGCCAACCAATTACAAGCCCGTCCTGAGTGGCTCTTGAAATAGCTTAGGGGTTGGCATTGTAAGACCTTAGAGTACAGACGAACCGTCCAGTATCACGTGTTTCGAACCGGTAGGTTCGTATCTTTCCGAATTTTTGCTATCGTAATATTTATTTTCACACAATGTTTGCCTCTATGAGAATAATATCGCGATATTGCCCTGTTTTTGAGGAAATTAGTGGTGGAAACCTTTAAGGACTATATATTTTAGTTTTGTGTTAAATTGAATTCTGCTCTTGACAGTGGCGAATGATTCAAGCCAAACTTAGTGGACGGATGATGAAGAAAGGCAAGGCTGGCGTGGAACAATGTCATAGTGTGATCAATTCTCATTAATTACTCTTGTTGAGGTGTTGACTAATGTAGTGACTGGGAATAACGAAGAGCAAAACAGAGCTCTTTGTTGATTAGATATTCCAACCGACTGGTACTATACGCTTGGCTACGTACACGGTCTGGAGTTAACCCCGGCCCTGACCTTATTAATTTGAAATTACATTTTGACATAGTTTTATCTATTACATTTTCGAATGCAACGACTTCATACTTAGTTGACTAAATATTCTGCCTTTGATGTATCCGGTGGCATACTTTGGAAAACTGAGTAATTGCTCCAGAATTTCCAAGCAGAGGAAAATGTTTGGATAGCACAGGCTAAGAGAGCGAACCTGGCCATTTTGGTCTTGAAAAACATGCATGTTTCCTGGATGATTTGTAAAAACTGAAACTCGGATCGGATAACATTTTGCTGCGTGAATATTTGTACACTAATATTATATCAATGTGTAGATATGTATTCAGGTTGATTTCTCAATGATTATCGGATATTGTTCGTAATTTCTATCGTTCAAATTGGTCCATTGCTTAACAGAGTTATTATGACCTTAGCTCTGGTCTTCGTAGCCGATAAATACAGAGCAGAGTTTTTTTAATGAAGGCTGTCTCAACCCAGCAGTGTCAAGAAATCCCATTATTTCACCATTGCCTGGAGTTAACACCTGTCCTTTTAGGCATATGTAAAAAATGTCCACCACCATGAATGACTTTTGCCAGTAAATGGTTGAAGCTTATGTGTATTACGGAAAAGAGCAGGACCGAAAGTTTGGTGTTATTTTCACGAGTAAGGATGGTTGAGTTAACGATTTTATATTCCTTACGAAGAGAAATATTTTGAAAGTATGTTTTTTTAGTTTCTACATCGTTGTTTCTGTCTGTAATGGCTTAAAGCCTTCGGCAGCTGAATTATAGTCAATCTTTGACCTTAACGCATTACTTTCTACTAATTGCTGATAGGATAATAAGCTGAAAAAGCCTTTTTCTGGTATTTACTAATTCAAATCATATATTTCCAAGGCATTATTAATTTTCTTGTACTTAGTAGTCAAATAGTTTAGTTCTAATGAATAAGTCAATTCCTTTTCCATAAGAAAAATATCTCAAAAGTATACTTGTTTGTATTTTGTGGATATATCGTTGTTTCTGTCCATAGAGCTGGCTTAAAAACTCTATCAGTAGAGATCTTAAAGAGTAATTTTCTTCCAATTGCGGATGGAAAAAAGTTGAATGCACTTTTTTCCAGCTGGGGATCGATTTTTTCCTCTCGCCTTTTCTCGTTAAAATTATATTTTTCGTTGGCATAGGCTATTTTTCTTGCTCCTAGGAGTTAAATAGCTTAATTCTAGTGAATAAGTTTATTCCTGTTAGTTAGTATTTTTCGTTTAGAAAATCTGTGTTTTGTTATGATTCTTATTTACATGATAGCTGTCAAGGTTAATTTCCATCTTACATTGATAAAATTAAACCAAGACTTTACAATTCCAAAGCGCAAGTTTAGCGTAGTCTGGTATTTACGCGATCTCCAAGATGGTGTGTAGTTTCTTCCCATCCTTCTTCTCCTGTAACGACTTCATAATAAAGGAACTGGCCTTTAGGAGAAGATCGGCTTCACCTTTTATAACGTAGCCGCATGTATGACGTCAAGAGGTCGTGTTTAATGGGGTGTGTAAATTTATGCGATTCTTCCGTCTATTAATATAGCGCGCGAAAGGTTAAAGCAGTTGTGTCGTGAGCACTTTAACGTGCGCGGATGGCGTGTCGTTGTTTCGCGGTGCTTTTGTTTTTTTTTAGGTCGTATGGTGGTGCACCAAGCCCTTGCCTGGGGATACGGTAATTCGTTTTCCGCCAACAGCCTTATGCAGCTGCTCTGTCGTTGTCTTGCTTTGAACTCCCCGTCTGGGAGGACGCGTAATATTTTGAAGCCGTAGAGACCCAGTTTTGTCGGAGCGTCCACCCTCATCCCTGCTTAGAATCATGGTGCAGTGTAATACTTGTTTCCGCACCATTTCCTTATGGCTCATTTCCTTGTTGGCCTATATATCGTCAAGGTTGAAATTCCTCCGGTCCTCTCGCGTCCTCTGTAGTAATACATGTTTAACCTCCTTTCTTTAGGGATACCTTACGCGTAAATGTTTCAAGCCAGTGGAAAGCCATCGGGAGCTTTGAGTTTACTAAATATCAGAGCCCAAACGGGATTTCCAATCTTGCCTCATTAAGTTGACGTTCCACCATGGATTTTGCCATAGCATTCGGTTTCTTTCGAGTTACGATTAGATGCTGTTTATTGAGTTGCTCTGATATTATCTACCACTTTGCAATGAGACATGTTAATCTTCCGTTTGAAGGAAAATCTTAAAAGCTTATGTCACATGCTAGCGGAATAGACGAAGGGAATTTATTGCTTTTCATTGAATTACTCCCGTACTATATACCTCTTTGCAAGATACATGTTTATCTTACTTTGGAAGGAGGACCAATTAAGGTATTTTTCTCATGCTAGTGGAATAGGCATTGTGATTTTTGGGTGTTACACCCCTCCAAGCCTAAATAGAATTTCGATTTTTCTGCTGCAACTGTGATGTTTGACCGGGGTTAGCATCGAGATTCTTTCCGACAGGATGAAATGTGTTTATTCACGAATTTTTTCATATATTACTATTAACTTAATTTAAAGTCTTGAGGAAAGCGCACTACGCGATAGTATAAATATGTAACGGACAAAATAAACACTAATTAAAACATAGGAACACATAGAAAAGGACACTCACAAAAAAACGTTCAAACGTTTCAGCGGGTTGACCCGCTATCGTCAGTGCTGAAGGTGAACTGCTGCAGGCGGATCCTCCAGAAGCTCTCCTTGGTGAAGTAGTGGGGGTGGAAGAAGGGGAAGGGGAGAGGGGGGGAAGGGAGGGTAGGGTTTGCTTTGACTATTAGTGGGCAATGTTTAGCCCGGGCGTTTCAAACGCCTTTTCAACCCAAATATGTGCCATTTCCCTCGTTCTCACCTCGATGATGGTTGCCTTTTCTGGCAGAATTTCAATGAGGGTTAGGGAAAAACATTTATCGAAAGAACTATTGTATGAGGCAGTGTGAATGGGGATGGGTTCATGAAAGGGGGGGGTTTTGCAGGAGTGCCTGTGGTTGTTCATTCGGATGGATATGGGTGTGGTGCATTCTCCTATGTAGTACGAGGGGCAAATATTACAAAGCAGCTTGTAGACAACGTTGAAGGAAGTACAAGACGGTATGGAGGAGGATCTATTGATGACAGGTGAAGTGGTGGGGCGTTTTTTGTGAGTGTCCTTTTCTATGTGTTCCTATTAACTTAATTCATATGTACCTCTCTTTCTCTACTAAATCATGCATGTATATCCTACTTTCACAGAAGAAAAATGTAGAAGTTTATATCTCAAGCTAATGAAATTGACAGGAAATCATGGTCTTACAAAATTTAGTTTCGGCTCTGGAGAGCATGTTTTTTTCTTGTCGTTACGATTTAATGTTGTTTCATTAATAATCATTTTACTTTTAATCTCATTTAATAATATCTATAGTTATTTTTTATTGTTGAATATCAAGAGTAGGCGTGTCATGTATAGATATCGGAAAAAACGTCGGTTAATTTGAGCAGGTTTCGTAGGCATAAGATTTAAAAAAATTCAAACCCACCATGCAATTTCAATCGTGGTCCAGCAAAAATGAGATTAAATCAAGGATAGCGTCTATATTATTTCTAGTAGTTATGTAATTGCGAATTATTTCTACTATTTTTAAAATAATATTTAATTAATCTTCACAGTTTTATAGCCTCATTTCCCCAAGAATAGCCTGTACCTCATTCGTAGAAAATTATGTAAATGTCTAATCCAGCAGCTTTTGATTTTTTATTCTAGTATGGATGTGATAGCTTAGGATTTTGTTACTACTTGCACCTTTGATCCTTGTTGCACTACGACTTGCACCTGGAAACCTACTTTTGCCCTTTTGTATTCAATCAGTCGTAAAGATACTTTTTTGATAAAAACTCCATGTGATCTGACGGTCTGCGTTAGTTATTTTTTTCACTACAAATTTTACGCTTATGTTCCATTCTCTTTCAACATATGAGAACAAAATCCAGCCCGCATAGTGTCATCGTGCTCCCCGTCTGTTTACAGCCTCCAAAACTGCCCGCTTTGTTCTCCATTTTTTTAAATATTAATATCGCGAGTCCATGTGCAGGGTTGCCTCCACCTTGATCTGCTTCCTCGTCTCTACCCCGTGGTGATGGGAATAGCGTTGAATGCGGCCCATTGCGCCTCACGCCATTCTCTGCGCGCCAGCTTCAATTGTCCGCGGCGGGCCGGTGTTTCGCGAGCCGTCAACCAGGCGGAGTTATAATTCGCGATAAAGGGGACTGCACAGAGGAGGCACAATTCCATCCCACAGAAAGTTGATTTCTGTTGCCACTTCGGTCGCAATTTAATTTTTCAAAAATGTCCGCAGCGCGGTGAGATCCACTTTTATTCGATCTTCTGCAGTATAATGTTTGTCATTGCCAGGAATAGCATTGAAGAGTTATGAATTTGATAAATACCACCGTTATGAATGCAAATTTCGGTTGAAACTCCAAATGATACCTTATTTTTCCGTGAAACTCGGACCAATTTGTCCGTCAGCGATGCGAGTGGCGACTTTGGTAAACCCATTTAAATGCGCGGTGGGCGGCAACATATTATGAGGAAGGCTTGAGGGTCCTCTTTTTGTAGTACTCGTGCCCAATTCCATCCCATAGAAGGGTGATTTCTATTGCCATTTCGGTCGCATTTTAATCGTTATTCAAAAATGTCCGCGGCGTGGTGATGATGGTGCAATGCGATCCAATTTCTCCCATTATTTTGCGGTATAATGTTTGTAATTGCGAGGAATAGAATTGAAAAGTAATTAATTTGATAAATCACATCATCATGTAGGTATATAAATTTCGGTTGACACTCCTAATAATGCCTTAATTCCCCTTGAAACTCGGATCGATTTCTCCGTCAGCGACGCTAGTGGCGACGTTTGTAAACTCATTTAAATGCGAGTTGATTGACATGAAGAGGCCGTCTTGAGGATCCTCTTTCGTAATATTCGTGAGAAAAGCGTTGAATGCAGCCCTTTACGCCTACCGCCGTGCTCAGCGCGCCAGCTTCAATTGTCCGCGGCGGGCCGGCGTTTCGCGAATTTTAATTCGCGACGTTTTAATTCGCGACGCTCGAGCTCCATTCAGTTGCAGTGAGGCGGGGACGTAGAGAAGGGGTGGAATCATTTTGGAAAGACTGCTGCTCTCATAATTGCTCGACATGTGCTGCCTAGCGCAGGCGTAATTCGTGGGTGGCGAGAGGTTTCCAACCCAAAATTGTGTGCCAGTATGTTTAGCCAAACAAATTTTTTGTTAGAGTAGTGGCGGATGTATATGGGGGGCGCCACCCTCCACCTTGTGGGGCCGCCCGCGTTGCAGAAAATTGCAGAACCACGATTGTAACTTTTAATTCCATGTGATGGCATTGTCATGTATGCGGGGACCATCACTATGCAGAGGTGTAGCCAAGGGGAGGTCCGGGGGGTCCGGACTACCCCCCCGAAATATAAGAACAAAATTATTTCCTTCATAAAAGGAAACAAAATATTGAAAAATCATGAAATATTGTTACAAAATATTTTTTTAATGAAGTTTTTTCGATTATGAAAAGTGTTCAAATTAGTTTAAAACCCATTACTTAGTACCCCGTTTTTCAAAAACGTTCACCCCTGGTTTTGGACCCCCCCTCCCCCCGAACGAAATTCATGGCTACTCCTCTGTCATCATATCTGCTTTGTTCCTTTATCTAACTATTCTTCTAAGTGACCATGAATTCTAAGTCCCAAGCTTCCTACATCTCTGGGTTCTACCCCTCCTGAGCAGGGCCGGGTGTCCTGCTAGTTTACTAATGAAAAACAAATTACGGCGCATCGCGCCCATTCAAACAACACGCAACACAATTATTTTAGTGCCGATATTCGGAATAAATAATTGATCTTAACTCATCGCCATACTGTGTAGCTTTGAAAAACGATCAATAAACTAGCTAAGTGGGAACATAAATCAAGGATCTGCAGGACGGAGTGAGGCCGCTTCTATATGAAGATCTGAGTGTAAGAACCGGATAATGACCAAGATTTCCTGAAATGAGTTTTCCGCAAACTCATGAAGTCCCTCCTCTCCTTCACCAGCAAGCAGTATTATATTCAGCTGTAAATTACAAATGAATACCCTAGAAGCCAAGGGATAAAATTGCAATTTTTAGAAGGCTTGAGGTAAGTGTAGGTAATGGAGGGTGGGGTACACAATAATGTTGTGACAAAGGGATACAAGTGAATCACTGATAAATATATAGGTATAGATTCATTGATTTACTTGTCTCCATTAGTTACAGCAATATTGTGTATGCCTCCAACCATTAGCTTTACTTATCTCCAAAATTATAAATATTTCTCTAGTACCCCTTGGCTTATAGGGTCCTCAAATAAGTTCAGCAGAGATAGTTGAGTTCCTACATTCTACTTTCCGAGTGGGAGAACCATTATTTTTTTCTCATTTTCAAGGAACCAGATCTGTGGTTATTATCTTGTTCATTTCGTAATGTCTTCATTAAGTCGCCTTTTCGCTTGGAATGATAAACAAAGATATTGTATTTCCCACTACTTTAATTGTAACAGCTTAAAATTCGTGTTCCAATTACTACACAGACCGTCAGCACCGAATAATGTTTGTGTAGCAATCGAAATACGTGTTTCAAGCAGCTTTAAAAAAATTATGGGCATTACGATATCTTTATTTATCATTTATCATTCGATGCGTTGTTCCACGACATCTCTCCGCTAAAAGTAAACTTTTATCGCATGGATTCAGGAATGGAAGCCGCGTTTTTTTTTCACATCTCCCGCGCAAGACGTTGGTCAAACTTCGCGTGGCGCTGAAGCCTCCACGGCACATCCCGATACTAAATCCGAAAGCGTGTGCGGGAATTCGCACATGTTAAGGTTACGTCACATCTTCCTGGCGCGCGCCGGGGACCACTCTTCCCTTTTCCGTTTTACCCCGCCCCCGCGCGGCATCGGCGGCCGGGGGAATTGGGTTAAACACGTGCGGGCGAGGCGGGTGCGGAAGTAGGGAGAGAAATGGGGAAGTTTACCCTGTTTACGTTGACGGGAGCAATTGAAGCCAAGGGCCCCGGGAGTGAGGGGATATTTCAGCTTCCGAGTATGAAGCCCCGTTCGCAACTACTTAAAATTGGTGTTCCTCTGCTCAGTGGCGAAGCGAGGGGGGGGGGTTTGGGGGTTAACCCCCCGCCCCAGAGCTCAGAGAAATTTTTAAATCTAATCCATTTTACTTAATGGGTTAGTATTACTTCTATAAAAGTCTTAGAATTTGTCAAATATCCCTCAGAAAGCCGTAAAAATCGCCATTTGGAACCATTAATCCAAAAAATTTCTGGAGGAAGGCCCCCGCAACTCCCACTTACCCTGGCGGGTATGCAATACCCAAACACCCCAAAGTATTAGTTGTGCCTAAAACCCCCCCTAGACTTAATTTTTGGCTGCGCCCCTGTCTCTGCTTATAAGGGACCGGGCCGGAATGAAAGACATATTATTTCTGTTAGTGATGTTTTTTCCGGTTTGACCCGCACACTTATTCGTTTTGTTCCCCCACGTTTTATTTTTTTCCCGAGAAATTTTTATCCTTCCCTAAGAAAAATTGACCACCAACGCCCACGAACAGTTGGGCGATAAAGAATAAATACGCGGGTCACACCCTGAAGAACATCCGCAACAGCTACAATAGCCCGCTGGAGCTCCTATCAAGAAACTTTCTTATAGAATAAAATAAAATAACCTTGTTTCATATCACACTTTATTGTAAATAATAAAATAAAGTGTGGTATAAAACAAAGTTATTTTATTCTATAATGAAGCCATTCCACAAAGTAACGCCTGAGACCGTGTCTTACAAGAAACTTTCTTCCTGTCACAGCAAAAATCGCTCATCATTCGTGATGAAGATTTTAGAGAACTTGCAATAGTTGCAATTAACTGGGCGTAACTCGGCTCATTATGAAACAGAATAATTAATCACATTCTGCTTCAATCACAGTGAAATCTGCATATTTTGAAATCGATTTTAGAAAACTTGCGACATTTTTTGTGTCTCTCGATAGACTTTACTATCTTCCTTGCTTTTGGTTAATTTCGGGAGCAATTGAAGCGTAGGACCCCAGGAGTGAGGGGACGTTTCAGCTTCCGAGTATGAAACCCCGTTCACAACTACTTAAAATTGGTATTCTTCGGCTTATTATGAACCAAACCTGAATAAATGAAATATCGTCACCGTAAATGTAAATAAATTTTTTTATAAGAATTAGATTTTTATGCTATTAGTCGCAAAACCTCGTATTTCGTAAACTGCTGAAAATTTCAATTTTAAACTGAATTTAATGAATTTAAAAACCAAAACAGTTATTTAAATTTTGTATGACCAGAAAAATGACATTTTCTGTGTTCGTCCTGTCAATTTTGATATTTTTGATTTACGAGGTTTTACATTTAAGGTGATGATATTAAGAAACCTAAAAATGTTTTTTTTTAATCTATAAGAGAGTCCTTAAATCAAAATTTTAAATGGAAATTTCAGTGATAAAACGTGTAAAAGTATTATTCGCGCATGATGCGCATGATGTTCGTTTTGAAACACCCGATGTAACGGTCTTGTAGTGTTGCTTTCGGGCGTAATTGAAATAAATAAAATAATTATATGAATTAATAAAAATATTCTTTCTGTCACCGTAAAAACCGTGCATCAGTCGTGACTTAGAGTTTAGATTACTTGCTATAGTTACGCTTTACGGGGCGTAACTCGACTCATTATGGAACAGAATAATAATTCACATGCTCCATCTATCAGAGCAAAAACTGCGTATAAATTTTGAAATCGAGTCTTTAAAACTTAAGTTTTTACGTCTCTCGAAACACTAAACTGAATTCGTTACCTTTGGTTAATATTAAGTTAAGCTTTTATTTACTTTTAACTGTCTTAAGTAGATAATATATATGATGTGAATAATTCCTCGCATTTTATCACTGAAATTTCCATTCAAAATTTTCATTCAAAAATTCTCTTGGAGAAATAAAAACAATTTTGGGCAAGAGAAATACTATGTACATTTTGTCAATGGATACTTACAATTAGATCTGAATTTTTAGTTTAACGTCATTAAGTGGGTTGCTATACATTAATAAATTGAACTTAAAAAAACTCTCATAACTAGTTCAGCGGTGATTGGTGGAAGAGTGCTCATCGACACCCGTCTCTCATTATGCGGAATAAGGAATGTTGTGATGTTGGATTGGGCCGTATGCTACACAAGGGCCATATTTCGGGATGTTATTAACTGTTCATTCTCGTCAGCGTAAGCGTATCGTACGTTGCGCTCTATGCCTCGTAGTCTGCCATATGAATTTTCGGTCACCGCAGCTGTAATCCGCTGGCAGCGAGAGAATTTCAATGGCTAGGAGACTCAAAAGAGTCCTCGCCGTGCGTCGTTCCATTGTGGAACGTAACACGCTCATCTAGTACCCTTTCAGCAGTTTTCTTTTTTCTACGTCCAACGCTGCGTTCGTTTCTGGATTACGTGTCCTCTTCGTACGTGACGCTAGTATTTGCAGAGTGGTGGTGCTCGAAGGGTCAAGAAAAATGAAGGTAGAACTTTCTCATTATGCCCTCATGTTCTTCGCTGTGGCTCAATTAAAATCTGTTTTTAATGTGGAACGAAACTGGTTATGTTTTAGTGAAAGATTTTTCCGAACGACATTATGCAGCGGCAGGGAAATGCATAGAAAATGCTAATATGGATGTATTTTTTAATTTTAAAATTAAGTCTTAAAAAATCGTGTTTTATTCGCTTCATTTCCTCTCCTTAGCCAAATGCGTCTGTTGACTTGGACTATTATTATTTAAGAATTCTACCGATTGGGGTAGGTTTTCCATGGAGTACTTGAGAAGAATTCTTGGAGCCTCCCTTTCCATCAAGCACTGCCCTTTTCATTTCGCAATAAGACCTATTCCACTTCATTCTATCTAAAAATCCTATTCTTCTCTTTCCTCTCCCTCGTTTACCTAATATTCTACCTTCTAACACCGTTTTCAAGATCCTCTCTCCGCTAAGTACTCCCTCCATCCATACCTTCTCTTTCCGCCGTATCTCATCTAAAAGTAACCTCTCCTCACCCACCATATCCAGCACTTCGTCGTTCTTCCTCCTCTCCGATATCCGAGGGAATATCCAAGCGAAAAAAAACGGAACATTTTTCGTTAGAGAATTGTGAGTGAAATAAGCTAATACACCCTCAGCATTTAGTATTTATGCTGCCGAACCCTCTGAAATCATAAAATTTACTATGCATGCAGCTTCACCTTACGGAATTATACTCCCCGTCGTTCTCACTGCAAGGGACCATGAAATTGACGCATTTTGTATACGCGCATACTATTGGAGTACCTTGAATATTTTCCGGTTGTGCCTTATTGAAATAATTATATTTTTGTTATTCTCAATATATAGGCGATGAATTTTATCATAAAATATTAATTGGCTGTAATTATAATTTAGGGAAATAATAAGTCATTCGTTCTTCAATCATTTCGTGCGTATTAATTTTATAAAGACGTAGTGAAAACAAGGAATCATTAGTATGTGAAGTTGAGAACCCGAAAAACTCATATATTAATTGTCGAATTTTGCAAAATTTAGTAAAAACTTCCGATTTCAGCATTTGGTCTGATCAAAATCCCTTCATACATGTATCAACTAACTGTTATCCAAATGCCTAATTGTGATAAATATAAAGACCATATGTATGCAATGCATGTTTATTGTAAATATGATGGCGAGGGACATTAATACTTATCTCGAAACTTGCTAATAATTTATAATAATGGAAGGGTTTTTAAGTGTGTTCACAGATTATAAATTGTGTAATTACATGAAAAGGCCAACATTATTGTAGAGAATTCAACAGCAGGACTTTATAGCAGACACTACATTTTCAGGACTCGCAGTGTGGAGAACAACGGATAGTACGGCCTCTGTTATCCAATGCTTTCAAGGTCCAGTATCTCATTGAATGTTGATCTTAACCCCCCCTTGTCAGTTAGCCTGGCGGTGTCTCGTAAGGTGTGCTGCACATGCATATCAAGGCTCTGAGGATGGCCAGGATGTGTTTCACCCGTCTCGTCACGTCTTCATTCTCCGACTCCCTTTCACTTGGGGTCCTTCAAAATGGCCTACTCTATTTTCTCCAGGGTCTCACCTCAGGATCGAAGGTCATCGGCGTGCAATTTTGTACCCTTAAGGGGCCGTAAAAGAAGTCGTTTCAACCTTCGCCTTACATTCACATTGGGCTCTAGTAGGAGTGTATGGTCGTATCGAGCGGGTTAAGTATAGGGGTTCAAACACCCCAAATTTTTCAGGCGACACAGTACACAGATACAGTCAGTTTAGGTGAATGGATGTGTAATCCTCCTCCCCGTATACCCCGCTGAAATGCATTATCCTTGAGGATAAAAAACTAATTTTGAACAAAAAAATCAACCATCGAGCAAGCCAAGCGAGAAATGGGTCACGAGAATATTATCGTTGGCGATTCATATTAAAAAAATAATAAATGCCTTTTTGGGTTAATAGTAGAAGCTGCCTAATATGAATGATATGCTGTGGAATGCACCAAATAAATGATGGAAAAATTTCGCAGTAATTGATCCTGGTAAAGTTTCCCCCTCCTAACCTCTCTCCGACAAATTTTTCTGGATACGACCTTGTTGGAAGGATTGAGGGTATTCGTGGTATACCTAACTACATGGTCCGAATTTGTACCAAGAGAGAGTGGTGTTTACCGATGGATACATACTAATGGGCTTGATTACTAACCGATACAAGGGAATTTTATAATTCTTGATATTTAACATAGGGAGTGTAGCGCTTTACCGTGCGGAAACGTAGACAATTAGAAAGGAGGACGAGAGAAGACAAGAGGCGTTTGAGAGATGGGTGTGGCAAAGAGTGGAGAAGGTGAAGTTGACGGAGAGAAAGAGTAACGACGAAGTGATGGACAACGAGAGCGATTTTAAATTAAATTAATGATTCAGTTGCTGCAAATGACACGTTAAAAGATGTCGATAACGAAATCCTTTTAAAATCAATAGCACGAATCACCTTTCGAACTAGCGGGAAGGAATCATTAAATCATTTATTCGTATCTGTTTTCTTTGGCTCCCACATTAGGTCGATTCAATGACAATCCTAATTTTTCAAAATGAACGAATGAGAATTAAATGAACCGATCATGGTTAACGATGCATTTGAAACAGTCGATAAATTTACCTTCGAATTTCGTTTGCAATAATAACCCATCGTACTAGCGAGATGGGGTGGCGATTTCTTTTTTTTTTGCTCACATGTCTTCGTCTGCCCCCGTATCGGATCGATAAATTAACAGTAGAGAATGATTTAAATCATAGATTCTTCGTATTATGAATTACATCAATGTTTCATTTGCTATTACGATACACCGTGAGTTTTTGATAATCTATAGCAAAAATCAACCCTTCATGTGTCATCATATCCTTCTTATAACTAATGTTTTCGTAAGCACCAGTATTTTATCGATGAATTAATAGTGGAGAACTGTCTAAATAATTGATTCTTCGGATTGTGAATTAAATCAATCGTTCAATCGCTTATCTGTATCTTCTCAGGCTTAGTATTGTGGAAGTTCAGTTTAACGTCAATGGAATAAAAAATCTGAGGATGAGATCACTTCGTCGAAAATAGTAGTGCCTTAAAATACATTGGTGGAATTTTTTGTGGATAAATTAACTATCGAAAATTTTCGGAAAATCATAGATTCTTCGGATTTTTAGTGGTGTGATACTTCAGTCGCTGTTACGAGGCTCTGAAAACTGTCGATAATCGATAGAACCTGTAAGAAACTGTTTTGGATCGATAAAATAACAATAGAGAGCGAACTAAATCATAGATTCTTCGGATTGTGAGTTACATCAATTGTTCGATCGCTACTTAAAATATACCGATCCATCCGAACTCCATCGTCATCGGCCCTGATGACGATGGAAAAGGATTTCATTGAAACGTCAGCAATGATTAAGGAAAATAACGTGATGAAATCTGGAGAATAATAGGGTGGTTTCCTATTATTTTTTTATTGCCTAAATCGTAAGATTATTACTCCTGGTATACGTATTTCACGCTTTTAGATTTTTTAATGACGATATCTATTTTTCGCGGTTAAATGAAAAGGGAAAATTTTCAAGCGCGCGAAAACGCGACGGGTAAGTATGAATGCCGGGAAAACTCCAGTGTGACGTCATTCTGGTTCCCTCTGCCGCAAGTGAGGTGACCTTGGGGCGAGGCTCTGAGCGCTGATACAACGCAGGATGCTAGCAGGTAGCAGAGTACCATGCTAGCTGGTAGCGCTTGGCTTAAATAAGGATTATTAATACCTTATCAAACGAGGAAAACTTTCCGACCTTAGCCAGTTTTAATAGGTGATTATTAAGATATGTTTCCCTGAGCTCTGTGCCTCATGCATGCATTGGTAACCTCAGACGATGTAAAACTCCTATCTACTCGCATAGAAACTAGGTCCCTGTTACGTCACGTAGAGTGGCATCGCATGGGCGCCAATCTGGCCTTTTTCAACTGAGGATAAAATTGACCCTTGCCATTCCTCTAAACCGGTATCTCTAAAACCAAATAATTTGTATATTATGAATACACTAATGGTGGGTAACGAATCGCAATCAATGCCTTTCGTTTTCTTTGATGAAGGAAACTACCCTATTTACTGCAACTATTCGCCGGGAAAAAGTGAAGTCCTTCTCTCGAAAATTTATTTCTATAAATTTATTATCGACTTTGTAATCGATTATCTAACTATCTATTTATATAATCGATTACAAAAATCATCCCTACCTGTGTCATGATATTCAATTTTTTGCGTATGTTTTCGTCAGCACCCGCATCGGATCGATGCGTATCCCCTCTGCTACACCTCCCCACCTCTTGCTACTGCACATCGCTCCGAACGACCGCCATGCGTGACTCCCCGTCCTCGGCAGCCCTCTCGGTGTGATCGTTTACGCTTTTATTGCCCCTCCCGCCCTTCGGAATTGCCGCCGTCCTTCACGCGAGGTATTTTGGGACGTGTCGCTTGTGTGTGTGTTGTCCGCCGTCATATGTTCCCCCATCCCTGCCCTCTTCCCCCCCCCCTTACACCCCTCTCCCCCGCCCCCATTAACGCTGACGGGCTCCACGCTGGACGCATTTGTTTCGATTGGTAATGTTTAGCCTCTCCCGGGGCGAATGTAGTGCGGGAACGTTGGGACGTCGAATTGGTAATCAGTGTTGATCGCCCCTGCGTAGGAGGAAGGGATCGAGGAGTATGGAACGGCTTACATGTGAGCTGTTGTTGTAAGGTTTTTCGTACTGAACTGACTTGTTCATTTTTATACGTCTTCCTGATTGAATTATGGACTCATTTAACATATAGCCAATCAGGTTTTGCGTTTATGAATGTATATTCATTTGTAATATTTTCAAAAAAATTGATGGGGTAGGAAATATATGGATAGGTACACATACTAGAAAAAGGACGAGGATTACGGTGCTGTGGTAGATGGAAAAAGCTGAAAATCAGAGGGATAAAAGGCGACCTGATTAGGAAAAGAAGATTATGTACACAAGGCTAATCAAGTATATTATTCACAGAAATTTTTATTTGCTTTATAGCAAGGGAACAGCCAGAGCATTTTTGACTATGAAATTTTTAATTCTAAGATACCCGAAAGATTTTTATCCTACGCATGGGTTTCCGAAAATTAGTCCGATGATTCGTAGGGATTCCCTTCCGATAATTAGTAAATTTAGTAAGCTACCTAGTGGAATTTTTTCTTTGATTGTACTTAACGCCCGATTTCCACATTTTTTACCATATTCAGCAGACTTCTTTCCAAAACTTTCCGTTTAAATAGCCTGGTAGGGAAACGAGTCGGGAAAATAAGGTGTGGAGATGTTTGGGGTAGAGTAGGGAACCAAATTATTTGTAGAAAATTGCCAGTATCTTTAAACTTACTTGTATGATAGAATTCCACCAGGTTAAGCCTGAAAATATCGCCAAGTAGGATTGTGAAGTTCATGACAATATAAATGAGGATTTGAAGCGTGGAATTCCATTCTAGCGCGAGGATTCTCCTCTTGGCTCATTTTTCCTCACAGCTAAGTTCTGTAACCCACCACCGTAGCGGTTTTTTTCCGCGTTGCTTTGCCATACGCTCTTGACCTTAGCCTCCTTTCAGGCATCTTCCGCCCACTGTAACGGTGCTGGATGTTGGAACAAGTTTCGTAAGCTTGTGAAGACAGAGAGTTGAAGTTAGTCCAAGGTAATTACTCCGTCGTTGGAGGAAATGTCCAGTCAATCAGTCACCGTGCCATTGGTTGTTCCCGACGGTCTCTGGAAGTTCATGGATGACTGTCGAGGCCTAAGAGAAGCCGGAGAAATGGAAGTTTCTGGCAAATGAGCTAACTCTTGGGGTAACTTTGGGCGGGTGTCTCGAACAACCCAAAAACCCTCCTGTCGTCGGATCTTGGGGAAACATTTTTCGTCGAAATGGGGAAACTCGCCGAGTTAAGCGAATTTTCAGTAATAGCGGTAATAGGTCGTTCACATTTACCCGAAAACTCCATTTAATTCACGAATTTAATTAACTAAGACTCACATTTTGAAATAAACTCTTTAAATGAACCCGTCGCTCTCGAATTATCCGTATTAATTTATCTATTTCTCCGAGACATTATGTAGAATTCAAGTCACCGTCTTAAAATTTTCGTTTCACATTTAATAAACACTATATCAAAGTAAAATATTTTACAATTTACAAAATGCTCATTTAAAATACGCATTCGAGATACAATTTATTTAATTTTAGTCTTCTTTATTTACCCTGAGAATTTAAAAAAAAGCATGAGTTTTATTTGACCTCTAAGTGACGAAGCACAGCAATTTTCGATCAGGAACTTATCTATGGTATTTAGAGAAGGCGACCGACAGCTGAGGTCATTTGCGCCCTGAGGGATGGGTATGGAAGGAGAGAAACCTGGTGTCGGCATTAGCCTACTCGTAAATAAATTCGCCAGGGGGACCACGGCTTAACGTCCCATCCGACGGACTTAGTGTTGAGCTTGGATCGCATTCCACACAACACTCAAGCAGGGATCGGGCAGTCTTAGAAAATTCTCTGCCATTGCTGGGATATAAACCCGAGTCCATGGGATGGAAAACCAACACTAGCCACCAATCCAACCCGATTTCCGAATTAACGTTTATCTAGTGCCTATGAGAACGCATGAAACGCATTGTAACTAAATAATGTCATTGGAATTCTAGGAATTTTGAATTTCAACAAAAGGTCGTAATTTCCACCGGGTTATACATAGAAAAACTGTTTAAATTGGTCATTCCTTGATGAAAATTCTTGAGTGTGATATTGCAGGGAATCGAACTCGGCCCCCCACTTAAAAAAAAGTCATTTTTTCGCACCTTTGGCTTAGTCGTGGGTGAGTTGTACCTTCACCTATTAAACCAATCTTCGGGTTTAGTAAAATATTCGCTTGGAAACTTTTGATGACAAAGCTTTTAAAAATAGTTGTCTTACTGCCTTATAAATTTTGTAAACTTGGAAAACATTTATCTTCCCATCGCTGGGTATCTAAAAACCTTAGACCCTATTGTTATGGTCAAAAATGCTCATATTTGCCTCCATTTCTTTTTAACTCTTTAAAGAGTTAGCAGAGAAAGCTTCCAAAGCAAGAGGGATTTGATTATTTCCTGACGAATGGTGTCTGTGAATGTCTCTTGGTTTTCCCACCGGGTTATACACTCCATTTCTGCCGAAGTTTCGATGAAATACTTTTTAATCGTCCTTAGGGCTGGTTGATGCCGAGAATTCAATTCAATAATAAGTTATTTCCAATGCTGCCAGTGTTCATGGATATTTACATATTATTTTGTGGTATTAGACATATTTATTTTAGACATATGGATATTTAAAGTTTACATATGTTTGTGAGCTTGTAGCAGCAATTGTAAGACATATTTTTTTCTGAGACTTTTCCTCCGGGATGGCTATTGGTCCGACATTCGTCTGGGAAATGAGGGAAGCCGGCAAAACCGCATGTAGACCGCCGTGTAACAGTTGATGATAAATGTTGATGCTGCGGAAGAAGTCAAGTGATATCTGGAAGGCGATATCCTGGTGCCCTTTGCTCAGTTGGTGTGGAGTGCTGTAAATTTACAGATCGGAATTAATATACACTATAATGCATTAGAGTTTCTACTAGATTTGTCAACAAGCATATTAGTTTATATACAAATACATATTTATTTACACCGCAAGCAAGGTGTGATGGACGTTTGTCATTTTAGATATTTACTTATTTACTTGCCTGTCTCAGTTCGCGGACGTATATATTATCTGAATCAGTTGAGGCCGGTTCTGACTGGAGGAGGCATAGTTGGTTTTTCCCGCTATTTTTAGGATGGGATTGCAGGTATTACTGATGTTTAGCGCTTTGTCTCTGTTGAAGTTGTTATAGGATAATCGTATATCTATCGTCTCCTTGGTGATTCTATTCCAGAATCCTTTGAAGCGGCAGAGCAGTTTTTTCTCTTGAGCACCCGGTATTAACCAGTCTTGTGGACGATGAAAAAGTATTTCATCAAAACGTCGGCAGGACGGGAGAGCCTTTCCCGGTGGAAAGCCCGCGAAACGTTCACAGCCAATGTTCAACGTTGGGAATGGGGTCATTCACTCGAACATTACCCAAAAGGACTATCTGCAGCGTAAAAATCTTGAGTTGCAAATTGGTCGCATGGCTCGAAGGGCAACCCTAATATGCTCATTCGTGTTTCTTGATCCTTGCGATTAAACAGCAGTTAGTTCCGCGGATGGAGGGTCCGCGAAACGAAGTTATAATTGAGCATCTGCTGATAACTCGGCAGCATCCCTGGGCTCATTAGCTGCCCACTACTGGGTGGATCGATTGAGGTCAAAAAGTCAAACGTTCGGATGGAGGCGAAAAGGGGTCAATTTCAAATGATTATCCTTTGTGCCCCTGATTTAAAGCAGGAGCAGTGTGTAATGAACCCAAGCGAGACTTCATGTTGATTCTAACTTGATCGTGCCTCAAAAAAGTGTATGCAAGTGCGTCCGTCTTGCCGGTACGATTAACGGAAGATGAAGACCAAAATGAAGTCGCGGTACTTCCTAAAAATGCCGATGGACACTGGGAAAATATAGCAAATTGAAGGTTTAAAATACAATGAAAATACGCAACCTTGGTAACTTTTCACTGGAAAATTTTCCTAGGTTTTTCCAGTGAAAAGTTACCAAGGTTGTGTATTTTCATTTCAACATGGATTTTCACGAAGTAAAAGCCGAATCAATTGAATTCATTAAAAAACAATCCTTAGATACAGTTTTGTACTTTATTTTCCGACATGAGATCGAAACTCATTTGGAATTAAGCTTTCACTCGAAATTAATTAACAATTACGTTTCAAAAATAGCTGTCCATGTAAAATCAACTAATTGGTAGTCTCCTCCTATCGCGAAAAGATCGAGTGTTGTGGGTAGGTCATGTGATTTCGGGTTATATATTTTTGACGCATAAGAAGACGCCAAAAATCTCACAACAACGGAAATTTTTTAAAATCATCAGGGGTTGTTTATGTCACTCGTAAACCCTAGGGTAGTTAAGGTGAAAAGATGGGAGGGCGTATGAAATATCCCGGATGAAAGTATTGTGAGCCATGCTGGGTAAAATGGCAAGCCGTGCGCGAAATTTGAATGAAGTGGGTAATAATGATATTTCTTGGTCCTTCGATGGTGTAATAGTCGGGAAACCATTCGGCTATCGAATGTTGGAAGAGGAGCACTCGATGACTTAAAAAGCTAGAGGAAGTTGGAGAAGAAAAAGTATTCACATTGAGTCGTACGCCGCTCGAAACCAATTCTTTCGAGGAGTTTATTCCGTGTGAATTTCACGTATTTCAGCCCACCATAAGGCTGTTAGCATACGCAGGAAAAAACCTTTTATTCACAAGAGGTTATAACCTACACTTACACCAGGAACAAAAAACAGTTAAATCAAACATGAACGCAACCTTGGCAACGCCTTTCCGAACTCCATCCAGGCGCTGCAACCACATTATGCATATGCAAAAAAGAACTTTTTTTGTTAAAACGAATACTCCAACAAAGGCTAACCATTACGAATTAAATTTACTTCAGCTTTACTTTTTAAACTTTTATTCACGTTATCAAATTTAAAAGCCAATAATTAGTACCATAATTTTAAACTTTTATGTATATTAATGCCAAATTTTTGTGTCCTGAGTCGTTCGAGTTGCTGGTATGGAGAAGGAAACGTGGACGGAAAGGAGGAGTAACAGCGAAGTGATAGAATGGGTGGGTGAGGATAGAGAGCTTCTAGATGAGATACGGAAGAGACAGAGGGTTTGGATGTAGCGAGTAATTAGTGGGGAAGGGATGTTGAGAACATGTTGAAGAGGGTTGAATGTTGTGTAAACGAGGGAGAGAAAGAGAGAGAAAAAGATTTTTCGATGGAATGAAAGGGAAAAGGCCTTATTGTGAATTGAAGAGGGAAATCCGTGAGAAGAGGGAAGATTGCCGGAATATATCGTAAATCCCTACCGTAATCAGTGGAATTCTTTGATAAATAAAATGGAATTGAAGAATTTTATTCATATTGAACCCAATTATTAGATGTAGCGTATCTGTTTATCAAATACAGTGGAAATATTAAGTGTGTTTTGATTTATAAACGGTTAAATCTCACCAGTTAAGAGTGAGACAATTACAGCATCTCCGTAGTGCTACCCTATCAGTGAATATTTTCCATAGCCGACCCATTATAATCCAATGATGCTTGTAATTAATATTTACAATGTATACTGTTTCAGCTATATTCTGGGTAGATTTAAACTGCATGTTCTATTGTGTTGTAAAGTTTAATGGCGAAATATGTAGCTTCCACAATAATTTTGTTCGAGTAGAAACTTTTCACATTTTTAAAACGAGGAGTCCTGAAATTTAATTTCTCCCAGTAGCAGCTATGGGTTGAAAAGGGTTCATTGTAAATATTGCCAGTTTTTAATTGACAATGGCCTCGGTTTAAATCTTATTGCATCTCTGTAGGGGCCTAATACCGCAATAGGAGTGTTGACGTGCCAACGTCCATCTATGACTGCGGTGGTAAACCATCCCTTTTCAATCATCCTGGAGTACTTTTATTTCCGTATCGTCCGTGGAAAAAAATTGATAGATACGGGATGAGGTTTGTGGTATTACTTTTCGGCTGCGCCGTGGGACTGTTGCTGATGTCGAGTCAATTTGCGTCCCACTTCTGCCACGTGCAGTGATGAAATAGGCCAACTAGTAATTTCGAATGTTTTTATCGTGGAAATGCATTTCCCACTGGGGATGGATGGGAGGGAATTTTTCAGAATGCAGCGGACGTAGAGTCCGCGCGTAGAGTGCAGCGAACATCCAGGTCACGATGGATGAATAGGAATCTGGCCTTGATTAAATACGTTCCGCAATGAAAAAAAAATCCTCTATACCTCTTGAATAAGCGCGTTTTATTTTGAAAAATAAAGGGAATATCAGCTCTTGTATTCATTGTAGTTCTTTTACTCGGTAATGAAAGTTCAGCTCATTAAAAGAAAAGCGAAGGTAGAACAAAAAAATACGTTTCCAAGTCTCCCCGTTGCGTTCTTTATTTTCCTGATGCTCGGTTATGGACGCTATTTTATGATGAGCGTTGCTAATTATTTGGTGTAGGCAAGTTTTCATTTGGATGCGTTGCTATAGCTTCGTAGGAGAGCTTACAGTATTGCAAGTATAGAAGTTGGTGAATTGCACAAAACGTTAATTTGTATGTATTCCATTCCAGATTCATATTCTTCCTTTCGATCATCAACGTATTTTGAGCAGAATAAAATTAAAACAATAGTATTTAATTCATCACAGCGGTTTCCAAAAGGCAAAATAAGATGCCTCATGACACAGGAAATTTTTCATGGTATGGCCTGAACTCGAAAGTTATCGTCAATTTGCCTGCATCATAAAACTATATGGTGTGTTGATTCCATTAAATACATTTTAAGTTTCATTGACATAATGCTGAAAGTTACAGTCATCGTTGGTTACTACTGAAATGCCCATAGTGTCAGCGAAACTTGTCAACAAAAGCCTAAAGACACGGTTAGAATCCGAAGAAATTACAGAGATCATGTAATAACCATGATCATTTCCCTCATTTTAGTTACCTATATAATAATGATAATATTTTTCCCTTTATTCATAAATTACAAAATATATATTGCAATAAATAAAACAATTTGTACAATTATACGTATAAGTATGTATATGACATATGACTTTGAGTGTGGCGATTTACTCTGTGGAAACATGGACACTTAGGAAGGATAACGAGAAATGACTGGAGGCGTTAGAGATGTGTGATGGAGAAGGATGGAGGTGGAGAAGTGGACGGTGAGGAAGGAACGACGAAGTGCTGGACATAGTGGGTAAGGAGATGAAATTTAAATGAGATACAGTGGGTTGGATTGAGTGCTTAACGTGAGGGGATTTTGAAAACAGTGTTAGAGGGTAAAATGTTGGGTAAACGAGGAAGAGGTAAGAAGAGAACAGGATTTTTAGGTAGAATGAAAGGGGGTAGGGCTTATTATGAATGAAAGAGGGTATTCTAAGAATGGAGGGGAAACTACCTGAATACTTAGTAAATACGCGATGCAAATCTACCTTTATCGGTAGAATATTTTGTAAATATTACCTTATGCTTCATGATTGCCGGTTCCGACCGGAGAATACAATTTTTTGGATTAATAAATTTAAACTTTGTTTTTCCACAGAATTTTCGTTAAATAACCACCTTGGTTTTGTCGGTTAACGTGGAAAAACAAAGTTTAATTTATTCATCCACAATGTTCAGCAAATTCCTTCAGAAACCGCCGATCTTCCAGAAAATACGACCTTGAGATGATGGTCACTTAGGGCTCTAAGCAGCCGTCCATCCCAAGCCGTCTACTAACCATCCCTCAACGACGGATTGCAGATGGGAGTGTCGGTATTACCTCCGATGAATCTCCAGTTAAGACGGGCCCCGTTGATAATCACCGCTCCGGAGACTACTTGACCCGATATGCCCGCGGCCGGAGTGATATACCCCTCTCCCAGGGGCGATGTTTGCCTCACGAGCCCCTCTTTGTATCCACACTCAAGTTGAGCTGAGCGGGAGATTAGGCATGAAGGGAAGGGGATGAGTTTTAGGTTCTCCAGCCCCGCTCACACCACGGCCACATAGATACGTACGTAACCTTCCTTTCGCTTCGTGCGTTAAGTTATCCATCCCATGACATTTTGAGTGTTATACGGATGGCATATAGTACGATTTTGTTTCCAATTCCCACATATCGCAAAACATTCAGAATTATTCAGTTAAACTTTAAGCTTTCTTAATTATAATGCTGAAAGTTGTACTCTTATTTTGTTAGTGTCGGAATGGGCTAAGTTGCAGTGATTCCTTGTCCATTCATGTTTGTCTCCAGATTCAGCGTGAATTTTCGCTAAATTTCAAATTTTATGGCTTTCAGGATACTATGGTTGATGTCATCCGATTTTGAAAAAAAAATTGGATCTGAGACCCTGATATCAGTTGTTGAATTTTGCGCGCAGGGCTAAAATGGTAGTGAATAGGGAAAAAAATCTCGAAAAAATGTCATTTTACGGCCCACCCTAATATGCGTCGTCGTCATGAGTATAGTGCATCGCAACTTGAGAGCATGCAATATTGCTCAAGGTGGCTGTTCAGAAACCGATAGCATTGAAACCCCTCAATGTCCCGAGGATGAGGTAAAACTCATTGAAAATGTTCGAAAATATTGTCTTACGCCATATGGATCTCAGGATTTTGAGAGGTGAGGATCTTCCCCAATAACTTGATGCCTGCTTCGGTGAAAATTATGATGTTATCCTGGCCACCCCTCCTTTCAGCCAAACCATTTGACATTGATTGTATTGAGGAGCATACAGAAAGGGAATTTATTATTCTTTCCTTTTATTTATTTTGAAGGACAGAGTTTAGGTTTTCTGGCTGAGCTACTGTACTTCCCCAACAACTTGATGCCTGCTTCGATGAAAATTTGGTATTATCCTATCTACCCCTCCCTTCAGCCAAACCATTTAACATTGATTGTATTGAGGAGCATTCAGAAAGGGAATTTATTATTCTTTTCGTTTTATTTACGTTGATAGACAGAGTTCAGGTTTTCTGGCTGAGGCATTGTATGCACAATGCATGTACCCTACCCACTACACCAGCCAGCTTACCCCGTTGAACTTTCGCTATATAATCAGAGCAAGGGAAGAGTGAGAAGATGGAGTGTTATTCTTTGCCTTTTAATTATTTATGTTGGAGGGGCAGGGTTCAGGATCGTGGAATGAGGCGCTGAGTAAACCGTGGGGATAGGTGGTTAGGGAAGGGAGAGAGGTTTCAGCATTGGGTTGTGTCAAGCGCCATTCCGTGATTTTTCCCAGAGAATAAAGGGAACTGGATCGATCCTCGAAATGAGAGGAGGTCTTGGATGTGCGCGCCAAACCCTGAACCCCACCCTAAGCAACCCCCCCTCAACCTCCCTCCCTCTTTTCAAAGGCCACTTCAACTCTCCGATACTCCACCCTGGCTTTAAGGTCAGCCCCTTTTTCCATACAGGTGTTTGCAGCCTTCAGCATTCACCCCCTGCTACCCTCTTCGCCATTAGGTCGGAGAAGAATGGTTCTCCCTCTTCTCCCTTATCCTCGCCTTGTTATTTTGCCCTATCTTAACCTTCGGAGGGCGGCCCTCTTTTTCTGGTTTTTAATTTTCGGGAGAGCAGGGAAGCTTTCATCTTGGGATTGGTTCGGTCTAAAGGTTTAGGGTCCCAAGAGCTACCGTAACATAATGGTGTCATGCCTATATTTTTGCCGATTTTCCTCTCTTACTTTTATCACGATTGTCACGGTTCGTATGGATGATGGTTCTCTCCTCCTGTTGATTAGTTTGTAGTTAATGTTTCTGATGATTTGTGTTCTTCAGTAATACGTAATGTGGAAAGGGCTTTAACTTTTCCATCCTCAAAAATGACATGCGTTTTCTGTGAGTAAATATTCAATGATTCCTCGCAGCTTTACGGTAGTGAAAATTACATTTTACTGTGAGTAAATTCACAATAATTCTTCGTAACTTTATAGTAATGCTATTTAAAATGATTGGTCAAGGTTTTGGAACGTTAGAAAATCCGTAAAACAATGGATGTTTCGGTGATTTGTATTCTTCCATTTGTTTTACTTTGGAAAGGGCATATATATCGTGGTAGAGGTGCAAATTTTTCATCCAAAAAATGGCATGCGTTTGCTATAGTAAGTAAATTTACAATAATTCCTCGCAACTTTATCGTAATGGTATTGAAAATGATTGGTTAAGCTACTGGGACGTAAGACTATGATATCATATCTTACCCTTCTGCCAAATTTCGATGAATTTTTCCTCAATTATCATAGTTTATCTCTTCTAATGAGACGTTTATTGGATATTTGCGTAGCTCGCAAGTATTTTCGTTAAGTGTTTACATTTTGAGCCGTGGTAAAAGCGAGAAATTTCCGTCAGAAATTCGAAGTTTTTCAGCAATTCTAATTTAAATGTTCAGATATTTTTGACGTGATACACGATATCATCATCAACTTTTAGTATTCCGAAAATTGGTTCGTCGTTGCTCTCCACTCAATCATCATATCAGCAAGTATTTAGATACTAACATCATTCTTCTGTTTTAAAATTTTCACCACCTATATGCATATCATCCGTGGCGTACCTCTACTATTCTACCTTACTTTGTGCTATTCAACGACTGTTTTCATCAGCACATTGTATCTCATGGTGTAACCAATTGACTTACCCCGTCTTCTTCTCAAGATTTTAGATGACTCCTACATTTGGGAGATCAACGATACCTTCTTGTTAGAAGTATACATTCGCATATGGAGGGGGTAAAAATTGAATTAGTGGGGTATTTATTAACATATATTTATGATTTTATTAACCCTAGCAAAAATTTATGTTTTTATAAGGTTCTTATGATAAACGAAACAAAAATTATTGCGAATATACCTATCATAGATTGTCTTTAAAAGATTTTTTTTCCAATTCGTTAATAATGAAAATATTTTGTGAAAAAATTTTGCTCCTCCAAAATATCACACCTAAGGTTTAAAAAAAAAAAACAGATTATATCTAACTTCCATGCATATCGTAGCTCCCAAGAAGATTTACAAATTAACCATCTAGATAGCTGCTTCCCAGTGCTAAAATTGTTGATACGTAATTTTTTAACAACTATTGTTTTTCTGTATTGTTTGGTATCATTCGAAGATTCTTTTAACAGAATGTTCTGTAATTATTTATTTTTTACTCATGCTTCAAATTAGTTGATTAAATCATTTCGATGAAATATTCTATGTGACTCAGAGTTCAATTGTCAATTGAAGTGAAGTCGGAAGCGGATAAAAGGGGCACTGTGCTATTATCGATCCGGTATTTGCATATTGAAATGTGTTTCGTATGAAAATGAGATCAAAGACCTCCCTCATGGTTTTCGTTTTACCGCTCATAAGCACTTCGCCATCTGAATGAAGTGTAGGCCAAATAGGTCAAAAGAGATCACAGGCGTAAACCTACCTCTGCTGCATGCATGTTTTTCAATCATCTCAATTTATGTTACGCGGATTACTTTGTGTCGATACATCTCTCGCTAACAAAAACTTAATTTTGCTCGTACGATTGAATTGCGCTTTTAGAGCCCCGTGGCTACGGCATTAACATCTCTGTTTATATTTTACTCTTTTTTATAAATTGCGTAAATTGTACAGTTTATAAGTGGTGGATAGTGATTATCTCTAGGGATAATAGTTTAAGGTAACCGATCAAAGCAATTCGTGAAATTAAATAGGTTTTTGCAGGTAAATATGTTCACATTTCACTATATCTTCGTTTGATCAATATATCATTTGGTGAGTAGTAGCCACAAGGGCCTGGATTTTGTAAGCTTTGGTGAGTTTTGATGTCAACCGCTGTGTGTGGTCAATGTTTATCTTCAGGAATATTGATTTAACCATTTCTAAAGGCATATAATTAAAAAATAGGGTAGTTTCCTTCATCAAAGAAAACGAAATGCAATGATTGCGATTCGTTACCCACCAATAGTGCATTCATAATATACAATTTATTTGGTTTTAGAAATCCCAGTTTGGACGAATGGCAACGGTCAATTTTAACCTCATTTAAAAAAAGGTCAGATTGGCGCCAATGCGATTCCGCTCCACATGACGTCACAGGGACCTAGTTTTTATACGAGTAGATAGGAGTTTTACATCGTCTGAGATTACTAATGCATGCATGACGCACAGAGCTCAGGGAAACATCTCTTAATAATCACACATTAAAATACCTAAGTTCGGAAAGTTTCCTTCGTTTAATAGGGGAATAATAATTCTTATTTAAGCCAAGCGCTACCAGCTAGCAGGGTACTCAGCTACCTGCTAGCAGCCTGCGTCGTATCAGCGCTCAAGCCTCGCCCCAAGGTCACCTCACAAGGCGACAGTGGGAACCATAAATACGTCACACGGACTTTTTCCCATCATTCCTACTTAGCCGTCGCGTTTTCGCGCGCCTGAAACTTTTCACTTTTCGTTTAATCGCGAAAAATAGATATCGTCACTGAAAAATATAAAAGTGTGAAATTTGTACTCCAGGAGTAATAATCTTTCGATTTAGGCAATAAAAAAATAATAGGTGCGAAAACGTGACGCGTAAGTATGAATGCCGGGAAATCTCTCCGTGTGATGTATTTCTGGTTCCCGCTGCCGCCCTGTGAGGTGACCTTGAGGCAAGGCTTAGAGCTGATACGACGCAGACTGCTAGCGGGTAGCCGGGTACCCTGCTGGCTGGTAGCGCTTGGCTTAAATAAGGATTATTATTACCTTATCAAACGAGGAAAACTTTCCGACCTTAGCCAGTTTTAATAGGTGATTATTAAGACATGTTTCCCTGAGCTCTGCGCCTCATGCGAGCATTGGTAACCTCAGACGATGTATAACTCCTATCTTCTCGTATAGAAACTAGGTCCCTCTGACGTCACGTGGAGTGGCATCGCATGGGCGCCAGTCTGGCCCTTTTCAAATGAGGATAAAAATGGACCATTGCCATTCGTCTAAACCGGTATTTCTAAAACGAAATAATTTGTATATTATGAATACAGTAATGGTGGGTAACGAATCGCAATCAATGCCTTTCGTTTTCTTTGATGAAGGAAACTACCCTATTATATAGGCAATTCATACAATATGCACGCGTTTAATGTTTTTTTGCTCAAACTTATTGGTCTCAATTATATCCCTTCCTCTACCAGACGTTTGTCCACAATATTTCGTGTCCAATTCACACCTCTACGTTCAATACTTTAAGCCCAATGATAGAAAAATATCAATAAATAAAAATGTTTAATGATTATTTATAGTAGTAAATTTTCTACCTTTCTACGTTTGTCTTTCCCCCACTGTAAAATTCGGTGTGTGGAGGCAATACGAGGCTAGGTTTGTCTACCCTATCCCCGCCCGGCCCGCAATATTTGATGTCGGACGATGTGTAAGGGTTAATTGGGTCAGTGCGAAGGAGCAGGCCGCGGGAGAAACTCCGCCCCACTCTTTTAACGCCTCACTTCCAGTTAGGGTAAGCTACCTCCCCTCTCCTGGAGACCCTTGTATATCCCCACTGCCCGCCATACCCCTTTTATTTCTCCCAGGCACGTAGCCAGAAAGGGGTTGGTGGTAGGAGCATTGCCTATGATTGTATATTTTCCTAATCGTACTGATTGGAAATCCATAAATTTCATTAAGTATATGTAAATATCGTTTGCATAGTCGAAGTTAATGTTCATCTTTAGTTTTCACCTAAACGGTCGTAGTTTTTATGGCTTGGTCTAAATAGGCTTTTGTTCACGCATTTATTTATAGCAAAAAAATAAAAACTTACTGGTTAGAATTATCGATGTTTCTTTGAATGGACTTGATGGTGGGCATTATAAAATTTAATAGCATCGTTTAATGGAGTGTTGGAGGAGAGGTGCATCTGGACTCCTTGGACTCCATTGCGGCCGCTTGCAATAAGGGGCCCGAAAAATTTCTGAGGGTGAAGGGGTCGTTAACTGCATTATTTAAAACGCACGGCCCGACATTCTATGAAAGATTATCATCATGGGGCATTCTATCCTCTATCCAACTATTTTGTGTTCCTTCGGCTTCTCTCAACTGAATGTGCCTGAGTGGTATCCCAATTTTCATCTAACTTATCTTCCCAGTTTTGGCGCCTTGGCGCTTACGTGGAGTTATTCTTGCACGGTAAAAGCTTTACATTTACCCTTGCTTTTAAATCTTACTGCTCGAGCTTTCATTAGTAATTAAATTCGTAATGCATTAATATTTTATTTAAAAATTTGACCGTTAGATTAACTGATTTTCAAATCAAGTGGCTTATAAATGGCAATGACCGTTCAGTGGTAGGTATGTTAATTATCCTGTTTTTTATGTTTTTAATTCTACTCCCACTCTGTTTTTTTTTTTGTTCTTTCAGTAATTAAAGAAAAGGTGGCGAGTGGCTTGTCCAAGATGACGCTTTCCCATCAGTAAATTTTTTTCGCCGTATTGTTACCCTTTTCTTTTTACTCTTTTGTTTTTTTTCCGAGTGAGATTACCATGGCATTACCGCAATTAGTTGCGAATTCACTTGGCTACAATTTTAAGACTTCGAAGTCAATTAACGATAATTGTACTAATGCTTTCAGAATTGAGATTTTGAAACATTGCTAAGCCGACGGAATTGTGGTTTAAAATTTTTATTTTCACCGCGTAAATACTATTTTATACGATTTATGTCGTATTACGATTTTTCACATGTGAGGAAATGTTGAGTTTCTTCAGAAACTCCTCAATGACGACGGAAATATGTTAAAATTGTTTGGAAGATTCGTGATTTCTGTTCATTTTGCAAACCGAAATTAAGAGATGAAAATTTGCCTTGAAATTGAGATTAATCATAAAATAAACTAAACATGTTGGAGTGTTATCGTGAGTTTTTAATTTTATCATAGTAGCATTCCAATTATACAATGTTCCTAACAAAGCCGTTGTAAGTTTTGAAATTTTCATATCATCAGTTGTTGCTACCCTAGTAATCGTTTGGTCATACGCGGCTATATTTCTATTTCCACTCACGGTGTGCCTAGACCTCCGGCAACTTTGCTTGCACCAGAGCTCTTTACGGAATGATTTTTCATTTTTCGAGAATTCATTTTCATTTCGGAAAAAAAATATTGCTCCCCTCGCTAGAAGTAGGTCCAGAGATACAGTCCCTGGGACTTTTCTGAGCTTCGTTCGTAGCTTTTGCCGAGACAGCATGAAGAAGCTCTTTGAACTTGGCTGGAGGTCGCGTAGGCACATGTTAGTCGCATGGGCTCCGTGAACCGTTATTCCTTTGTGCACGCTCCCCCGTGGTATTTTATTTTTCATAAAATACTCTTTTTTTAATATTTACGAATCCAGGTCAAATAGGGACTCTGTTGGAGGATCGCTGTTCCCTTTCCAAATACATGTCATGGCGTTGCGCTGCGAGGTTTTCTTTTTTTTGGCGTTTCACTTGGAATTGGGGATTTTTGCAAGTTTTTTACCGGAGTCGGTGGTTTGTGTGTGAGGCGTACATGTTTGGTTCCGTACATGTTTGTGTATAGATCCTCTAACGGAGGCAGCCGTGACTACGTTATTCAAAACAAACATTTTTTCCACATAATTAAAATTAATGTAATGTAATGTTGACAAAAAAAAGTTTTATTTTCATGTATGAAATCTTTGGTCATGTTGACAAGTTAGAGGAGAAGTGCACAGAATGTGGATAATTGAAGGCCTATATAAGTAAATTTTAATTAAAATTTTATAGCTGTTGAAGCCGATCATTTGACTCACCAGGCGTTCGTAGATAGAGATTGCTTGGTTGGGGTTATTGTTACAATAGATGCCCTGGCAATTTTACACTTCCTGGTAAATGAGTACCATGTTTAATTCGGTTAGGTCGTAAATAAACAATTGAGTACCAGCAGTTTTGGCGTATGCTAATCTAAAATATTTTTTCCTCAATAAAAGGTTAAAAAGAGAAATTAAGTTAGTCAGACAGTGGGTGAATTTCAAATTATATCTCTAAACACAGCTATTTAAAACGACTGTTGTTCCATTTTGATGTATTGAACGTGTTTTGGCGTAATTCATCACATGTACTTGCTATAAACAGTGTTATAATTTCATCATAATGTTATATGATGACGGTTTTTTTGTATTCTATGAATAAGACTTTAAAATTATTGTTGTTTTCTAGATTTTTCCTATACCTACACAAGTTTTACCAAGGGAGTCCACAAAATGTCTTCTATTTTTTTAATTATGAGATTATCAAATTTACAAATACGAGTTACGATATTTTTTTTCTATTTGTAAGCTGATGATTGGAAAAATTCCTAAACATCTAGCTCCTTTTCTTAGCTCTTAATCAGTGACAAATGAATTAATTTTATGCAAAATGTACACGTTTGCTTGTTATACCTCGCGGAAAATAAGAATTTAGCCGGTAACGAATAATATTTTAACTTTTCATTGAGAAGAAATGCAGTGAAAAGTTAGAAATAATTTTCCTTGTGAATAGAAAAAATTATTTGCACATTATTGAGTGAAACTATTCTCATCATTTGCCATTTACCTTTTTGTAGCTTAATAAGTTCATATCAAACGATGTAGTTTTTAAGATAGCTCAGAAGCTTGAACGGTATTTGTTTTAAGCCGCGCTGTCTCCTACCAAATACAGTGGCCTTGCCGCGCTATCTTGTCGTGTTATTTCCAGAAATGAGCGTTTAATGTTCGTCTTGGGCTATCAGCTCGCTTATTTTTTCTTCGAATGTGTGTTAAGGGAGTGAGACTGTTTATCCCGTGGTATCCCCCAGCCGGTCATATTTCTGCTTCTTCTGATTGCTATCCGAGGTAATCACCTAACATCTCTTGGGAGCCTTCCATGAAGTCCTCTTTTTTTCTCATATAGCTGCAACTCTATCCCAATTAGTGAAGTCCCTTCTGGTCTTTTTCTCAGGTAATTAGGGTGACCCAGTTAGTTCCAGTTACAGATTGCGCTGGAGACACAAAGTTTTTGAGTTCGAATCTCGCTCCCTTCAATGTCCTTTTCGTAGATGTGCGAGGGATTTCGCTAAGTTGTCGCTATAAAAATAACTATTAATTTTTTCTAGAACCCAAAAATGTCGTTCAACCATGAATTTACTTTTATAAGAATTTACCCATAATATTCTTATATCGTGATTGCTTGAGTTCTTTTAAACTTTCCCGGAATTTAATTAGAAACTCGAACATTTTTTTGTTATTATTACTTCCTTGTCTGTTAAGAATGTCTCATTTCATCATCATATCTGATGGTACGAAAAGAAGGTAAATATGCCGACGATTATGTATTGGGCGGGAATATATTTGATATTGATTTCATTCCTTAATGTTCTTGTAATATTGCCTGGAGATGTAATTATATGATATCAGGAAATGTGAAGAGGTATGTTTGGACGTTTTTAAGGCTGGCTATTAGGTAATCTTAGGCAACGCTTGAGAAAAGTTGTTTCATTACGATGTTAGTTTTATGTAGTTGGGTCGGTACCTTTTTTGCAAGATTAAATATGGGCTTTACTTGTAAATTAAGCTATTCGTCAACTGTGGAAGACTCTGCAATAAGCGTTTCCGTAGATTTGATGTTACTCTGTGTTAGTCACTTTAGACAACATGAACGACTGCGCTGTTGTGTACCTACCATATTTCACAATTCCTATTTACTGGAATGATCATTAACAGGATATAAATATATATTTACTCATTGAAAAGTCGAAATTTCTATTTATAGAAGTCCTAGTTAGACCATATTTTTAATTGAAAGCTTATTCTTTGAAGAAGAAAAACGAAATAGTGTTAGTGTCAAAACTATTCTCAGCTCGAAAATTTTTACAAATGAAAACATTCTAAATAAAGGATTTCATACCCATTTTTTGCTTCCACAGGTAGTAAGAGTACTGGAAATACCATTTTGCGCGATATCATTATTAACTACCTATTTCCCTTCGAAAAGTCGATTTTGAAGAAAAAAGAGTGAATGAATATTGGCGTCAAAACTGTTCTCAGCTCACAAATAATTACGAATGAAATCATTCTGTATAACGCATACTCATGGTGTTTCGGGAGGAATCTGCAATACTTCAAGAAGTGAGGGGGGGGGGATTTTAAGCATATTTGTCCATTAACATGGGGTCGCAACTCTTTAGTTACTGACTATGGCAACGCAAACATTTTATTGGATGCACTCTGCTGTTACCGTGCAAACGGTTTTTCTAGGGTATTTTCGACATTTTATTGAATACTCTGGATTTTTGAGAACATTAAATTGAACGCAAATGTGCGTTTATTATTATTGTACGAAACAATTTATCACGAAATTATTATTTCGCAAGATTAAGTATCATTTTGCAATATTATTTTGCAAGTTGAGATTATGCAATCGTATTGTTGATACTCGCTCAAATCTCTTGTTTAATAAAGCTCAAATAGAAATTGCTTCAGTTATTTATAATCGCACATTGTTTACCATATTCCTGAAGTATTGCAGATTCCTCCTGAATCAGCTTGTATATTCGTCTTTTTTTCACGGAGAAATTAGGTTTTAGCACACCACCACATTTTTTCAGGCATCCAACCGCCTCTGATACATCTCTCAACGTGCTTCTCTTCTCAAAGCAGATTTTTGTCGTGTGGATCCTTTGTGACCATGACTGATCTCATCCTTCCCCATGTTTGCGTATTCATTTCCCATCTTTTCAAAGGCTTATCCGATTGATTCCCATACCTCAACCCTACCTCATTCTCCAATCTCCTTTTCCCTCCCACCGATGCATTTAAGTCACCCGGCAAAACAGAAGTATTGGCCTTTTTTTTCTCTTTTTATGGGTCCCAACCGAGACATTCCCCTCCTACCGCCCTGTTTGTGTCTCCACCCCGCGCCGTACCCAATGTCTGCCTCCCCCCTCCCACAACGATATCCGCGCACTTTTTCATTCTCCTTATTGAGTTTCCCGCCTTCTTGCCCTTCTACCTTGCCCTCGGTAACCTTGTTCCCGGACCGCCTTAAACCTCATTCCCACATCCCTCCCTTTCCAATACCCTGTTTTATTTTTTTATTCCTCTTTGCATTCGGAACCGGTTTTTTTCCATTTTTTTATTGTCCCTTTGCCATCCCTCTTCATTTGCGTCCTCATATCCCAGCATTCTTGTCGTTTATTCACTCTTTTTTTTCAATGGGTTCCTTCACCTCTTTTTTTAAATTGCCAATTGTGAAAGTTTCTGTGCTTAATTTTGGCCGGAACGCGCCTGAACGACGTTCCAGCACCTCTCAGGGAAAATAGGGTGGTGTCAAAAAATTGCGTTATATTTTTATATTTTAGGGGGTGAGAAGCCGAGGGGTTCAAGCGATATTTTTTTCTAAACGGAGATAAGTACGGAAGTTGATAAAAGAAATATACAAAAACTTTGTGGCCAAAGGACACTAGTGGGTCTCTGTCCTGTGTTGATCGAATGGAAAATCAAATGCTCTACTAAATATCTTGTTGATCTCGCTTGTTTTCTTTACGTAGTTTCAAATATTTATGAAAATTTACATTGTACTGGGAAAATCTCAAGACAATGGCATAATTTTAAACCAGTAATACGTCAGGAAATATGTAAAATCTAAATTCATTATTTACCTTGGTAAACTCCACGTTTTATGGGAGATTTTGATCATCAAATACGTCTACAAATGGTACAGAATTTTAGTAAATATTATCAGCATTATTCCATTTTCGTCTTGTATATGCATGAAATGGATGTCAGTACTTCAATCACCGATAGATCAGGGAATCTATCAGGTAACTTGAATCACGTAAGGTGACTTTTTCTAGTCGGATTTCCTAAATGCTGTATACTATCATTTTACTTTCATTCTTCCTTACATACCTGAAAATTTTTCTGTATTAGGTGAAATATCAATTTACGGATTAATGGAAGGTATTCTTTCATCTCGTTTCGTGATAACCGGTCGCCGATCATGCAAGTAAAATTAGAAAGGAGGAAATTGACATTGCACCGGGTAAATTTCAAGATAATGGCTTAATTTAAACCAATCAGGAAGTAAAAAAATCTAACTTTATTACTTTATCTTGTTAAACTCTTTGTTTTATATGAGATATTGATTGTTAAATTCGTCTTCCAATGGTGCAAAATTTGAGGAAATATGACCACCATTTTCGTCTCGTATGTGCATGGGATTGCTGTCACCGCTTTTGTGCAGAGAACTCGGTGAACGTTTCGGGATTGCCGTGGTCCACAATAGAGGTCCGTGTTGTCGATAGCGATGGCGGGGAACGCATTGGAAAGGACGCATAATCCTGTCCCAGGTCGTTATATTCGCCGAAAAAAAGGCTTGGCTGAAAGAAACCACTTGAGTTATTGCTCTCCAAGTCCATATAATGTTGCTTCTGCGGTCCCATTCAAAATCTCTTTTCATTCCCCCTCCTGGTTAGCCGATTTTTTTTCATCCATCTCCTTTTAATTTCCAATTTTCGTTCCCCATGGGACCAGCCTATCGATCTTTCACGATTTGCATACACTTTTGTGCCGCAGTTCGCTCAGGAAACGGGGTGGCGTTTTATCGGCCCTAAGGCTTTCTTCACCGTATAGGAATTTTTTTCTAGTCGAATCGTTGCATAGTGTATACTATCATTCGATTTCATTCTTCACTACATTGTCTATAAGTAAATTTATATTATAAATGTATTTTTCCATGCAATCAGCATTTCAACTATTTGTTATAATGCGAATAGGATGGGATAAATTAGGAATCCCTTTTAGGCATTGCCTATGTTGGGATACCTCAAAATTAATTGCGATAAGAATCGAAAAAAAATTAGTAAAGTGAGACAGAGGTACGAACTATAAATAAGTACATGAAAGATGACAATTTTATGTTTAGTCTAAGCATGTCGTTCTAGCAAAATACTTTTAGTATTAATTGTTCTGTTACCAAAAAAATCGTCAGGATTTTCGACAGTAAGTAAACATTTTTTTACTCTTTTCGTTAAAGATCTCAAAGTATTACACCCTCTTATACTATCTAACAATTTGGTAAATAATTTTGACTCTACATGTATAAATTAGCGTTTTAAGAGGATCAAATTCAGCTTGGGAAACATATACATATTTGTAGATATTAAGCTTTACCTACTCTTTGTTTTTGCTCCTTCTTTAGATATATTACCACTTCCAAGGAAGAACAACTTAAATACTTTGTAAACGTAAAGATGACGTGAAGGGTACAATTTTAAATCAACAAATATGGGGAAGGAAGGTTCAAACTTCATTCGGACGGTATATGTTTGTATATCATGATACATAATAATTTTTAGGTGACGGAAGTTTTTCTTGCATCTCGTTTCGCGATAACGTATCATGGAGAAAGATTTAATCCGTGAACTAAATAAAATATGAAGGAAAGCTGCACTATTCGCAAAAATAATGCTTCAAGCGAACAGAGAGCTTTAGACAGCTTTTACTTAATGATTTTTTCTAGTCTAATACGCTTAGGAGTTTTTTAATTCCAATCGTTTCTGGAAGCCGCTAGAGACTCGGAGTCTTCGTGCTAAGCTTAAATCGCTTGATTAATTATAAACAGACGTCAGGGCGACTCAGAGAACACCATCCAAGAACCATACCGAATTTACGACAGACGGGATAAAATAAGAGAGAGATTTTTTTCCGAAAGGGTTGGTGTATGAAATCTTTTTTCCCCTGAATAAGGGGTCGTCCATTAATTAAGTGAGATGATTTTAGATATATATGTACCCCTCCCCTTTACTGAGATATCGTGAGATTTGGCTCGACACCTCCCCATCTCCCTCCTATCTCGTCTGAGATTGTTCAAAATTTGTAGGTTAATTTAAGTGTAAATACGTTTAGCTATTTCAAGTTGGATCCAAGGTTTCCGCGGCGTTTCTCCATCTGAGCCACGACTTTCGGGAGTTCCTCCGCGTTGTGCTGTTACTCCAGCCATCCTTCAGGTCAGGTCGTCTGACCTGAAGAATCCAGCAGGATGGCTGGAGAAACTGTCGTCGCCCATGCTTAACGCAACGAGGAGGAGCGCCCGAAAGCCGTGACTCATTCGTTAATCTATGTTTCATTGCGTTGGATATCATGAAAAAACAATTTTTTTAATTATTTTAAATTAAGATTAGTCAAGAGTGGTATTTAAGATTGCTAAAATCGCAATTTTAAACTGATTCTTCTCTAAAAATTACGTGATACTTGCCAGGACTTCGTTCTCTCCCACGTGAGATTGGGTAAAGGCCGTTTTACACGTTACACGGAAATCGAAGGTTAGAGCTGCATTAATTTCTAAAATGGCGTGGAATTGCGCGAATGCATGAGCGAAATTAGAACAGGGGATATTTTGCCGTCTCGCATCCACGCATTCTCGCATGTGTTCTCGCTATTCACCGCTTTACACGACGCAATTTTGATTGCGCCTTCGCACGTACGTCAGACTGCGCAATTCCGTGTACCGTGTAAAACGGCCTTAAGAATTGGTTTGACCCCTGCACCCTCCTAAACGCCTCACGTAATTAATTGATGCCCCTTAATGAAGGATTTTAATAACTTATAAGTAAAATTCCGGAAATATCCCACAATATTCGCTTAAGTTTTTTAGTATTCTCGCAGTTTTACGTCTGGTGTCCGCGCTACACTCTTCGCGGTATTCATCATGTGTGTTTATCTGTTATGGATTACTAACTGAAAAATTATCTGGTGCTTTCCCGGCGAATTATCTGCATAAGGTGCTCTCGCGTTTCTAACCAAGGGAGAGAGACCTCTATGTACAACCTATATCGAAACGTCGGGCAAACCTTAAACCCGAATGCAATTTAACTGGCTGGCAAAAAAGTTCTTTAAATATTATAGGGCATATTCGATAATTTAATACGATCGATGATTATTCCATTCCAGGTGTGGTTTAGCTTAGGAACCTCCATCAATAAAGTATTCAATGCAGCTGTGAAATAAAAATTGAATTGAGGCTCCCTCTCCTGATAGTTCTGGATTATATTTTTCGTTTATGAATTTACCAATGGCATTCAATATACATTACTAGGTTACTTGACCAATGATGGCGATGCAGTCGGCTCAATAACACAGGTGACTTTGCAAGCACAACATTTGAATATTGTTCCATGGAATAACTGTATGGTATGTATCCTAAGTTTTCTTAATATGCCAGGAAATTTTTAAAAGCATAGTTAACTCGAGACATGAACCCAGGACCCTCTGATCTGTAATCATACGCTCTAACCAATAGGTCATCATGGTCTCTATCAATATAAATGTATAGTTAAAAAGGGTACCAATTTTTTATTATGGTTGAAATATTATAGGCATTGATTTGTACGTGAGGAGACGTTACGCTCCTTTTATCTATCACCATCCATCACATTTTACCCTCCGGTTGAGTTCCCCTAGTCTTTTTGAAGACAAACGCTGGAATAAGATGGATGTAGTTCGCTGGAGGAAAGATAGTTACGTTCCGGCTTCACTCGTAAACGTTCCCCTCTGTCCCTATTCCACTCGTGTTCCGCCTGCAAGCAAGTCGGTTACGGGGGCACCTCGAACGATTTGCGGAGATATTTTGTATCCCTTTTATTCTTCTCTTTTCGTCATTCCCAATTCCTCTCATACGTGCCCGCGGTAGCAAATGGGAGGACTCGACGCTTCCATATTCATGCCGCGATTCAAAGAGAGTGACTCGCGTCTCGTGTGATTCCCAGATGTTTTTGCGGGTTCCCCTCCCCCCGCCAAGCATAACATGACGTTATTTTTCATTGCTTTGGAAAACGTGACGGTGTGGAAGTATGTGTTTATCCGTAAGGTTTTAAGAGCTGGACGTATTGAGGGTTGTCCATCCAGTTGGCGTGATGTTATAAAATGCTGAATTGAGAACGTTCTTAAAGGATGTTATTATTGAGGGATCAGGGTGAGTCTAAACGTGTAATCTAAGTTGTATTTAGAAGAGAGCTTTAATTTAATAACTAAGAAGCTTTAATTTTGCATCGTCTTATGCTCTCGGAAGCTTAAAATGCTCTGTTAAGATAATTATTACGTAAATTATGGATAAAATGGTCTGGAAAATTACAAAAATGGCCTGGAAGAGCTGGAAAATCCAGGTAATTCCTAGGTGAACTTTGATTGACGCTATGTGTGCATTCATATGGTTTGAAAACATTTTCATATAGTTCACAGAAGGAAAAGGTACTATTAGATCCCGATGAAGATTAACTATGGAAATACTGTGTCAACAGTTTTATTTTTTTTATAACTCTGTACTACTTCCATCACGCTCGGAAAGATTGCAGTTTTTGCAATTGCAATTTTCCCCTTTGTGATGTGCATGGATAAAAAAATGCAAGAGATATTACACTTCTGGCATATCATTCTGCTGAATATTGCCTTTTTACATCAAGGAAAAACCACTGTCATTCACTGGCGTGATATCGTTGCGCAAATTGATTTTTCGACGTATTTCAGTTCATTGCTTTTTAATATCCTTATGCAATTTTTGTTAACCTAAAAAAATTGCGGGTTAATGCTTGGAACAAAATTTCAGTGGTCGGTAAAAATTTTTTTCTCTTCAATCTGCATTTCTGTCCTTTTTTCAAGGTTTTATTTTTTTCACCAATTTTTTATCAAATGCATGTTCTTTCAAAATTTATGTCGGAAAATGTGACAAATCACGATTCGGTGTATGGAACTAAATCAACGAATCTTAAGCCATTTATTCATTGAACTAAATACGCGAATCCGGACGACTGTGAAAAATCCATCATGGTTCGAGGAATGACTAACTTAGCAATTTACTTTATTAAACTAGCTCATAAGTATTTACGAATATTTCCGCATCAATTCTGCAGTATGTGCTGTATTTCCGGAATGGCTGCGAAAATCATTAGTTAATTATTATTATTTTTCCGGAAATAAAACTGAAATCTCGCTCATGAAATTATTTACCCGCTTGATTAAACGAAACATGGAGTATTGTGGGGGCACGAAAACCTCTTCAATGATCCCAAATACATTGAAATGAGTTAATATATTTTTTTTCTTCGTACAGTGTGATTATTATGATTTTAATGCAGTCAAACCTTTCAGGAGCTTGTGCCTAAAATTGGTCATTTCAAAAAAACAAATTCCTATGTACATTTTTTCCAGTCAAAGTCAAATCTTTGTTGTGATTGCAAAACAAATGCATCATATGACTGTACTATGGTTCATTTGAATTATAACCCATTCTTTTCGGTAACCAATAAATCTCTTTTCTGTAGCGTTCAGCTGTAGTTTCAGCATTTGACTTAAGAATAGCATACCATCAGAAAACCGATAATGTCGTTAACCGATAGTCGTGGCTAAAACTTAGTCGGTACATTTTTCACCTCTAGCGGCTTACATGCGTTATCCTCTTTACCTCCAAGTTCTCTTGTGAAGACCTACCGTATTTCGCGTGTACTCCAGTCATCGCCGAACTATCGTGCGGTCAAAATTTCAAGTAGTACCAGATATAGATCAGAGGTCGAGAAAAATTAACCATCCTATATTTGCAGTCTTCGATTTACGTTTTACCAGAAGACGAGTGAACGTTCATTGCACTTGGGGACGTTCTTTTCATCGTGTGATGTCTGGCCATGTTTTTGTAGCCTTGTGGTTTGGCAGTCGGCATTTGACCTAAGAATAGCACACTCTTGTGACCTCCTAATTTCCCTGGCGTATGCCTACCGTATTTCGTTTCCGATTCATGACTTTACCCCAGTCATTGCCAAATCTCCAAACCACGTCGTACTGCCGAAATTTAAAGTAGTGCTTTTCATCGTGTGATGTGTGGCCATGTTTTTCGCCTGAAACAATGTAGTCCTGTGGTTTGGAAGTCGGCATTTGACCTAAAAAAATAATATACCATCGGGAAACCGATAATCTCGGTAACCGATAGTGGTGGCTTGAACTTAGTCGGTAAATTTTCCCCCAATAATGGCGCGCATACATTTTCGTTATTCTATTTACCTCTCAATATCCCTGGTGAAGGCCTACCGTATTGCGCGTGAGATGCTGGCTTCTACCCCAGTCATTTCCAAATTGCCCAGCCACTTCGTAATACCCAAATTTCAAGTAGTATCGCGATCAGAGGTCGAGAAAAATTAATCCTCCTTCATTAGCAGTCTTCGATCCACGGTTTACCAGCGGACGAGGAAATAATCGGGCTGTTTTTGTTCCGTAGATTGAACGTTAATTGCACTCGGGGACATGCTTTTCATCACGTGATGTCTAGCCCATGTTTATGGCCTTCCTTCCTTCCGCATCTCATAATCAACTTGTGAAATTCGCCAGTCTCATTCCCGCCCGTTGACGCTGAATTCAACCCCAACCGATCTAATCTGGAACGCGTGGGGAAGGCAGTTTCATTTACGCATCACAATGGCCTCGTAGCTTGGTCAGGTCGGTCTCTCCCCGATCACCCGTCAAAAAGTTCAGACGTCTCTTCATCGAATCTCCTTGTCGTTGAACCTTCGGAGTCCTCCAGCGATGATTTTGGCGCAATCTGCCCTTCGCCGGGAAGAGAGAATTTCCCCGTATTCGAGATGGATTGGCTTAAAACTCATTTCTCCCTGTGTTAACACCATAATCTCAATCTAGCTTTAGACAATCATCCTCGAAAATCCCCATTAATAAGTAATCTAGGATAGAGTAGGGTAAGAAATCCTTTCTGCGAATTTCCCTCATCGGTATTTATTTTCCCATTCCTCAATAGAAGCGTTTGCAATGGGGAACATGCACAATTTTTTTAAAGTACTGGAATAAGAAGGCCTCTACCTCAAATGTACTCGTCGAAAATTTCGCGTATAAATAATGCTTTTTAGCTGAGTTATGAGTCTTTAAAAATTGATCTTCATCGGCTGATTGAAAGCACGACGTCATCGGAGCGTGACGTCACGGAACGGCATCCACAGATGACAGACTGAGGAAGTGGATAGAAAATCGATTTAAGAGGGCTCAAATGCAAATTTGGCGATAATAATTGCAATTTTTACTTTAAATATCTTGCATTCAAGCCTCTAACACCCTACTCTCTTAGCGAAGTGAATGGTGTTCCGTGCGATGACGTCAGAAGGCGTTTCCGGTCACGTGACTTCAAGCGATATTCGAGCATTTTTAATTAGCATTTATTGACGTTTGTGGAGTACCAGGAGAGTTTTGGCTTATATATTTGGACTCGTGAGAAAATTTTCTATTCCATGAGACTAACTAGGATGATGAACAAATTCCATGCATGTTCCCCATTGATTTCAGTCCTCGCCAAATTCCTTTAGAACCCAAATGGCTATCCGTTGGAATTTTAATTTATTTCTTACCATATTTTTGTACAATTGTCCTTTATTTATTCGTCAGTAGAATAATAATCGAAAGTAACATTAATACATATTATGCATGCTAAAAATTTCAGCATAAACCGAAGAGTTGACAAAAGCTGTGTCTGCAAAAAACTTAGCACATGACGGTTTCATCACGAGGCAGAATATAGCCGTTGAAGGTATCGGTACAATTTGCGGGGAATTGATATCAAAGTCACGAATTGTTTCAGGATATTAACTAGTGCGAGATTATTTTACCTCTCTTATCTAAAAATATTCTTTTATATTAGGTAAAACTCTGTGTCCCACAAACTTTATTCCTTTTGACTGAAGATGTCCCTCCTCCCCTAGTCCCTAGACTTCGTTTTCGAATTTGACCCTAGTTCTTCGGGAACCGTCTTCTTTCGTCGCATATGGAACCGGCCATTGATACTTTTAAAGTGCTCCTAATATATTCCGGCGAGAAAAAAAAATCGAATATTCCGTGAAATACTTGGCTACATATGGTGAAAGACCGTTCACTCACCAGTTCTAAGGCAAAAGTACCCACTGTAAAAATGAAGCCTGTTAGAATCGCTGACGTGTCGAAAGAATGCAGTGAGAGGAATAAAGGATGATCTTTGAAAGGTGCAGAGAATGAAGAAAAGCAAATGATCAATCGAAGACAGATGGCGGGACGTAAAAAGTCGGAGTCTTGACGGCTCAAGAAAGAAAGAAATATCGACGAGCGGAAAACAGTTGGGCTGAAGGATGGATCAAAGTGGAACTTGTGAAAGGGGACTCAGTCTTGTAGTTTCCTGTCGTCAAAGGCAAAAGCAGCGTGGACGCACATTGAGTGAGTCGGGAAGAATCTCCCTTATTCTGTGTGTGATGGATAATGGGATTTCAAACATTATATCCGCTGTATATATGATAAAATGGCCGGGGGTAGGAACTCCAACGACTCCAATTCAGTCACGTAGGGTGTATTTTCCTCGCAATATCTACGTTCTAATCCTCACCTTCCACCTCGATACTCTGTGAATATTTTTGATATTACCATTGTAATTTTCATTTATTTCATTCCATATTTTGCCTCTATATATGCACTGTACGATTTCTATTCGGTTGAGTAAAATCTAACGTGAAAAAAGTAGTTTGGGCCAAGTATTGCTCGTAAAATCGGAAAAATTTCAGGAATTTGTTCTAAACCACTCACACGCTTCATGAGTGGCGCTGCCCAAAACAACCAGGTTTATCTCTATCATTATTCCTATTATTCTAATGAATGCCGAAAGTGCTGTTCCAAAGAGATGTTCTACTTGTCTCTCTGAAAGATTTTTTTATTATGATCCTTTCAAAATATCTTTGCGACTGGCTCAGTCGTGCAAACTCGGAATTTTTCGGGTATCGTCGCGGCAGGCGGTGGGGTCTGCGACATTAGGGGTATGGGATGGGGGGAGAGAGAGAGGCGGGCGTTGCCATGTTTCCTCAAAAGACTTCGGCAGTGAATCGAAAAAAGAAAGACTACCTCTAAAACCCTCTTCCCACTTGGCAACACGGCTAACATACTCACGAGAGGATCCTCAAATCGGCCTCTGAATGTGTTGTCATCCACCGCGCATTTAAATGGGTTTACAATAGTCGCCACTCATATCGCTGACAGACAAATTGATCCGAGTTTCACTCCGAGATCCGAATCTCTAGCTACAGTCATGCGGAAATACTGTGTTACGCTCTTTTTTGCTTGTAGCGGTTTTGAATTAATCACACCGATTTCTTTTGTATTTCATTTTGTTCACGGATCAAATCGTACTGCGCCGTAGGATTTGAAGGAAAGGTTGAGGGGAAACGAGGTCAAAAGGCAGGAAAAATGGAAGAAAGATATGACAGATGCGATACCACGAATATTACAAATGAGGATCTTCGAGTCAGCCTCTAAATTTGTTGTCATCCACCGCGCATTTAAATGGGTTTACAGTAGTCACCACTCGCGTCGCTGACGGACAAATTGATCCGAGTTTTACGAGAAAACATGGAATAATTAGGCGTGTTAACCGATAATTATGTACATAATGATATGATCTAAAAACGCATAACTTTACAGTGCTATTCCTCGTAATTACAAACATTATGATGCAAAATGTTGGAGTAAAGTGGATCAAATTGCACTCATCACCGTGCCGCGGATATTTTTGAAAACTGATTAAAATGCGACCGAAGGGGCAGCAAAGATCAGCCTTCTATGGGATGGAATTGGGCCTCCTCTATGCAATCCCCTTGTGCGAGGTGTTTTCAGAAACTATAATGCCGGGAATGAGTAAACTGAAGCGTGGGAAGGTTCTCCGATTTAAAAATGCGTAAGAATGCTGGGAACGCTCTGATAACAAGCGTTCAAAGGAAATTAAGTACTCCTCGTACCTCGCCACCCACGAGCTATCCTTGAATAAAACAAATGGAAAGAAATTCCTTCACTAAAACTTTTCTATCCGGGAGCTGAAGTTTAAGGAAGGTGGCTGGAGGTTTGGCGCAGCAGGTTTTACATTCCAAGCGCTCATTTCCAGTTGCAGGAGGACCAGAATGTTTGGAAAACAAAGCGTTTTGCCTCAGGGCAAAACAAAGTTGGAAAAAATCTAGTACGAAGTTACGAAAAGAGTGGATCTATAGTACCAGTGCTTTCATTGAAAATGTTATTCCTTCGTTATAAAGCAATAGATTCCTCTTTTATATCCAAGTAGAGGCATTCTGATTGACATAAAATATTTTCTTTGAACCAAAGTAAAAGAAGCTTTCGCACTTTCTGTGTAGTACTAATCTTAATACCATTGAATGAGTGTGAATAAATCCAAGTTAAATTAGTTGGAATAAATACGAGTATGATTTTCCATAATATCCTTAACCATTGCCATAGTTCTAATTTGATTCCCATTCTTTTGCGTATGATAGTAAATTCTTCGACGAGGCTCTCAACGTAAAACGTAAATCATGCCCTTTACGATTAATTGACTGCTAATTTTTTCTATATACGAAGGCAAGTCAGTTATTATCCGCAATGTAGTTATATATTTGTTTATTTTGGTAGTAAGTATTGTCGTTTTGCGTTGATGACGCATGCATTGTTTATTTGCTGGTATGTCTTTGCAAGTTTCAAGCTGCTAGGTTAGTTTCGTTGTCGCTGTCGTGCTGATAATCATGCCTGCTCCTCTTTCTATTTCCGTCAAAGAACATCCAGTGATCAGATTTTTGTGGTTGGAAGGCGTATCAGGGGCCGAAATTCATCGAAGACTTTTGGTACAGTACGGGCATAGTGTTTGGCCACAACGGAGTGTTGGCCAAAGGATTGAAAAAATCCAAAATGGTCTCACAGGTGTTCCACAAGATGAAGGTATACCGCCACAAATGAAGAATAAATTGAGCGTTCACGATTAGTATTTTTCTTAAGGTGCGTTTACACTGTGTAACATGTTACATAAACATGTTGTATGTTACAAGTTACGTGTAACATTTGTTTTATATAACATTTGTTTTAGAACAAGAGTCCAGCGGAGCCAAAAATGCACAAATAACATTTTACAGATTCAGTCGCTACGCTAAAAGTTTCGACATTTTCACCCTCGCGTCTTGTTTTTTGTTTCTGTTCCCGTAATTATCTGCTAAGGAATCCCACAGCAGCCATTGCTCTCTGTATGACTTGATGAGCCGAAACACTTCTGCCTGCTGCCACTCGACCATTTTATACTTTATTTGTAAGCGATGTAGCACTCACTAAACAGCTCAACACCACACGGCAACTGGCCCACCCGTCAACTAGCTACCCCCACCATGCGCTTCACCTCTTTTCTGTAATACGTTACATATTTTTCCCACTTCGTGTGGGAGACCAAAAACTTGTTCTAGACCACGGATTTTTGTTTTGTAACACAATGTTACATGTAACATGTTACACGGATTTGTAACGTATTCGTCAATCATGTCATATATAACTTGTTCATATAACATGTTACACAGTGTAAACGCGCCTTTAGACAGACCAGTAACTATTTACGAAGTGGCACATTGTCTGCAAATTAGTCACGGTTCTGCCTTCGAAATCATCCGCAACAGACATTGGTTTCATAAATTTTATTACAATAGAAGTTTTATAACTACATTGCGGATAATAATTGACTTGCCTGCGTACTTTCCTAAATTTATTTCCTCGCTGGACGTAGCAACAACTCGCGCTAAGTATCCATTCATCCTTATGATTCTGATTACGCCTGATTCTCCAAGAAAGCCCTCCTCTTTCTCTTCCAAAATTCCGCCTAAAATTTTCCACTCGTTTCGGTCCGTGTTCCTCTTCTCCCCTCTTTACCTCCAAAAAGCTTTCCCAGCATCTTAAGGCACGTTCCACTGTGTCTGCTTTTAATTCTTTTTGTTTATCTTCTCCCCAGCTCGCTCTAAATTTTCGTCCGTGCCTTTGTCAGAAGGTCGGTTTTAAGAAGTGTAGTGACGCCAAAGATTTCCTGGTTCCTGCCATGCTTCTCTATTTTGTCTGAATTCTCGGTATTTTTACCCTCATAATTAAAGCTGTTGCTGATTTTTTTCATTCCGCTATGTCAGTATCTCTCTTGGAATTTCAACTAAATATCCAGCTAATTGACTTCATTGGAAGAGAAGTATGTGCGTGCATTCCATCGTAAAAGGTGTTCTTTTGCCTTGTTTCATTGCAAAGATAGTTCACAGCATTATATACATCTTGGTCGGTCAATGAATATTTTGTCTAATAAATTTAAATTTTCCTATATATCCCTCTAGTTACCAACTTCATATCAGATGGTAAATTTATAAATATAACTGGTGATAAGTAATATTGATAAATATGATTGGCTAAACTAGTTGTTGGCCGTGGTCATGTCTTTGAAATCTTTACTCTCGTTTCGTGGAAAATTCAGGTTCACTTTCGTTTTTTTTCTACGTACTGACGATTTGTTTCTTTCGAGCCATGACTTCTTAGGCATTTTTAATTATTTCGGTTATTTAGAGGAATGGAGCTGTTAAAGTTGTTGCTGCTAAAGCTGTTAAAGTTGTTTAATATAAATTTAACTTACTCTGTCTTCATTTTCTGATTTTAAAATGATTTAATGATGTTAATGATCATGGGGTAAATCATGCCTGTCCTTCATTGTATGCCGTCATGGTATGGCGGCTCAACTTACTTTAAACATTGGTGGTATGATATATCAATGACAATGAGTGACGTTAAAAAAATCATTCGAAAAGTAGTAATGACTCGATAAAAAAGCACGTATGTTATTTTTGTGCGTTTAAATCACTTATCTGTGTTTTAATTTGTTTAATTTAAGATAACGATTGAAACCAATGAGCGCTCACGTTAATCCTAGGATTAAAATCCTGGCATCAGTGGGCTATATTGGATTAACTGCTATTGCTTCAATAGCGATGATAAGATCAAAAGGTATTTGACGGGGTCAATGAAAATGCTGAGTACTGATTGTCTTTACACTGCAAATTTCTCTTTGTAACTTCGTTTTCGATGTACATGGTTTCGATCTTAATGAGACTACCATCCAGCTTAGTTAAGCTAAGATCATTCATGAATTATTTATAAAAACGTTCTTTGACGCCTAACTTCAATATTCCATTAATTTTTCGCCTCCTCTGATTTTATTTGACCTTTGAATTTTCCATTGATCAAGTCAAAAATGATTGAACGTGTATTTGAGAGGATACAAAATTAATTGGCTAGAGGTATTACCTAGACTACTTTATCATATGCCTCAGGCGTGTAGGAGTTCTATGTTTTGGAAATTCCGCATTCACGGTGAATTGTGTGTGAGGTGTATTTTTCCCGAACTTGTGTTGGAGTCGTGAAATTTGGAGGCGCTAACTCAATCGATTCAAGGCTGTCCGTGTTTACTTACCGAGTTGTGCTCCACATTTATTATTTTCTTGGAATTGGCGCTGTGGCGAATTCATCAGACCGGAATATATCCTCATTTAAAATTTATAGGTCGATCAATTTGTATTTTTATATTTTAAATAGACCTTTAAATGCTTTCAACTTTAAACGATGAAAGTAACACATTTTGGCCGGTACGGAAAGCAGCTAAATTCAGGATTTCAATTTATTCATGCAGTGGGACGACTTTGGTGAGGTTCCATTCCTAATTGAGGACATGAGTGAATGAAGGTGATATGTTGCATTCAAGTAAAAGTTGAGATATTACAAAATCACGCATAAAATAGATAATCAGTTAGAAAATGGTATAAGAAGTTAGAAAAAGGTATAAGAAGAAAATGGTATAAGTTCCAAGTGACAACATAGCACCAACTTCGTAAAGATATTGCATGTACCATAAGAAAGTAGGCTCGAATAATATTCATCTTCAACTTTCTCGAAAAGTAGAATTTGTTACGTAACACCTTCATCCATTTGTCTAAAAGTTTTTTTGCGCTTTTTCTCTTTATTAACGGGCATTAAACGTTTTTCTGAGCTAATTTTCGTAGAAGTTATCAACCTCTAATTTTTGACATTGCTAGCATGTTTGTCTTAATGAACTCTTTACGTGTGAGTCTACCTAATAAATACATGTCGGCGAACGGTGTGCTCGACTCGAGTTTCTGGCTGACAGGGCATTTAATATTTCTTTCCTCTCATCCACTACGACTTTAATGATGAGTACCTGGCTAAGAAACTTGATCCCCTTGAGCTTCCGTAGGCAATCCGTTGCGAAATCTCCTCTCATCCTTGGTGGGATGCGAAAACAAAGGAAGCCCTTGACGGAGACGGAATAATTATTCATCCAATTTGCTCGTTCCGGTAATCTACACGGTTTGCGTCCCCTCCCGCTCCAGGCCTATTAAGATTTCCTCCTCCACTTCACTCTCTGCCACCGACCGTCGTCTGCTTTTTAGTTCGACCTCGGCGAGGGCTGAAAGGTTCTCTTGTCTAACCCTCGCTCCAGAAGCTCGTCTTTTTCCCTTTCATATCTTCATTATGCACGAGGCATATTCATAAAGGGTCGTCTGCTTATATTTAAATATTGGCGCTTCGGAACACAGTTTTACTCCTGCAGCGCCTCATTCAGACTGATTCATTGAGAAGCTATTGCAACTCTGTTTTGTTTCAGAAGTCGTTTGCGTGTCCGCGCAAGCAAACAGCAATGTCCGCGGCAATCGTTGATCCCGCCAGCTGTGAAGTGCGTTCCGTCATACGATTCTTGCATGCAAAAGGATTTGGGAACTCTTTTACCACCCACCGTACAGTCCTGACCTTATCTACATCACTCCTGACCTTATCCTTATTATTATTATTAAATAATTGGTTACAAGTCGACCATGTAGTCGGGTGGTAACATAAAGTTATTACACAATAATATACATAAACCAAAATGCAAAACAAAATACTTAGTACCACAAAATTTTTAAAAAGTCCTCAACAAAACCATTTTTACACAATACATGTCCCCGTATACCTAGCACCAAATCAGCAAAAATACTTTACATATCTACATTTACATTGCCCTCAAAATCCATTTCTACACAATAATATACTAAGACCAAAGAAAAAAAACAAGAAACGCAAAATTTTAAAAATATACAATTACAAAGCCCTCAAAATTCAATTTTATCTACCCTTTTGGTAAATATAGAGGCTTGAGTTGGAAATGGCTCAGAAAAAATTTCTTCGGGTAAGCCATTCCAATCCTCTATCCCCCGATGTAGGAAGGAAAATTTTAGTCTACCTGTCAGCTGCCTTGGGGCCTTAATCTTATAATTATGATCCCTCCTCCCTAGATAACTTGGTCCTTGCTCATGTAGATGTTAATTCTGCATTTCACCAAAGAATCCATCGAGTTTGAATAACGGTGTCGAGCAAAAATACGAGATATATTCATAAAGTGAGGACCGTGTGGTCACAGGGAAAAATGTACTCATATGAAATACATTTTATTGGCACTTTTAGTTGCCTATAAACCTACTTCACTTCTCTACATAATTTTCGTTCATTTCTAAGCAGTTTTCGTTCCACTGCACCAGATTCTCTAACCCCCTCTGCATAGAAGCTCCCCAATTGGAACCAATTGGACCAAGCCACAAGCTCACACTGCTGTCAAAACCAATAAGAAAATTCAAGATTTTCGCTGGATACTCTTTGACCACTCACCGCACAGTCCTGACATTAAGCCTAGCGACTACATCCTCTTCTTGCACTTGAAACAGTGGCTCGGTGGACAAGGTTTGGAAACCGAAGAGGAACTCAAGAACGACGTTGTTGGTTCAACTCTCAGGCGGCGAGCTTCTATGCAAAGGGGTTAAAGAAGCTGATGCAGGGATGCAAAAAATGCTTAGAAGTGAACGACGATTATGTAGAGAAGTAAAGTAGGTTTATAGCCTACTAAATGCCAATATGCCAACTATATGCCAATAAATGTGTTTCATAGGATTATATTTTTCCCTGTGACCAGAGAGTATGCAGAGGGGCTAAAGATGCCGATGCAGCAGTACGAACAAAGCTTAGAAGTGAACGGCGGTCAGTGGGCTGAAATCGAAAAAAGCTGGCCAAAAATGATTTTTTCACTTTTTAATTTGGTAAAAACTATTATATTTTCAAATAATAGAATGATCAGTGACCACATTGCTGAAATTATTTTATTGATAACTCATTTTTTTATAGCGGGAGACAAATGTCAATTTAATGAAAAATGATCTCAAAATATTTTTCCCATTTTTTGAAAAAAATTGACTGAAGTGTTTTGCTACTGCTGCGTTATGTTTTAAAATGCCTAAATTTAAATCAATGCATAATAAAAATGAACATTTTTTTAATCCGTAGTAGTGAATTTTTTTATTTTAGCGATCATTTTTATTACTTTTATTTAAACAATAACTTCATAAACCGCCGCGGCGGTTATGTAGGGAACTGAAGTAGGTTACTAGCTAAATATAAGTGCCAATGAAATATGTTTCATATGAATATATTTTTTTCCTGTGGCCAAACGGCCCTTGCTTTATCAATACGCCTCGTAGATACTTCGCCGCTGAAATCCTCCCTTGTTCCTTGAACCTCACTACTTTCTACATTTCTTCTAAGGGCAGTTTATTTCTGTATCTAATAAACTTTTACAGGTCATTTTTGTGAGTGAATAGGAGAGGAGAAGGAAGACTTAATATATCTTTATTGCCTCGTAGAAATAGAAATGGTAAAAGTTGCTCAAATCAACTTAATAATCTATTTATAAAAATATATTCTTACAAATTTGAAATTTTTTTCAAATGAATGTGAAACTTATCCAGCGAATGTACTACCTGGGGGTAAATTATGATACCGTAATGATGTCTGTAATAAAGACCTAAACGTTGAGTTCAAGGAAAAGTCACTAATTCACAAAATACGGACCGCACTCCCAGAATTAAGAATATTGTTAAAGTTTCTTGTATGAAAGTAGAAAATTTATAAATGGAGTCGTTGTACTACTGCTCTTTGGGCTACTGTACTCAGGCGGTACAAGTTCCTGAGCATTATTAAGGCTCATTGACATGTTTCTGTGTATATATGAAAAAATTATTGATGCTCCATCGTTATCTTCTTTTGATCTTGATGCCGTTTCTCGAAGTTTTCATTGTCTTTCAAACGGCGTCAATTCGTTTCAGTGTCAAGCAGTTTTGCCTCTCCACCCCGAACAATTTTTCGGAGACGGTAATCTTAGAGATTCTCCCTTCTCTTCGCTGATAAGAAGTTTCCGATACCTCTCCCCTCTCGGACTCATTTTTATCGTTATTTTCCGCTGACAGGGTCCTTTTCTCCTGCCCATATCTCAAGCCTTTCCAATTGAGACTCCATTCCCCCCAACAGAAGCGACCGAACCAGCTTTTTCCCTTCTTCCTTCAACGCACAATCATCTCTACCCTTTCTCTTTGCCCTTCCTGCACCAATGATATTGCCTGCGAATAGCTTTCTCACCTGTATTATAGAATGAATTTTCTGGCAAAAATTGTCCCCTGCGAACAAATTCATATTGCAGCTAATGAAATCCTTAAATTAAACACGAAATTTTCGCTTAATGATTAGTTGTTAGGCAAAATTCATTGTTCACAATCTTGGAATCGGGTCGAAACTATAGCTTTCATGAATTATTATCGCGAAATATATTCTTACCCTTCCCCTACTCATCATATTGCCTTCAAATAGTTTTCTCACCTGCGAAATAGGATAAATTCTCTGAGAAAAATGGTTCCCTGCGAATAAATTCATATTTTAAGTAATGAAATCGTTCAACTTAACACGATATTTTCGCCAAGTGATTCGTTTTGACTAAAAGTGCATTGTTCGCTTTTTTTGCGATCGGATTGAAACCATAGCTTCCTCGTTTTATAATCATGAAAAGTATTCCTTTCTTACCCTTCCCGTACTCTTACTGCCTGTCATTGCCATTCTCACCTGTATAATAAAATACATTCTCTGACAAAATGGTCCCCTAAGAACAAATTCATACTGTAACGAATTCGCTAAATTCAACTGATATTTTTTGATAATTATTCTTTGTAAGCCAAATTTATTTGTTCGCTTTCTTGGGATCGTGTTGATCCAATAGCTTCCACGTTTAATTATCATGAAAAGTATTCTTACCTTTCCCGTACTCATATTCCCTGGCAACAGCTTTCTCACCCGTATTATAGAATGAATCCTCTGAAAAAATTGCCTCCTGCTAGCTAATTCATATTTTACGAATGAAATCGTTCAATTAAACACGGTATTTTCGGTAAATGATTCGTTGTAAGTCAAAATTCTTCGAATTTTTGGGATCTGGTTGAAACCATAGCTTCCACGCTTAATTACCATGAAAATTATTCTATGTGTACATCGATACTACCCCGCAAGCCGACTCAAAAGGCGCGTGTGTGACGTTTTGAGGGCACCAATCAAAACACCACCGCTAACGAAAAAAGAAAAGGAAGTACACTTACGGAGTTCCTCTTAGCATTTTTTAAAGCCCCTTATTGTTCGGGAGAAAAACGGATTCCTATACCTGTCCGATTGGAAAAATATCTCTCATAATTTATCGTTTCTATCGAATTTATAAGTACAGTGAGGTTCTAAGATGAGGCTCTCCGTGTCGATTAATGCCTCATTTTCCTCGCCACTATGGTTATCTGGGGACTGAATGAATCAAGTTAAAAACACAACCATTTCTGTCCCTTATAATATATCGGTGGCTCTTGTTTCTAACGATAATTATATTCTTAATTACCTTTTCTATTCTTGAGTACTCAAAAAATCCAAGCCCAATACGTATTCCTAGCCTAATTCGTTAAAATACTGTGCAACGCTTTCTGTTGGTTCGTAGTATTTTTGAAAACTCACGCTGCTTTCCCTATTATTTCGTTAAATTCATGTTTTAAGTCCTTGTGCGCCGGATCCAATTTGCTCGCTGCGCATTAAAGGTGTTGCCTGAAAATTGCGACATAGCAACTCCTTTTCACTTTCGTATGGTATGGTATTTGGAGGAGACGACCGACAGCTGAGGTCGGAAGGGTTGGTAAGGAAGGGTGGAGAGAAACCCGGCGTCGGCATTAGCCTGCTCTTAGCGAAAGGCGCCAAGGGGACCACGGTTTAACGTCCCATCCGACGGACGGAGTGTTGCACTTGAAATGCCCTCCACACATGATTCAAGCAGGGATCGTGCAGTCTTTGAAAATTCTCTGCCACCGCCGGGGTTTGAACCTGCGCCCATGGGATGGGAAGCCAACACTAGCCACCACACCAACCCGATCCCCTTTTTCACTTCCTCTTAGAAATACTTTCCCACAACACGCTTGGCGAATTGTATCATCTTCAGGGCTCTGCCTTTAATATGGTATTAATAGATATTATGTTTAGGCTCGTATGAGTCGTGCGTTATAGTTTTTAAACCCATTACTACCCAATGTTGCTTCTAAATAACATCAAAATTGAACACATTTTCCTCTCTTTTCAGGAAATATTTAAACTACGTGTTCTATTGTGTTGTTAAGTTTTATGGCGAAATATGTAGCTTCCACAATAATTTTGATTGAGTAAAAAATTTTCACTTTTTAAAAATGAAACGGCTTGAAATTTAATTTCTCCAATAATCAGCTTTGGGTTAGAAAGGGTAAGTCGACTGCCATAGCAGTCATCTTCGAAGTGTGAATTCTGCTTTACTACCCGCATCTTCCAATTCACAAATCCCCCTTTGTTTCCGTGGTTTTCTTCCTCCGTTTGTAATCTAGTTCCCTTAGTGTTTACCGCCGACATTTTCGACCGCACCCACCGAAGTCTTCCACTTCCCGACGTCCAACCCACGAGCTTCATTCTAACACACTCCCTTTACTAGGCACCCCGTTTCCCCATTTCTCATTTTCCACTCCGCAGTGGTTATTGGGGACTGCATGAATCAAGTCAAATAACGCGAATTGAGTTTTTTTTCTTCTGACCTCTACATTTAATTACTGTGTTGGAGTTTAGGTATTGATAAGTTTTATATGCAATTTTTTCCAGCATTTCAGTATATTTAAACTCCATCATCAGGGTTTGGAATGAAAATTTGTGCGTATTTTTTACAGAAACGTCATAAAAGGTTATGGCAATGTTTTTACAATAATAATTTTTTTTAATCAGTTGTAAATAAATTAAAAAGAATACGCTAGATTTGTGACATTTATCTTCTAGAAATCATTCGGGTACAATACTAAAATCAAAATTCGAGTCTCTTATTTTTAATTAATTTAAAACTGATTTTCGTAGATTTCACGTCATTAGCACGAAAATAGTCAAGACTTGATGATGCTGACGGATTGGCGGCGAAATTGTCATCAAACATGGAAAAAACGCGGTGGAAACCCGTAGACCATAAGAGCACCTGATGGAGGTGGCCTAAATTCTCAAGGTTGTTGTGCCGGTAGTAAAGGAGTGGTATATTCAACCTACCATCTACGATTTAAAATGGTTCCTCAATAATTCAGAAACTTGGTAGGAGAAGATTGGGGTTTTTTGTACTTGGATGAGGCGACCGACAGCTGAGGCCATTTGCGCCATGAGGGAAAGTGTGGAGAAAAACCCGTCGTCGACATTAATCTGCTCGTAGCGAAAGGCGCCAAGGGGACCACGGCTTAATGTCCCATCCTGCGGACGGAGTGTTGCGCTTGAAATATCCTCCACACAACATTCAAGCAGGGATTGGGTAGTCTCTGGAAATTCTCTGCCACCACTGGGATATGAATCCGAGACCACGGGGTGGGAAGCCAACATTCTAGCCACCACACCAACCCTATCCACAGGGAGATTGAGACATGTAAAAATTGATACTTGACGCGTGTGTGGAGGTGAAAGGTCAAGTGCTTAGAGAGAAATGCGAGTGAGGCAATGTTGGCTTTGGTGAAGACATGTGAGTCCAGAAGTGGATAGTGTGCGTCTTAAGAGGTGAAAGCTCACGGTGTGGTCCGTATTGAGGGTTAGGATAGGGCGTGCGTTTCAGATGACGTAAGGAGAGACTTAGTGAATCTACTAGAGACTTAGTGAATCTACGAATGAAATGCACTTTTTGTAATTCCATTTACTATACTATAAAATTTTACAATCCATTATGGTCTTTAGCGGACCACAGCCTGATTCTTATAAAAGATGCCTAATGCTTTGTGTTCGCTCGAAGCAGTTTTTGGAAAATCGCTCAACTTTCCCCGTACTAACCATGGTGACGGCCTATCTATTTCTCTAAAATAACAAATTCAGAGACTCGCTATGGAATTCCAGCAACCAGCGCACGAGCCGGCAGTAATAACATAGATATGTCGCAAAAATGATAATAAAAATATCAATTGAATTAACGAGTACCCAAAATTTCAAATCCTTACAAACGCAGCACAAATAAAGGATAAAATCTTAATAACAATGAATATTTCTAGGAAATTGTAATGTAAACGTCGTCATAATTGGGAATTATAAAGATGTATTTCCCAAAGAGAGAGAGAATGATTGATGTGTTGTTAGTCCCCTTTTAAACTCTTTGAGCATTATGAAGTATCATTCGATGCAGTTATCCGATAGGAGATACAGTGAAAGGAACTATCCCAGACGGCGATGTCATTTACGTCAAAAAAAACGACTACATTCCGCGTGTTGACAAAATGAACAAGGAAGTGATGGGGATAATATCTCTTCGATATAAATAAATGTAAAAAATATTGATGACATGAAAAGAAAAAAACATCAGCAACTAGTTTCACGTCATCATTACTGAATTCGAAGAAATGTAGAGGCTAAAGAAGAGATTTGCTGAGGAAAAAAGAAAAAAAATAAGGGTCCATTCAAAATTCAGCTCCGAATTTCTGGATAGCGTTGTGATTCACTCCGATAACTGGTTGTGCGAACTGACTGATAATTATAATTATTGGCTATAGAAAAATAAACGAATAAATGCTGTCAATACCTCATCGATATCTTAAGGTAAACTGAAATATCCATTTGTAAATATATTAACGCAAAAATAAACAAACATGCTCGTAGTCATTAGTGAGGATCAGGAAGTTAAAGACGTAAATATCTTCTCACTAATAATATAAACATTAAGAGTTATCTATAGATGGCAGTGATCCATAGAGTATAAGAAATTTTCACCATAATTTTCGTTCATATTGCAGAGCTTAAAAATGATTTGACATCGAACTTAGCATAGCTACATAACGTCTAAGCGTTTCTAGTATCGAGATAATGATATGCAAAAATATCTTTTCCAATTCACAGTTTAATGATTATTAATAAAAAATCAAGAGTGAAATAATGCCCGAAATGACTCGTGACGAGCTACCTAAAAGCAAAGTTATTGATATGATAATGAAAACAAGTCATAGCAACACAATTGTCGATATTAGAAATGAGAGTGAGAAAAAATATTGCAAAGAACGAGTAAAAATCAAAGTGAAGGGGGAAAAACGAAGGAAAACTTGGCATCGCTGGCGATTCGACTCTGACTCTAAACTTATTCTATATCCTGAACGAAGTATTGTTTACAAGAAAAATCATAACAACATTTTTACCTTGTGCCTTTCACGGTAATTTTTATATTAATCGTACATCCAGTCTCGTGAAGTTATGTCATCATCAGGTGTACAATAATTTTCAAGTCTAAAATATTGATACGGAAGAAGAATATAGATGAAGCAACAAAATGCCGGTCGTCAATAGCGATGCTGACTCAAAACTTTGTATCCAAATTATCGAACGACGTTTTGTTTACATGAAAACGAGAATTAAGTCATCAAACGCGAAGCAAAGCAATGATTATAAAGATGATAACGACCTTTCGTCTTTCACACGAAATTTTTTCATTAAACTTACAGGCAGTGACGTAAATTTATGTAATCACCACGTGCACTATAAATTTCAAATGACAAATTTTGACGCAGGAGGAACAAAATACAGAAGCAGTAAAATGCAGAGACAACAAATTACCCATCGTGATTAGAGATGCTGACTCGAAAATTGTTCAATACATCGAAGGATGTTTTGTTTACATAAAATCGAAAATTAAGCAGCGTCATCAAAAACTCTCCAAGACGCGAAGCAACGCAATAATTATAACAATGAATATATACATTGTGACTTCCAAGGGAATTTTTATATTAAGCGTACAACGAGTCTCGTAAAATTATGCCATCATCGTAACATGTACCGTAAATCTCAAAGCGAAAATATTGACGCGGAAGGAGAATATGGCTGAAGCAACAAAATACCGGTCGTCATTAGCGAGAGAATGAGAGAGGAGGAGATATCGGAAGGAGGGAAAAGAGGGGGAGAAGAAGTAAAAATATAATCGTCCTCAGCTGTGGGTCGTAGTGTGTTCGATCAATACGGTGAGCATGGGGTGGGGCGGGGTGCAGGAGTTTGGGGTGGAGGGGAGGATAAAGGGAGGAGTGGGGGGGAGAGAGGTTAGGAGGGGAGGTAGTTGCGAGGATACGGAAGAGGAAGGAGATGGTGCCGGGGGAGGAAGGGGGTGGACAGAAAGGGAAAGTTGGCGAAACAGAGAGTAAAGGAGGAAGGACGGATGTTGGAAGCTTTTTCAGAGGTCTTCGTGACAGAAATCTTTTCCGGATGACTAGTGTGGAAGACGTATTCGATATTCCTTAGTATACTTACTCGGTATATCAACCTGCAAGTTAGTTTGGTTAGGTGAGCTCATCCCAGAGTAAGACATAAGTATGAGTATCACATATTCGCAGAAACAAAATAACTCGCCATTAGTAATGCGAATGCGAAAAAATATTGCTAAGAACAAGGAAACAATCAAAGTGAAGGGGGGTGAAATAAATATCACAACTTTTCTACGTACCGAAAGTCGTTTTGTATTATTCAAGTCGACAATTTTAGCTGCGTCATCAAAAACACTCCAATAGGCGAAGCAAAGCAAAACAATGAATATTACCCAGTAAATGAGTAAGGACGGGTGTTGGAAGCTTTTTCAGAGGTCTTCGAGACAGAAATCTTTTCCGGATGGCTAGTGCGGAAGACGGATTCGATATTCCTGAGCACACCTACTCGGCGTATCAACATGCAGCTAGTGATGGAGAAATCGATTACGATTTAAATCGATAATCGAGATCTAAAAGTAAAAATTCGAAGAAATCCAAATCGTGCCATGATTTCCGTGTTTCGATTCAAAATCGATTTTTCAAATCCGTTATTGACCATATCGTTTGATCTCAACAGCTTCACTACCGGCCTATGATAAAGTCATCCATTTCATGTGAAAGTTTTATCTGTAATGCTGGGAAAATTGGAAAGGTATGGCCTCGATCATCAAGAAATCAGAGTGTTTTTAGAATGAATAATTAACATATTTTTGTACAAACTTTTTTTTTAAAGTGCCGTCGATTTTTTCGATTAATCGATCTTGTGGTTCAAATTCCGATTTTGTCGATCTTTTCATTTCGATTATGACCGAAATTGTTCCATGTCGACCGTTGGGCTTAACGCAGGTGAATGGAGCGCTAGGCTTAGATTACTTGATCGATTGAGAATGGATATCTTTAAGATCGGCACGGAGAACATGAGATCAGTACCCCATTATTTAAATTTCCACGTCCGTTACATTAAGAGAGATATTTTGCCGAACAGATATATATAACAGATAAAATTCTTTTTCCCCGCACGATAAAGGGCTTTTATAAATGCTAGGCGTTATTTCGTTAGAGCATTTCATTTTTATGTGCAAACGGCTGGTGTCCTAACACCGCCCCGCCTCACGAGGAGGCTTGCGGGGTAGTACGTGTGTGTACATGTGGTATTTAATACAAGTACATGTGGTATTTAATGTGGTCGCTTGGTGACAACTGTTACATTTCGAGCTACTTCTTCAGATTAGTCATGTTTTTGGTATAGCAAGATAGAGCGAGAAGGCATATTCAGGATTTACTCGTAGAATTTGGTCCTTGAGAATTTGCAAGTTATGAGTTTCAGTCTCTACTTTTCCAAATAATGCCAATTAAAAGTTAAGAGTCTTCGAGGGTGTGAAGTCACGCCCGGGCTCGCCCGTTATCAAGGTTCATAAGCCAAGTGTCATTTTATTTTTTGCCTCGGTGAGGTGCATTGAATTTCGAGTGCAGAGTGAAGAAATTAATTTTTCGTGACTTCGCGAAATCTTAATGAGGCGGGTACGTAAAGATTGAACGTAATTTTTCTCCATTTTCGTATAATTTTAAAATTGCGGACGCTAGCAACTCGAAACTAATTTTTCGTTCTCTTTCGTATGTGGTGGTAAAAATGTATGACCCTCAACCATTAAAACCGTAGAAACCATTTACGACGGAAGCATTGCTATTAGAATTTAGTAATTCAAAACTTTTTTCCTCACGCACTTTAGTCTTGAATGGCGAAAATTTTGTTTGGAGCTTAAGTATTTCACTTATTATTTTCTCGCTACCTGCCTTCCAGTGTTTAATTTTCCTGGAATCCGCTTACCTAGTGTTTTTTTATATTATTTTTATCGAAGTTATTTTTGAAATTGAAACATTCTTCGTCGAGGAAACAGTTAATCATATTACGAATTCTTTAGCATGACCATTGTATATTTTTATAAAGCTAAAAAAAAAATTGACGGTGACTTATGTGATTTCATGGAACTGATTCATCATTTCAACGTCAAAAATAAATGTTAAAAAAACACGTTTTCGCAAAAATTCCACTGTAAAAAATGCGGATCTGACGATGAAGATTCGAAACCCCGGTCTCTTAAATATTTTTTTGATTTGGAACAAAAAAATTAGTATTGCCATCAAAATGCTTTTAATAAACTTTAGTAAACGTACTCAATTTCAGGAATCCATCCAATTCCTTTCCACCATCTAATCCTTTCTCTTCGAATTGTCCTTGTTATTTTTTCTATTGGCACTTCCGTTTTAATGTGGTCAGAAGAAATACCATATTTAAATGATTATATATGAATTCTTTCCCAAGGGGTGGTTAAATGCCATAATTGAGGGTATTGATCATATTTGTCAAGAGAGCACAATTGCATCGTTTTTTATTTTTTACCTATTAGTCGCGGAAATATTACTATATACGTATTTTTTATTGAAAAGGACTTGGTAGTTTTGGTACTATTTTATTAAAATTGTTTTAAAGTACTCTTCCTTTATTGAAAATTACTTTCCATTGTTTGAATTCATGAAGCGTGCGCACATGAATGGAGAATCATACTGAATTGCACTGTAACTTATATTCTGTTGAAAATGACATTTTTTCTCATATTTTGGAGAACAACAATGTTAGTATTTTCATTTCAACGCTTTTAATAAACCGTAGGTAAGATATTTGTACATCATAATTGTTTGAAGGTATTCCTCCTTTTTGAAAATGGTTTTTCATACTGATTTTTAACTTCAAAGCACTCAAGCAGGGACCGAGCAGCCTCTGAAAAATCTCTGCCATCCTATACCTATATCAATATATATTAATATGAATTACTGAAACCGCACCTTTCTTTCATGATAACTCTTGTAGCACACACTACAAAACGAGTCGTGCACCAACGATTTAAAAAATAAAATTTAGCAACGCCATAATTAATATTTGTAACATCTGTCGAAAAAGAACTTCATCTCATTTTTTTATAAATAGCAAAGTTAGTGTTTTCATTTACAAGCTTTTTATAAACCGTAGTTAAGGTACTTCTTCATCAAAATTGCTATGAGGCACCTTTCCTTTCTTGAAAATTGCTTTCCATTGTTTGAATTCACGAAGCGTGCGCTCAGGAATGAAGGGAGCGATACGCTGAGATGAGGATGCGTAATGAACTTGGAAGATTCGCATCTCAGGGACTGAGGTTAAACCAATATTTTCTCAGGCTGTCGTCTTTCCCGTCTCCGATCCACGAGACCTTTCGACACCAATCTCTTTCCCTCCTCACGTCTCGCCTTCCACCTCGCTAGCAATCCCGTTTCCTAGACCTATTTCACTCGAGCGCCCTAACCCCTGCCGTGTAACTCATGTCTTCTCCTCACGAATCGAATCCTGAAAGAAAGGGCCTTGGCTGTACTCGGTGGTTTGCTATGTTCGAGATTTGAAATATTTTGATTTCACCGGTACAAACTAATGCGAAAATTTCTCAGAAAAAACAACATTCGCCTTGACCGGGAATCGAAACTGGATCTCCTGATTTCCGGTCTATTGCTTGTAGCCAGTCAAGGTACCGAGAGTGGAAATTTGTGGACTATACCGGACAAGATTATTACAAATTAACTTTTTTTACGTTTTCACTGATTGATCTCAATACTTCCTTTATGTCAAATATTAATTATGGCGTTGCTAAATTTTCTTTTTTAAATCGTTGGTGCACGACTTTTGTAGTGTACGCTACAAGAGTTATCATAAAAGGAAGGTGCGGTTTCAGTAATTCATATGATATAGAATGTAGGATATAGGATATATAGGATATAGGTATAGAATGGCAGAGATTTTTCAGAGGCTGCTCGGTCCTTGCTTGAGTGCTTTGAAGAGGGCGCTTCAAACACAGCACTCCGTCCGTCGGATAGAACGTTAAGCTGTGGTCTCTTGGCGCCTTTCATTAGGATTGCTCTAACGTCTACGCTACGGTTTCTCTCTTGTGTAGCGATAATGGCGCACGTATTGAAATTTATTAATTATGTAAAAGTAATGTTTGAGACGTCAAATTCAAAAAAGAAAAAAACGTAAACTGTAACTTATTCTGTTTTCCTGTAAAACATTTTCAAAATCCTGCTATTCTTTTATGATAACCCTTTATTTTTTATAGTTCTGATTGTCACCTATTTTTTCTTTGAATCGGTCCTTTGACCATGCAACTGTTTTTAAGTGTCTGCTTCGTATGCCCTGCGAAATTTAAGATGACCGATAAGTTTTAAACGAGTGTTAAGACGCTAAAGAGACCGTTCGAGCGGGTGTTATGCATCCTCTTAAATATGGGCGATAATCGATTTATAAGAAAAGGTTTATGGTTCCATGGAATGTTCCTTGTAGATCTCAGAATCGATGGAAAGACATCTAAGTATGTTAATCAAGAAGGACATAAGAAAGCTAGAAGCCGTAGGGGAGAGTTGACCCACGGACGTTTAGTATAAAAAACGAAGGGATCATATAGAAACGAATTCTCCCTAATTTGTGTTGCAAATGACCCAAGCTTCGTCACCTATCCTTATGCATAAGATAACTCGGTTACAGGAATCCATTCAATTTCTTCCCACCGTTTGGTCCTTTCTCTTAGACTTTTCCTTGTTATTCTTTCTACCGTAGTGATGTTGGCTGAATAAATACCTTATTTGAATGATTATAAATGGATGCTTTCCTATGGCGAGGTTAAATACCCAAATTGAAGGTATTTAACATTTTTTTAAATCTAGGGACCGCAATTGCAATCATTTTTTAAGGTTTTGATTACCCATAAGCCGCAGATTGATTAATATAAACTTATATTCTCTTAAAAAGGACTTTTTCTAGTTTTTGTGAAGAATATATGTTGATTAGCGTCTCCAAGTATAGTGCTTCGACCTATTCTCCGAGGCGTTAATCTCAATTAAAAAATGGATTACAAATACATGATTTCACTATTGACTTCCACCTCAATGATAACCATGATGCAGTGGCTTTGGGAGCGGTGATGAGGGCAGTTTTATGCCGTGTTGGCTGGGCGACATGGAGTGTGCTTACTTGGCAGTACTTGATTGCATTCCTATTACTTTTAATACTGCTTTAAGTTATTTCTACTACTTGACTTATTTCAGAAATCACCTTGAATTAACGTTATTCCGAATTTACCTTAATGTACGTTTCATAAAATTCGAATATATTGCTAATATACTATTCATATAACTCACTAACTTATTAATTTAACCCGTAGGTTCCTTTGAATAGGTGTTGGTAAATCTCACCCTATATTAGGTGGAAGGCGTTGAATATCACACATTCAAGGTAGAGGGCCAATTTATTTACCTGGGCCACCTCGCACTTATAGGATTTTTTTAAATTTAGGGGCTGTTTGAAGCAATTTTGGGAGATAAACCCTCCCCCCAGAGCTTGGAGAAATGTTTTTATAAAAATATTTGAATGTGACAATTTTTTAAAACTAATATTAGGGGGACGGATGACTCACAAAAACAAAACATCAAAGTATTCACATAGCCGTAAAACTCTCCATTTGGAACCATTTATCTTAGAAGTTTCCTGGGTGAGGGCCCCCGCACCTCCTGCTTATCCTGGCGGGTATTCCATACCCGTCAGTATTACTTGCGCGTAAAACCCCCCTAGACTTAATTCCTAGCCGCGCCCCTGGTCTGCAGACATCACCCCGTATTCGAATCCAGGACCCTTCGATAAGCAGCTAAGTTTTTTACCTACTAGGCTATTATCCCTCCGTAATTTGTATAAAAACGGGGAAATTTACCAGATATCAGGGGAAAGTCTACATCTACATAATACTCGCCAGCCGCCTAAAATGCATGTGGCAGGGGGTGTTAGGACAACCCTATTAAAGTCCTTTATGGTTCGGGAGAAAAACGAATTCGCATATCTATCCGTTCGGCAAAAAATCTCAATTAATTTATCGCTTCTATCGGACCTGGAAATATAGTGTGGCTCTAATATTATGTTCTCCAGGTCGCTCTTAAAGATATCCATTCTCAATTGTTCAAGCGATCTTAAGTCTGGGAAATAGGGATGGAGAAGTTGGGGCAAAACCTTTACTTCCTTCCCAATCGTTTTCAATCCACCCCAGGGTGCCCTTTGCGAACCCATCCTCTTTCATCCGACTTTCTTTTTTTCGCGAACACACTCTTCACAGCGCCTTGGTCCTTACCGGTGCTAGGGACGACCTTTTCGAAGGGCCCGCTTTTTTAACGAGCTCCACTATTTACATGGACCTCTCCCGGTGCCTGCGTAACCCGGAGACTGTTACCTCAATCTCTGCCTCTCTGTCAAACACCGTGAGAGTTTCGTTTTATAGATCTCAGAGTAAATATATTCAAGAGTGCTCAAGTTCGTCGCGCAATACGCAAAAGCCATGGTCAAAATTGAAGCCCCACTCTCAGCTTAATAGGGTGGTTTCCTATTATTTTTTATTGCCTAAATCGAAAGATTATTACTCCTGGAGTACGTATTTCACGCTTTTAGATTTTTAAATTGCGATATCTGTTTTTCGCGATTAAATGAAAAGTGAACATTTTCTAGCACGCGAAAACGCCACGGCAAAGTATGAATGCTGGGAAATCTCCGCGTGACGTCGTTCTGGTTCCCGCTGCCGTAAGTGAGGTGACCTTGGGGGGAGGCTTTGAGCGCTGATACGATGCAGCCAGCTAGCAGGTAGCAGAGTACCCTGCTAGCTGGTAGCGCTTGGCTTAAATAAGGATTATTAATACCTTATCAAACGAAGAAAACTTTCCGACAATAGACAGTTTTAATAGGTGATTATTAAGACATGTTTCCCTGAGCTTTATGCCTCATGCATGCATAGGTAATCTCAGACGATGTATATCTCCTATCTACTCGTATAGAAACTATGTCCCTTTGACGTCACGTGGAGTGGCATCGCATGGGCGCCAATCTGGCCTTTTTCAAATGAGGATAAAATTGACCATTGCCATTCGTCTAAACCGGTATTTCTAAAACCAAATAATTTGTGTATTATGAATACACTAGTGGTGGGTAACGAATCGCAATCAATGCCTTTCGTTTTCTCTGATGAAGGAAACTACCCTATTGTGGAATTGCTTCGCCGGTGATTTTGTTATAATTTCATCGCTCCGTAATTAGAGCATGTTTTCAGCGTGAATTGCGTTTTGTCACGGAAATAGAGGAGAACAGTTCTGTTTTCCAATATGAAAAATTTCCACTTTTGTTCAACTTTAATAACAACAATGTTGCGTATAAGTTCAACCTATTCCGTCGTGATATAGAGGAAGTTGGTCATATTTCAATAGGAGGCTTTTCCTCAATTATTTAATGTGTACGACGAGATTCGGCTCACAGCACCGTCATCTGGTGCGCGTCTTGCGCTTTTAATAATTGTTGAATATAATGGTTAATATAAAAAAAAGTTTGATCAGGCATTGGTATCACCATTCATTTTTCATGTCCTGTCACTATAGATTTCGGAGTAAATATATTCCAGAGCGCTCAAGTTGGCCGCGCAAAACCAAAAAGATGAAGCCAAAATTTATAGCCCACCAAAAGAATAATTGTGAAAAATGGAATAGGTTAGTAAGTGAAATTCCTGCAGGTTTTACTGCTATTCTCATAAGTCATCCCTCTTCGGGAGCGCTAAATTCTTGCTGTCTCGGAATCTTCATTTATGATGTTAATGTTGAACTAGTTATCTAAAAAAATGATGTTAATGTTGAATTAGTTATTTAAAAAAAAGTTAAACTTCGTAAACTTCCGCTGGATGACAGTCTCAAAAATGACTGCTTTTCACTTCTTGCGTAATAGATTGTTAGAAATGGTCGTGTGTTTATGTTACTTTTTGATCAATGCATTGCATTATTTTACGGGAAATCAACAGATCACGGAAGGTTAATATGGAATAATAGGAGACTGATTAATAGTTTTATAACTTTTGGTTTTCTCCCGGCGAACAATTGCAGTGAAGTTTTCTCGGGTTTCGCACCGGGTCAGGTCCTCCATTTCCTCTTCCTTTCTCCTCCTGGAAGGAGAAATGGAGGACCTGACCCGGTGCGAAACCCGAGAAAACTTCACTGCTACTCAATAGTTTAACTAAGCACCCCGGGTAATTTCAAAAATCCACTGTGTATCCCTTTATTCATATTGGGATACGGTGTATTATACTTCAGATTATCCGTGGAACCTTTGTTGAAGGAGTATGAAAAGAAATTATGTATCTTGTTACGAAGCGTGAATGCAAAACAGTTGTAACAGTGAGGACCTCATGGGTACGCCAGCTATTCAACCCATTACTTACTTCGGACAGATTTGTTCCCTGCTTTTTATGGGTCAATTCCCATTTGGGATTCAAATTCAAGACAAAAATTTTGAGCCGAAAAATTCCGAATGATGGTGTATGTTATTGTGAAACATCTCGTAACCGTCTTGTTTGTGCCCAATGTAGCAAAAATGTTATTTTCTCCTCAATACAAGAGACTCTGTATTAAGGTACTCTTTTCAATTCTCTGCAGCTGTTTACTTATATTTCAAACGGTTCCATAGGAAAGGGCTGTTACGATCAACTCGGTATGTTTTATTCCAAAAGTTAGCAGAACCTTTGGTGGATATTTTTAGTTTTTCGTCTGGAAACACTTTGAAAACCCTTTTATTTGTTGCAGTATTTACTTCGGACATCATTTATTCAGCCGCGGCAGGTGAGCGCTATCGATCTCGGATATTTATGATGGAACAACACTCTTAGACCGCTTGAATAGGGAATATATCTGGGAGAATTCGCTCGTTTTCCGATGAATTATTGATGTGCGGGTAGCTGTTGAAATTTTTTTTTCGACGTTTTTTTCTACTACTTTTTGATCAGAGTCTCATTTAGGATTTGATTGCCTCTAGTCCGCACGTGTAGTGCGAGCATATAGGAGGGAAAGGGAACATAGGGAAGTCACTGTTAAAGCGATTTGTTTTTCTGCGAATTTTACGTGAAGATTTTTATTTGGAAAATTTCAACGTCGGTCTGGTTACCGAATTTTCGGGTGATCTCTAAGCGAAAATGTATAAATAAAGGTATTAATGCTATAAACTGATTTTGTTTTTACTTAGTGGAGCGGGAGAAATCCATGCTTGTTGAGAATAGTTTGAAGAATAAGTACATCTTGAGAATGACGCTATTCCCATCGAAACTAGTCAACAGTACCACAAAGTTTGTGGAATGGTACTGTCTTTTTGCTCTATTGTATAGGTATTAATTTTAAGAAGAAAAGGAAAGAGAGTTATTTGTTTAAATGCCTCTTAAATTCTTAAACTTAATTCAAACCAACGACATACTATTAGTTCTGTTTATCCAGGAATGGACCGTGTTGTTCGTTAGTGTTTGAAATTGTAATTAAATTTAATTGAATGCCTTGTTATTATGATAGCTTGATGGTACCTTAAAATTAATAAGTCAATGTTTCAAAGTCATCAAATGTTATTATTAGGTGAGAAGATAACTGAGTACTTGCTATGTTTCTTCGTTTACAATATTTGAAATTGGGCTGAGTATTCTTGCTTCGCATTCGAATACGAGGAAAAAAGTACTCGACCCAAAGCTAGAAATGATGCGTGGAGCCTTATATTTTCTCTCTGCCTTACTGCTCTACATATTTCCGAACCCTTTCAAATCGTGCGTTTCCCCGCGTAAAGGGGTTTCTTTGGCCGTCTGATGAAGAAGTAGGGCAATTAAGTGCCTAGTGAAAGAGCAGACTTCCTTTCGAACATAATACACCGTCGTTTCCCTCCTTTTGCATTCGCCGGGCCAAGGGATACCGCCGAGGTAATTTTTTTGCGGCCCTTGTTGTCGTCTAAGCCGCCTTTTGAAGTCAAGTTTTGCGTCAGTTCTGCTTTCGGCGTCTCAATGTTTGCCCGGACTCCAAAAGCTATCGAGCTGGCTCAGGCCGTTTTCCAATTAGCGTAGTATCTACTGCTTCCCGCCTTTCATCTCCCTTTTCCTTTTCCTCTTTTTTTTCCCCATTTCTCTCGATCTTCGACTTGTGCCATGGGAGCTGTGACGAACATTAATGGGTCTAATTACAAAGATGAGCGGCTTAACGTAATGAAGGTGAGAAGATATAGGTGAATATGAACGCTTCGTCTTCGGAGCCCGTACTACATCCAAATATTCATAATCAAATGACGCAGTTAAGCCATGGCGAATTTTTTAAAATAACTTAGCTTAGTAATGTTCTTCAGAAAGTTTTTATTAATGAAACTAGGTTTCAACTTATTGCGTCATCATATTGGAGTAAATATCTAATCTCACTACTTTATCAATTAATTATAATTTAGTGCATTTATTTCCAAATTTCTTGCTGCAGTTCTATAAAGCCATGTTAAGTGTATTTTACTATGGCGATCATAACTCTCTTCAAATGGTGCAAAAGTGTTGGACGTGGGTATTTTTTGGGTAAATATGGTTTTTGGGAATATATGGAATATATTTATGTATGGTTCCATAAAGTGAATCTTGGAAATAGGTGACATAATTATACCATGCCCATCAATATGCTGTTCTTATGGTGCGTAATGCGTTGTACGTGAGTATTTTTGCTGTCTTAGAAAACTGCGACTTGTGCTGTGAATGAACTGATTAAAATAAATGGGCCTAATTACAGAGATGAACGGCTTTGCGTGAGAAAGTTGGCAAGTGCCCCCTTGTCCTGAATGCGTAAAAATTACGCGCCTTTGGCTTAAAGTTGCGTGAGCTCTACTGAGTAGTGCCTCTCAATTTGCTGGGAAACGTTTTTAAGCCAAAGTTTTGCCTACAAAACAATGCAAGTGTGGAACAGTTTGATAGAATGGAGAAAAATGAACTTATTTCTCCTCGAGGTAACCGGAATTTGCAAGCTCCGTCGTTGTAGGCGGTGAATTCTTCTCGGGTTTCCATCCGGGTGAGCTCCATCTCCATCGCTGCCGACGTTTCGATAGAATCCTTTTCTATCGTCATCAGGGCCGATGACGATAGAAAAGGATTCTATCGAAACGTCGGCAGCGATGGAGATGGAGCTCACCCGGATGGAAACCCGAGAAGAATTCACCGCCATCATACGCCGGGAAAAAGTGAAATCTTACATCCGTCGTTGTAGTTTGTTTGTAAACTCACACGTTGCGAGTACTAGCCATATTTCCGTTTAGAACGCTCGGATATGCGGATGCTTGCCCATGAATTCGGAAACCGCTGACCCTTCTATAATCCGGGTCGCTGGAGTTTGTATCCTTGCCCCAACTCCTGGGATAACACCCTTCTGATCCAATCCCTATTCTGGCGTCCCTGGAGGCAACCTCCCACAGCTGTTTACTCTATGTTTCGAGTTGATACGTCGTGATTCTAAACCATAATATTGCATTATCCCACGTCCCTTTTGCTGCTGATTGCCCATCCGACGATTTTGGTGGAGCATTTACCATTTCTTTACACCCACAGTCTGTCTTCCATGAAGGGTGTGTTTTTGCTGCTATGATTGATACTCATGCAAGCAGGGACTGACGTATTGTTCTGGATTCCGATGGACGCTAATAGCCTGAAAAGCTTGTGATTTTTTTTTGTTGATTTGGGCTGGAAAAGTGCCCAAAAGGTTGGGGTATTTTTGATCAAGATTGACCAATAGCCTAAGTAAATACCCAAATGGAGGATATCCGTGATAATTTGAGCCTCGAGTCACATTATCTATCATGTCTTCCGTTGAAGTCCCTTCTATTACTCCGGTTTGTTGTGGAATTTTTCTTAAACGTATTTAGAAGTGGCACTGATATTAATGCTATTTATGAAGGTCACGAAGGAGAGTTTGCCACATCTTCCACCAAAAAATATATTCAACTTGAGGATACGTCAGGATTAACTACTTTTAAGGAAAATCTACGGTTTATCTGGAGCCCGACAAAATTAAATCCGCGCATCACCAGCGAGACGTTTCACTTTTTTATTTAACCTTCACGTCAGGGCTTGAGGTGAATTAGTTAGGGAAGAAATTAAACCTAGAGGGATTTAAGGCATGTAAAAGCAATTTTATATCAATTACCCCGGTGGACTCGGAGAAAAAATTCTTCAAATTTAGCTATTAACTAATATTTTAACATGCTTCATTCTTTTTTATAATCAAGTTCGAATTTTATTCTTCTTTAAGTAATTGTTATGAAGGTACACTTTTGTGTCAAATGATACCGTTATTCATTTTTGAGGTTAGAATCCAATTTCTAAGAATATTGGTATTTGCGTAAACTAGAAGTATATAATAACTTAAAATGTTAAACGTCATGATTGCCTAAATATTCTGCCTACGTCAACGAACCATACTACGAGTGAAAGCTATCTTGCACTAGACTTACAATGGCTTGATACATTTCTCACAAATCGAGCCATACTGCCACAATTTAAATCTAAAGTTATGTAGCCGAAATTCCATTTTCTTTCTGGCCAACGGAAAAATCTCAATTTTTAAACGGCTTTAAATATGCTTCATGTATCTGTAAAAATGCTAAACGTTCGATTAAATGTACGTAAATAACTTTTTCAAGGATGATTCTCCAAAACCGAAGGAGTTGTGGACGTACCATTTCAATTTAAGAGTGCGCAAACAGCTGGTATCATTGGCACCATTGGGCGTTTACGGGTCGAGATACGGGTCGAATTAACGTACTGGACCGACGAGTTAATGTTATCACATTTGCACATATTGCGACGGTCTGGCCGAGATCACTGTGGGCACTCTGCGATCGATATATCGAAATATCGCACGACCTACTCCGTGTCGAATCCTCCTCCCATCCTTTGTTCCCTTGGAGACATCTCTCTTCATTTGGAAATCCACCCCCAATTCTTCCGCCATTATCTTGCCCTCCCCAACATGCTGAAAGTCTCTCCTCGACCTTACACGACGCTTCATTGTTGTGAAAGCTACTTAATACTTAATTCATCATTAATCAACTATCGTCAAATTAGTTTGACACAGTTCACTCGATCTGCTGGCCTTTTCATATTAGCGTATTTTTTCGCTTTTACATCCTTCATAACCTGTCCTATTTAACTAATTCGGAGCGGTGTTTGCCCTTAGTTAAGATATTGAAATGTTTAGTGTACATGAAGTAAATTTTCGTATTTTCCTCTATCACAATTTAGTAAAATTTACGGCAGTGTTGTATCAATGGTTTAATTTTTAAAAGTTGGATGCAGTCAAGCGTCAACAAAGGTATTCTCTGGAAATAATGTATGCATATTTATGGTAATGTAAGTTTTAAAGGGGTAACATTTCATGAAAAAACCCGAACATAGCTGGTTATGTGAGTGTTGCGTCCTCTTAATATATATTCGCCGAATTCAGTACTTGGACCCTCTTTCATTTCGATCTTTTGTTTTTCTGACACCCTGCGATCGATATATCGAAATATCGTGCCACCCCCACCCTTGTCGCATGTTTCCTCCCACTTAGTTACCCTGGAGACATCTCTCTTCAGCTGGAAATTCTCCCTCACTTCTCCCGACCCCTTTTTCCCTACCCTCTCCACTAAGCTGATAGTCACTTCTCGACCTCACCCTGGCCACCCCCCTTCTCAGGGTCTGTCTCCCTCCCCAGGCTCCCCTCCGGCTCCTTCCGCCAGGCCCCAACCCGTACCCCTCGGCCTACTTATCATCCCGCCGGGGCACCCAGTGCCCCAGATCGGCCGGGCCTGCCTGCCTGCTTCGCACGGAGGGGGATGGATTTTTCGTGTTTGCTGCGATGGTTGGGGAAATCTCCGAGAGAGTGCGCCCCCGTCGGGCCCTGCTTCCTTTTCCCGCCACTTTCCCATGGTTCTCCCTCTCCCCTCGCGGGAAGTGCGCACCCCCTCTTCCCGCCTTTTCCGTCCTTCCTTCCTCCACCTTCACTTGTTTGGTCTGCGAAACCACGTGCTCTCTTTACGCACCCAAGCGAGCCCTTTTAACCCCTCTCGCTACGACGTCTACCGGAAGCTTTTGTCTTGAATGTTCGATGCTCCCTACCCCGTTTTTTTAAGGAGGTGGGTGTGCGATTGCGCAATGTCTGACAAATCTTGTTGTTGCATGTTAGTTGGAGAAAAGGCTTCGCCTAGGTTGGCGACTCTGTATGAAGAGAAATTTTTCCTCTGATATTTATTTACTTTAGTACAAACAGCAAATGGTAATTTCCACGCTTGAGCATATAAGTTCACAAACAATCATGGTTTAGACCCTGTTTTATCTTTTGTTGTTTATATTTAATCATGGATGTATCGCATTTTCACCAAGTCAAGCCTGAAACTACTTCATCCGCGTGTGCCTGCCTGCGAGGTCAATGCATTTATTCATGGCATAGAAAGCTAAAGATTTTATTACGGTTATAATCACTTAATGAAGAACAATGATTTCATGCTGATTACGGAATCTAATTAATCTTGCTTCCATATGTGTAATGTGATGTTTCTTGATCGTGATGACAACCAACGAATGCAAAATGTGGCTCCACTTTTTATTGGTCGGTCCTTGTTTCTTAGTGTTCATTAGGTTGACCTTTTTCGTCGATTATTTATGTATATTCAATATCCGAACTTAAGTTGATGTTAAAACCGCTGAAAAAATTGGCTCGCCCCTCCCCCTGGTACTTTCAGAATGAATCAAAACATGTTGCAAGTCTAATAACATGCATTGTTACATTTATATCGTGTATATCTCTATATTGATTCAGTATAATAAATATAACAACACTTGGAAACATTGCCAATTGTTCGATTCTCAAAATCAGTCCGGTGAATAGCCTTCTTTAAGCCTATTCTGGTCTGAACCGGAGGTGAAACGTTAATTGGATGTCTTACGACTTTGAACATGACTTACACATCCTAAGAACTTACGCACGAATATTTTACAGAATAATATTCGTGCATACGTTCTTAGGATCTGAAAACAATACTCTCCCATTTTTGGCAGTCTTGTATAACGTTAGAGGGAATATAAACTGCAGTGCGCATGACGGATGCATGTTAACCAAATTCCGAGGTTAACACCGAAACCCCAACTTCCGTATTACTGTGGGAAATGGAAACAGTTTGCAAAGTAAAAACGAAAAGATTTTCTTCGTAGTATATAGTGTTTCTAAGTCGTTTTTATTAATATTCAATGTATTAGAAACTATATTTCCATTCGAAATAAATAACATGAAAACGAACGCCTTATTCGTGGTCAGCCAATCAGACGCACCAGATCCTTTAAATGATCCCAAATTTTTTCCCGAGTCTTCGCCTCATGCGTAGGAGCCAATAAGCGCTGGTGAAAGTTTTCCTCTCGGGTACCGACATTGTAAAACAAATATTTTTAATCGTTATCATTGTTTTTTTGCTGATATTAGCTTATGTAATGGATTTGGATATGTCGTCCGTCTTCTTTCGACATTTCATGCTCCTAAAAAATAAGCTCAGGACACCCTGCCTTTTCTCATTACTCCCGAAGTATATTGTGATAAATTTATTTCATTGGAATTATCTTCTTCAATTGCCATCAATCCAAAGATTGGTCTGAGTTATCCTTATCCACTAAGTTCTCCCATAAGCTAATCTTTTATCACCTACATAATTCTTCTGCTTAACACCCTTCATAACCAGCTCTATTATATAAGCCGAGGCATTTACCTGCCGCTCTCTCCTACCACCTGTCCATCAACGATAATTTCATATCTTATGCGGAGAGTTAAATTGTTTCCTGTCCTACCCAAACTTTTCAATAGTTTATACTCATTTATTTTGGCGACTGTTTGGTAGCTACGGTATTCAATCTTCTCCGTTACTCTTCTCATAACTTCCTCATAACGCACATGATCTACCAATTTGATCGTCATCATCCTAAAACACCATATTTTTTGAAATTTTCCAACCTTGATTTCTCCATTACAATCATCGGCTATGCTTCAATATCATAATGAAGCATGCTCTTAATGAAAGTCCTTAAAAATTAAGGCAAGTTTAAGGCAAACTTCAAATCATATTATTCTCGGCTGTAAGGAGATCCCACTTTTTGAGGAATGCACTCTTCGCATGAGCTATTCTACGGGCTATTCTGTTAGTGTATTGTGTTTAAATTATTATTATGAGAAGATACCATTTATTTAGTCTTTTTCGCCGTGTCTGAATCAGGATGGCGGGATTTTTTTAAATCCTGAACGCTAGGTAAACCAGTGGCCGGGAGCACGGGTGGAGTTCACAATTTTTATGTTGAGTGTGAGGGGAACTTGCAAACCTGCCGAAGTTTCGGGGCTATGGAATGCCCCCAGTGAAACGGCCCCGTAGCCCCTAAACGGGAACTTCGCATGGAAAATTAGTTTAAATTAGCCCCTGAAAAAAATTATTAATCCTGTTTGTTTCGATATCGATTTTCATTTTTTCCATGCTAGTTTTCGATAAAGTTACAGGCCTTGCGGAGCCGATGCTGTGCGTGTCCAAATTTAGCGATACCATTGATTTAATATATATTTTTAAGTATCCTCATCGAATACCGCCCACTGAAACGGGGAAGTCCCTGGGGCCCTCCACTGAAAAAATATATTTTTAAAATATTTAAACTTTTGATCTTTTTGTTTCTCATTGAACTTGAATGTACAGGTTTTGTACTTTTCTCAAACAAATTACTATTTAAGTTGGGGGGGCCAGGCTCCCCTCTCTCCGCCCATGGCCGGGAGGTATGTACCAGGCTTGCCATAGGGAACGTGTGGCATCCACTTACTCCGTCTCCGAGGCATAAATATGCCCATTAGGCCCAGGTGGAGACCCTCCTGTCAACCCCTTTCCCGACGGGGGACCTCAGATGGAAAGGGACTAGGCATTGAGGTTGGGGCGTACGTAAATCTTCGCCGGCTCCTTATCGTCCTGACGTTCCTCTTTCGCTGAAGAGCAGCTATAAAGCCTGCTATTAAAACGCCAACGTCCCGACCCACACGCTAAATCCGACGGGATGAGCCAGTCCCTGAATAATTTTGGTGCTGAATTATTTCAATTTGCGAGCGGTGGAATTTCGGGTTGTTTTACGAGAAATAGTTACCCCCGAGCTTTCGTATTCTCGAATTTCACTGTCGTCAGTTGCTATGAAACACTTATCCATCAGTTTTCTAATTTGGTCGCATATTTGTCCCTTGCCTCAAACGTTGGTAAAATTTTAGAACGTTTTAGCTGTTACGTATATCGGCCTACCATATATCGTTATCAACCATCGAAGTAAAGTATTATTCACTGGTAATATGTATAATCAAATGCGGATTGGTATAGTAAGCAGTACACTTTTCAAGTAAAGAGCATGGAAAATGTCTATCCATAAATTCAGTACCATCAATGTACTGTAACTTATACAAAGTCATGTCCAGTTATGTGCTCTGTTGATGATATTTTAGAATCAATAGAATTCTAGAACTCCTTCCCCATGTATTTGAAACTAAGGAGATCAGTTACATCTTTTGAAATAATTTTATTGGAATATTTAATAAAATAACAATATTTGAAGTTGGGTTCTGGTTGGTGAAGCGCATTAATAGATAATAATTTAAAGATATTTAGGAAATGTACGCAAAGATCAGTTTTAATTATGAGTTCCCATATTCCCTTTGTGTTTTGCTTACATTAATTGTAATGACAGAAAAACTTGCGCTTGTCGTTAGTGGATTGATTTCGCGATAAGATCGTTTTCGCACCTCTATCTTCCTGGAAGCGTCGGGATTCCGGAATTATCCCTTTCACTTCCCCGGAAGAATCATTTTCACGCATCACATAGCCTGGTAGCATATTAGCTCTCTCTATTGGGAATGACAAAAAATATCTTTCAAAAATATTCGGAAATTTTCGTCGGTTAAAATAACACCGATAGTTTTGTCCGCTTATTTTTTGTTTCGATTTTTATTTTCTTTTTTCCATGCTCGTTTTAGATAAGGCTACGGGCTTGGCGGAGTCAACTCTGTGCGTGTCCAAATTTAGCGATGCTATTAACTAAATATAAATGTTCAGAATATCCTCATCGGTATTATGGCTCTGGACCAAGATGAAGATACTGTGAAAAAAGAAGAAAAGCTTAAAATCTTTCGAAATTTTGCGTATAATCGGCTTTCTCCAGTAAATGAATAATATGAATTTTATTTTCTTTGGTAATTGTTTCGCTTGTGTGACGTGAATGGATTCATTTTAGATCCTCAGTATATTTTTATGACAGCTTCTCTGGTGACCTTAGTTAGCAATGGCAACGTTAAACCAGCAACTAAAATTAGCCTTGAAGGAAGATAGTTCAAGGATGGAGTAAAAGGCCTGTTTGACCGGTTATTGGGAAATTCTGGTTCTAATTTCGTGCAAGCGAAATTATTGTGTCATTGCATAAGTCATCCAACCTTCGCATGACGGAAGTGGCATGTTTAGATTTTAATTATCCTTGGAGGTATGCTTATTCCAACGCACGTATGAAATGCGTGGTTGTAGATTTAGCGGAGCTAATAGAACATGGAATGAGTTTCTCTTGAAAGATCATTTCAGATTCAATTTTTAGTTTAGCGGAGAAGAACATTCTTTGAAGGCCACGGATGAAGTGCAACATGAAATAATAACATATTTGACGTAGCCGGAATTCGAACCAGGATCTCCCGATCGCTGGTCAGGGGTGCATGCCAATTACACCACATAGTCATCTTCTCATAAACAATTGACTAGCGCGCCTGACCGGCATCGGGAGATCTGGGTTTGAATCCCGGCCGAGCCAAATATTTTTTATGACGAACTTCATCCTTGTTCTATATTGCTTTTCATCCTTGCGCAATATTGCGTACGATGTCACTTGCTACCTGCAGTGCTTAGTCTTGCGACCTGTTTACGCGGTACTTTAATTCGTACAAGTTAACGTGTGATTTACATGAACGATTTTAGTGGACCGGAATGGAACATGTACGAATACGTGAACCAATTTATAACAGGTTTTATTTTCTGTACATCTGTTAACACAAGTTGGGTGGTTACACAGTGCATTTTTGTGTTCATTCACGCGATCATACATTTAGACTTGTAACGTTTTATTTTAATTTTCCACTTCTATTACTTAACAAATGATTTTTATAACACTTTATAAAGAAATTTTACAATTTAAAACTCGTGAGCATAAACAACATCAACAAGCCGCCATGACTATTACAATCCCATTTGTACTATCCGTACTACCACTCACTGAACCACTGCCATGAATTGCACCAGTGGGGATCTTGAGCTCTGCCGTATCCCTTTTCCTCCGGTCTCTTTCTCTCTCGTAGGCGCCTGCTTTTTCTCTGCGTCCTTTTCTTCTTTCTGCCGATCTTGAGTTCTGCCGTATTTCTTCCTCCGGTCTCTCAATACACCACTACTTTAATTTATCTCCCAATATTTTACAACACGTCTATCTCTTCCTTCTCTCCATACACGACTCCCCGTTTTCTTTTTGCGTCCCTCACTACCATTATTGCCTCCCATTATTGCTTTCTCACTACTATTGTTAATTTTTATTCATTTAAATAAACAACATGGCAGCTTGTTTACATTAACCACTCAAAATTAGGTGTTACAGACTTTTACACTTGCGGGTTTATTTACCGTGTAAACAGGCCTTTAGAGGTGGCAATTTTAAGGAGGGAATGGACTAGAATAGAATTTGTGGCTATAATGAAAGGGAGTATGGCTTAAAATGAATTGGAAAGGGTGAAGATGGTTAGGAGGGAAGCCAGAATGGGGTGATCACCATAATACTCAATGTAAACCTACCTTAACCGGTTTTCCACTTGAATAATAATAAGAATAATTTTTATTGTTCCACACAAGTATAAATTTTAAGTAATACATGGCCGTTGGAACATAGGTAGCCCTTTGGAGTTAATACTCCGTGCTGGGGGTTACCGACTCGTTCTTCAGTTAAGGTGCTTTGGTACATATTACACAAAAATGTTATCATGCGGGAAGTACGTAATAAGTACCTACGCTGTAAGTAATATGAAATCACTAACTAAGACAATCATTACATCTCATTCCATTCATTACCATACCTGATTCATCTAAGCAAATGTGAAAAAATATTATGAGCAAACAACCACACCTTTACCCTTTTTCAGTATCTTTATTCATTCTTTTCGTCAATTATGTATTTTGGTAACTCACAGTAAATTTTCGGTCCCAAGAATAGGAAACTTTGTTGAAATAATTCTGTTTTTGGTCTGGGTATGTGAACAGTATTACAATGACGGTGATTATGTATTCTTGGTAAGTTTTTTTCACCACCTCTAATATAAATTACCCGTAGGACCTTATAAACAAATAAATACCTCGAAGGTAAGATGTTTATTTTTTTGAATAGGGGAAAGGAATAGGTTAAATTTGATGCCCTCAGCATTACCCTTATCACCTATCTCTGGGATACCAGGAGGGGTTTCAAAGGGCATAGCCGAATAAGAGGGTGAAAAGTCCCCCCTCCGGGATTTTTCCCGGACTTGGGGCATAGGATTTGGAGTCAAAAAGGACTAACCTCCCCACACTTCCAGCCCACTAGAGGCCCACTGGCGCCGGCTAGCTCGAAAATTCGATTTCCACTATTTTTTATATATCTCGGAGTAGAAAGCATATTTTACAATACAATTTGCGGCATTCGAGGGCACTCTTAATGGAGCAGATGCCCACTTTTTTTCAATAAATTTCTGTGGCATAAGGAGAAATGGCGTCGATTTGAAAATTTCAAACGCTAGTTTTCATAAAATATTTTTGAGTGGGCCACAAAAAAAATGTGTCTCGAAACAGTATTTAAATGCCTTTCGGCCTCCGAACTTTTCACCCTCTTATTCGGTTTTGCCCTTAGTCAAGTATGCTCCACCCTAACACAGAGAGAAAATAAAAAAAATATGTAATAATATTTGTATGGTAGTTCCCACACGTATCGTCTCTCTTCAATCTTACATTCCTTGTTCTATTTCTGCGTTGCGTCAAGTTCACGCGGCAAGTGCTGGTTTGCGGAAGGCCGAGTTGTCATGTCTGCTCGCACGTGTTAATTAAAGGGAGGGATGGTGGGGTTGACCGCAAGGTGGGAGTGCGCCAATGCAGGGAAAGGAAGCCGACGAGGTGGCTCTTAACGGCGCTCGTTAGCTCCCTTTCACACCTTGCCATCCTTTTGCTGGGGGTTTGCCATCAAAGTTTAAAGCTGATTTAAGAGATTTCACCGTGACCGAAAAATATGTGATCGGACCGACCTTGATCGAATACGAAAATAGATATGCCCCTCTGTACACGAGTAGTTACACGTGAATTAACTTACTACCCCACGAGCCACCTCAATGGGCACGTGGCAGCAATTTTAAGGAAAGGCCTTAGCTTAGATAGGCTAGCATCATTACAAGAACTTCAATAAATTTTATTTTCAAAATAGTAGCGTGATTATTTATTGTCTGCGACTGATCTGAAACTATGTAAGATCGCTTAGGAATTCCCATTAAGATGGCAATTCCTTTGTTCCTCAGAATAATTATTGAGATAACGAGGTTTCCGTAAGTAAATCTGCCGATCACACCGGCTTATGTCTTGTTCAACTATTGAAAGTTTATTGTACAAGACTGGCAGGTAGAAGGTCAAGTCCCATTTCCCTAATTTACTTAGAGAATCAACTCGAATGTTGATGTGAATACGGGATGGTAGACCTCACACTAAGCCGCCGACGCATAATTACCGTATTTTCAAGGAATGCTCCTTTCATTTGACCGTTTTGCTCTTTGAGAATTTACAGTTTAGTTATATGAAAGACCAAGCCGAGATTTTACGGGCACCTTATAACTATATCCCTACCGTTATACTCGCTATCTTTCCTTCCGCCGTGCATGCCAATCTCTTGGGTGTCATTTATGGGTATGTGATTTTTAAAATAAAATAAGTGACACAAAAATTGTAGCAGACAAGAAATTTTGAATGCATGCTAAACTGCATGCTTTCAAAAGGAGATTTATTTCATTTCAAAACAAAACGAAATAATTGAAACAGTTAAATTTGAATTTAAACATTTCAAAAGAATACGAAATTACAGGAACGTTTAAATTAGAATTTTGACATCAATGGTTTCATTCAATTGGAGGGAATACATTCCCAGCTTTCAGATATAATGAAACCACCATTCATGATGTGTTGGCTGGATATTGGCACATCATTTTCCAAGATTACATTCAGTTCTTCTTGCAATATCACGGGTCGCCCCAAATTCTTCCATCTTTGGATGAGTACGTACAACTCTTCCATCTTGGAAGTCTTCTTTCTCGCTGACTTTTCAGCTGGTATGACGTTATACATCGCCTCGTCCAGGTTGTATCCTCCCTGCTTCTTAATGGTGAAGTGATGCACCTTCTCTGCATGCACGCTGGTTTCCCCTCTTCTCCGGTCGCTGATCAACGTCGTCAGGACCATAATGAGGGCACTGGATGCCAATGCCACTGCATTAGACGGCTGCAACCACTTCATTGCCTTCCGAATTCCCATGATGAACTTCCTTGCTTAGGCCCTAGATGAAAATAAAATAGAATATAACGATAATCAACCAGTTAAAAGTAATTACGCTCTCATAATGAAGTATTCTTTAAATTAGCCTATCATAATTAGTCCTGTATCACTAAACTCAACTTACCTTCCACGTAGGTATTAGAGCAAATGCGTTTCTTGCTGGGAAGAAATGGAATTCTTTCCTTTCGATGTGGTCGGTGTTGTACTCCTCACACACAATGATGGAAAGTTTCCAACAAGTATTTTGTTAGCTCTGGATTACTTTATAATTCGCTTGCAATCGCAATCGACTGTTCTCGCCAATTCGCTTTCAAGTGAATCGAGGGAAGATTCCAAGAATGTATCTTAGTAACGGGCTCGGGTCATTGTTGTGGAATTAGCATGGGCTTTAAACTGTATTGCCCCTTCAGGCTTGCCTTTTATCATTAATTTAATATATTTTTAGTAAAAATTTGATACATTGCGTCGTGTATGTTCTGACCTGGAATAGAAAATATTGTTTCATTTCCCGTTTTTTTGTGTAAAAAATTGACGTTCAAAGTTTTATATTATAAAGGTAGCTTTTAGAGTCATAGCGATTGAATTAATAATTATTGATTAATACTTCTTGGTTCACGCCTTCTCTAAGTGAACGAATGTAAAAATTTGCGCAGTGAGTTGAGAAAACCACCGTTGCCTATCCTTGATGAACATGCCACAGAATAACGATTTACCGTTGACGTTAAGAATATAGAGAAATATATTACCATTTCAATTGTGCTGCATCACATTAGAAGAGTTGATGCCGAAATACGGCACTTTATTATCTCGTTATTTTCCACGAGCAGTGATTCCTCGTATATCCAATTTGCGTGATGTTTTTAACCATCACGTAGATTGGATACTCGAGTTTTCTGTGTAAATTCTAGCATTAATAATACTTCTTTCCGTGTTTTGACCAGCATCGTCGTAGGAATTATTAAAATTTTGATTTTCAAACCACATTCCTCCACGGCACCCCCGTGCATGAGACATAAGTGGGAGATACCTGGAACAAATTTGCTATCAATACTTTTCTCATGTGTAAAATGTGTTCATCGAGGTGTTCCGGTTTCGAATCCCGGGGTGAAACTTTCGGACAATCCCAAAAACAAAATCTTCAAAGTTCGAGGTGGGCCATGGGCCCTGCCATGAATGTGCGAAATTAAATCGTCTTTAGCTTAGTTTGGTTAAAACTATTCTCCCTTATGCATGCGAGCCTTAGGGTTGACTTGGAAAGGAACCGACGACCCGACCATGGCTGGGAATTCACACGCCTTTGCCATAGTTCGGGTTTATTTCCATCCTCACCAATGTAAACCAACCCTAAGGTTGACTCACTGATTGAGTGGTAAGTATATATATGAAATAATTGAAATAATTATTATTGTGATTCTTTATTCTAATAAAATCGACTTAAAAACACAAACGCAAGTACAGAACACAAAGCACTTGTAAATATGTAGTTTCAAGTTTCTCTGCTGTGCTTCACTTGGTTGTAGATTATCAGAGAGTCCTTCAGTTCATGACAGTTCCCACAGCAGATGTAGTAATTCCAGGTAGGAGTACCGTGGTTGTACCTGATTCAAATATAGAATTTATAGAATTATGGAAATGGTATAAATTATCATATAAAATTATAGGAATGACCATTGCTTAGTTTTATATTAAATCCCTATTCCGCCAAGTTAAAATCACGAGTCAGTTTTGGTAAGTAATCGACTTAAGTATTCGGATTACGTGTAAGATTTTTACGAAATGTCATTTTTATTTCCAATTTTCTCTTTACGGCCAAAAAAAATCGTTACTTTAGTTGTAATCGTTACCTGCTCGCAAACGACGATTAATTCACTAATTTCACTGGTTTACCTTGGCTTACGGATAACTTCGACTCCCTGAGTAGCTTAATTTGCCTGTTTAGGTTCACATACTCATATTATGTACTGAAGGTACAAAATATGACACCCCTTGTGTTGTTGCACGAGTCGCAATTTTGTGCATCGAAATTGAAAAGGCAATTTGTGATTTCTATAGCTCCATTTATTCACATTTTTACCTCAATTTTCGACACCAGCCAGGCGGCCTTTTAAGAGGACATCTTACGAGAAGTTATTGTGGTTGTTATTGCAATTTTACTGATTAACTACATTTTTTAAATTAGTAATTTTTTACTCCTGATTGATTTCTTATTATACCAAGTAACTTAAATTAAGACCAGTTACTTTTAACACTGTCACATGTCAACAAATAAGAATGTCATTTGGAAATTATGCATTTTCCGTGAAGTTGAAACTTTCCCACGCCAAACCTCTCAAAAGAAAATATCTTTGATTATTTGTCAAAACTTTTGACTTCATCCTATTCAAGGCATAACTCCAACTCCAACTCCAGTTCCCACCACTAAAAGTATGAGTGAAAATTCTCTGGACTGGGCAAAGTTCTCAGCCGGAGAATTATTTAGAATTCTGTTTTTTTCAAATTTAATTTCAACACGGCATCACCAGAATTGGAAGATTCAACGGATATATACATTACCATTACTTCCCACACATATGTAAGATGTATTGAATTTTCAAGAATTAGCATAATCCCATGTATTCTCCATATTTGGCGATTTAGATGGTCTATACACAGTACGATTAGACTAATTATTAGTATAACGAGTTGGTTATATTACGAACGCTATTTAAATTTTAATGTGTATGTAGCCACCTTTAGTTATTGACCATTGCTGCAGTTATATGACTTAAGTTTTTTGCCCATTATGGAGGAGATATGACAGCATGTATGGCCATATAGTTATCAACCCTTTTCTATTTCCTATATGTTAGCTTATGTCGTGATTATCTCTTGGTATTGGCCGAAGATGGTTTTTCCTCTTTGCCTTTATTTTTGTGTCTGTAAGTTTCGTGGAAGGACAAGATTGGGAATAAAGAGACGATTAGAGTATGAAATTCATATAAAATTCTGTTTCCTCTGTTATTATTTACATGGTTGCTATGGACGGTGCTTTCAATTCACCGGACTTTAATTCATGCCGTATACCTGTTATTTTCTATAACCTACTCTCACGATAAAAACAAAATGTTGGAATATTAATAATGTACCTTGTTCATTCACAGACAATATAAGGAAAACCTTGAGCCCCTCCAATGCGCCCTTAACTAACTATCTACACAGAATTGAAGTGTTTCAAATACTATAGACATGTAAATTTACCTTGCTAAGAAGTGATAATGGTAATACGCAAAGGCTTTGCATCAGAGTTATTCCATAACTTCAAAAAATTCTCTACTTTTTTAATTGTACCACATTTTTACTCACCAGAAAGGGCTGTAATTTTCTTTTATTGGAGCATGCGGTGGTAGGTTACAGGATCATCAACCCTTTATTCTTACCGCGCTTATGTCGTAATTGTCTCCTGAAGTTTACCGAGGATGCTTTTCCCTCTTAAACTTCATTTCTCTGACTATAACGTTCCCCGAATGGCAGGAATTAGAAAAGGAGTCGTATTGAGTGTGCAATTCACTTATTAAATTTAATAGAGAAACTTGAAACTTACCGCTTATACAGATTATGCATTCATTGTATACGTGATAGTCTACTTAAATAATTTTATTTGATGTCCCCTCAGATTTAAGCATAACTCCTCATTATATTCCTCATTCAGCCCATCTCGATCAAATGAAAGAATATTTCCCACAACCATCGTCCGATGCACATTTTACTTGAGCGAAGACGTCATATTTAATGAAATCTCTTGAAAAAATATTAAACAACTTACTTTGCCACATCCTCTTCATTTTATTGCTTTTAGACTATATCAAATGCGTGAAATTCCGTTTCCTCTGTTATTATTTACTGCTTGGTTACCATGGGTTGTGTTTTCGATACAACGTATTTAGCTTCAATTTATTTCATTTCTACACGACATCCCCATGTATAGATATACCAGTGATATATGCGTTATCAATACTTCTTACGTATGTGGAAAAATACATTGAATTCTCAAGAATTAGCGTAATCCCATGTATGCGCCATGTATGGTTCCTTATATAGTCCATACACAGGACGGTTATATTAATAATTAAAACGGAGTGGTTAAATTACGGAAGGTAACTTTATAAGTTTTTATATAAATATGGCCTGCGTTGATTATAAACCATTGCTGCAGTTATATTATTTAAGTTTTAGGCCCATTGTGCAGGAGGCTAGACCGCATGTATGGCATGGCAGTATGTGAGTAGCCTCGAGAATAGGTAACGTGACGGAACCCGGAACGTCGGTTCCCTTAGATTTTCTTACCCATGCGGAAACCCGAGGAAAGGCTATGCATTCATTTTATGCCTTTTACCTGTTACTTTCTCTCAGCTACTGTCACGAAGAAAAAAATATTTGTCAGGAAAGTAACTGATGCATCTGTTTCTTACGCTGACAATATGAAGAAGGCCTTTAGGATCTCCAGTGGGGCTAACGAAAAATATAGTAAATGTATCTCGGGGGTCTTTAATCACTTCGGGGCTTTACCGTCGCGAAAGCTGTTTTTTAAATATGCTATATTAGTGGTGATTGACTATCCTATTTCATTAAAATGTTCATACGTGAATCAATGACGTTATTGTAATGAAATTGGTACTGTTCCATAAAATAAATATGTTAAGAGGGCTAATTGGTGTACTTATAGGCTTTTGAAGTCTCATCCTCATGAATAGTTATTGCAGATATATATAATTGTGTGTTCTATTAGTAAATTTTGCTGAAGATAGAGGGATATAATTTTATTTATTGAATAGATAAAATTTTAATATCTTATTCTTTCATTCATATCTCATACCTTACTACCATGTCTGCTTCATCGCATATTTTTCTCAATAATCTTCAATTTTCGTCTTTAGTAGAATATGAAGTATTATTAAGTAACCGTTGAGTTAACACTAGCTAATGGATTTTGTACCGTCGAGACAAATATGTGGGTCATGTTCTCATAGTAAGGATTTCCGTGATTTTTTTACTTGTTGTCTAGAGCTATATCTATTCTTATCTTTAATATGTAAACATTTGACTAGCTCTATCATTTTTTACTTGCTTTATATGCATGGAAGGCTAACATTTTGCAATGAGGAGCTTATTTGGTCTAAACTAAATTTTCTTTCCCTACTAAGTCGCTGGAACTGAGTTAAAATGGCAATTTTTTTAGTATCAGTGGTTGAATTGGGATAAGTAAAATGTGCACATTAAGGAATTTGCATGAAGATAGTATATAATTAAGTACTCAGTGGAGTAGCCAGGGGGGATCCAGAGGGTCCGCCCTTCCCCCCCACCCCCGAAATATAAAATTTCAATAATTTTTCTTCATAAAAGAAAACGAAATATTTAAAAATCTTGAATTTATAAATATTTCTTTAACAAATAAATTTTTTTCGATTGTGAAAAGTGTTAAAATAAGTTAAAAATCCAATATGTAGTACCCCTTTTTTCAAACATTTTCCCCCGTTTTTGACCACCTGAACGAAAATACTGGCTGGCGCCTGTGTACTCAGACGAGTATTCGTAACCCTGAGAAATTCGTTGAGAAATATCCGTCAGTGAAGGGGTTAATTCATCAATAAAATTTTTGCGATAACAGGTTTTCCGTAAACACCCTTTCCAATCGTCGTTGCAGATGTCGTAATACACCTCCATTTTTTCAAAGTTCTTTCTAAAGTGTTTATTCAAGTATTAAAAGTGTCATTTTTCATTATTCTTTAAACTTATTAGTTTAACATATGACCGTAATAAAGAAGTTGTCAATCATAAAATACAGCCACTGGTGTAGCAAATGAAAATAAGTGATACCTGCGACTATGGGCAATTCAGTTATACATTTGCATTTATATTCAAGATTCATGAGCCGATTGGGCGGCTTTTTCCAAAAAAATGTCTTGGTTTTATGTTAATATTTGATTAATATCGCTATTATCCCAAAAACTTGTATGCCTTTGCTCCTTTTTTTAGGTATTGAATGCAATGGAGTTGCAAAGTTATAGCTTTCTTGCCCAAACGACATTTTCATTGGTTGGAAAAAATATTACTCCTTTGATTAGGCCATCATCATTACAAGGACTCCTTCGATACTTTTTATTTCCAAAATAGAAGCATCGACTGCTTGATTATTAATTATCAGCGACTGATCTGAAACTGTATGAGATTAATTAAGAATTTTCTTAAAGATGGCAATTCCTTCTTACCTCAGACGAAAAACTAAAATCCTATAATAAATATATATTTATTGGGAAAACAAGGTTTATGTAATTTTAGCTTCAAATCATTGCGGATTATGTATTGTTCAATTATTAAAGTTTCTTTGTAGATGACTGGCAGGAAGGTCAGGGGAAATATGCTCCAACTCACAAAAATTAGGGAATAGAGTTTTTATCAGAATATCATCAACATTTTCTTCTTCCATTTCTATAACTCACTCTGCTTATTTAATTGAAAGTTAATGTGAATATGGGATGGTAGACCTCACCCACAGTCACCGACGCATAATTACCGTATTTTATAGGGAAGTTCCTTTCCTTTGACCGTTTATTTCTTTGAGAGTTTACATTGTAGCTGTATGAAAGACCAAGCCGAGACTTTACGGGCACCTTATACCTATATCCCTACCGTTATACTCGCTATCTTTTCTTCCGCCGTGCATGTCAATCCCTTGGGTGTCATTTATGGGTATGTGGTTCTTAAAATAAAATAAGTGACACAAAAATTGTAGCAGACAAGAAATTTTGAATGCATGCTAAACTGCATGCTTTCAAAAGGAGATTTATTGCATTTCAAAACAAAACGAAATAATTGAAACATTTAAATTTGAATTTAAACATTTCAAAACAATACGAAATTACAGGAACGTTGAAATTAGAATTTAGACATCAATGGTTTCATTCAATTGGAGGGAATATATTCCAAGCTTTCAGATATAATGAAACCATCATTCATGATGTGTTGGCTGGATATTGGCACATCATTTTCCAAGATTACATTTAGTTCTTCTTGCAATATCACGGGTCGCCCCAAATTCTTCCATCTTTGGATGAGTACGTACAACTCTTCCATCTTGGAATTCTTCTTTCTCGCCGCCTTTTGAGCAGGAAAGACGTTATACATCGCCTCGTCCAGGTTGTACCCTCCCTGCTTCTTAATGGCGAAGTGCTGCACGTTCTCTGCATGTACACTGGTGTCCCCTCTTCTCCGGTCGCTGATCAACGTCGTCAGGACCATCATGAGGGCACTGGACGCCAATGCCACTGCATAAGAGGGCTGCAACCACTTCATCGCCTTCCGGAATCCCATGATGGACTTCCTTGCTTACGCCCTAGATGAAAATAAAATAGAATATAACGATAATCAATCAGTTAAAAGTAATTGCGCTCTCATAATGAAGTATTCTTTAAATTAGCCTATCATAATTAGTCCTGTATCACTAAACTCAACTTACCTTCCACGTAGGTATTAGAGCAAATGCGTTTCTTGCTGGGAAGAAATGGAATTCTTTCCTTTCGATGTGGTCGGTGTTGTACTCCTCACACACAATGATGGAAAGTTTCCAACAAGTATTTTGTTAGCTCTGGATTACTTTATAATTCGCTTGCAATCGCAATCGACTGTTCTCGCCAATTCGCTTTCAAGTGAATCGAGTGAAGATTCCAAGAATGTATCTTAGTAACGGGCTCGGGTCATTGTTGTGGAATTAGCATGGGCTTAAAACCCAATGGTGCGTTCCGTTTTAATTGATTGCGTTTTAAATTGACCTTATTCTACAATAAATATTTTTAATATATTTATGAGTTGAATCGTACAAAATTCAGATTTTTTTTGTCTTTTAGCGACTAGGATATTCTGTATGTATAGAAAAACATTGTTTAATGAAAAGACGCACCAGAGGAACTTTTAATGCTGCACACTCATTTACTTCAACCTGAAGGTTGAATTTGAATTGGTTGGGATAGAGCTTACCCTGGTCTAAAGCACAGGCGTGTGAATTCCGCATAATCTCTTTTAGTTCAAGCTTTTTTCTCTGAGGACACCTCAAAAATAAGAGGTTTTTCCTTGGAGAATTCAAATGGTTTTCTTGGCAATGTAGCTTGAACCCTTCCATCAGAAGCCAAATACTCATCCACTTTGCCACCACGTTCCTCGTTTTCCATAACAGGTTTGTTTGTACTTAGGTGACATTGTTTTGATGAGAGCTCCTAAAGTTGTATGCGTGGTATATATTTATTTTTTATCCTGGTTTACGCATGGCGCATCTCAATTCAATTCTGTCAATACTACAGTTATCTTATAGAAGTCATGGTATCACGGTGTACCTTTACTTGTGGTACTAAAGTGAATGTCTTCGTAAAAACTTCGTTTCCAATTAATAGCTTTTACGGTGCTTAACTCTATGGCTTCTACTCATACCCATAACTTTATACGCTGATAGATTGAGTTCCACGTAGTATCATCGGTGCTTGATAGAAATGAAAAATGGATAGTTTTATTATTGCTTATAATTACCAGGTGAAAGATACTTCTTTTATTATATAAAAATAAATGCCTCATTGTTTTCTCTCACAAATGCATTATGATAGATTTTAATTATTTGTACAATTCCTTTCAAAATTGACAAGTATTTTCCACGTTTCCTATTATTTCCTACGAAACAACTTTCGAGATTCAAAGCCAATTTAAGTCATGGGCAAAACGAACTTCCCCCCCCCCTTTCCCCTTAATGTTGTTTCCTTGAACCTTGTTGCCTAGCACCATGACTGTGATCGTACAAATTTATCTCTGCATACGCAACGTATGTATTAAAATACGAATTTTTAAAATCAATTTCCGCAAACAATAGCTAGGAAACTATTTCAAATTGGCAGTCATTAAAGTATAATTTGAAGAGGGTATTTTTGGGGTCAAAATACGGCTCCAGTTTATACCAGTCTCTATTGAAGGACTTGTTCTGGGGCTAGATAACCCTTAGTCAACGAATGCGACCCTTAGTTCCTTTGCTCACCGTCATTTATTATCCAGCCGTGTAATTCACCCACTGGATTTTTCCCCGATCGCACGTATTGATGAGGAGAAACGTCTTTTGGTTATTGGGTCGTATGTCACGACTTACAGCACATTAGAGGATGTGCAAGAAGGTACCACGTGATCGCATTACACATTCTCGTAGGACGTCGCTGCATCGGTTGTTCGCTGAAAGTAATAATCTTTTTAGTTCGCGGAAGATCTTGGATGGCGTCCAAAACAAGGGAATTCATCTTGTCTACTTTTCCGCGCCTCTTTTGTCCTCGCAGGAGTTCTGCTATACATCACCTTGCTTCCTACGTCTCCCCCTTTCTTCCTGCACTAGGAATATCTTCGACCTTAGCGTAAAGAATCGTTCCTCAGGCGGGAAATGCCATTGCTCAAAAACATTGGCAGAACCCATTGCATCAGCAAGCTAAGACGTCGTATTTGTTTCTTCGAGATGATTTTTCTGATTCTTTTGCCCATAGGAAAGTCTTGAGTCAATCTGGTGTGAGAGCGGTTGAGGGAAATTACTCATGAAATATATGCTAGAGAAAAATATATGCAATTCTAAACCATCCCCTTCCTTGGCTTGTTTTCTGTCAAAGTTTTTTTTATTTTTATTGGCGTTAGATTTCTCTAATGCTGCTGATTCTTAACCATTCGGTGTCTGCGCATGGGGCTAAGATTGTAATTGCAAAAACAAAGATCACGTGATGAATCTGAGAGGCCTGATTGGATGACTACAGCGATGGGATTTTCATTCGTGTTGTTTATTTCGATTGGCAATATTTTATTCCCATTAAATCCAGTAATCAAGAAGAAGTAAACTAGTCATGGTATATAATTCCAATTTGAATGGGATATTTATTTATTATAAGTATTTATTTTTTTTATAAAAATAACTATGAAATTTAATATTTTTACTATTCGTGAGTTGTATTTACTCTCAGTTTGTAAAAAAAATTGTGAGTGCGGTCTTTCTGTGGTTCTGTGACTACTACAGAGGTGCTCCAAATTCCAAGGATGTCGAAGTTCCTCTCAGAAAATAAGCCGCCTTAATGATCTTCTTCCGGAAAGATATTTATATGAAAAACTGCTAAAGGAATCGCAGGGAATAATAGCTGCTGGCATTTGGGAGTACCTACTTATCTTGGGATATTTTCCTGAGGATCGTGACTTGACTGTGCTTTAATCATTCTCTACATTTCTTTTCACAAATGTAGATGACAAATTATTTCTTCATTCACAAATGTTATAATCTGTGATTTAAAAAATAAGCTTAGGAGATTGTGTTGGATGCGTTTATGAAGAGCAATGATCTTTGCGTTTATTTTATTTTCACGGTTCAAATGGAGATAATGTTTTTAGATTCAGCACCTTTGAAGTTTGGAGGCAGTTAGTATAAATAAGGCATGTTGTTCGATTCCCTTCTTTTTAAGGTAAAGATACGTTACCACGACTACACTGTCATTTTCAAGGTTACGCTGTAGTACTGATGGATGTAACTGAAGCAGTGGCGTAGCCACGGGGGTGGGGTGGTTACCGGATTACAACCCCCTACTTGAGCCTGTTAAGCTTTTACCTCATACAATTTTTATACTTTATCTTAGTAACTACTCGTACAAAATTACTGTTTTTGAGTCCTAAAAATCACGTTTTAAGCATAAAAAATTCCAAAAATTTCAGGGGAGATATCCCGGACATCCCGGAGATATCTTTGCCCTGGGGTGTTTTTCATACACCCCGGAAGGGCCTTAAAATCTCCAGTAAACCGCCCCCCCCCCATTTCAAATTCATGGCTGCGCCACTGAACTGAAGTGATTATTAAGTAAGCTCTGGTTTCCGTCGAGATATGACTCCAACTGCGCCATATTAACTACAGTGTATTATTAACAGCTGTTAAAGCATCTAGTTAATTTCTAATGCACTTTCTCCAGGGGCATGCTGTTAATTTTCGTTACGATATATTGTTCCACATGTTAACTAATCCATTGAGAACGTCAAATAAGTCAAAATCTAACGGTGATGTTCATTCATGGAATTTCATTATTGAGATTGGTATACTGCAGCCCCTTACTTCATAGTTTCCCAAGGTACTTCTCTCCATTCTTTGACGTTATTCTTCCTTACGACCTTTTTTAATCACCTCCAAGTGTTTATATCATGGTCTTCCGTGGAGAATTTTACCTTCAAATTTTTTCTCCATCGTACCTCTCGCGTAACGGAGATTTTAAGGTTATTCCCAAGTACCTAACATATCCTTTTACACTGCGAAAGTAATTGTTGATTTACTGGCAATTTTGACCTTTAATATGTCTGAGAAGGGTCGAGCAGGTATAGTAGTAATATATTTTCGTTCCAGTGACACCTTTTATAGCCATAGCAAGTTAGGATTGAGTAGGTACTGTATAGCACAGATATTTATTTTAATTTCAGTGACTCTGCCTTGCTCACTTCAACAGTGCAATTCCAAGAAATTTTCACACGGATCGAAACACGCGTAGCCTTGAAGCTAGAAATTTCTATTTTCATCTTAATTTTTGTTTACGCATCTCCAGAGCTAAAGCGAGTGTAACTCACCCGTTTCTGGGGTCTTGCCAGCGATATTCTTTTCCTTCCCGTGCCGCCAACGGTCGAGACCCGACATCTCAAGTGGTTTCTTTCTTTCCTCGTATTATTTTATCCTCGTCCGAAAATTTCCTTTCCATGTCGCATGCTAGGGTGCCTCTTTTATCACCGAGCATATTTTGACTAAAAAGAATTTGGTGAGGTCGCATTTTAGAAGATTGGTTTTGATGTGTTTCGGCAGGGGCCTCGAGTATGCGGGGGATCAAGTGGAGTGCCCTTATTATTCCATTCTTGATCGGTAACTTCCATTATTTTGTAACTTCCATCCATTGGCATGCCAGGGTGCCTATTTTTCCGCTGAAATTATTTTGACTAAAGAGAATTTGGTGAGGCCGCATCCCATAAGGTTGGGTTGATGGTTGTCGACAGGGGCCTCGAGTAGGCGGGGGATCAAGTGGATCCTGTTCACTACCCTTATTATTCCATCCTTGCCAGATAACTTCCTTTCCATTTGGTACTACGTTACAACCAAGTTCCCTTACTCAAAATATGCTCAGAAAAAAATAGGCATCCAAGCATCTAACGCATCTCATACGGTTAGGGTGATGGTTGTTGACGGGGGGCTCAGGTGAGAGGGGATCGAGTAATTTCTGTTCACGTTGAGATATGGGTCTGGAAAAGAATGGAGAAAGTGGACGGAAAGGAGAGGAACGACGAAGTGCTGGACGTGGTGAGTGAGGAGAGGTAGGTGGTGAGATATGGAAGAGACAGAAGGTCTACACCTACATAATACCTCGCAAGCCGCCTAAAAGGCGTGTGGCAGGGTGTGTTAGGACACCAGCCGTTTACAGCTAAAGAAAAATGAAGGGCTCTAACGAGGTTGGGACTAGCGTTTATTTGAGTCCTTTGTGGTTCGGGGGAAAAACGAATTCCCATATCTATCCGTTCGGCAAAACATCTCTCTTAATTTATCGCTTCTATCGGACCTGGAAATATAGTGTGGCTCTAATATTATGTTTTTTGTGTCGCTCTTAAAGATATCCATTCTCAATTGTTCAATCAATCTTAGCCTAGCGCGCAGCCTCCGAGTCTCCAACGGCTCCCAGCCTAATTCGCTTAACATCTGGGTAACACTGTCTGTACGCCCGTAGCAGTTTTTGACGAAACGCGCAGCCTTCCTTTGTATCTTATTCAGTTCGCGTATTAAGTCTTTCTGCACCGGATAAGGTATGGATGGCACGAGTTCTGAACGGGGAAGGGATACTGAAAACGGTGTGAGAGGATAGAATATTGGGTAAAAGAGGGAGAGGAAGGAAGAGAATAGGATTTTTATAGAGAATGAAAGGGAGTAGGACTCGTCAATTAAAGAGGTAAGTCCATTTATGGAGGGGAGACTCCCAGAATACTTCTTAAATGGTCCATTCAAACCTACCTTAACGTGGAGAATACTTTAATAGTAATTCCATCCTTCCTCGGAAACTTTCTTTCCATGTGGAAGACTGAGGTGCCTTTTTGGTGTGTGTTTTGTGGAGCATATTTTTTCTTAAAGAAATCTGGTGAGGCCGTTGATCAGAAGGGTGGGTTGAGTGAAGGTGGTTGGGTCTTCTTACTTTTTGGGGCCCGACTATCGAGGTCTCCCCTGTTGTTATGCTTGGATAGGAACTCCAAAGAACATATAGGCCCACTCCCAAGCCCCTACTACGTGAATAAATGTTCCTCTTCCCTTTAGCCCATATATTCATGCCAGTCGAAATTTAACTATCCGTATTGATATTTAAGATTAGTTTTTTTCTAATAGTAATTTATTGTCAGATTTTGCCTCAATTTTTCGAAGAGATAAGAAAAAAACGTTCATTCATATTAATAAAATACGAAGATTCAAGCGTGATGGATTGGAATTTTCCCTATTGAAATAAATACTTGCAACTGGTCGGTCGTGATAAATTTTATGACCGTGGAAAATCGCAAGTATTTATTTCAATAAGTTCATATCAAATTCAGAATGTTCTAACCCCGAAAGAGACATTAACCGTTATTTTTCCACTAAATTTTCGCGAACTTTGACTTCTTGGGATATTGATTGATTTTGAAATACAATCGTCTCTGTAATTTCGGTTATGGCTGGCAACGTTTTTTTTTTTTGTTTTACAATGGGGTAGTTCTCTCAGAACCGTAATCTCTAGACATCAAAAGAATTCGGTAGATGAAAGCGAAAGATATGTTTCAACGAGATTAAAATAAATATTCTTCTCTCAACCATTCTCTCCCCAGTTAAAAGGAAAAAAAAAACGCGAAAGTTGTTGCCCTCGTATTATGAGTTGATGATGTCATGAGTTCCGGTTCATTAATTCTTTCATGGGGAATCGTTCATTCAAGGAGTGAATCTCACACTAGGATGTAAAAATTAACGAACCACGTGAGGTCGATGGGGGAGATATGGTGCTTCCATGGTCTCGTGACGTCATCAACTTATTTTCGAAAGAGTAAAGGCCGTCGGTTTTTTTCCGCAGAAAGCTCTAGAAAATACTTGTCTCTTTATTTTCCTAACTCTACTGAAATGTACTATTATTTAAACAATTGTTTGCGATTGGGCAGATTTCCGGGTTCCGTCCGTGTTGTCATTTTGATGGCGACGTTTCACCTATTGTACTGTAGGCGTCCTCAGGCTAGGCTGAAGTGGAGTGCACTTCTAGTGAGTCCGATATTTATACGGTAACTCCAGACTAAATATCGGACACATTAGAAGCACTCTCCACTTCAGCCTGGCCCGAAGATGCCTACAGCACAGTATGTGAAACGTCGCCATCAAAATGACCACGCGGGCGGAACCCGAAAATCTGCCCTTCGGCGAACCTAAACGCCGCGAAAACTTACATCAGAAAAAATGTAAGCGAGCCATCGCCGCAACAAGATATTGACTGATTTGTATATTAATTGCGCCCACAACTTTTTCGAGTTGTCACAATTTGCTCCGAGGAGAAAAACTGGCAAAACGAGGCACTCTATTTCAGAAATCTTGCCTTTCTGAGCCTTCTGAGTGAATCTCTACGTTCTCGCTACTCCAGTCACGTCTCTCATCTCGTGAAAAAGCAAAGCCGGTCTCGGAACATGGGGAAGATAAAAAGCGGTCGAGGAAAAAGTTCTTCGCTTTAAGCAGCGCACTCTCCGAGAAAGATCCAAAGACAAGAACGTTTTACCACTATCGCTAATTAATATGGACGAGCCGTTTATGGTCTCTTGTCTTTCCAGCTATGGTGGGTTAAAAATAAAGATGAGACCGCGTAAAGGAGGGGAATTATGTACTGCGCTGTTAAACCGCATTGCTCGTTTGTTTTTACGGTGATTTCGCACATTACTTGAAGAAATGTTCCTCTGAAGCTTGGATGTGCTTTGGGACAGACTATGGAGGAATTAAAAGAAAATGCTCATGGCGATGCCATAAGCATGATCACTTAAAAACCAATGACACTTATGGCGCCATAAACTAAATGGCTCAACTAAATTAGAAGACTTATAGAAAGAAGTAAAAAAGTAAATAGAATAGAAATTAACTTCATTGCCGTAGCAAGAATAGCGCCGCCCATATTGGAAATAATCTGCCGATTCAATTGAAAAAAAATTCAATTGAACCGTTCAATTGAATATTTCCAATAGGGTCCGTTTAAAATTAATCATTTTTGCTTTAGGAAAATATATAGTATCCAGCTTTCAGAAATTATAAATAGGTCTCAGTTTTGCACAAAATAAATTAGTGCATGACTTTATTTACTATGATAATGAGTGGGAGTACATTTGGTGAAAATTCAAAATTGGATATATGTCTGGAAATTTTTTAAATAGTTCCTTTAACGTATCAAAACAGCTATCATGATGTTATTTGTTATTGTAAACCAAATTCAGTTTTCAATGTTAAATTTGTCCTGCGCAACTACGGAAATAATGATCCAGTACAGCAACAGCGGGGTATTTTACGATCAGAATTGTGCTTTGAGTGTTTAAGATAACGGATTTATTATGCTGACAACTGAAAATTTTCAATCGTAAATGCTATAAGTCATATTTTTTTATAAAATCAATTCGATTATGAATGCAATAATGTAGATTTTCCTTTAATTTTAGAACGTCGAGATTTATTTTGCGTATATACGGAGAAGCCATTGGTGGCATGTTGGTCGACTAAGTTCCAGGATATATTTGGTCTTGCCAACAACATACATGTCGTCAACTAGACCCGAAAATGATAGTCTTTGTAACTAGGAGTCTCGTTTACTTGCCTTAAAGAGGTGGGAATTGCAAGTAATTCAACAATTGCATTAGTTCCACCGCATCGACCCTGATACCCTAATAATTTTAAATTAATTTTTATCTTAGGTAACAGTATTTTTATATCACTCTTGACATAAAGGGAATGGCTATCAAACGATGTTGCCCACATTCAACAAAAATAACCGCAATTACTGCAAATATCAGTGGCATATTCTGGTTTATCCTTGATTAGTGCTTTTATTTTATGGTCTCCGTATTCGATAGTAATTGATAAATATGATAACTCAGAATGTATTTATGTCACCCAAACGTCTCTTTTCATGGGATATCCACTTGCTATGAGTTGTGTGACTATCTGTATGTGATGTAGAGAAAATAAACGTGTTATTTCTTGAATAATAACCGTTTTCCAGTATACTTTGGAAGAATAAGTGGTAAAACTTGATCGAATGAGGGTGGTACATTCAAACTTACGCTAAGGAATGCCCATAATGGAAAAAAAAGCCATGAGTTTCTGGAGAAAATGTTTTATTTTTTGTCCATTGGTTTTCCAGACGTTTGTGCGATTAGTGTTGATCCCCAGCATTTGACCTGTGTGAAATTAAACCAACAAAACAAATGTATACTAAGGTTCATGAATATAAATAAATTCTTCTTTCACATGAAATATTTTTTTTCGAGAAACTTGTGCATGAATGAATGAAATAAGTGCTGTATGGATTGTATTAAATTTAGAACAAGTTACAAAAATGCACATTTTTGATATTTTTTGTTTATTTTTTTATTTAGAAATAGGAATTAGCCACAGTTATTTAAAAAAACAAGAATGGCAAACAAACTGGAATGGCACCGTGTGAAAATTTAAAACTGTAATGGTAGTTTATATTGTTAATTTTGTTCATTTTCATTTTCATTTTATTCATTTATTTATTTATTTTTCCTTTTTTTTATCCTGTGGGATAGTTTGCAGGAAAATGTCATCCTGACCTCACTAGAAAGAATGCTGATCTAGCCCGTCCATCTCTATAGCCTTCCTCTAAATGTCAGACATGGCCAAGTTAGAAAGTGAGTATTTGCAAATGCGAAAGGTTTAATGTTTTGCCTGATCATATTGTGGCCTGTCCTTTCTCTATCACTTTGAATTTCCTGCTTTGGCTTTATTGAAATATCCTTCATTAGTGTTGAAGTATGAACCTAGATTATTGTATCAACTCATTTGCATCACTATAGAATCCACACCAGCCTGATATATTGATGTATTTATAATAATAACTTGCATAAAAATTATATTCACTCAACGCCTTCCTTTATGCTGAAGAAAATACTTTGATCTATATTAGTACTTAGACATGTTAAGAAATCTCGTCTCCCAAGCTATTGCATGTTCTGACTTTATATTAGGACTATTATAAATAAAGACATTCTTCCTCTGAGCAACTCTTCTAAGTGTGGTAGTGTGCACCTCATAACATCATCACAAGTAAACATGTTCCACATTGTGAAACATGTTCCACTCATTGAATTGCACTTGTATACTCTATCTTCTTCTTCGTGGGGCTCTACTCGCATACTCTTTACTTTAACGTTATTAACTGAGTAATTCAATACTGTTATCGTTAAGGACTCTTCAGCTAGCTTTAAAGCAAAGCTAGATGTGTGAAAACTGCCGAGATGAATTTGGTATAGTTTCGAGAACTTGAATTTTTCCATTTAATGAAGCCTTCATTTCACTATAATATGTTGATCTGGCTGCTTTTTAACCATCCCATTTAAATTAAGCACTTGGATTTTTATCCTAGAAAAAAATGTTTTTAAATGTGTAGAAGTCTTCCTGTGTAAGATAGATTTTTTAAAAGTTGTCTATTTTTGTCAACTTCTGTCCTCCATGTTGAATCAACAAATTGAGTTAATAATATGCTTGTCAAATGTATATGTATATCATTTTTGCGATCAAAATATAGTTAATTGTTGGCAAAAAAATTTATCAATTATTTTACTCTCCATTTTAAATGGTATTGAAAGTTAAATTAATGGTTGTGAAAATTAATTTTTTTAATGGCAAATTTTGTGGTTCCTGGCAGTTTTCCAATGCTCACTTAAGGATAGAAGATTATCCTTTGGTCAACAAAAGAATGGGTATCATAATGGGTATGCTTATTTATTTGTAATACCTTTACTTGGTGTCTTTCGATGGAGTGTCTAGCTTCAACGTGTGTTCTGAAAATATATTTATTTTATGAATCATTTGGAGACTTCTTTTAATGATAATTTTTGATTGTATATTTCCTTGATCCTGTTTCACTGACGCCAAATTATTTTATTGGAAGAAGTATATCTTTTTGTAAGAAAACTTTTTTATATACATTTACTATTCTTCCATTTTTATATATAGGGTGGAGAAAAATTTTATCATGAAATTTTAACCCAGAATAGGTGATGCCAATAGAAACCAAAATAACCTATGAACTTTCTGTCGAAAATGCACCATTTTGAAACTACATATACTTTGCACCAAGCATTCCAATTGGCTGCAAGTGTGAACTGTTGCCAGATGCTCTGGACAGTTCATGACCTCGAATGCTTTGCCTGCCGGAGATTGCAATGCATCTAACGCAGCTCGCTACCAGAGTGGTACCATGACAACATGGCAAACTCATGGCCAATTGATGTGCTGGGCACATTTTCTGGGGGGAATTCTGTATACGGCTACCGATGATCGTGGGTGACATGCGTCCCCAGAATTTCTCGTACCAAGAATTTTCGGTGGCAACATGGCAAATTCATGGCCAATTGATGTGCTGGGCACATTTTCTGGGGGGAATTCTGTATACGGCTACCGATGATCGTCGGTAACATGCATCCCCGGAATCTCTCGTACCAAGAATTTTCAGTAGGACCCGCTATTGACACCGACAATCATCGGTAGCTCGTACAGAATTCCACCCCTGTAGTTTATAAATGATGCATTGTTGACCTAAAAATCGTTAGCAATTTTGGTTTTTCTGGCTTCAGCTATTCAGGGTGAAAATTTTGTGAAATAGTTTTTCTCCACCGTGTATATATCCCTCATTTTTGGAATGCTCTTGAATGAACTTCTTTCTTGATGTTGAATCTTGAGGTTGCTAGTTATCACTCTTCTCTTTAATCCAGTGGTTTATTGAGACAGCAATTGTCTCAATGACTAGTGTATTCCTTCCATCATCTATCATTTATTTCGTGTTTGTTGCCTCTGATAAGTTAATGAAAATTGCTGAAAGCTCAAAATTTGAAGATTGTTGCAATGATTTTTGTATTTATATGTTTAAAATATTTAAGATATGATGATTGATATTAATATGTAGTAAAGCTACTTAAAAATTTAAGCAGTTTTACCAGTTCCAATTCTTTCATCAAGTATTTTTTTTGTACTTCTAAACAATTGAATCAGTGTGGAAGTTCTCATTATTCACTGATTAAAAAAGGGTATGGTGCTATCCACAGCCACCCAAATATCCACAAAACCACACTAAAATTATGGAAACTCAATGAAACTATACAGTTTGAATCTGCTTGGGGACTAAGTTTGCTTTTTTTTTTGTTCCTTATATTCAAACCATATTGAACCTCATTCACAATCATTGGTAAATTAGCCTCGTTAGGAATGTATCAAATATATTCATTTATGTTTATTTGAAGACTCTAATGAATGTGTAGATATTCTGATGGCTTTACCAGTTCTTGGATGAATTCATGAATTCCCAAATAAGTAAATGAAAATTCCAATGCATGAATATTGAAGTCAAATATCATTCAGTCAAATACCATGGCAACTCATGGAGGCTTTATAATGATAGATTAATTTGATATCCACATGGCTTTGTATTCTGTGGTTTATGTTCTGATGACTCTGGTGTTTGTTTAATTGAAACATCTATGAATAAATATATTTGGTGCAATCCTAGCTTACCACATTAACCAGTACTTCTACCGGGGTCATTTTTATTAGCCCTTAACTTAGTATCTGATGCATCATGCAATATACATTTTAACTGAATAGTAGTTCATTACAAACCCCAAGGAATAGGTTGGTGTGGTGGCTAAAGTGTTGGCTATCCATTCTGTGGGTCTAGGTTCCAATCCTGGTGGTGGCAGAGATGTTTCACAGAATGCCCAATCCCTACTTGAGTGCATTTTGGAGGACACTTTAAGCAAAGAATTCCATATGCTGGGTGGAACATTTGTGTGTATTCCCCTTGGCATATTACGCCAATGCCCATTTCTCTCCACCCTTCTACACTCTTCTCTCATGGTGTAGATAACCTCAGCTGTTGGTATGATATTCGGAGCTGGCAACCAACAGCTGAGTTTATTTGTACCATGAGGGAAGGTTATAGAAGGGTGGAGAGAAACCTGGTGTCAGTATTAGCCAGCTCTTAATGAAAGGCTCCAAGGGGACCACAGCTTAACGTCCTATCCCACGGACCAAGTGTTGAGCTTAAAATGTCTTCCACACAATATCCAAGCAGGGATCAGGCAGCCTCTGAAAATTCTCTGCCACCACTGGGATTTGAACCTGAGCCCACTAGGTGGGAAGCAGTGGCGCCGACTCCATGGGGCCTGAGGGGGCCCGAGCCCCCTCAAAAAATCATTACGGGTGTGAGGAAAAAATGTGTCAGGCTTACCGATTTTCCCCGGAGTGTCCAGATGAGATTCAAGTTATCAGGGTTCTAATGTTGATCTTATGACTCTTCTAAAATGCTTAAAAAACTTCAAACTAATTACTTATGAAATTTCCCGGGACAAGATCCCCAGTTTGGGCCCCCCCAATATTTTTTTCAAGTCGGCGTCTGTGGTGGGAAGCCAACACTCTAGCCACCACACCAACCTGATCCCCAGATGTTGGTCACCTCCTCTAAATACCATACCCTACCTGATTACAAACCCCATGTTTGCCCTCTTTAAATTGTAAACTGTAGTACCATGAACTGGACATTGAAAATATAATATGTATTCAGAGTATTTCTGAGACTGCATTGATTTCTTTTGCTCTTTCTTTGTCATGCCAGTCCCAAGCATAGTAGTTCACAACGGAACCACAGGAGGAAGTGGTGGAGGAGGGGGAGGTGGGGGCGGAAGTCCGACTGGCAGTGGGGGTGGCGTGGTGGTGGTGGTTGGGCCAAGGGGCCACAACGGCAGCTGTCCCAGGGCCATGGACCATGAGCAGAGGGTTGGGGGCCCAAGATCCGGCGGTCCGAGTCTGAGGAAACTTCGAACCCTCTCCAAGCAGGTGTGTGGCTCTTTCTTCCTCAGACCATGTGCGAAAGCACCAATAATCAAGTTGATCTCCCTTTTCTCCTCTTCATTCTTCAGAGATTCAGAGATTTCATATTACAATTTATGAACCACCTCCAGCAGAAGAGATGTCCAGCATTTGTTTTAAATATCTTTGTGACTGGGAAGCAGGCTGAATTTTTTTGGGGGTGAGGGCAGAGGGCACGTGACATCCTGAAAACCAAACAAAACGTGATAGGCGGAGCCATTATTCTGTATACCATAGGGTGATGCATGGGCCCACCAGCTATCTGAGTCGGACCACGGGCCACGAGTGCTGGGAGGAGTAAAGAACCGACCATAAAAACTCTATGGGACTGACTCAGGTGGCTCAAGGGCCCGTGTGGGTCTGCGAGCAGCAGGGGAGGTGGGGGGGAAGGACCTACCATAAAAACTGTATGGGAGTGAATCAGGTAGCTGGTACACAGGCCCACTACCTACCTGGGTTATCTAACGATTTGATCCTTGGATCCTTCTTCCTCATAGAGTGATCCTCGAAGATCGTTAGAACATGAATGGCTTTGCCTGGTTTCGCTGATGGTAGGACCCGCCTGCCTTTGTGACAGTGCGGGATTCCTTGTCCCTTCCCTTCCTTCCCTAGGAGGCGTGGTCGGGCTCCTATCGCAGCAGCGCCTCCTTCCTTTCTCCTTCCTGTCCTCCCCCTTCCGGGTGCAGAGGTGAAAAGCTAGCGCTTATAGACCCTGCCCCGGAAGTGTAACGTCGCGAGCCTGCCCTAGGAGTCTCGTTTCCACTACCTACCTGGGTCGGTCCACGAGGGCCAGGGGGAGGAAAGGACCTACCATAAAAACTGTAAGGGAGTGACTCAGGTAGCTGGCTCACGGGCCCACCTCCTACCTGGGTCGGTCCACGAGAGCCCGGGGGAGAAAAGGACCGACTATAAAAGCTATGGGACCGACCGGGCTTCCCATCATTCCTAATGAGTCCTGGTGGCTGTTGGAAAGAGGGATTTTTAGGTAGTCTTTTGTTTCCATTAACTAACAAAGTCTTTTGAGAAAATATGGCAAAATCTGCCTATCTCTCCCCATTCCACATCCCCATTATCGCAGGTCTCACCACCTGCTGGGATGCTGCTCGAAACATTCTGAGCTTGCACAGCTGGGCCAGTTGTAAAGATATTTGAAAAGAATCAAAGTTCCAACGGTACCTAAGTCATTAATGTAGCAATGACTGCTAAACGTTTCCTCTGTTGGAGGTAGTTTGTGAATTGTACAATGAGATTGTTGTCCTTTGTCATCTAATGCACTCAGAATTAAGGTAGCTTGATTATTGGCATTTTTTAAAACTCCCTCTATGATTTACCTGTTCGTGCCCATGCTGAGATTAACCATTGCACTGCCATCAACAGAAAAATCTTCCATTTTCTAAAATTTGTTTTTTCTTTTGCTGTGACTGATCATAAAACTAATGCAACTTAAATGTAAAGGGGTACATATATTCATGAATTTTTTTCCGATATCTTGGTTGAACTATTTTAACCTTAATGTTGCAAGTAATTTTATCTCCAAGTAAAATAGTTTTGAAGACCTCAGATGAGACAAATGGAGCAAGTGATAAAGGATTTTATAGAGAAGAATTTTTTTTAATGTTTCACTAGTCTAGCTAAATGATTAAGTAGAGAACTACGTCAAATCAATTTTCGGGATGCTGGCTGTTGAGATGATTTTAAATAATGTATGCCATCAAATTAAGAATTTTTTAAGCAATATGTAGTGTGAAATAATGAGTAGGTTAAAAGATATACCTATGGAATGACTTTCTAGAAATGGGATTTTGTGCTTCCAAAAGATCTTTAACATTTTAACTTAATTGATCTGAACTAATTTATGTTAAGCATCTTTATTTTACAGCAATACTGGAGCTAATTTGCTTTTATGCAAAGGGCAGAGTTAGTAATACGTAGCAAGCCCATAGGAGAACTGAGTGGAGAGCAACCTCAAGCTAATTGTAGGATTAATTATTTTTGTTGATGATTTTTAAGTGATCACTCTGAATAGAGGAGTATAAAATAGAGTTTCAACTGTTTTTATGTAAGTTTCCTGGGTAACAGACAATTACTTATACCACTTATTTTTTATCAGAGCGTGACTCGGGTTTCAATGAATTATCATCATCTTCAGGCGCAAATTATGATAATCAATTAATCATAATTTGCACCTGAAGATGATGATAATTCATTGAAACCTGGGTCGCACTCTGATAAAAAATAAGTGGTATAAGTAATTGTCTGATATCCAGGAAACTTATAATGGAATACCACAAAGTAAAGCAAGAGTTGGTGAATTTTGTTTTTATGTAATTTCTTTCAGGAGGAATTTGAAGAAGAAGATGAATTGGCTCTGGAAAATTGTGGCCTCGGTCCAATCGATGGCCCAGGGCCTGGGGGGAGCGGCGGGGGATGGAGAGGGAGTAGGGACGGTGGCGGAGGATCCTCTGGTGATGAGAGAGGGGCAGCGAGTCCTTCGGAGGTCAGCAATGGTCTCGAGGAGGGTGGCTGTTCAGCCAGGGGAGGCTCGGAGAGGAGAAAAGGATTTCAGGCCAAGCAGAGCAGGACATCCTCATCTGGCGATGAGACCCAGGAGGTGGAGGGGCCAGCCGAGAGCTCTGAGGGACCAAAAAAGCCACAGACACCCATCAGTCGTATGAGAGTAAGGATTTTACCCCTATTCATTAGGCTCTGTCCCCTAACTCACACGTATCTGTTCACTGGAGGGGTGATACAACCTCTGATACTTTTTTAGGCACAAGAATGATGCTCACAGGTCCGTTTCTAGACATTTTTCTAGTGTAAGCGAACAACATTCCACCCCCTACCTTTAAAATAACCTGAGACATAGTAGGGATTCCCTCTGGATACATTTTAAAATAAATGTAAATACTTTAGGAATAAGGGTCGAGACTGAATTATCAGAGTGAACTTATAACATGCTTGCTCATATATCAAATGTGATATTTATAGGGCTTGATTACCAATGCTTAGGCACCCCCATTTGCCTGGTGCTCTATGCGGCCGCATACTTAACTTGCCGCTTAAACCGACCCTGGTCAAACACAATGTTTTACCACATAACTTCAATGCCGACTTGACCCCTAGATACACAACGAGTCAAAAAGATGAAACAATAGCACATCATTAATAAAATAATTGCCTTGGATACAGCACTTGGCACATTGTGATCAACATATGAATATTCTCGAATAACAACCTCTTGGTGATGAGAGTAATTTCCCATCTCCTGAACAAGTTTTACTAATATTAAATCCTATTGTGGACAAGAAAGAATTGCTAAAGGAGATAGATGTGAAGTTTTTGTTCAGTATAATCACTTAGGTTATTATTATTGAGATCATATGGGGTATATGAGTCAATTAAATGTGATCATTATATGTGATTGCCAGTGAATATTGTTATTGTGTCGTGGGGGACGAAAGTACTTACATTGAGTAGTTATATTCTGCATCCATAATCTTGTATTAGTTAGCATTAATTTCCATTAGTTGGAGAAGTGTCCACCTTCATTTGAAATTGTGTAGCAGATAATTTCTTTCATCTTTTGAGATACTATAGTTGTGTGATCCAATAAAATAAAAGTTAACTGAATTACAAAGTGAAATGATATAGCTTCTCTTTATTACAATGAGCTAATTGTATTGAATTCTTTACATGCATATATTGACTTTTTTGATGCATAATGATTAAGTAAATTCATTCATTTAATGCAAACCATGTTTGGACTCAATTGAGTTCTATACATCGATCATCAGATTCTTATATTTTAGTGTTTGGTGCATGTATGTCAATGTACCATTATGCTAAAGGGACTTGCTTTGGATATTATAATATTAGTTTTTTCAATGTATGGTGTAGCAATTCTTGGTCATGGTCGGTATTAATAGCAAATACCCTTGATAAAGGTCTAATTTCACATAAGACCACTGCATTTTCATGTGTGTGAATAAATACAAATGTTTGCAATTTATTCTGAAATTGGCTGAAGCTGCAGGTACAAGGGGAGCAAATATCTCGTTCCCTTGAGGATGAAATAACCCTTCGCATGGTAGAATAGGAGGATATGGCTTAAGATTTTTTATTAGTTGTAAATTATCCTGGAAACTTATTAAATTACTTAAAATATTTTAATAATAATGCTGTATAAAAATGTGCGTGGCTTCTCTCACTTGTTTAATGATGATATCCTTCATTGAGTTTCAAATTAAACTTGGGAATGTGCATTTGCGATGTTGGTTGAGGGCCTGGTTGATACAAATGTAATGTAAGCCATGGATAAGGTTGGCATTTGGTTGAGTCGTCAACTGATGGTATTTCTTCATATGAGAGAGAAATGATGTCTTCATAGGTATTTCTATTTTCAGTCCAATTCCAAGGTGAAACTACTGGTGCGTAGCCATGCTATGCGAGAAGAGACATCCCCTCCGCCTGACCCTGAAGCCGTCCATCGCTACTCCCCTCCAGCTAGTGGAGCAATCACTGTCCCGCTCGCTCCCACCTCCCCATCTGCCCTCTCCATACCCCCCTCTAGTCTTCTGAATGTCAACGTGGGCAATACAGGAGGAACAAGCAGGCCCTCCTCACGTCATCGCCTGCGGCACCAAGGGAGCTCACAGGGTAGCATGGACAGCTCGTCTCCATGCCTATCTCGAGGTAATATTTTTTTCTAGCATTATTTTATTTTTTAAATAAGAAGGAGGCATGCATTAATTATGTTAGGGGTTTTTGTCTATTTTGGAACCCCCCCTTCCCCTTTAGTGAGATATTCATCTACACCAACATCTACATAATAATAATAATTTTAATCATTCCAGGACACTTATACATGTATAGGACAAGTCAAAGAAATAAACAAAATAAAACAAAGAAGAGAATATAATGAAACACATTACATTGAAAGAAATTCGTTTACAGAATAAAAGGCATTAGATATCAAATACCTTTTCAACTTTACTTTAAAATCTAGGAGGCAGTTAACACCTTTAATATTCAAAGGCAGGTGGTTGAAGAATTTGCAACCAACGTAGAAAGGACCTTTTGCATATAATGAAAGATTGTGTAACACAGTTCTAAAGTCTTTGCTCCTCCTGGTGTTGCACAGGTGCACGTCGTTATTTAAAACCAAACCCAAAGTAAGGTGCTGCTCTTTGACATATATTGAAGCATAATAAATGTAAATACAAGGAAGAGTCAAGATATTGAGCTTTTTGAAAAATTGCCTACAACTAGTAGATTTATTAACACCCATCAATATCCTGATAGCCCACATAATAACCCACAAGCCACCTAAAAGGCCTGTAGTAGGGGATGTTAGGACACCAGCCATTTACAAATAAAAAGGAAGTGCTCTTAGGAAATTACGACTAGCATTTATTGAAAACCTTTATAGTTCAGGGGAAAAACGAATTCCCATATCTATCCGTTTGGCAAAACATCTCTCTTATTTTATCGGTTCTGTCGAACCTGGAAACATAGTGTGGCTCTAATATTGTGTTCTCCGTGTCGAGTCTCTGTAAATTCCACGGAGAAAAAAATCAATCTCTATGAATGGGATAGCCTTGACTGGGATCCGGGTTGGAATCCCTGCCAAGGTGATTGATATTTTCTCTGTGGAATTTCACTTATTTACTGACTTTCATAAATTATTTTTCCTTGATGTAAGTCCTCATGTGCCAATTTGGGAGGTTCTCACATTAGCAGAACACACAAAATCTTTGGTGGTGATAAAGATTAATTTTAGCACAACATTTTTAATAATTTATTTCTACATTAAGAGGGATCAAGAAATCATTTACAAGATCATCATTTTTTTCAATAATAATACTTTAAAATCACTCTTCAGTTTTGAAAAGGAACTGATGCTGGGTGCATACCTTATCATCAAATAAGTTTAATAATTTTGGTACAACTACTTGCCTTTAATATTCCATCACAGTGTATTGTTATTAACTGTTATGTCCAGAGGCGGATACATATGGAGGGCAGAAAGGGTGCGCACCCTCCCTTGTGGGGCTTCCCGCATTGTCAAACATTGCAGAACCACAATTGTAACATTTTTAAGTCATAAGACAGCATTTTCTTGTATTTGCGTATAATCAGTTGAAATAAAACTATTTCAAACTTTGCATGTGACTTGATTAGCTTTTATCACAATAAAAGTATAGGTAGCTAAAAATATCTTTTAAGCTCCCCCTTGAGTTTTGTCTGTATCTGTTACTGGTTATATCTCACCTATTCACAGTATTACACATTAAAGACTGGATATTTTTTCCAAATTACTGTAGAACTTTGACTATGCATGGCTTGAATAACTGTTTGATGGATTATCTACCTATCATTTATCACTTTTACGTATATATAGGAGTATACTTTATAGGAGTGCATGTGGTTCATATATCAGGTGACCAGATGTCCCAATTTGTCTGGATATCTCCTCCTTTTTAGATGCTTGCCCGGTATCCGGGAAGATTTTTTAAGTATCAGAAAATGTCCTCCTTTTTGGAAATCATGATTTTATATGTAGTAAATCTGTTAATAGCCATTCAAAACTTCTCAAATTTCTGAATATTTCTTCATCATACCAGGGCACAATAAAAATGCAGAAGGGTATTTTCTCTATTTTCATCTTGGTGGACAGCTCAGAGAAACACATTAAACATTGCCTCAGTAAAAATTTACAAAAAGAATTCTGTTAAAAATGAAAAAATTGCTTGAAAAAATTAGATCCACAAAGAAATATACAAAATCATGGTGCTAATAAATTTTTATTGTTCTTAATTATGAAATTGTAGATATTTTTCAAGTTTCCTACTTTTTTTCTATTCATCCTTTTTAATAATGTTGCTGTCCTCTTTTTCATCTCTTAGCATCTGGTCACCCAATTCATAAAGATATTCATTTTGGAACCAGGGTTGATTGATTTAAATCACTTAATTTTTATTTTAAAAAATCAGGTGAATTAAATCATAATGTGATCTATATGTTTGATTTTTAAAGAGTCAAGAAAAGGAAGCTGTAAGTGTATAATTTTGAATTTTTATTTCTTAATACAATGAATCGACAGTTATCAGCACAATGGTGGCTCTTAAATAGAAATGATACTGTAGGAATGCATGTAACATGAAAATTTTAAAAAATGGCTTTGGTTAGAATACTATAAGTGTATACGTTGAAAAAAATTGTTTTCTGATTTAACTTCTAAGCGTAGGCACCATACAAAGTTATTATGCTTTAGAACCGCATAATGTAGCACATTTGATACTTCCAATGGCAATTTTATATTATGCTGGTGTAATTTTTAATTTGATACCAGCATTTCCATAGTTCTCTCCCCTGATTGACTAAATGTTGTATTAAGTTTAGCGTATGTTGCCTCTTATTATTTCTGCAAACGATCATTCTCCAATGTGCTGCCCAAATGGTTAGTTTTGCAAATAACTGAATTTTTGATGAATGGAGAATCATAAAAATCTCATTTAAATCAATAAAATCCGATTTAAATCACAAAAATCGATAAAAACGATTTTTTTGAAAAATATCATGATTTTTATCAACCCTGTTTGGAATATGTTATAATTTTCTCTCTAGATTCCAGCACTGAGCAGGCCTCATTGCTGGATGGCTCGTCTTCATCAGGAGGTGGTGGAAGTTCTGGAGATTTGCAGCAGTTCATCGTCGAGACTCTTAATCGTAATTACAAGGACCGAATGCTTATGTTAAAAATTGAACAAGAAATTGTGAGCCTTGCACGGGATAATAAGTAAGTTGACTGATAAATTTCTTGTGTTTTGTAACCCATTGATGAAATATTTGGAGAATCTATTCATTCTTTTGAATTTTATTTTCCCCATTGAGGTTTCCTATTGCCTTTTGAATTTGTTGTCCTCCCTCAGAATTTTTTCCCTCTTGCTTAGTAGGTAGTAATCTGGCCCATGTGTGTGACTCTAAAAATTTAAAATGTGGGAAAAATAATGTAAATTTAAAGCTAAAAGGTTCATTATAATAGTATGCTTTTGTTTACTAAACCATTTTGTTAACTTTCACAAAAGTGAGAATAATTGCCGGAAAGCTCAAAGTGATTTTAACCATCCCAAAGGAACTGAAATAATTGATCCAAAAATTCCCCTGAATTTTTTTTTAGAAAGAGTAGCTTTATTTGTTAGCAGCTATTTTTTACATGCTTGATTAATGACCTTCCTTCTGTATTAGTTTAATTACCTTAGGGTTTTATCAAAAGCACCAATAATTAAGTTAACTTGATTTCGAGTTCGTAACTTGCATCTGTGTTATTGACTACATTACTTTGGATAATTAGAAATTCAATACTCAGTTTTTAACTTGGAAATGACCACTAACTGTCTCTTCAATTGGAGGCAGTTCCTAAATTGTCATATAAAATCTTGTCTTTCATCATCAAGAGAACTTTCAATCAAGTTAATTTGATTAATGGCACTTTTGAACATGTCTTTCAAAACTTGATACATGCATATTATTTTACCACGAAATTATTTTCCTTTTAAAAATTTGTCCCCAACTTAATCCTGGCTTTCAATCTTAATCATAAGCCAGTGAAAAGAAAATGCTTTTCAGGGATTTCAATACAGGCTCCATTCAGCTTTTCATTCAAATTAGGATGTGGAGAGTATCAGGTGCTGGTGGGCGTAAGGTAGGGAAATACTTAGGTAATTAAGTGACAGTAAATGAGTAGATTGTAGTCTGGAACCAATTCAACCTTTTTTTACGAGTAATTTTGAGCTTAATTGTTTCCCCAAAAGTACTTGAAGCAAATCCTTTCTTCAAGGCTGTAAATTATCATAAATAGCTGCTTTTAGTCCCTTCTTGGACAAATACATAGAGTTGTTGAAACTTGCATGTCTTAGGAAAGAAGTAAATTTGTGGCTTTTGGCCCATTTATTAAGATTATTAACCTAATAGTGTCATCAGTAAAATTTTCATTGGTTGCGAATAAAGTTCGTCTTTTTTTATTCTATTTTATCATCATTCCAATCAATATCAATATGCTAGAATGCAAATAATAAAATTGAAAAAATTTTAAAAATAGAATTTCATATCTTTATTATTCAATTTCAATGAAATTAATGAAATAGCAATGTCGCTAAATGAAAGTCAACGCATACTTCGATTAATTGACTACTGAAACTTTTGTGTGTTGAGTGAAGGTTTAAAATTCATGTTGAATTGGTTTTTGGTTGTACTCATCCGCTTCAAAGCTCAATTATGGATTGATTACCACATACATGAATATTTTTTATTCTTTATTTCAATAGATTTCTGTATCCTTTTCTGAAATATTCTCTGTTTTTCATTAGTATTTTTAGCCTTTGAAAACTGAAATGGAAAATATCATGTTTTTGTGAGTAACAAGATCATATGGAGGAAATGTAGTGTTTTTTCAGGAAAGAGTAATGTATTTCAATGTAAATTCTTTCCTAACTAAAATTTTTTCATTCTTATTTTCATTAAATTATTCAGTCTGCTCAAGCTATTTGTTATGCTGTTGTAGAGTTGTATTTTTACTATGGCATATAGGCAGTTATGCAATTTACTTGAGTACACATCTCTCTCAAAATGTGTTGGTTTTATTTTAACGCTGAATTAGCTGTTAAGGAATCCTAGTTCTTTTAATCTTCTTGTTTGCGACATTGACATTTACTTTAATTTCTAATTTTTAAAATTTTTTCATCTTAATTTTGTCATCCAGTGAATTTTGTGCCATATTTCAACCTTTTCAATAGCTGAGGTTTTAACTTGGTCATTTCTTAGGCGCACCCATCACAAATTTCCACCCATGTCATCCTATCAACGCATGCTAGTGCATAGAGTGGCTGCATTTCTTGGCATGGAGCATAATGTGGACTCTACAGGGAATGCAGTGGTTGTTAGTAAAGGACGCCTGAATAGCAATGGAAATGGGAACAGTAGTGGCACAGGTGGAGCAAACTCTTCCTCCTGTGGTGGTAGCGATGGTCCAAATTCTCCATCCAGCAATCATAGTTCATCTTTATCTCCTTCCTCTTCCTCCAGGTAAGAATAAATCAGATGAATTTATAAAATTGTGTGTGGGAGAAAATCTCATGTAGTTGCAAATTACACAAATAGCACTCCCTACTGATTTTATTGCATACATACTACTGCCAAACTACCCGAGAGAGAGTTAGCACTGAGGTCCCTTTTCCCCTGGAATGGAACATTAATGGTACCCGGGTTGGTGCCTTTTTTTTCCAAGGGTTAGTGTTCCTCAGGTATTCACTGAGAGACAATTCTTGAGTGGGCCTGTTTGTGCTCCTCACAATAGTAACGCAATTCCATTGGCATGTTTGTACTTCGTTCTATCATTTCATTATATGTTCATATAATGTTCATTCTATCATTTCCCTACTCTGAACTAAATTATGAATTACCCATATTAAGGGTTTGTTATTTCTGGCTTGGTGTAGTGGCAAGCCTGCACAGACTGCTCTTCACCATTTGCCGTGGTACACACCTAACAAGTGCAAAGTGCCATTGTGAAGACTCGCCGCTACTCCAAACATCAGTTGATAGGGACCATTGGGGTTGCCCCTAGTATCTAAAAATCTGTCGTAATAGAATCAATACTAGCTAAAAAAATTTATCATCTCCATCTCTCAAATTCTCTTTAAGTTTTCAGGATGATTTCTTTATCATTGCTGTCAATTTATGAAGTTTTCTGTGCATGAAATATTCAGTTGCTCCTTCACTTCTATTATTGATATTATTTTTTTTATTTCCCAGTTCTTTTAGCTTTGCTAAGAAGTAGTGAATGGAATACGTAATCATTAATTGGTTTTTTAGAGCAAGCTGGCTAACTTTTACTTCAGTGGTACAGGAAATATATTAATGTGGAGTTTTGTCTAGCATATCTCATTTAAATATTTTAGTATGTTTTTTGAGATAATTTAATGCTTCCAAAAAATTTTCTGTCTTTAAAAGTACTTCTGAGTTCTTCGAAAGCCCAGTTTTCCTCCATTTGTAACCATATATACAGAGCTAATTTTGCTGTGGTTGGTGAGGAAATATTCTTAAGATTTGTGTTTGTTTAAATTTAGAATGCTCTTTCTTTTAGTTCCTTAGGTGTTGCAGTCATTCACCATGGTTTTTATGGTTTAGTAATAGTACATGTTATTTTGTGCAGTGCCAGCAAGGCCCGCTTTGCAGCTATCGAGCCATGCCTAAGGGATCATATTAGAGATGAGTTGCTGCCTGAAGAACCGAGGAGATCCATTCTGAAAAGAGGTGATTCCTCATCTTTTGAAGATGGTGCTGGGCCATTCAAGGTACTCTTTTTAAAATTTTATGCCAAATGATAAGTTCATGTACAATAATGATGATTGCTTCTATGTTGGAGCCCTAGGTAATGACTCCTACTTGCTGTTTATTGCACAGCTAGACCCTTGTTTTTCACACAATGTATTACATTGCAAGATAAATGATAACAATAGTTAAATTGGCATGGCTCAGGGAATTGTCTAAATTTGTAACTGAATATTCAATAATATTTGGATGAGAGTGTATATCTGATATATTTTCTTTTGCTATCTATCAGTAATAGATATATATTCTATTGGATTTCTAATTTTGGTTGAAGTTGTTGAAAATATAACCTGATGAATAGGTGGGCAATGTTTGAATGTATTGGGAATGTGAATGCTATCCTATCCTGCAGGGTCGGCAACACTTTGTGCGTTGCCCCTTGATTGTATGCAACTTAGTTAAAAGTTTTTCCTGGCCGTCCTCTGGATTGAAATGCTCATATTCCTGAGCATTAAACTGGTTGTATACTCCTTCAGAGATTGAGTTTTAAGAAAATTTATTGTTGCAAGTTTTAATTAATATAAAATGACTTCCCAAAATTTTTTTCCATCCCATCATTTTCTTATACATATATAGCAGGTTGTTTACAACTGTTGTCATTTTCGTGTACTCAGCTTCAATTTGTCTCTGTCATGACACTCTTCTTCTCTTATCTCTTTGTTTCCATTGCTCTCTGTATTCCCTGTATCCCAACCCAGTCTTGGTCTTTCCTCTTTTAAGTTTTTTTTTCTTAAGATCTCCCATCCAAAATTTGCTTGGGCTATCAGGATCCACTATGACAATCTCTCGGATAGTTCATTGTTGGTTCTCATAAAGACGCTATAATTTCGGAATGAGCTATCCACTGAGGTCTATCTGAACTTTCCATCATGGAAACTTGTCCAAGAAATGACTTGCCGAAATGACGGTTGGTTCTTGAAAAATGACTTTTTGTTTCTCAGAATCGGTAAGTGATGTGCCAGTTGGTAAGGATCCACATATGGATTATTTTTACCGTGAAAGTGGTGCTGCAGAATCTGGTAAGAAGTCACGAGTAATTTGAAATACTGGCAAGGTATGTGTGCTAAAAATTAAGGGAAATGAATGATTATGTGCGGAGTTAGGAATTAAATAAAGTAACAGGCAAAACCAGTTGTTGAAAAGCATTAATGCCTTTAAAAGCATTAACACTTTTCAGCAATGCAGTAAATTTAGCATTGTGGAGAGAATAAAATTTCTTCCGATTGACAGAGATAGAATCTCAGACGTAGTTACTGGGTAGGGTTCCTGGTGTCATTTATCCTAATAGCATGGCCTAACCATAGAAGTTGCTTATTTTCTACCTCATCAATTTGATCTTTCTCTAGTTTCATCATCTTCCTTTTGTATCATTTCTAACATTATCAATTTAACCTTTTCTGCAATGACTTCTCATCTAATCTCTCTCAGTCATCAATAACCTATTAATTTTTTCCCTTAATTTTCCATTCCTTTGCTCTGTATATTATTACAATTTCTACCATTGTTTTATGCGTTCATATTTTCGTTTTTCTGCCAAGATTTTGGTCCCTTCAAATAGATTCTAGAGCTTTTATGATAGTTCTTCCTTTCATAATTCTGTTGTTAATCTCTTGGTTACTGCTTCAGCTTTTATCCAATATAACTCTTAAGTACATTGCTTTGGTTACTCCCTTTGTGCAATCATTTCTATTTGCAGATTTTGTCTTTCATCTCTTCCAATAACCTAGTAATTTGTCTATTTTTGTTAAAAGTTTGCCCATACTGCTCATACATATCCTTAAGTTTCCTAACAATGTATCTCAGGTCCTCCTCATCTTCTGAAATCAGATTTGGTCATCCTTTCGTATATCCAACATCATTTATTTTCTAGTCTCCAGAAAGGCAGCTTAGTTCAGAATCTCGCCGCAGCAAAAGCTTTGAGGAGCGAGAAGAGGAGTATGAGAAAGCGAGGAAGCGAATTTTCAATCAAGATGTAAGTTGTGTTCCTTACCTTCTCATTCAATAGTTCTTATTCTGTGCGTGTAATTCAGATATGCTGTCTAAAATTCTATACAATGATATTTTGATTCCTGTAAATCCAATGAAGACTTATTGAACTGTATTTTTACTGATTCATTCTGATATTCATTTCTATTTTATGGTGCTAGGTATCCATGTTGCTATTTAGGATCTGAATTTTTCTAATATGGCTTCGGTACTTATTTTTGAACTATAGTTTATCATCTGTGTGAAATAAAATGATATTGAATTTATTGAAATAACTTTTCCAGCTGATTTTTAATAATTACAATTCATTTTCAAGTATTATAAAATTTGAAATGCATATCTTTTATTTATTTATTTGTAATTCTGCTCTCTTTTCTTTCAATTTCCTAAATAAAATTGGATGAACTAAAAATTTTAACTGAATCTAAATGAACTGCAGGAGTTTTTCTGTAATGGAAATAATTATTTTTAAAGAAAAAGAGGAAAATGGAAATTCGTAAAATTGATTGCAAAGACAATATTTGGAATAATAATAAAACTTTATTCTAATGTCTAACTGATAATTAAATTTTCATTCATTCATAACAGGCTATGCAAGTCATTGTAACTTTTAGACTTTGTTTGTGGAGTAAGTAATTTTTGGACAGCATTATTATGAAACAACATTACAAAGAGCAGCTTCAAACGAGGACCCACTAAGTTTATGTGGAGTTATATTTCTTTTCAGCCAACTGCATGGCGTATACCAACCTGGAATGGGGTTGTTAACTTATACCTGAAATCATGATTCTTTAAGAAAGTTAGTTGATCAAAAGAATTGACAAGTATGATGAAAACAAATATTTCCTCTTTAGGCATTCTATTATAAGTGTAGAATAGAAAAATGGAAGGAGTGCTGCACTTGAATTGCCCCCACAAAGCACTCAAGCGGGGATGTGGCGATCTCTGAAATATCTTCCATTCCATAAGTCGAACTCCTCATATATTGAACCTATTATAAAGCCGTGGTCTACCGCATGATCTGTGACAGTTTTCTTCTATGCAGGAGGGTATCTGCTGCTGTGATTCATCAGGGCAGCGGTGCAGTCATGAAGAGCTCCATTGTTGGAGTGGGGTAGGTGGTGGAAATGGTGGAGGTGGTGGAGGGGGATCTGGTGGTGGTTCTTTTCTTCATCCTTGGAGCAGTTCTGATTCCTCAGATACTCCCCACGGAAGTCGTGGAAGGCATAACCAACTTAGGTTGGTTGCTTTAAGGGTTTAATTGTTTGCACTTAGATGCTGAATGATTGAAATTTTTGCTGACCATGATTACGAATAAATTTCTTTTTTGGGTGGATTCCGAGTATTTTTTATCAGTTTCACTGATGTTTCCACTCTCATGCAGGAGGTGCATCTGGTCAGGGAGGCAATTTAAATTCAAAAAAAGTAGAATGATTTAAACCAAGACCATGGCCTGATACTCTGCAAAAAATTGAGACCTTTGATTAAAGCATGTGAAACCCTATAGAAATGTCCCTCATAACCACAACAATTGGATCGATCGTTACACTCTGAAGAAGCCTGCGGCCTAATCAGGGAAATGACAATGAAAGTGATAAAGAATTGCAGAATCAACTCAAAAAGAGAAGTTTATTCGTGGCTTAGAAGCTGTATACAAATATTTTTCTTGACTTCAAAATCCTTCCCAGATTATTTTCTATTTTTCTAGCGTAGTATTGTGAGTGAAATGGTTGTCTCAAGGAGAGTTTATCCTATTTTGGCATATTATTTTAGTGGGAATGCTTACATGCTTAGTGACCATTTTTTAGCGGTAGTAAAGCCAAATAATAACTCATGTAATTTTTTGATAGTCGTTATTTCATGATCAGCACACTCAAACAGTAGGTTATTCGTGAAAACTATAATGCATGATGAAAGTAAATGATGCTCAGAAATTTTTTCATAGCACTATGAGCAACAGAGGACAAAGTTTCTTCCTAAGAAATATTAGTCTCACCTCTTATTTTACACATCTTAATATAAATTTTTAAGATTGCATTCAGCATCCCGTCCTTTTGTGTAAGATTGAACTTGAAAGCTGTTTTGATTGCCACAACTTTCATTGCAGAATTTTGAGATGAGGTATATTGAAGGTTGAGCATGTAAAGTGTAAGCATAAGAACACACTCAGTGTGAACCATGTCAATTTGGTTACTCCTTCCTGAAACTCTTTCTTTCTCTATTTTGGATAATCCATAAACCCTCTTATCGAGGTCCATTCCTTGACGTAGACTTACAGTCAGCTCCCTATGTCCACGGAATAAATTCTGTTTCAAATCCAATCTTGAAGTTTGGACTTATTCAGAACTTGGAAAATAAGAGTGTAGGACCCTCTTTTGTAAGAATTAAAAAAAAACTAAATCCCATATTGAATGTGTTTACAAAATATTGTTTTTTGAAACTGCAGAAACTTAGCGTGTACCACATTTGTGACAGTGGAAAAATACACCCATGTCTCGTATAGCGCAAGGGATACGTTCCTTGGGGTCTTTGCGCTATACGAATTTGCGTTATACGAGAGCGTTTTAACATAGGGAAGATAGGGATGCGTTCCTGGTAGCATAGGTCTTTGGTATTGAATTTCCTCTAAAACATCTATATTCCCATAAAAAGCCTTAGAAAGCATTATTTCTATAAATATTTATAGTTTAAAACATCTTTAAAGATAGTATTCACGCATTCCAAGACTTTTATTCACGTTAAAAAAAATTCTTACGTGCTTTCGAAATTCCGTCCTGTCGTGCGGGTGGGCTAACATCTGCTATCTCAGGGAATCGTAATGCGTTGCCGGCAGTTGATGATTTTTCAAACTAGTCTAAAAACAACTATTGTGTCACCCAGGCCCTTTTGTCGCTCATCGTAATGACAGGAAAACGCTACTTTAAATGACATTTCATAGCTAGCGGAGTTTATGAATGATTAATCATTTTAATTTGAAGTCCTCCGAGTCATTAGCAGCTACGTGAAACAGTCTTTAAATGCCTTGAAACCTGACCCAGGTTTTCCTTCCCTGAAAATGAATGAACGAGAATGCATTCTTTTCCAAAAGAATATCGTCTCATCAACACTAAAAACTAGTTGAGGGGGAAAGGAGCCACTTTCAATAACAGCTTGGAGTTCATCAGAAAATGTTGTGGTGGCTGCGCTATCAACACTTGCAGATTCACCTGATATCGCCGCACTGAAAATACCTGCTTGCCGTTTAAATTCTGGAACCAACCGGAGCTTTCACTTTATGTCTCGGAGCGATTACCACTCTTGTCTTTTTGTACTGATTCACCATGAACTTTCCGCATGTGTAGACCGCTTGGTTGAAGTTGGTGCGGCTGAGGTCGCTGATATTTTAGCTTCGTCTTTATTCAGAATAAGGCATCGTGAGTTTAAACTTCAGCGCAATATCGCTTTGACGCTCTCCATTTTCAAAGCAATTGACCTCTCTCAAGTCCTCTTCTAGGTTAATGGTTTTTCTTGATAAATTCTTGATTTTTCTACACGCATTCCTATTTTTTGCCATATTCTCTTGGTTTTTACCCTGTATGGCTCTATCTAAATCACCTTCCTCTGCTGAACTGTATTCCTGAGACGCAGAAGGGCTATGACTGCGGGGAGGGAGCGAAGCCATTGTGTTTAAGACTCTATAGCGGACCCTTTTATGTGTTGATGCTATTCATGTGCAACTCGGCCACCGCACCATTTCTCCCCCGTGAATACCGATGACCTTGAAGGCTTTAGCGTAGACTCTCTGGAAGGCAATCGCCCGGTAACCTACGACGGCAAAAATACGTCTCAAACCGTATTGCTGAAAAAAAAACTCTTTTCCACTAGCCCCACGCTTAATTAACGATCTAAATTATTTATTATCATTCTGTTAAGGAGACGAGATAAATCTTCGGTAGGCCGGCTATCTAGACCCAATGACGAGTAATACTTTTGGCAATTGCGCAGCAATGAATTTCGATTAATATATAAACAAAAAAGAAGATTTGAGGCAAGAAATAATTAATAATATGCGTAAATTGATAGAAATTTCGTGTGTACTTAGCGCAAGTTCACGTTTTATCACGAGAGCGTTTAAGATTTTTGATTAGGCTACACTGCGTTGCAATGTTTCCCCGAGGAACGAATTTGCGCTATATCGAAATTGCGCTAATCGAAATTGCGCTATACGAGACATGGGTGTATTGTCCCATCCTCTACAGTAGTAAGTGGTAGTAGATATTATGAATCTCATTACAGCTCGTATCAATTTAAGCTGTTGAGCATTTCATCCACAATATTGCATGCTATGTTAGTTACTGGTTATGATATTGTGATATTTTCTTTTTGTTCTTATGTTTTGTAATTAAGTTACTGTTCTCAACTTTATTAATTATCTCATGTTACTTCGCCAGGCCATCAAGATTGCTGAAAGTGGAATCCTTTGAGAGTCGGGATAGTCTTAGAAGGACATCGTCAGGGTTGAGGCCTTCCGTATCCAAGTCCTACAGCTTTGGAGGCTATTCTGGAAGTGTTGGAGGGAACAACATGGGGAGTGGTGGTGGAGGTGGAGGCAGTCCATTCACCAGAGATGACAGCATATCAAGTACTCAGAGTGCTGGTGGCTGCCTCTTAACCAAGCAGGGTATGGTGTTTCATTTGTTGTCTCGGGCGTGAATTCATGGAATCAACGTAACCTAATGAAATGTAAAACGCTTTGTAATTCCAAATAAATTTAATTCTGTACAACCAAGGTTTTGATGTAGCACCTCATCATCTCATGATTTACCAAGAAACCACTTCTGGAAATCACCAGATGATGACATGTTCCAAGTAGCATATTTATGGGGGGGGGAATGATAGTACCCCCCTAAGCCTCAGAGAATGAGAAACAAATTTGTTAGTATACTAATGTTTTCCCTGTTGTGATCATTTCCCATTTACGAGTGAAACCCAAATTTTAAGTGCCAAAATGATGCTAAATGTATTTCCAGGCATGTCATTTTTTCAAAAATTTTCTCTGGACTCCTCCATTGCCTGGGGGGGGGGTCACTCCTCATCCCCTCCAAAGCATATTCATGCTTTGCCACTATGAGTCAGGTCGAAACCTTGGTTGTACAGTATTAAATTTATGTGTAATTACAAAGTATTTTACATTTTATTATATGGTGTTTAAGTTGAATTTGAAGTTTTAACTTTAACAGAGCTATAAAGCCCCCCTTTTGCTTTTTTACTGGAGCCCTCACATGGAAAGAGTAAAATGGAGATAGAGTGAAATGTAGGAAAGGAAAATTTCGTAATTTTTGAAAATGTTTTTGAGAAATTCAGTTCAATTACTTTCATTTTTCTTACTAATTTATTTTATGTAGAAATGGAAAAAATATCGCTGTGTATAAAATCTTAGTTTCATTGGTGTTGCGGTCGATATCCAATGATAATGTTTTGGTGATGTAAGCACTTACTCTTCCAGTTCTTGAGCTTGGATCCGCAATGGGGATCAAAGCCAGAACAAATACATTCTAAAGTAATTTTTGCAAAACCAATTTGGTTTATTCAAGAACAATTCTCGTGCATAATTTACATGGCATACTCTAAGTAGATTAAATTTATGGAAACAAACACTATTTTGAAATATTTAAAAGATATAGTATCATAACCAAAATAATTAATAGATTTTAAAAACTAAGCAATGAAAATGTTAAACTCGATAAAATTGTAATGGAGAGCTGATGCCAAGAATTGGACTGGAGTCAGTGTTGGCAAAACAATGGAAACAAATTCATGGTATTTTTAATTGGAAAAAAAATTGATTGATTCATTGAATTCTTTGATTAATTCACAGATTCAAGTGCCAGTAGTGCCAACTCAGCGCATCTGAGTCCATCAAGTTCCGGTTACAAGTCTCAGTCTATACGCTCAGATTCTAGCAACACTCCGTCGCCATCGCCAACCACGCTGGCACTGACTCCCTCGTCACATCAGCAGCAATCGTCCCATGACCAGAGCCAAGGTCCATCCCCATCACCTCCATTACTGTCGCCCCCACTGCACAATCAGACCCATTCCGAGTCTCAGACATCCCCGTCACCATGCCACTCACCTCAGCCTTCTCCAAGAACTGAACAAGGGACCACAGCCGATGAAGAGCTTACAGTTAGCAGGAGAACAAATACGGTAAGTTCTAAGGCTTAGAAAGTGGTTTATTTTTCAAAAATGGGAAAAGTAACTGCTTGTGACTAAGGTTCTTGCCAAAATTTTAGTTATCCAAGTTTGCAGTGTTATATCTCGGTAACTATGCAATCAGTTGGAATGAAAAATCTGGAAATTACAGAAAATTTATGTCTTCCTTTCCTCAAGATCATCAGGAATTCATCATAAAATTAAAATTTTTTTATCTTGCTTTGCATGAAAAAAGGTCTGATTATTGATGGAGTTGATGGCATAGATAGTGAACAATTCATTGAATCATAATAAGCACAGCTTGTATGGATTGCATGGGACTTTTAATGCTTTAAAATCTTTATTTAATTTCTTTTTCAACCAATAACAGTTAATGTTTGATACTCTGCAGTGTATTTTTGTAAATGTGCATTTTCCATTCTTTTCACTCTTCAATTTTGTGATGCTATCTAATGGTTGAATATGATTGCATGTAAATTTAAAAACAATCTCTTCTTACTTATCATAAATTATTTGTTAATTAAACATAGTATATTTAATTTGAATTTAATCTCATTTTGTTTTTTCTTATGACATTCCCTCGTAAAAAACATCGCAGACCTCCTTTTTACTCTGTTACTCCTACAGGGCAGTGTTTTAAGTGCTGTAGTGTGCAGTGTAGTTCACACAACAGCAGTGGCGCAGCGAGGGGGGGGTTTGGGGATAGCCCCCCCCCAAAGCTCAGAGAAATTTTAAGTTTAATCCAATTTACAAAATTCGATTGATATTACTAATAGAATAGTGTAAGGATTAATAAAAATCCCTAAATGAAAGCCGTAAAACTCACCATTTTGAACCACTTATCTTCAAATTCCGCAATTTATTAATCTTGCACCTTCCACTTATCCTGGTGGGTATTCCATACCCCCACACATCCCGGAATTAATTGCACCTAAACCCCCCCCCCCCCCCAGCCTTAATTCCTAGCTGCGCCCCTGCACAAGAGCACCTGAAATATGCCAAAATCCCAAATCCAGCATCACCCCAATTCTGATGGTACCAAAATCAGGCTGCTCAACTGTATTGGCAAAAGTTATATTTTTTCATTTCCATTAAGCCCTTCCTGCCCCATGTCAACAGATACTATCCTCACATATCTTTTGTTTTATAGTGTTCTAGTCAAACCAGAGGGACATCTCCTCTTCCACCTAGTCCTGCCATGGCTGAAATTTCAACGTCACATTCTGTCAGTCAAACTGTGGGTACAGCAGATGCAACCCAACCAACATTGGGCAGTAATGCAGTTATGTGGGCTGTTACAAGTATGGAAAGTGTCCCCCCTGGAAGCATACTTATAAACCCACAAGTAAGTTTAAGGCTTCATTTTTTAGATATCAGTATTTAGGTGTTAAGTTTTTTTGCAGTGAATGATTTTGACCGTGCAGAAAGCATATATGTACCTATATTGTAACCGTCGCCGCTTGACCAGTTCCATATGGGCCTTTCGAATGGGTGCTTTGCGAAAAGGAGAGCTTTCGTACATGATATCACCTGTGATTTCTGTCTTTCTTCATTTGTTATGTGAGTGAATGTGGATATGTGCGTGTGGAATTGGAGTGTCAGTAAGTTGTTTTTCCCCCCCTCCCTTACCTCAACCTAACATGTCCTTATCAAGTGCATGAGTAAGAAGCAGGGGAGTGAAGTGCATTCCCTACCCCCCACCCCTCAGCCATCATGCCTAATGACTCAACCCCCAACCCCCTTCAACCTCCAAGGTTTTCCCCACCTCCTATGATGAACGAAGAAATTCGGACTAAGAAATTACCCTCCCCAAAACTGACGGCGGATGTGTGACATGTGTTTTTTCCCCCATTTTCCCTCCTTCCCCCCCCCCCATCCATGACTTTTACCCCTCCAGTAGGGTATAAAAAGTCTGTGCGCGTAAGCCATAGGGCAGTTTTTTATAAAGGATCCACATGGCTGACATTCTTGGGGTCAAGACCTGTAGTCAATGCCACGGGCAACCAGTTGTCACGGCTCTTCATCATTCGGCTCTTGACTATTTTTCGTGGTCACATTACCGATCGCGATCATTGAGTTAGTCTTTCTCGACATAAGGAGACGTAAGACGTGGGTGGAGGAGAGAAAATTTCTGATGCGACGTCGGAGGTTGTACCGAGAAGGAGGAGGCGGTACGGGAGATTTTCCAGCACCCAGAAAAGGTCAACCTCATGCACTTCACCAGCAGCAGAAGGTGAACCAACCGCGTAGTATGAGCCGACCAAAGAAATCGGTGTACCAACGACTACGGACCCAAAAAGGCCTGATAAGTACTGTCCATACCCCAAATCCCAATTTTTGCCCTTAAAAGGAAGAGACAAGTTAATGAGAAGTCCCCAGCAGTGCTACTACTTAGTCCCAAAATATAACCCCAGTGTTCAAGAGGGTCCCCCCCCCCCCAAAAGGAACAGAAAGCTGTCATTCCCATTTATTCAAAGCTTGTTATAATTCATTGTTTTCTTTCCCCCCTTTTTCTCTTGTCCCTTATGTGTGATTGCGAGTGTGTGTGTGATTTATTTTTTTTGGATTGTGATATAAGGATAGGGAGTGTATTTTATTTTTTTTGTATTCTATTGTTATTCATATTGTTAAAATCCATGCAGTGCTTAAGTAATTATTATACATTCAATAAAGATTAAAAGTGTCTCAAAAACTGGTATGAAATTCGACTACGGACTGAAGGAAAGAAAAATTTTCTTTATTTCTTGGTTGTTTTCTTTTGTTTTTTTGATAACGTCATTTTAGGGTTAAGCTTGTTTATTATTTTTGCTGGTGTCAGAAAGATCAATTATACGTATTTTTCAGTGTATATCAAGTATGAAATTTAATTCTTTCCCGGTGAACAAATGAGGTAAATTCTTTTTGGGTTTCCTACTGGGTCAGGTGGGAAACCTGTGGAGACTTTATATCACATTATGCAATTACTCTCCATTTTAGTGCTGCCCTCTAGTATTACCATCTACTTTCATGTAAACATTTTAATCCTCGATATGTACTTGATTACTGTTCCTTCTTCAATAACTTTTGGTGGAATTTTTAATTCTCAACTTGGATTTGGCTGAAAAATTGCTTCGCTTTTTCCCATTCTTCATTGTGAGTTGCACTAAATTTATACTCATTACTTATCGTCTCAAAAAACTGCCAATGAGTACATTTTTAGGATGTTACACTATGTAATTAACTTCCTTGTTCACTTTTCATTATATTTATGGAACCATTTTGATAATTCAATTGGCTTGGTTACTCTATTATTATTTCAAATGCTTCTAGAAGCATAGCAACAGGTTACCATGGAAATAATAAGTATATTGTGAATGCAAATTCACTCTCATAGATGTGTGCTTAAAATACTTCAAATATTAGGTAACATTCCTAACATAAATGGAGAGTTAAACAACACTTTGTGGGAACACTTTATGGATAAAGTGTATATTTGATATAACAAATGTGTTACGTTACAGTGCTCTGTTAGAAAGGTAGCCATTTTAGAAGGTAGATTGGCTTCACAAGAATGTCAGTTTTTTTCCTCTTACAACTGAATTCCTTCTAAGTATGGTGGTTTCTCTGTCTTGAATACCATAAAGAATTACATTTGCTTTTAAAAATGCTTAACTCAGTGATGTGTCTTGATGACAAAAAATATCTAAGAATGAATGGAATGTTATGGAAAGTGTTATATTGATGCATATGGGAAAACCAGAATTTTGTTTTTTCTCACTCTAAATTCAGTAAACAATTTTCTTAGTTATTTTCCCAAAAAAACCGTCATCAGGCATCTTATGGCATGTGCTATACATTAAAATTATGAATTTACCTCCAAAAAATTAATCATAATGGAAAAATATTTATATGTTCCCCTCATTTACTTTCAAGACTGGTCAGCCATACATAAATTCCGACGGAACAGTCTACCGCTTCAATCCTTCCAACCCTCCAAAGATTGTTCCAGCATCAAACAGCAGCAATCTTCCACTGAACATGCTGCCACCATCATCATCTTCCTCTGTGACAGCCACAACGAGCGGCAAGGGTGAAACAAACACTCAGTCGCGACCTCTGGCGTACGTGTGTGAGCAAACGAATGTAGCAGAACCTCCGTCATTGATAATTCCGAGTTCACAGACTGTGCCCGCTAGTGGACATCAGGCGTATGTGCCCCAACCTCCGACTCCCCTCCAGCAACAGTTGCTGGCAACTGTGCCCCAGAACTTTAGCAATACTTGTTCCCTACAAGGAGGGGGGGAAGCCCCTGGGGCTGTCTTAGGACCCGGGCAGCCACAGTTTTCCACGCCGGTCTCCTCTTACGGAGGACAATTCATGGGACAACAAGGCTATCTACTTCAAGGGAATACGGTGGACAGCCACAAGCAGGTGAAGTTTTTACTGTGGTTCATTTTCCCCGCGTGCAGAGGGGCTGTGCTTCTGCTCGTGTGTATTTAATCTTTGAATGTCTATGTGCCCATACAGGAATGGAAAGGAAGCTCTACTTGGTGCCAGGCATGTAATATTTAGGAGTGAAAATAACGTAAAAGCATATTGATTTGCAATACAGAACACATTTAATTTGCCTGGAAATTACAAATTTGTACAGTCAGATCCAAATTTAATGTCTTCGCATTTTACATTTTTCCTCATTTAGCATTTATTTTTGATGTCCTCATTAATCCCGTATCAAAAAAATGTAAAAAATTGTCCTTATTTAGCATTCTGCATTTATGGTCGTAAAAAGTTTTCCTACTTCAGGTATTTTTACCCGAATTAAAGTTTTGTCATGATGGTTCATGCAAATGATTGTCCAAATCTTTCAATTTCTGCTCATAAACGAGAATATTCTCAAGAAACTTTAGCTAGAGTCGATTGAATCTACCGGGGAGCACTTCTTCACCAGCATTCTTACATAAATGCGGTACTGGGATATCCAACTCGCAAGCCGAATGATTTGTCTTCACGTCATATTTTTCTCCCCCTTCTGATCTTAACACCGGATACTTTTTGTATCAAATTTGATCTAATGGAGCTAAGTCATCCCTTAATAACTTGTAATAACCGTAATAATCTTTCACGTTGTGAACTGGATTTTGATGATTACAATACTTGAGAGACAAGAAATTTCCTTTTTTTCACAGCATAGGAAAGCTTTGGAATCAAAATTAAAATGTGCATGTTTATCTCTGATTTATTTGAAATCCATGCAAAGAACAGCATGCTTTAAAATGATGCATAATGGTGTCTAGGAAGGTAAAATTTTCCAAGAATAATACCTAAATTGAATGTAATTGATGCATTTTATCGTAATATATTCTCTAAAAGATCCATCGTCATGTTTTATCCACACACTAGGGAAAGAAACATTAGAGATTTTTGTTAAAATCCTGCATAAAAAATTGTCATTTTTTAAAGCAAAATATACACTGCAAAGAATGAACATAAATAGCTATATTTGGGTGTCTGGATGTCCTAGAAAAAAGTATACTATTATTATCAAATCTGGGTAAAATTTTTACATTTATACAGCACACTCCCGATTATCCGGGCCAATGATGGGGATAGACGGCAAGAATAATCGAAAAATACAGGTAACCCAAACTTTCACTTTAATGTCTTGTAATGTTCATAATTCACGCAAAAGAAATGTATTATTATTTATGCAGTTATTCTGTTATTTTAGAATGCTTCCCAGACTCACTGAGAGTTTTCTTTGCCAGTTCACGGTCTTTTTAGCAGCGATAGCATGGTTGTACTCATATTAGTAATGCTCCATGTAAGGCCTGGTTTCAAAAACCACACATCTGTGGCTGTGTGATCACGGATACAGAAAAGTGGTTTGCACGAATGCTTCAAAACCCCTGCTCGACGTCGGAAACTACACTGTCAGGCACCACGCCACGTAATCGCCTCTCGCACAAGTTGCCGGGGTTGAAACTGCTGCGGGACGTGTATCCGTGATCACGGAGCTCGGTGGCGCGCTGTGAGGCTTGGAAAACAGGAATACGGTGCTCCCGTAAATGCAGCTAGCACGCGATCACTTCCATTTTGCAAAGGGAATTCTAACAGAAATAATGAAGAGTGGTGTATCCCGCCATTAATGCAGTGATTCTGGAGATTTTGCATCCACTCTATTTTTTTTTATAAAGATCGCAGAAAATATTGAACAAGAATCAAAATCATGCAAGGATAATCCGCAACACACAGATGTAGCGCAGCCGGATAATTGGGAGTCTGCTGTAATTGAATTTCACCTTTCTCTCCTAAGTGTCATGAGTTTTCATGAAATTTCACTCACTTTTGAAGATTTTGCCATACATTTTGTGCTGTGCATCTGGTTAATTTACCCTTGATGTGCACACTAGGGTCAAGAGAATGCTGGCATAGCTGTCTCAGAGCTTGCATCCTATTTTATGGGAATGGGCCTTGCTGCCGCAGCAGCTGCTGCTGTAGCCAATAGCAATAATGGAGGCTGTTCCAGTGCCGGAAATATATGCTCAATGCCAGGACCACAGCCGAATGCTGTCGCCCCTGCTCCGATTCCAATACCCCCCTCATCCTCCTCCATTACTTCGACATCCTCTGCTGTCGGTCTCCATTGCCAACAAATTCCTCCTCCGACACCCCCTCCAATTCCCCCCGTTAATCCGTTCACAGTGCCAAATCCATCGTGGCAGCCCCCTGTTCACTCCCAGACGAGTAACATCCAGGTAAAAAAAAGAGCATATCCTGTATCCTATAGTGAAGAGAGCTTGTTAGCCTAGTGGGTCTCTGATTCAAATCCTGGATGAAGCATTCGGACACCCTTGAATAAAATCCTTGCCATGCAAGGTGGGTCTGGGAAAGAATCTAACCCCTACCCTGAATGCCTGGAATTCACACGACTGTGGCTAGATCTGGCTACCCTCACCTTTCCTAATCAAACTTTGTATTGAATCACTGAGTTATTACAAAGCCATAGGAATATAATTTAGGGTGGTGGGTAATTTGTGGAAGGGATATTTTAAGGGTTAGTCCACCCATTGAATTTCTTATTAGTTTTTTTTCCTCAGTACCCATCCTATAAGCTGTCTCCAATGGTTTCTTCTATACAGTTACAGTAATATCTATCCAGTAATTGGATCTGTGTCAAAACCTGGGATGTTGATTGCAATATATTTTTGTGGACCTTTCCTGAAAAAAGTTACTTGAAGCACGAATGTCGCAAGCTTCCAAAAAGTTGTTCCTAAACTAATTTTTACTTAACTTATGTTAACCTATATTTTGACACCTAGTTGACTACAAAGGTGTTTTAATTTTAATAATGGATAGCAATTCAGACAATTTAATCTTATTGCTAAGCAACAAAAATTAAGGTACTATTCCTATTTGTTAGGTATCTTAGGTCAATTCATATTCCTAATTCTTAGGTATCTTGTAGGTATCTTATTTCAGAAAATTATTTTCAATTAAGCAATTTTAATATTATATGCATCATAAGAACTCTTTGAATTAAAGTAGTTCTTTAATATATTTCTTCTTGCAGGTTCCATTTTATTACATGGCCCCAGTGGGGCTTGGCGTGAACGCTGGAGGAGTGACCAGTGGAGGTGGTGTCATGGATGCTGGGGGTGGAGCACCCTCTCTCCTGCCCCTCTCTGCCCAGCAGGCTGCCACGGCACCGCCCCCTCCAATGCAACAGCCGCCTCCTCATCCGCCCCCTCCCCAACCGGCTTCAGTGCCAGCTCTGCCCTCGGCACTCCCTTCGGTACACCCTCAGCCCAACCCACCCCTGCCTCCCCAACAGCAGCACTCTGCGGTGCCGCACCATCCCTCTGGGCAGCACCACATGGGCTCAGCGTCGGTTCAGGGCTCGTCCCAAGCGCCGTGCATCATGTACCAGCAGTACTTGCAGTCGACTCCGCCCCCGCCAGCTCCGCCTCCGCCCCCACCCCCTCCTCCTGCGGCTCCCTCCATGGTCCAGCAGGTGGTTGGTGTTGGCGGTGCAGGGACGACACCATATCCAATGGTGCAGCCCCCGATGGTGCCCCAGGAACGTCAGCCTCTCATATCATCCAGTAAGGAAACATGTTTGTGAACCATGGGTTGTATGCACATTAGGGCAGATCAGAAAAATTGATTCTCTTGTAGAAACTTGAACCATAAAAATAAAGTTTTGTGACTAGCGGGAAGGCCAAAAAACATGAGACCTCTAGATCAATCCTATACCCTCTTACAATCTTGTTGTTGTTGTTGACTTTTAAATATTAATTTATAGCTGTGGTTATAAGCTTGAGTTTTTGTGTATTTGGGTACATTTTAGAAAGATTATATTTGTTATGTAATTTTGTATTTGCTTCGTGCATTGCCTAAGTTGACAATGATTTTTCATATCATATGCAATCGGGCTTATATCTATTAACTTTGGGACCCTCTAGGACTGACTTATTGCTCTGAGCCCAAGCTTGAAACAGACGGTTGGGTTATTTTTTCTTTCTCTTAAATAACGGCTGAGAATTTATCATGCAGACACTTGCAATTTCATTAATACCTTTCAATGAACCAGCAATTTTGTAGGAATTACTTTCAGCTGTATTAGTATTCCAAAAATAATAATCAGCATAGGGTCTTTGGGCTTGAGGCCTCCCTGGATGAGTAATTTATATTTTGCATCTTAAATACAATTGTAATTTATTCTGCCCATCTCTGGCATTGCAAAGTTTGATTACAAACTGGTGGTAACACATGGTACCTTTCCATATAGTATGGTTGGTTCCCATGTTTTGTCTGAATATATTGTAAATTAAGCTGAAGGAAAATTTCACTTTGGGTTTTGCAAAAATTGTTTCAGTATTGATTATTTTTGCCATTGGTTCAAAGCTGAAGAACCTGTACAGTGTACAGCCAAAGAACCAAACAGACCCATCCGTCCTATTGAAAAAAAAATTTGGCTTTAAGTCTTACCTAATCTGAAAGAGTGATGAGAGTAAAGTCGCAGTTGATACTTAAATGATTTAACTTTTTTCAAGGGCCCTTTTCCCAAACACCATTTACAATGGTGGGCGGGGGAACAAGTGGCGCCTTTGGAAATGGTGGTGGGAGTGGTATTATTGGTGGTGGAGGGGACTGCTACCTCCCGAACCCTTCCGTATACTCGACTCTTCCAGCACCCTCTGGCAGCAGTGGAACGATACCATATTACGCACAAGGAGCTTACCAACAGCCAAGCTTACCTCCTCCAAATCAAGGCGCACAACTGAACCAGCACAATCCAACGTCGCAGCATCAAGCAATGGTCAACGCTATGGTTGGTCAGGCATACCACTCAAATCAACCTACCAGCCAAATTCGTTGCCCGACCCCACCTCAGCACTTGAGCATTTCTAGTGGTCATCAGGTAATCCAGCATCCAATTTGATTGCATTTTGAGAATATATTGCTATTTTTTTCTTGGAGGCATTGATATATTTATTGGGGAATCCTAGCTGGAGTTTTGGGGATGAGAAATAATTTTATCTTGGATTTCCATAGCACTAATGCCAAACTGAGCCTTTGGACACTCCATATTTGCTCTCGTCAGAGAGTCATAAGATAGGAGGTTGCAGCACAAGGTTTTAAAGAGAATTATTTTTTTAAATGTATCTACCATAGTTCCAATAAGTTGAAAATCAAGTCCTTCTATCAAATTGGAGCGTGTACGTGGAAAAATGATAGAGAACGTTTTTCCTCTGGGTACTAAACAAATAAAACAAGAGATACCTATACATAAAACTATCATGAAAACTTAATAAAATTATAAATAGATATGTTCAGAGCAGTGAAAGGATAAAAAGTGATCATTATCAGTCAATATTCAACAGAGTAACTCATACGGGTTCACCTTGCATGATTTATGTTCTATGAAAAATATTTTCCCTGATACTCTTGGATCTAATAATATGGAATTATCCTCTTCCCCGTATAACACTCTGGCATTGATGAATGTCCTGTTTTGTAATCGTTACAGATGTACTATAGTCAGCCACCTGCGCAACCTAGTCAACTAGCCCTGAGCTTCTTGAGTGGTAGTTCAGCCGTGGGAAACAATGCAAGTGGAAGCAATGCAGGGAACTACTATGCGTCTGCTGGCATACAGCCACATCTACTCACTGGAGGACCTCCCGGGACGCCTCCACCCCCCCCACCGACCGGAGGTCTTCTGCCCACGCCCACCCTTCCCCATCCACCATCAAATCCCCAAATTAACCCATCAACCCTCGTTCCTAATCAAGTTCATCAACAACTGCAGCATCAGCATCATTACATTCCTCCAATGAGCATGGCTCCCAGCCTGGGGTTGTACCATGCCAATATGCAGGTGAGAAAAATGAATGTTTATGAAAGTAATTTTTATGAAAATGGAAGAGATGCGGGCTGGTATTCTAAGATTTGGTTGAATCTATTTACAAGACATTTGAATGCTTGAGTTCTATTAAGAGAAATGTGAGGTAAAGGGGAAAAAGTATTCTGAGAAAGTCTGTGCCAGCACTATCAATCTGTAAGTTTCCTTGCTGATAGAGTGTTATTCTTAGTCATAAATCACAATGAGGAAATTCACATTCATTGTACCATCTTTTTTCAATGCCTTTGGAACATTTAATGTTTAGTTTGTAACCCTCCTATCAGTTACATTAATCTAATCATATACACAATCTTCCAATAGCAATGCATACACATAAATCATAGGCAAGACATCTCAATAAAATATCCAAACAATGCTTACCATATCCATACACAAATATAATTATAACTGATAACTTCAGGCTTGACTACGTGAAACCTCTCCATATTCAAAATAAAAGAATAAAACTCTGTAAGGTTTACTTGTGTATTTAACCCCTCAAGCGCGGCGGGCATTTAATTAAATCCCATCCCAGTGGCCGGATGAGATTAAATGACTTTGCCTTTTTGGCATGCTATCTTTCAATAATTTATAACTTTCATAATGTACGATCAGTATCGCTAAAAAATTTTGTAAACTTGCGTAGTATAATGCGCTACTATATGATAATTTTTAAAGCGATTTGAATATATAGTTATTGCTGTGTATCTCATTATATGTATGAACCAATGAATAAATTTTCAGTTTTCAAAGATTTAAATTTTGTTTCGTATAAGCTGTGAGCTCTCTAACAATCCATGCATTTTTTTATACCATTACATCATGTATTTTAGTTATTTGGAGTTGAAAATTTCATAACCAATTGGATACTTTCGATAGGATTACCCGATTTGCCTGCTTGAAAATTCATCACTTAGCCCATTTCTCTGACTTGTTCTTTTATTACCAAATCATTTCAAATAGATAATCACGTGCTAATGTTTCAAATGTCAATATGTAAATATGTATTCAAATGACTTTACCTTAGTAATTCTGCTTTGTGTGACATGATTTGAAGCAATCCAAATACAAGCCCACTGCACATTTTTCACACCAGTACATGCTGTCTCTTCATTTCCCATACTAGGCACAAACTGCACACCTCCTTTGAGGGGTTAAGCAGGGAATGGAGGGGGATATTTGCTCCTATCATGATCTAGTAATGGTTATCAGCATGAATGTCCTTGCTAGCTTCTGGATTTCCTTTTGTGAAGCAGAGTCAGAATATGCCTTCACTTCTCTGCTCTCCTTCTGTGACTTTTGTCTGCACTTGTTCTCCACAAATCTCCTTTTCTCGCTTGGACATTCGGTTCATAACTCGTTTTTCTTTATCATCTATTGTTTCTCGCTACCAATTTCTATATCAAATTGCATCTCCATTTCTTTTCTCTTTTTCCATATTCTTGTCTATTGATTAGCCGCATGCAATTCCAACTTTCTGTTGTTTAAAGCATATATACTCTCTGTACATATTATTGTTACCCAGGTGTTACCAACTGTACGATTACAAGCACAATAGTTTCTTGTTCCTAAGGCAGACTTCAGGTGAATCATGGAACCTTGTCCAAGTGCAGGATAATATGCTACTATGTATGCTTGTCTCCCTTTTTGCCAAAACTTTCTCTATCAAACTGTTGTTCATATTATTTTTGTGATTCAACATTGTGGAAATAAATATTCCTGTGTTGATACCAAGTTCAAGTGAACACCTCCTTTGGCTTTTGATGCTTTCTTGTTTGGAGGGCCCGTTTTGTAGTAATGTGACTAGTTGAATGAAGAACATTCCCATCATGAGAAATCTTTTGTTTGCCCACAACACAAATCAAAAAGTAAGTGATTACCATGCTGCATGAAGACAACACCAACTCCCTCTCCATTCCTTTTCTTGCTTTCCATATTCTTGTCTGTTGCTTAGCTGGGTGTAAAACCAACTTCCTTTGTTTTAACTTGTGCATACTCGTGTTACCCTGGTGTTACCAACTGTAGGTATACAAGTGCAAGGGTTTATTGTTCCAAAGGCCAATTTCAGGTGAATCATTGAACTTGTCCCAGTGCAGGAGTATATAATTATGTATATATAGGTATCTTCAGAAAAAAAGTTTTGAGGGTAAAATGTGAGGAATGAGTAGTGGCAGGGTTTGATAGTATGTTTCAAAGGCATTAGCTAAGAATTGTCTAATGCTCCAACATTCTGGGTACCAGTACAAATTATATGCATATACTTAGAGAAGGAAAGCAACTGATATTATTTCTCCTGTGGATTCAATCAAACTTAGAATTCACTCCATCACTAACAATCAGTTCCTTGATTCTGCGTTACTATTTGTGTCTGACAGGCCAACTCTTGTTTCTTGTTATTCCCTACTTTCTTGCTGTTGTTCATCTTGTCCCTATCTAGCTTGCTTAGAACAACCTTAGTCCTTTGTGTGAGGCCTATTATAACAAAATTTAACTCTACTGTTGTAGGCTTCCAAACCAAAGAAAGGCATTGGTTTATGCATGCTATTTTCAAAAGAAGCTCTTCATTTGAATTATTTTGAATAATAGGTTTGAGAAATGGAGAGAAAATTAATGCAGCAATTCTTCAGATAAATTAGGCACCATTTAATTTCTCGGTATCTTGAAAAAAAAATCTTGACATCTTTCATGGTTATTTCATTGGAAGAACATGAAATAGGATCTATAGAAAAATTATCATGTTCACTTTGTTATCGTAGAATATGATCTCTCACCACATGATAAATACATAGTAAATGCTACCGTTCAATCCCTGTGGATTCCAAGATGCATTGTATTCATATTGATACGATTATTCATAAAACTCACTCATATTTAAAGCCAAAATGAAAGATGGAAAATATCTATTTTAAGTTTTCCTGTATGCAATAAAAATTGAAAATGGGGAAACACCAAATTGGATTAACATAATTTTTTTCTTGCTCGGCTACAAGTAAAATTGTGTCAATTTATGAATTTATTAGGCTATCCAAATTTGAGATACAAGTGGTAAGAGCTTATAAAAGTTAACATGGGTTCCAACATGTTTATGAACTGTTATAACCATTTTTTCTTCTCTTGAGAAAATAGTTATCATTACTCCCTATTCCATGCGTGCAGTAACAACCCCCAAAAATCTACTTCAGCTAATTAATAAAGGTGACCCTGCAAAACTACTTGGGTGTTGATTACTATTGCTTCCTTTTTGTGTACCTTTCTCATGGTCAATCCGTGCTCACAACAGTTCATTAAAATTTAATATTTGATCTCATTTGATTATACTTATATTAAATATTTATTTCAACAATTTTACCTGATTTTTTAGTGTTTAGTTTCCTTTAAATTGTAGAGGAATAAATTATATTTTGGTGCTGAAAATAAAGCTGATTATATTTTCATGAGCAGATATATGGTAATTTGGTTACTTAAAAGCAGTTGAATATTACATTCTAAAACCAACGCTAGTATCTTGCCGGCAAGGTGTGCAGTGGAACCTCAGAAGAATGATTCTCCAGATCTAATTATAAAACTTTGTACAAGTAAGAGTGTCGTACAAACAAGAAGTCTTATTTAAGGTAGCCTTTTTACCCTAACTTCAAGATAAAATCAATTACAAATTATATAGTTTGTGTTCTTATTTGGCGTTAATGCCAAAAATATACCTTATCCTGATAAATATTAACATAATCTACCATAAATCAATAATTTTAAAATTAATGAAATAAAATTATTGGATATATTTAAAATATAGGGTAGGGGCTAAGCTGCTTTAAATAATTTTTCATTGAAGACTGTTGGCTTGAAATTAGACTTGAGACTTCATTGTAGGCATGGGTCGTACAACATTTTTATCAGCTTATAAATGTCGCCTTATAACTAAGATTAATATAGGTAGTTGAAATATAGATTAGGATGGCTAGGCTTTTTGCATTGTACTACGGGGGAAGTTGTACAACTGAAGGCCATACAATTGAGAGTGATTTCTTATTGAAATGCATGTATTTATGCCAGTCAAAACCATTTTTGTCATACAACCGAGAGAGGAGTACAAGTGAGGGTTGTTCAACTGAGGTTCTTCTGTATTACTATAATTGGGCCTTTAATTCATTAGTACCATTGCTTAGCATGGATGTACAGCATTAGAGTTTAAGTTGCACTTTGATGTTGATTGATGTTTTAGATGGCCCAAACACCTGTTCCAACTCCGACCACTCAGCACGTAGGCCTGACCACCAGCTCTGCAAATATGCTACCCCCTCACCACCACGCTCCGAATAACACTGGGTGTGGTAGCCGAGTCACTCCGGTGACTAAGAGCAGCCCCTCTTCTTTTCAACGACCCTCTCAGCAGTTTCATCGAACTATTCCATTGACCCCAGGAAGTGCCCTCAGTGGTGGTAAGGCAGTGACCTCTGGGGATGCGACTGCCTTTGGCCTGAGATTTCCATCTGTCCACCAGTATGGAGTATGGTTTGTGCCAGGTGTGGCAAAGTCTACCAATTTTGAAAACCTTTTTCATATGCTGAATAAAAAGCAGAAATATCTGAATTTTCAAGGCACAATACATAATGGTCCCTTGAAAAAGTGATGTTTAGAAAGGAACATTTATCCTGTCATAATTTGAAAATTCATATCCACTAAATGCGGGTCTTAAAACTACCAAAAGATGATTTTATATCACCTCTGATTTCAAGTTGCTCAATTTAAGTTTAGTGTTTTGCTTTTTTTTCATTGTTAATGTAGTACATGACAATCTATAAGTTCTAAAGCAATTAAGTTTATTTACTCATTGTCACTGTGAGAAAGTTTATTTAATCTTTACATGTTTTTGTGATTATGTTTGAGCTGTTGTTTACAATTTATTCCATGGCAATAACTGTCAAATAATTGCATGATTTTCTAATTAAAATGCTCCTGTTTTGTTGTTGTTTTCAATTAATGGCACATGATTGTGAATTAAATAAATGGCTGTTTTGAATTTTGTAATTTTGCATTGCTGAAAGTGTTTTTATTCGTATGCATGAATTCCATATTTTTTCATTTTTCTCTATATATCTTCTTCATATTTATTACACATTCACCCATTACATGTATGTACACACAATCTCATAATTTTAATTCACAGGATATGAAAGTATGTAGTTTAGCTTATCTAGTTGTGAAATTACATATTATGTACAGAGATTAATTTCAATTACATAATTTTGAAAAGTTTGTGTTTCAAACTTATGCTGCTGGGGGAACAAGTAGTTGACTGGTGATAAGTTTCTGATGAGATACTATTTCAACTGTTTGGAAGCTGAACCACGGGAAACAATTGGTAACATATTGGGGGAAAAGGAGAAGCCAGTCAGTGCTGAACATTTGAGCCTAGCCACTTAATGATCAACTGTATATGAAGATGACTATATGGTGCCTCAAAACCACCAGTGTTTGTTGGTGCAGGTTGGGTAAGAAAGAATAACGTCCATTCTCTTTAACAATCAATGGTAGACTCTGTTCTTCATTCACACAGTCGTCAGCTGTTTTCCAATACAAAAATCTAGTAGTGACAGATGGCACCATGAGTATGCCATAGAATGCCTCGTAAATATTGCAACTCCCAACAGTATTAAATGATTTAATTGGATAACATTAGAGTCTTACTAGCAAAAACTGTTACATACCAGCTGGTATGCAATTGAAGTTTGCCTCTTATTGTTCATTTGTCGTTAGCAACCAATATAGGACTATTTTTTTATTCATAATAGATGTGGGGGAGCACAGTAATGTTGTAGGTAGAGTGGTTAGCTGTCGATTGAGGAGTCCTGGGATCAGATCCTGGGTGAAGCTTTCAGGCACCTCAAAACAAAATCCCCAAAGTGTGAGGTGGCTTGGAGAAAGGAACTGACCATGGAAGTATGATTTTTACCCTTCTGTAGCTTAGTATTGGGTGACCTCTATCCTCACCTATCCATTAATACTTAATATATTGTAGTTATACTTAGGTAATATAGCAGTACATAGTTGCCAAAAGTCTTAGATTTGTCTCATCAAAAACAGGTAGAGCTATGAGCTCTGAATTAGGATTTTGGATTTATGAATTATCTAACATAAATTAACCCTGGCAGAAGTCCTCACAATTAAATGTCAAATGGTGAAATTCTGTCATTTTTTGCTTAAATTTAGATCTTACTTTATCAAATTTTCGATGCCATTTTCAAATCCTACTTTTACGACAAAAAATTGAAATTTTCCATTCAAAAATTAGAATATAGTCACCAGTCCTCAGCTTCCGATGGATTACAAGAGGGTCCTTTCTGCCATGTGTGTTGTTTTTGCAAAAGTCTTGCTTGCATTGGAGAAATCATTAGATAGTGCAGTTGAATGTTTTAATTCTCTCATAGGACACTGGCTAGCGGATATATTCCAGTCAACATCTTATTCATCTTGCTTGTGACACTATTTTTCATTTATTCTATTCAAAGAGGTCATTATTATTCAGTGAGAGTTTAGTTGACCTGTCAGCTAAGTTGAGTTAGCTAGTGCTTGATATATTGTAAGTTGCAATGTGGTGTAGCGGCCAATTCAGAGTGAAAATATAGTATCACAACATAGTATCTTGAAAATACAGTAAAACTCACTTATAACGATCACGTATGTAATGAAATTCCGCCTATAACGAGGTGAGTTCCCGATCCCTTGGACATTCCTATGATCACCAATGTTAATTTCCCCACATGTAACAAATACAGATGATACGAAATCCTGGCTGTCATGAACTATTTTTCGTCCCTTGGGGAATTATTTCCTCTTTTATAAATAAATTACGGCCATCTTCTCTACTTAGCATTCCTTACCTTATCATCAGTTGTTCTCATGTATGGCCATTACTACCTAGTTCTGCTGATGATCTTAAAATCCTTCCCATACAGCCGTTTGATGGTAAAGGTGAGACAATGGATAATTGTTACAGATGTGTTGCTTAAATAAATACGATTTACATAATATTAGTTGGCAATCCTTTGATGTATAGGGCAAAGTCCTTTATTATGGATATAATGAAATCCCGTTAATAACAAAATTTAACAATGACCCCCTGAAATTTGTTTTAAGCAAGTTTTACTGTTTCTGTAAAATAACCTTATCCTTCATCTAAAAGAAAACTCCGCTTGGCTTGGCCATGGTATATAGTACCAGTAGCAGATACAGAAAAAAACTCAAGGGGGAGGCGCAAAAGATATTTTGAGCTATCTTTACTTTAATAGTATAGTAGTAGTAGTATAGTATATTTTATTATCCGAAGACCAGATTACACTGATATAGGAGTCGTCAGGTACATAAAAAATATAACACAGGTACATAAAAAAATATAATAGACTAATAATTATACACTATTACCCTGTAGAAATTCATCTACGGAATAATATAATTTTTCTAGTAAAAAGCGTTTAGCTTGTATTTTAAATGAACCAGAAGTTTTACAATTTTTTAAACTGGATGGTAATTTATTGTACAGGCGTAACCCTATAGTTTTTGGGCCTAGAAAGGCTGATTTAGTCCTGACATAATTATAATGAATGGTATCATGACCTCTTGTGTAATAATCATGGACATCACAGTTTTTAGGGAACTCATAGAAATTAGTTTTGATAAACATGAGGACAGAAAGAATATACACATATGGAGAATATTGAGTCTTTTAAAAATAGGTCGGCATGGGGCATTATAAGAAGCAAAGACCATAAGTCGTGCAATTTTCTTTTGCAGCCTAAAGAGCTTAACTGAAGCATGTGATGATCCCCAGTAAATAATGCTAGTAATGATGCGGGAGTAAAATTGGCCATAATAACAAATCATTAATCATAATAACAAATAATCAAGTCACGTTCAAAGTTCAAGAAAGTTTTATTTAAACTGATTATACACGTATACAAGACAATGCAATCTTGTGATATAAGATTTGTGGTTCTGCAATATTAGGCATTGCAGGCGGACTCAATACGGGGAGGGGGGACACGTGCCCCCAGTATCCACTGTTTAGTACTGTGAGGAAATAAAGTGATTTGCAATAAGTGAAGCTCTCTTCAGAATTAGGTTGAATGAGTGGCAAGAGCATTCTTTCTCTGAAAGTTTTTCAATTAAAAATTTCATTTTCATGGTTTTCCTAGAAGGCCTATGGAGTCATGTGTGAGCTTTCAGGTTTTCATGGTGCTAATCTGCAATGGAGGAGGCTTTTATGGGCATTCCTTTACGTTAATGTTTATTGAAGGAACAAATTTCTCTAGTGAAGATGTCTTGACTGTCTTTGGATCAGAATTTCCAACCAAAATGTGTTTTGATCTCTATATCTCGGGATTTGTTTTAATAAATCAGAGCACGTTTTCTCTTCATGAGAATAACTTTAATGGCACTCATTGACTCTGAAACAAAAGACATGAGTGTCCGGTGATATGAGAATTACATTACAACAATGATATGAGAATTACTGTACAACAAAATGAAAGACCCTTAACATAGAGAAGCTCCCAAAAGCCTTTACCGTATCATGAAGCAAATATTCTTCTTTGCCATGGTCAAAATCCTTGTTCCTTCAAAATATATTCTGATGGTAGTGCTCTGCAAGAGCTATATTTTTGAATCTAGTCTTCAATCTAAACCTGAGCTCTTGGACCATCCTGTTATTACGCAACCCATTTAACATCACCATGAAACAAATTAGATTTTTCTTTGCTGTAATCTTGGCAATTTTTACTAGCTCACGACTTGAAGAAATCCTTTTTTTTTTTCAAGATAACTAAAAATTAAGATTATCGTATTATATAATTAAAAAGTTGACTATGCATAAGTTATAAAGAATAATTTCTTGCAAAATCATGATATTTTAAGAGGCAAAAATTATATTTAGCAAATCTGCTGGACTGAGATATTGTAAGCCGCAGTATGCAAATATGCAGGGACAGGTCAGCAACGCAAAAAGGGGTCAAGATTATCTTTACCTCATACTCAAACGAAGAGTTTTATACCTATATTGATCAAAACCCAAAATAAAGAATATGCATGTGGACCCCTTCCTGGAAAGAGCCACAGACAAGAAAGAACATATGCATTATGCCATTGACTTTGTTGGTTGGTTTGCCTATACTGAAAAGTAATGTCAGATTTTTCTAGTTTCCCTCTTCCTCCTAAAAACACTGTAAATCTACATGGCCATGCCAAAGTGTTCTAACTTGTACATAACAGTTTCATGAAACCTTTTGCTTCCCTTTCTTAAATGATTAAAATTTTATTGTGTAGTATGTTCTTTATCCCTTTAGTTGAGGATTACATTTTCTGGCATGAGTGATACTGCAATGACACGTAGTTTTTTCTCAGTTACCATATCTGATATTAGCCAATATTACCTTTTTTTGAAAATATTTAACTTGGAGATTCATCCTGTGTGTGAGTTTAACCACTAGTAATAGATATTTCTCTTGTCATCTTGATATCATGTCAGTTTTTCTTTTACATTCATTAATTTTCCCTTTTCTACCCTCTTATGCAAGCAAGTACATATTTAATTGTCCACTGAAATTTATTTTTATTAAAATATTCATTTTCTGATGTTACCCAATGTGTGATGTCTTCACTGTTGATCTGGTTAGTCTTGGTAAAAAAAATGCACTCAAAGGGAAAGAGATAAAAAAATACGTGAGCTTGCTTGCAGAAGGGCTAGTGTGGTTGCGTCTTTCTCACTCAGCTGATCTACATATTTTCCTGATTTATCACTTTGTTAAATTTAAGCTATCACCAATTAGTTCCAGGCTGTATAGAGTCTGCCCTTGTCAACATTTCCTTTTATCTTAATTTGGAAAATTTTCATAGTACATATATCATTAGAGCTAAGACTTCTAGATATTTGAAATACAGATAAATGCTGACCATGGTCTGCTGAATTGAAAATTCAACTGGTGGAGCAGGATTGATGGGTCGGCTGTAATTCTAACTCAGGATAAATCCTGAAAAAGTTAATTTTGTGATAGCAGACATTTCTCTGTAAGCCTAAGGATTAATATTGCCTGTTGTGTTAAGCTGCTTGGGGGTTCATTAAGTGGCTTCACATGATCATCTTATGAGTAATCAAAATATTATTCATCCAATCACAAATCTTCTGTTGTCTTATGATACACCAGCTTAGTATTTCAGCCAACAAGAGCCTGATGTAGTTGCTGAAGGTTTCTCCTATCTGTAGCAGTAGTGTTTATAGTGTTTTGCCCACTTGTTACAAGTGCATGGGAAGGAGATCAACCACTGTTGGGATTTTTTTTATTAGTCCAATAGTTTATGTATTCCCTTGTAAAGGGAGTGTAATGTAAATTCATGGTTACAAATCCCAAACGTGAGAGAAGTTTGAGTTGTATTTATCTTGGAGCGTAGCATTACCTACTGTAAATAACAAGCTCAGAAATAAAATAAGCTGTAATTTTTAGTAATAAAATAAAGAATAAAAATTAAAGTTAGGCTCAAAAATGCATAAAAATTGGGCATTCACAAAATTTTTACACAGGAGAATGCTCTCCTTAGAGGGGTAATCCATTCTCCCTGGACCCAGGTTGTAACCCCCCTCAATTTTGATGCTGAATCTGCCCTTGGGGACCTGTGCTCGAAACGGTAAGAGTTCCTCCCTTACATTCGTCGATTCGTACGGTCCAATCTATAGGGGTAGCATAGAAAGGGGAAATCGGTACACTCACACCCCTTATGGATAGGCCCATGCAAGGGGAGCTGCCTCCCGTATGGCAAAAGTTAGCGACATTGGTCCAAGATATAATGCAAAATAATTCAGCCAACTACAGCCACCAAAATTCGGGTTTCTTTCAGTTCCACAAAACATTGTCTTGAATTCACTTTCTACCCTCCCAAACAATGTTGCTGTAATCCCTTGGAGTAGAAATGCTGTTCAGTGAGTTTTTTGACTTACAAAAGTACGTACAGAGAAGAATGAGAGAGAACGTAGAACGAGGAAAATTGCCTAGCCTCCAGATAAATTCTTAAGTTAGGCTTACTATTAACATTATATCTGCAAACAATTACCCTTGTTTCCACAGAAAAGGCTGTAGGTAACGAGGGAGCACTTAGATAAGGGGTTAATTGAAGAGTTAGCTCATGAACTAATTCCTTCAGGAGTCGATAAAGTTTCTTAAACCCCTTCTCCTTCTAGTGGAATGGCAAAGTATGCTCCAGAATCACCCGTGGCGGCCTTTCTTCTTCAATTCCTTCGTTTATTTCATTCATCATTATCAAAGGTGACAATGCAGCCACCAGTTTGTTGCTGGTATATGAACTCCTCCAGTCCTGATTGCATGAGCTTCTAGGACGCATAAATCCCTGACGACTTGAGCATACCAAATTCAGATGCCATACAAAAAGTGACTACGTCACCCGTACTAAATTCCTGTTCCACTTACAAGCTGAAGTTCAAGCATAAGTCCCCTGGTTGGGATCAGCCACAAATCAAGATTCTCTCATTTGATCAAATTCAATTTTATACATGTTTATAGATAACGTGACTCATATTTTTTTTATTTTTGATTCTGCTCTCATGGTTTTTGGGTTTCCGCCATGTTGTTTCATGTCTGATGATGGCGGTTTCACCTGCACTTCTGATCTGAAGGTGCTGGTGGGATTCCCTCAAAACTTTGTATACCATACTCTTCAATTCTAAATAACAGAACATGAAAGTTGCGACCCACTTTTCATGAGTCGGTGATTAATGGAGTTGTGGCTTATTAACTTGTTCTGACGAGGAATTGAAGGAAGGAATCACTTGCAAGAGTGTAAATTACTATGAATAATTCAAGACCAACTCTAAGATGATCAGGCACATTGCCAGAAATTTCAGGGTACCAGGGAGATAGGTGGGTTGCCTATACTGATGTTTTGTCATTGATTTGCATGCATCTGAAAACCATAAATTTCATAAAGGTAGCTATATATTTTGTTTGCATTATGCTGGAAGTTAATTTCATCGTTAGTTATTGGCAAACATTATGAAATTTAACAATTTAAAAAAATGGAGTGTAGGAGGATAGATGCCCTTAGGCAGATGTATCGTGGGTAGTTGCCACAAGGGAAAACATTTTAGGAGGTGCTGAAGTCACCCCCTCTCCCTGACTACGTGCCTGAGGAGGAGAGGAGTAGCTGAGAAGTGGTTTCCTGCTCAAAAGAAGTACATTACATAATCAATTTATCCACAAATGGATTAGAGCCACTGATATTTTAACGCAAATAGCTCAAGGAGTATGAAATGGATTGAAAAATAGAGAAATATGGGTCTCTTGATTTTCACTCTTTCTCAATTGACCAGTGAAAAACATTTGTTGAATAATTCTGTTGATTACTCAAAAGGTGATTGTGTGAAGCTGGCTTACAATTAGGATAATCTTCAAGAAATGGACTGGGTGAAAGATTTTCTGTTCTCTTCTGGTTAGGAGGCAGTGGGCAGCACCAACCCTTGCCCATCCCAGGGAGTCATGCCGTTCGAGTGTCCCCTTTTGTCCGTCACGCCACTGGTGCACCAAACCCGCAAACTTTCAGTCCCACGTCCTGTTCCTCTCCCTCATCTCCAGTGGTCCTCTCGGCTCCAAACAATCCCTCTGCAAGCAGACCTCAACGGCCTCACCTTACATCGGGAGCACCCCCAAAGGGTAGGAAGCAGAGGACCAAGTCTGGTGCATCGTCTTCTGGTGGGAGAAGTGGTTCCCTGAGCAGACAGACTTCTATTGATAATACTCAACCTCCCACCCCATCCGTCCCAGACAAAGGTAAAAATTAGCATCTCTTCTTATCACTGGCAATTCTACTGCATTGTTTCCTTCTATTCAAATGGATTAATCTATATAAATCAAAGAGGATGTCTGTTTGTCTGTCCACTATGCGTTTCCATACGGCTAGATGGATTACAACCAAATTTAGCTCATAGATGCATCTTATGTTACCAAATGCTGTGGTGCTACTTTTGGTTGCGTCCAACACGTACTTTGAGTTGTTTTCTCACAACCGATTTTTACATCATGTTACACAATTTCTGTGGTTCAACATCCAGCAGGGTAAACACACCTCTTGACATGCTCAGAGGGTGAATATAATAAATCCTTCAATGTGACCATGAATTCCAAGTGCCAAGTTTCTCACTGCTCTGTGCACTATCCTTCACGACCAACGCCGGGTGGCCTTATAGTGATAAATATTGTTTCTTTTTGCTGCATGTTGTAAATGGTGGCGGATCCAATTCAAAATTTTACTGTCTATAAGTTTTGTTTCAGTATTTAATAAAACTGATTGATTTTGCCGTATTTAGCATTTTTCGGGCTAAGGAATTGATGTTGTGTACTCGTCAGGATATCTTTAACCCTTTCGAGACCGCTGAGTTTTCGTCTTAGCATGACTGCTGTACCGAGCCCCAAGAAACTCTTCTTTCTCGTGGTACGGAGCATTTTTGAGGGCATTCGTTAAGAAGGGTCTAGCGGATTATCACACCCTCCGAGCTCCAACCTTTTTCGCCCCCTCGCAGCGGGGACTCCGCATTATCTCGGGCAGCGAGGGTTGATGTGCTCCCTCCTTTCCGGGTTTACGACCATACCTGCGGCATTGGTTCGCGGTCAACTTATGTATTGCTTATATGTATTTAGCAAATGGATAATTGTTGCTTGCACGTAAATTACAGACATTGAATATAATACCTCATTTTTATCTGAGCATTGTCAAATTTTAAACGAAGTTCTAAGGCCATTATCAAAGCATTTAACGCAGCAACAATTTCCATGTTGATGTTTATACATAACTCGAGATATAAGTTAATATTTGTCGTAGAATTTTGTTTAAAAATTGTAAACGCTGCTCAAAAGACAAACAATTCAATTCTTAGTTTATATTTCTTGAGAAATGAACAAATATTTATTTCGAAAATTGACTCTATAAACAATTGTATGACCGCTGTCCCTTACCGCTGAGAGGGGTTATAAAAGACGAAGGGTCCGGGTACCTGCTCCCGGATTCGGAGGGTTAATCCTAAACCCAGAAGCATTGGGTCCCGAGACAAAGGCGACCTAAACCCACGACCGTCCTGAAAGGGGGAGAGCTAGAAAACGTATATATACGGGTTTCGTTTTCTTGACCGGGAAAATCTCACACGTACATATACGCCCGTGGTCTCCCGGGTCAGGAAACGTCCACACGTATATATACGTGTACGGTAGGGAAAAGGTTAACTAAAAATCTCTCAAAAATCTTTTCCAAAAAGTTTTTCCTTTTGGATAACTTAGTTATGTATTTATAATGGTGAATTGATTGTTTTTTTATAATTTTCAACTCACGATTTTTAAAAATTTGTATGAGTAGTATTTAGAGTCTCAGTCACAATCATGATCATTGAATGAACTTTCAATTCAAATAAACCACCTGAGTTAACTTTAAAAAGAATACTGTTTTAACTTTAAAATCCCATCTTAAGTTTTAATACAAATAATAGGCAGGTATTATGGCTTTGCCATTATATAGCTTGGTGGCTGGAATATTACGGGTATCTAGAAAAATATTCTGTTTTAAAGATGTATATCTTCACCTGTACCATTTAGTATTCCTACTCTGCTTTATTTTCATAAAATGTAAATTGTGGTCCATATAGTCATTGAAGGGTGAAGAAAGTACAGAAATTGTCAATTTACAAATTATTGGTTGAATGTAATTTTTTTTAATAATGATTTTTTTCTAAATCGCTTCATTATCTCATGATAGTCGATCATTGGTTATTTAATGTGTTATGCGTACTACATATTATGCAATGCCACCTTGTTTTGATATTTCTCTGAGTAGTATCATTGTGTCAAACCACCTTTTTTTTTGGGTTTTGAAAACTAGATTTGGTTTCACTTCTCAGTTTAAATAATGAAGGTAAAAGGATGGTTTGAATCACCACAAAGAAGATGCACGTATTTTACTGGATCTTGTCTTGTTTGCAGGAACATGACTTTGATTAACCTGAATGGTGATGTAGTTTAGATGTTTGCTGGGAGAACTACTGCTTAGCTGGGTAACCAGATTAGTGTAAATCAAATGTTAGTGTCTGGTACAATTGAGTAGGTACAGCCTTGTCCTGTCCTTTCAAAATTTTCTTCATGAGGCTATCATGTCGGATGATATGGATGGCAGTCATAAATGTACAGAGATTAACACGTTGCGTACGCATGGCGAGAATTCTCGTCATTTTTTTCCAGAATGTTCTGGACGGATGACGAAAATTCTCGTCATTTAGGGGCGTCAACCTAAACAATTTTAAAGCGTACAATATGTATTCATTAGTACGTTTTCAGTTGTTGTTCGTTATTCATAATGAATTGATGCATCATAACGTTTGATTGGGTAGAGTTATATTCTAAACATTAGCTTTTTAAACATGTTTAAACCAAAGGCATTATGCCCTAATAGGCACATATTTCCAAATCGGCATTCCTAGGAATTTAAATACGCCGGTACGCAACGTGTTAAGTACATAAGTTCAAAATTGTCCCTAATGCTCAGTGTATGCTAATACCAATGGTTGTATTTCACCAAGGGGCTCAAATACTATTCGATGGTTTATCCCTTTAGCTTCACCTCTGCCATGTCTGTAAACATTCCACTGTCTATCAACTACCCGTTAAAAAAACAACTTCAAAGCTTTCCACGGTTGTTTTGGTGATGTTTTGATGAGCGGCAATATTAATAGACTTAATTGACTGACCTATGCATTTTTTTTTTCATTTTATGCTTTTCTAGATGGTTCTGATGGTGATTCCATTCCGGCCCTTGTCGCATCTAGTTTCTCTAGGGAAACATGCATGAAGAAGCCAAATGTAGAAGGCAAGGAAACAGACTGCATTCTTTCGAGTGAAAGTGATATTGCCTTTGTTAACGGCCCAGCCAAAATGAAGGATGGATGCGATCAAGGCCAAAGAATTATTGGTTGGAGCGGTGACCAAGAACTTGAAATGAGTGCTGTTGAGCAGCCGAGGCCTCAATCTGCCATGACCCTATTGAGTGGTGGAATTGAAGTGAGGGACTCAATGGGTGAAAGTTTAGTATTTGAAAGAGGGAGTGAGGGAAACGAAGGGAGGAAGGATAGCTGAGGCTCAATGGATTTGATGAGAGGATGATAGAGCACAGGATAAGTGTTAATTGAGTTACCAAATTGATAAACAATGTTATTAATGAAATAATTTAAAAAAATATAGGTGATTGTTGAATCTGAAAAAAAGCTCACAAAGAGTTATGGAAGGCAGCTGGACCTGATTAAAAGTGATTTTTTTTTTTGAAAATTTTATTTATTTTTTTGAGAATCTCTATAGTGTTATCTCCCTCATTGATGATTTTTTTAGCATTTATGCTGTACGTCATCTTTAATGGATGTATTTATAATTCATTTCAAGCAGAAGAGGTGAATATACTTTCTCTTCTTTCCTTGAAAGAACTCTGTCCTTAAAATATGAGCTTCAACCAAAGGAGGGACAAGTCTGTATTACGTCATTTTTACAAGTGCAAAGTCATTCATACGAAATATTTCTGATGGGGCAGTGAGAGAATTTTCCTTCCATGCTTTGTTTTTGTATTGATAATATTCAGTAGTCAATTTCAAGGTTGGACAGAGGGAATAAATATTTTCTTTTGGAAGCGAAAGTGAAAGTGGCCAAATATGTGGAACTGTGATATGCACAAATTTAGGAAGCTGGCTTTTTTTCCTTTGACTCTAGAGAAAATAAACAGATTTAAGAGCTTAATTGTGTGTTAAAATAACCAGGTTCTTCTGCAATCGTAAGAATCTTTTGTCTTTAAGAGCACAAATTCCATATTATCCTTCTATTTTTCCTAGAGCTCTAGTCCATCATGCTAGGGTAAAGGCTGAAACATATGGTAAGAGAATGAAGTTCTGAATAAATGCAGCACATTTCATATCTCCTTAAGGAGGCGTTATTTTTTTAAATGAACAATCCTTCAATATGAGAAGTGAAGCATATGGGGAGAATGGAACAAATAATAAAGGTGAAGGTATTTCCAATATCTTCTTTTAGTTCTTTAACATCACTGTAATCTAGTAATTGCTATGAGAAGTTGGGGTCCATGCAGATATCAGAGTTTCTTGAATGTTCTCCTTTTCAGCTAATCTTGGGTTGATTTCATTAAACCTTGCCAGGCATCTAGGAACTTCAAAAAGTAACCCTTAATAGGCATACCTAGAATAGATACATTAAATCTGGTGGCGGCAGAATACCTTCGAAGAATTTAGGATCTATTTAAATTGGCAAGATATGTAAAATTGGAATTGTTTCCTTATCTAAGCTCTCTAAAATGGTTTTTAAGGAATGAAATCTAAAATTCGCCCCAGATGTCAAGCATAGGTTGAAATTTTACCAGATCATCATCACTCTTGAACATAAAAAATTATCATTTCATAGTTTCCACAACAGATTTTATAGGCTTTTCTTGACATAGGTACAAAGGATCTGGTGTATTTCATGGTTAGTGAAGCCAAATTGCTCAAATTTCATCTTTCATTAAAGGCTATTTCGCTGTATAGCGTTTTCAGAGTATCTATTGACTCTGTGAGTACCACTACAGATAATGTATACGTTTGTGTGTTTGGAAATGTGTCATTTCCATTATCCACTTATGTCCACACCTATTGTGTTTAGTCTTGTAAAGTCTTTTATTGTTTCTGTTGAAGCCCATAATATGAATTATGTACTTTAAACCTTGTTATAAATATTTTCAAAACTAATTAAAATGTAATTGAACTACCTATGGTTTTTTAATTACGCCTCAATACCCTCCTAAACAATTCCCACGTTTAAAATTACCTTTATTATCGCGCCATTTGCGCATAGCGATTCCATTTTGTTTCTAGTACTGACCTTCCCACTCCGCAGGAAAAGCAGAGTTGTGGCAATGTCTGCCGTGTCGTCAACAATATCTGTTAGGTAATTTTGCGGCCTCGTATTTCGTCTGAACCGCGAGACTTTTGGCCTATAAAGTTTAATGAAGACATCAGTAAGTCCATTGCATCAAGTATTTCCTTGAGTAGTCTAGTTGTGACCTCTCATTGTTTTGTTTCAATGGCCATGAATTTTACAGTACTCAGAAAATACTTTGTATCCTGATGTTATGGATAAAATGCCTTGCAGAGCCTCAACTTTTGCTTGCATGTATCCGTCATGAAATATATTCTTTATTATTGCCATTATAATATGCGTTTTTTGTTACATTTAAGTTAATGCTATTGTGGCATCGTTCAAATGTTCATTTCAGATTATGTGAGGAAGGATTGCAATGCGTAAAAAACAATTCTACATCTTTGTTCTGTTATCCCTGTTCTCATGGGCTGTAGTAACTTATTTTATCTTTCGTCATCGTCCCTTGGGGAACAAAACAGATGATGTAAGTACCACTCCTGTTTGGTTGCTGAATGAATTAAATGCTTGTAGCTTAATGATGCATGTTTACTCTTTGCAGAGGGGTGGGACGAATGTCATGCAACACTTGACTAAATTAGAGCAGGAGCTAAATCAACAGTTTTCCTCAAATGTACATTTTTTGGAAAAACTTCGTCAGATCATCAAGCATCGAGGTAAAGTATATTGTCTTCTTTTTTTGCTGTTGTATTGCTGAAGTTAAATTTGGATGTCGTTCTTAAGTTTTTTGTTTGTGAATACAGCAGAGTTGGAAGATTTAGAGGGAATACAGAAGGAAGAATTACCTGCGAAACCAGAGGTCAAAGATAAGAATATTTTTCCTGATGCAGATGATAGCGTCAAAGATGATGAGGTAAGTAGGCATTTATTGTAAGTCTTGTGTAGCAGTTGAAGAAATAAAGTGCTTAATTTCATATTTGTTGCAGTAATGTAATAAACCGAGGTTTAATTGAGCATATCTGAAAATGTAGGTAATGCTAAGCGAAGGGGTAATGTAACACAGAGATAAAGTGCCACTTTGCTCGTTCTGAACGAACTCGTTTGAATTTGTAGTGAATAAGATATGGGGAAGAGTTGCGATAGGTTAGCCTGATAAGCAATTCCTATTCGTAAAAAAATAAGACTATCGCAAGATTTATCCTTCTAATAATGGTCTTATCTTAATGTATTGCTCACACACTATAACGATAGATGTATTGCGTTCCTACGCCTCTTGTCATAGATAATATTTGGTAATTAGATTTATTGAATACTCGGCTGTAAAAACGTGGATAAATATTGTGTCGAATGTCTGTGGTTTGTTACATTCAGAAAGTTGAAGTGATGAAAACAAATCTTGTCTGATATATAGTTTTCTTTCTTTGGGGTAGCTTTACCTCTTAATGCATGAAAAATGTTTTAGCCAAAGACTATGTTTTTATGTCAGTAATTGATAATTATGTGACAACAACTTCATTATTCTATTGAAAGAGTAAACTTATATACTCAAGGTGCATTGCAAGTTACTCATTGGCACTTGACTATCTAAAATTTGTATGTAGTCTTTGTTCACTGAATTTTGTTGGACCAACGTATTATTTTGTCATTCTCAGTTTTGAACATTATGGCAAAAATCAGGTGCATAAATCTGCATTATCCAATTCATAATTTGCAGTACAGTCATGAAGCTTCCTTACTGACACTTGAAAAATTTTAAATGCATTTTAATGAAATTTATTTATCCCTCATATGCATGTAATATGTAAGGAAAACCTAACCAATGTGAGACTAATACTGTGACCACAATTGTTTCATCTTGTAATAAGGCTGTTGTGATTAAAAAGGTCCTACATAGGTGAAGTAATGGACAAAATATTATTTTTCACTCAAGGAAGTGTATAATATCTGTACTCTCTTAGAAGAGAAACTGCAGCTTAAATGTAATATTCAAAATGATGAAGGATATTCATGGATTGTTAGTGAAAAAGCAAAAAAATAGCAGTAATTAATGCAAAAATTTTGGAGCTGTTCATAGGATGGAACAAGCTGAACAATTTTAGAACCTGGGAAATGAAGTGACTGATGATTGAAACTGGATTAAATAAAGTTCATGATTGGTTTGGTGGCACTTTATATGAAAATGATTTTCTTAGCTAATAAAATTGAACCAACACTGTGGATGAAAACTGCTAAGTATCTCTTCAGATCAGTTAAAACATGTATTTATCATTTGATAACACCATATCCATTTCAGGATAAGTGCTGTTTGTCTGTAAGATTGTTTGGATCAGGGAAATAGAATGGAAAATATGTTTCATAGAACATATATCACGCAAGTTGAACCTGTATGAGTTCCCCTCTTGAATAGTGACTAATAAATATCACTTTTTATCCTTTCACTGCTGTGAACATATCTATTAATACATATCTAATAAAGTATAGGTATCTTTTGAGTTCTCTTTTTGGTACACTGAGGAAAAATGTTCTCTTTTGTCTTTCCAAGTTCATGCCCCAGTTTGATGGAAGAACTCTATTTGTCAACTTATTGTTACTATAGTGAATACATTTTTTTGTTACTCAATTTAAAACCTTGTGTTGCAAGCACCAGGGATCAAATATGTACATTCAGTGCTAATCCTCATCCCATTCCATTAACATTATGATATTGCTCTGCTGGAGCTAATTCCTCTTGAAAATTAAAAGCGTGGTGGTTTTCTGTGTGCTTCTGTGTACATCTGTGAAAATAACCAGGCATCCTTAGCAGGGTCCTTTCAGCCCTGTGATATATTTAATATTATATACATATTAACATTTACAGGCAAATTGCCCAGATTTTTGACAAATACATTTACAGTACATGTTACCTTTATGGTATTAAAACAAAAATACTCTGTGAAATATACATATATGTACCTACATATTAGAACATAAATATATGACAAAAGATAATAATAGAATAGTTTCAAAATATATATATAAATACAAGTATGAATACACTCAAGTATGAAGTCAGCTAATTATCATCACATAAAGATATGTTAATATGTTATGAATAAAAAAATATTGCAATAAAAATACCTTGTACTCATGAAGAATGCAGTAGAATTACTGAAGAATGACTCCTACGAGTATCAAAATATAAATGCATACGCAGTACTGAACTTGTTCTTTTCCATTCTTCTTGATCAGCCTTAGGGTTATTGCTTTCCTTATGCCTTTGCTTTTTCTGTATCTGAATTGGTCCTCAAATAGCTCCTCCGCTGCTGTTCCTCCTATTCTTCTATTGATGACCGTTTTCAGTATCTCCAACGCAAGTATTGTCAGGTACATGGTCCAAAAGTGTTCACTGTTCACCACTCTTTTCCTCTTGGGATTAGGGATTATAATGTTCTTCTCGAAGCCCTTTTGTATCTCACCTGTTGAAGACATTTCACCTATGATTTTGTACAACTTGTTCAACATCTTTTCTCCTGCAGTTTTAATTAGCTCTGCTGGAATATTGCCGGTTGCAAATGCTCTACTTATCTGTATGTCTCTCACTGTATCATGAAATTCTGATCTCAAAATTTTGGCTTATATTTCATCTTTATTTACAATGCAACCTCGATATAACGACACCCTACGGTGCACTAATAAACACTCGCTATAGCGAATAGTCGCTTTACCGGAGGTGGAGCAAATAATAGCCAATATACCTGTTGCGAACAGATATACAGGAACAGGAGTGGTGCGGCGACAGATAAAAATCTATCCGATAAACATAAGCATAAATCCAAACGAAAGGCAATGTTTTTTTGCATCACTAAATTTCCTTACTCAAATAACGACTAACTACTCAAACAATTTATAAGCGCCGCACTGAATAAAAATCATGCAAAGCATTGTTTCGTCAATCATTATATTTATCGAACGACAGTTTACCACATAAATTTGAGACTGAGCACTCCATTAACATCATTTCTAACAGATCGCTAGCAATGACAGAGGTTAAGGAGTCTTGATGAAAGTCTCCCGGCGGAGAAACCCTCGCTATGGCGAGAGCCAACACCGAAAGGGTCTCGTAAAAACGAATTTTTTAACATGCTTATTATAGGGACAATTGACGGTGCATCGGCAATCTCTCGTAATAGCGGGGGTGTCGCTATAGCCCGTACTCGCTTTAACGAGGTTCCGCAGTACTTCACTTTCGGTTTTGATAGCTTTTGGCCATACTGTTTCTGTTTTACTACTCTTCCTGATATTCTTTCCATCTCATCACTGTGCCTTCATTTTCAATAATTAGTTCTCCATTTTTTCTTATGGTATTACATTTTACCATTCTTTCTTTGAAATGGTCCCTATGTGTCATATAGGCGGCCTCTACTACGCAAAACATAGATATCGTCATTTAAAAATCTAAAAGCGTGAAATACGTACTCTAGGAGTAATAATCTTTCGATTTAGGCAATAAAAAAATAATAGGAAACCACCCTATTAATAATCTCAAAAACGAACCTTAACCAATACAAAAACTAAGTAAACTAAGTAAGGTTTTAGTATGTATATTCAGTATGTAGTATGTATGTATTTAGTATGTATATATGGCTCTTTTGGAACATAACCCCTAATTAGTATGGAAGTCAATGGTTCGACTTTCGTACATTTGACTTTCGTACAAGTTTTCTGGAACGCATTGTGTGCAAAAGTCAGGGACCGCCTGTACAACTGGTGAGTCTGTCAGCACCAAAGGTAATTTGAAAATTGCTGTCAGAGGTTGAGCGATGTTTCTGCGTCGAAGGCCGATATGTGAGAGAGAGACCGGAACAAGACAGAGTGTGAGAGTGGAGGGGGAAATGACCAAAGGAGTGGGGGGGTTACTTCGAAGCTGAGGAAAACCCCCAAAATCCCGGTCAGCCCCAACAGTCCAATTTTCCCGGGAAGCACCCCTGTTAACAGGAAACTCTGGAACAGTTCTCTTGGTCCAAGCAGGGGTTTAGGGAACAGTGTACCGCCAGGTTTCTTCTCCTCTATCTTCTGGATGGATGCACAGCCAAGTGGTGTGATCAACAGATCAGGCAAGCCATTGGAAGTCAAGGAGGGGAAAGACATGGTAGGATGAGGTCTTGGAGGGAGAGAGAGTTTTGATAGGTAAAAACTGGAGTACTTCTCTCTCCAAACTGCAGTTTATACCTCAGCACCAACTTCCCCTGGATTTCCAGATCCAGGTATTCCTCCCCCATACTTGCTATATAAGTCTTGCTCTCCTGGTATGGCTGGTTCAGAGAGCAGAGTTTGGAGACAGAGTTCCAAGACTTAGAGTCTGCGAGCCTTTGAGTCGAAAGCCATTGTGCAAAAACCCTAGGGCAAAAAGTCCTTTGCAGGAGTTCTGCGGATAAGTTGGGAGGATTTCAGTGGAAATTCTGGGGGGGTACCCCAAAAATACTACAGCAAGGTTATTTATTTATGTGTTCAGTTATTTTTCAACCATGCTTCTCTAGCCTTCATCCCATATTAACATATCTCATTTCTTATTCTCTTGTAACTATTCTGTCTTGCCTCTGTTTACACATTCTTTTTTCTTCAATGAGATTTAGACTTGCTGTGTCATCCGTGGTATTTTCATAGACTTTCCTCATCTGCTGCCTGTAGTCCACTTCTAATGTTTTTCCAGCTCTCTTGCAGTGATTTGTTGGTCTCCTCTTTGTTTGCCACAGTGTTTTTGAATGGCAGTTGATGCTGACCCTCCATCGGTTTTTCAACATGCCTAATGTTTTTCGCTGCTTTTATTACTATCCTTTTTTTTTAAGTGCAGGTAGCTTTTCACTGATACCTGCACTCTTTCTTAGCATTATCCCCACTCCAGCATTACCATTTAGCAATCCTGTTTGTATCATTGTGTGGCTTACACTCCAAAAATGTCCTTCTTGAGGCCACTTCATTTCGCTGATTCCTAGTATGTCGAGTTCATTATTCGCATCTACACCTTCAAGTCCTATATCTTACTGCAGGTATGGAGCGATCTAAGATTCTATGCTCCAATCCTTAACATTCGATCACATTTGACCGATATACCCTCTCAGTAGCCCCTGCCCGCCTGAAGATCCAAATTCATACAGCAGACTCCTGATGATCCGGTTGCGGTTTATCCAGGTTGCATATTATCCATGCATGAGTTCATGGTCCTTCGAAGTTCGAAGGTCTGCGATCCTTATAAAAAAAAATGCCTCAGCACCAACTTCCCCTGGATTTCCAGATCCAGGTATTCCTCCCCCATACTTGCTATTTAAGTCTTGATCTCCTGGTATGGCTGGTTCAGAGAGCAGAGTTTTGAGACAGAGTTCCAAGACCTCTCTAATGTTTGAAAAATTTCAGCAAAAAGAAAATTGGTTATACAGTTGAGGACCTCAAATACGGAATCCTGAAACCCGGAAAACCAGAAATCCAGAATGGCTCACGGCTTACTTTGCTACATAAGCATCTACGTAGAGGTGTCACAGGTACACTCTTCACTATGGAAAAATACGAGTGATGAAACAAGTCATCAGCTTCACTCTCTTTGATTATATGACTTAGAGAAATGGAGAATTCACCAGTCCTACTTTAAATCAAAGAGGAGTTATTAAAAATCGGAAATATCTTTGGGAAGGCCCTCAAGACCAGAAAAACCAGAAACCCTTTGGTCCCAAGCTTTCCGGATTTGAGGTCCTCAACTGTAAAAGCACCGCGATATTTACATTTTTTTAGTATAATGCTACACTAGGCCCACCATCTGCAACCCAGTGTTCACACCGTGGCTTTGTCATTAGATTACTTAGATAGTGCAAAATATTTTTATCATTAATAACTAAAATAATGTAAAAATACCTGAAAATGGATGTATGTATGTGAAAATAGCTTCATTAGGTTTTTTCTTAAGGTACTTTATTTTATTAAATTGCCCTTAGTATTTATCACCATCATCTCAGGGAGAAAGTTAGTTGTAAGATGGTTTAACAACGTTAAGAGTTGTTAATGTTATTTTTCAATTATGAAATCGTTTTAGGGGATTTTATGCCATTTTAAAGGAAATCTCCTGATTCAAAGAACACTTATATTTCTGGTGTCTAATTTCTAATCCTATGTCATGGTACTTATATTTTTTGTGTGTTTTCAGGTACCACGGATACATCCTAATGAGGCTGTTGATCCAGACGTATTGCCTGATGAAGCATTGAAAGGGAAAGACTTGAACTCAATTGAGTTGGCAGATGTTCCTGTCATTGCTATTCTTGTGTTTGCTTGCAACCGTGTCACGGTGCGGCGTTGCTTGGATGGCCTCATCCGATATCGTCCATCTCCAGATAAGTTTCCCATTGTTGTTACCCAAGACTGTGATCATAAGGCGACATCAGATGTTATCGATTCCTACGGTGACCAGCTTACTCACATTCGGGTAATTGCTTTGTTATTTTTTCTTTTCAATTACTGCTATGACTAATATAATTTGGGTGCATTTTATGCATTTCAGGGTTTTCGTCTAAAACTGTTTTTTATGACGAAATTTTTGAGCAGGGAAAATTAGGTAATGGCCAGGGAGAAACTCCTGAGGGGTTTCAAGAAAATGAAAATTGTGTTTGAATGAGCAAAATGTTGCTGCGTTCAAGTGGCAAGGTGGACATAATATGATGACATCTTGGGTGGATGGCATGTTGTTCTAACTTGGTGCAACCTGACTTCATTTCTGCCACTACTTGTGCTGTTTGACTCAATTTCACAATAAGCCTTGTTGCATACATTGAACTCTATATACATCTAATTTGCAATTGATATGAAGTCATGAAAAAAAAAATCCAGAACTGAAAGTGAAAAGTTGGCATGAACCATGTTTATTTCATCTGGGTAATTTGGTTTGTTTCACTCTTTGTTAATCCCGCAGTGGTCGTGTGGGGTGTTCCAGGCACCCCAGCCTTGTTTTAGCTCTATTTTTTCTTGCATTGTTAACATTTGTGATGTATAATTTCCTCTAGCTTAATTTTTAAGCTTTTAGAGGGCACCTGTTAGATATAAGTCACTGGAAGTTTTTACCCGAACTTACTTTTGTTAAAGCTCCACATAGTGGGATGCAGTAGACACCTGAAGCGACCTTTCTCATTACAATTTACCTTCAAAGATTTTTTTGTCTCTGTGTTTTTGTGTTTTTTTAACCCTTTTCATTAGATTTGATTGTTACGCTTTCTGAAACTCACAATGTAAGTTTCTCTAAAGAAGAGAAGAAAGAGAAAACAAAGAGAAAGTTGCGTGGGATATTTGTGGAACCCCACGCAGCCCTTTACATAGGGAAAATGGGTTTGACTGCCGCTGGGTTAATGTGAAAATTCATGGGTTATGGGTCATTCCATGTCAGTTCATCCAGGCATGACACCCACCGACTCGGATTTTGATGAAACTAGCCAATTTTCATCCTTCCATGCAGGAATGAAACAGTGTAAAATATTTCTTGGCTATCTCTAATAGTTTTTTTTTTCACGACCACTTGAAGTTTGGGTGAAACTGCAGTTTTTCAATGAATTTGGTCTCCAGAGGCACTTGTACCTCCAGAGGGAAATAATTTGTCTCAGCCATAGTTTTCATCTGATTCTTATGAAAATTTGCATGTTTACTATAGAAGTCATGAGGATTCCAAAACCTATTTGAAAAATATTATCATATTATATGAAGCAAGCAGTACCACATCCTGTAATGACATTTCTTTCAGTGATATTTTGGGTCTAATATGTCTTATCTAATTTTCTCATTAGTCATTCACAGATTTTAAGTTTTTTTGTTTGAAAAATATTACCCTTTTATCATGCTACATCGATAGTATTGTCAATACCGATATTTAAAGAGGGGGGAAGAAGGGTCCAAAATACTCGTAATTTGTGCCCCAGAAGGGGCTGATTGTTGATTAGGGTTGTCATATCTGAATCTCTTACAGTGGGACATTTGGGTTTAATATTTGGTTTCACTTTTTTGAAATTCATTATTGTTACCAAATATCAACACATTTCTATTCTTCTATACAATGATATTTCTTGCCTGTAATTTTAACCGAAATAGCTTAATTTACGCCAGTGGTAGTGATTTCTGTTTTTTTTACACCATTGCAAAATAGTTTATGTGCAGTCAGTTGACATGTAAAATTGAAAGCATATGACAATCCTAAAGTTGGATGAAAGGGATCTGTGCACAGCTTTTGGTTGCAGTGCATTCCCATCTGATTGCAAGTCCACATAAGCGATGCCTAGAATTCTAGCTCTGGCCAGATAGCTCGCTAGGAAATTCATTTTTTTCTCCATTCAACATCCCTAGGATATGATAGGGAGAGGGAATAATGGTACATGCAATGTAAAAATATGGAAGAAAAAGCATTGTGTGATGCTTCTCTGTTTTAATTGTTGTAGAGTTTTCAAGAGTTGTTATGGAGTGTCAATATGTCTATTTTTTCTTTCACTTGCAGCAACCAGACCAAAGTGACATCCCAGTTCCTACTAAGGAGAAAAAATTCAAAGGCTATTTTAAAATTGCCAGACATTATGGTTGGGCTCTGAACTACACATTCTATGAGCTCGGATATGACACTGTCATCATAGTTGAAGGTAAGTGACTGGTAATAGGAGATGAAGGCAGTGATTGTGTTAATCTTGAGATACTATTCAATTCAAATGACCTAGATTTCATTGCCTAAGACCAGTGGGATAAGTTAGAGAATACATATCTTTTAGGTATACAGTAAACTCTCGATTATACGAAGCAGGATTTTACGAAGTTTTCGATTATACGAAGTGATAGCGCGGTCCCGGCGAAAAGCCTATGGTAAATACATGGTGCTATTCGATTATACGAAGTTTCGATTATACGAAATGTTTCGAATTTACGAACCTCGGATCGGTCCCCAGGAGCAAAAGGCATTCGTTTATACGAACTATGGCGAAATATTTGTCAACAAAACTAGTTACGCCGGCGTACGTAGCTAAAAAAATCAGCGCTTCCAACTGTGGTTCATCAAAAGTGTGAAATCGTAAATGATAATGCAACTTTGGAGAGAAAGGGTTCGCCTAAAACCTCACGGTGGGAATTTAGGGGAAGTAGGACTTAATTAAAATATCGCGACTGATATAATGCCCCTATTTACGTGCCTATTCGTAAACATCGCATCGACAATACTTCGTAGTATAACATGTCAGGAAGGTCGAGCGGGGTATTTCGTACACTCCTAATTAACCCTTTGCACTGCTGTGAACGTACCTGGTACGTTCGCAAGGCAGGCTGCTGTGAACGTACTTCGAAGACTACTTGACTACTTTTCACCGAAGCACTTCGAAGGGTCCCTAATCCGGGACCCTTTCCTCGACGAGCTCACCCTCGCTGGCCCCTCTCTTCGACCCTCCGAGCGTGGGGCCTTTTCTCCCCAAAAGTGACCGCTCTGACTGCATTTTGAAAATCTATCAATCAATGCCATCATCAAAAATAATTGTTTGCATCGCACTCCTGCCTATCAGGCATTCAAGTACGTCTCTGAATCGTGTTTCTGCGATGAGGAATAACGACTTTGTTAACTTTGCTAAAATGGCCAAGTTAATAAAATTGTCATTTTTCATCGCAGAAACACGGTTCAAAGACGTACTTTATTTCCTCCACTACAATCGCAAATTGCTGGAAATCGGCCGGATTCCCTTTGATAGCGCATCATGAGGATGTTCTCGAGGTTGGTAATTGATACAACTAGCCTACTAGTAATTCTACTGCTATAATATCACGGCTATGGTTGATTCGTTACGTTATACCTTCAGAAAGCTGCAGCGGATAAAATCGCGGAGGAGATTAGAGGCTTAAAAGATGATTTTGAAAAATTCTTGGAAAAAGCAGGAAGAGCACAGCGTGCAACATCAAACGATTATATTGCCCTTGACGATGATCTCCGGGCTTGCGACAATGGGACGCCGGTACATACGTCAGAAGAAGCAGCGGCCGGGACTAGTCATAATAGCATTGACGACGAAGATGAAAGTGAAGTAATTTCACCAAATAAAAAAGAAGTACCCGCTGCCCTCCAAACATTAAGATATATTGATCTGGCTAACGAGTTAGGTCCCCAATTTCATTCCCATTTATGCAAGTGAGAAACCATGGTGGAAGCGGCGATGGAGAAGGGCAAAAAGGAAAAAAATAATTGATATTTTAGTAGTATCTTTTCGTGTATAGCCTTCCTGAATAAACAACTTAAATATCCTAAGTATTGGGCTCTATTAACCACCAACTTATTTTTCAGTCTACTCGTAATGAAGACGCACTTCTAACCGTGAACTTTCTTCTCGCGCGTCTCCCCGTTTTCCCATGCCGAGAGATCTTTCTTTCCAAAGTCTTTGTTTACTTCCTCCCGCGATCTTCTGCTGATCTTGCTGACACCCATCTTACGCATCCCAAACCCCTCCTTCCCCAGCATTTCCCATTCACTCCCTCCCCCCTAAGGTGACAGAGGTCGAGTGCGTCGCAAAAAATACGGCCCCCAAACGTAGACTGAGGCAGAGCTGAAGGCCATTTCTCCACCCTTCTTTCTCCTGCCCCCTTCACCACTGTTCACCACTCCTTTGTGCTGACCACACTTCTTTCCTCAGGCAATCCCCATCCCACTCTTATTCACCCCACCCACTGGGAACGTTCCCCGATTGTGGAGAAGGGCATGGTTCATCTTTACCTGCAACGGGGGTTAGTTATTAACAGGAGAGAGGCTGAAGAAGTATCTTCCACTATCAGGGAAATGGTGCCGCGCTTATAATTCTCTCTCTTCTTCTCTGCTGACGTTTCAATTGAAATTATTTTCTTTGCTCTTTCCTCACTATATTTATTTACGATTATTGCGCGACTATTTTTAGTGCTAAAGCTAAGAAATTCTTTTCTCTACGTCAATGATTCTTTGCATAACTTTCAATACGGAGGAGAAAGGGACACGAAAAGTAAATGAGGTGAATGTACAGGTTTTTGCGTGTCATTTTTGGGAATTCACGCAAGTGAACCAATACTTCACACACGTTGAGAAATGATGAAACTTCTCTTGTAGAAAAACAATCAATGCGGATAATAACGTTTCCCTCTTTATTTCTCCGATAATGGAAGATGTTTCTCCTATCGTTTTCCGGTTGGAACCTTGCTCCTGTCGGCATAAAAGAAGAGAGAGAAATACTATATGAACATAGCACTTCACACCCGGTATGAAGAATATGGTCCGGATGAAGAATAAAGTCTTTCGTAGCAACGTCTGCGAAGATGATGGAGCACAGTATCCGGACGGAGAGCTCAAACAGAATTTACTTAAAATATTTGCCAGAAGATAATCATATCCTACGAAATTTAGAATCGTAACTGAATCTCAACAAAAATAACCAATGGAAAAGATAGCACATTCAACTGAATATACAGAGTAACTCGAAATATTAACTTACGAAGGTTATTTAGGAAACGGGTGGAGGCCCTCGTTTTTCTTTTTTTTTCTCGTCACTGAGCGATAGAGGGCGACATAAATGGCGGTTAGGCCGGCTGCCGCTAACATTCCGTGGGTGCTGGGAACAAATATCTATCTTACGCGAACTTAATAGTTGTTATTCGCTCCTAACCACAAATTTATAACATTAAATTCTTATAATAAACTTTGCAATTCATTATTTGATTACGTTTTCTAAACTGGTCGGGAATTTCTTAAGCGATCGTTGATGTAGAAGTATGAACAAGATGTGGGAATTTTATGGTGGTATAATTATTTAACGATTTTTAACATCATAAATCGATAACAAAAAGCCTTTTCTATGAATTATACCGAGAATAACCACCGAAAACATTTAAATAAGTCCACTAAAGACAAAAAACGGCGGAAGAAACAAAAGCGAAAATTTTTTTCGTGACTTATGAAAAAGGTTTGAATTTACGAAACTCGATTTTACGAAGTGCCGATTTTCCGGTCCCACTGACTTCGTAAAATCAAGAGTTTACTGTATATCATTAGTATGCATTTATGATGTGAAGACACTTGTGATATAATGCATTGATCTTGGCATTGTTGGAGTGACTCTATAACTTATGCTGCTTCAATAACATTTCCCTATCATCAATTCTCAACACAGATAAGAGAGCCATTGCCATCTATATTTCGGCTATGTGCCTCTAATTGTTTAACAGTGAATTTTTGTAATTAGTATTTGTTTACATTTTGAGAGAAGTCAAAGGAGACCTAGCCATATCCGTTTATATCCATTTTAGTGAAAAACAAGAATGATAATAAATGTTACGGCAATGCAAACAAAATTTATTGCCTATTTAAATGAAATTTATGGTTTTCTGATGTGTCGGAAGCGACAACAAATTACTGGTACATATATGCAACCAGCATGCAACTCAAGCGTTCTCCAAAGCTTTTCTGCCTACGTGCCTTCTTTCAGAGGAACCCAATCCTTGATGTAAAGAACAGCTCAAAACAGTTTGTGTGGTCTAGTAGAAGCGGAAAAGTCGAAAGCCTCTTGACAAGAGTCATTGACAAAAGCAAATTATTTGTGAGAGCGAGTAAGCCTATTGATTTTTTGCTGTGTATAGCTTGAGAAGTAGGTAATGAAAAAATGTAGGTCTCTTAATTTTTCCAACTCTATCACAAATGACAGTAATAAAAATTTGGTGAATGAGCCTTGTGTAAGGAACTGAGGTAGGTCAACCTTAGTGAAAGTGAAAAATTCAAAAATCAAATAAATACATGAATCAAAAATGCAATAGGGTGGCTTCCTATTTTTTATTGCCGGAATCGAAAGATTATTCCTCCTGGAGTACATATGTCACACTTTAAGATTTTTAAATGATGGTATCTATTTTTTTGCGATTAAATGAAAAGTGAAAATTTTCAAGCGTGGGAAAATGTGACGGCTAAGTATGAATGCAGGGAAAAGCCCATGTGACGTCATTCTGGTTGCGGCTGCCTCCGTGTGAGGCCACCTTGGTGTGAGGCTATGACCACCGCTACGATGCAGGCTGCTAGCAGGTAGAACTTGGCTTAAATAGGGATTATTAATACCCTATCAAACAAAGGAAACTTTCCGACCATAGGCAATTTTAATAAATGATTATTAAGAGATGTTTCCCTGAGCTCTGTGCCTCATGTATGCATTGGAATCTCAGATGATGTAAAACTCCTATCTACGCGTATAGCATCTAGGTCCCTGTGACGTCACGTGGAGAGGCATTGCATGGCTGCCAATCTGGCCTTTTTCAAATGCGGTAAAAATTGACCATTGTCATTCGTATAGACTGGGATTTCTAAAACCATATAATTTGTTTATTATGTCTCTGATGGGTATTCCAAAGCGTGTGCACATTCACATTTGGAACCTTCCTTCGAATACAACAGCGGAAGACGTCCGGAAGTACATCGGAGAAGAAAAGCCCGAAATCACCGACGCTTCAATTGAAATTGAACAGTTAAAGGTAAATAGAGGGGAATACGCCTCGTTTCATATTTCTGTAAATGATGAGTGTGTTGGCCGTGACTTATTGTCAGGAGACTTTTGGCCAAAGAACGTTTACTACGGAAACTTTTTCTTGCCGAAATTTCGTCAGAATACTATCTCTCGCCCGGAAACATGACTAGGTAGCTCACTCAGCATCTACTATCACAATGTGCAATCGCTGAGAAACAAACTGCATGATCTAGAAATATTATTTAACAAAGAACATGGTCAAATTAACCTCTTATGCATTACTGAACACTGGTTGAACGCCAAGGAAGTCGATTTCATCCGCATTCCTGGTTTTTCTGTTGGTAATATCTCATGCAGGTCGAGTTTTAAAAATGGTGGAACATGCATTTTTGTAAAACATGGCATTGAACACAAGCCAATCTTTCTTACAAATGTCTCTAGCATTGATAAACATTTTGAATTCTGTATTGTAAAAATTCCTCCCCTCAACATCGTAATTGTTTGTGTATATAGATCCCCTGCTGGTGACATCAACATTTTCATTAACTCACTCACAGAGTTACTGGATAATTTGTTAAAAACTTGTGGTGTTAACTTCATTTTATGTGGTGATTTTAATATCAACTTCGCAAAGGATGACTGTGATATTGCTATGAGACTTGTTAATGTTTTAAACTGTTTTAACCTTAATGTATGCATCAAAAACCCTACTAGAATCGCAAAATATAAACAATCCACAATAGACCAAATCATGACAAACATCCCTGAAAAAAATATAAAAATTGACATTTTTGAACCTGGTTTCTCTGACCACAAAGCAATTTTAGCGGAAGTAAACTGTGATTCTAAACTTCTTAAAAATCCTACTGTATGGTCTCAGAAACGTTGCTACCATGATAACCTCATCCATCTTTTTGGGCTTTCACTGCAAAACGAACAATGGAGTGAAGTATTCACAGCAGATTCCTTTGATGCTAAAATGGATGCTTTCCTATCCAGATTTCAATACATATTTGACACAACTTTTCAATCTAAAAAGTGTAGGGCCTGCATCTCTGACACAAGACTTAATAGTTGGATAACACCTGATATTGTCCACCTAAGCAAAGTAAAACGCGACTTATACAATAAATATAAGCAATGTTGCAGTGATCAAAACAGGACTGCTTATAAATGTTTTGTCAAACAATACAAGAAAATAATCCATAGAGCAAAATCTACTTACAATGATAAATTGATAAAAAACTCAGGGAATGCTACAAAGGCTGCCTGGTCGATTATTAAGAAAGAGAGTAACAAAAATACTGCCTCTTTACCTGAGGACTTGAGTGTTTTACACTCTGGCACTTTGATAACAAACCCATTAACCGTGGCAAATGTTTTTAATGATCACTTTATTGAAACCCCTGAGAAAATACTCAAAACATTAAGCAGCAATCATGCTACAAAAGATCCCTATTACAAGCAACCAGCATCTAAAAATAAGAATGCACCTTTTATTTACCCAGCCACTCCAAGGGAAATTTTACAAATTGGCCTCTCCCTCCATAACAAAATGTCATCGGGCTTTGATGGCATCCCGGATAAGATTATTAAATACTCTATCCCGTTCATCGTAAACCCACTCACCTATTTGTGTAACTTATCAATATCAGAAGGTATTTTCCCTCAGCAGCTAAAGATTTGCAAAGTCTACCCCCTCTTTAAAAAAGGAGACAAAAAGGATTGTAATAACTACAGACCCATAAGTTTACTTTCAGGTTTTTCAAAGATTTTCGAAAAAGTCATGTACAATCGACTTTTAAGTTTTTTAGATAAAAATGCAAGTTTATCCAAATACCAATTTGGCTTCCGACAAAATAAGTCAACAACTGATGCTTTATTTGAATTTCTAAATGATGCAACTGATGCTCTCGACAAAAATAACCAAACTGTGGGGTTGTTCATTGACCTCAGAAAAGCATTTGATACTGTAAACCACGACATATTGTTGAAATGCCTCTTAAATTATGGTATTACAGGAGTAGCTTATTCTTGGTTAAATTCTTACCTAACTAACAGACACCAAATTGTCCAAATTTCTTACTTGGACTCAAACACAAAATATATAAATAATTGCTCCTCTACTATGAAAAAAGTCAAATATGGTGTACCCCAAGGGTCAATCCTAGGGCCGTTATTGTTCACTTTGTATATTAACGACCTTCCTGAATATCTCCAGGAAGCAAAAACAATCTTATTCGCTGATGACACTAGTATATTGTTGCAAGCCCCAAATTCGCAAGAATTACAGATTAAGGTAAACTCTACAGTTCAAAGTATTCAAATGTGGCTAAAAAATAGTATGTTGGCAGTTAACCTAGAAAAAACTGTATGTATGAACTTAAATTGTAAATTGCCACCAACAGTGGAACTATTCAACTCTGAAATAACTTATGTAAATAATATTTCTTTCCTTGGAATCACACTAGACAAATCCTTGAAGTGGTCTAGACATGTCGAAATCTTAACCACCAAACTGTCACATATTATGTATCAACTGCGCTATTTACGATCAAGTGTTTCTTTGAGTGTTTTAAAATATGTGTACTATGCTAATTTTCAATCCTTAATCTCTTATGGCATTATTTTATGGGGTGACAGTGGCAATAGCACTGAGGTATTCACTATGCAAAAGAAAGCTGTAAGAATTATGCTAAACCTAAAATATAGAGAATCCTGTCGACCTCACTTTGAGGCACACAAAATTTTAACTCTAACATCCATTTATATTCTGAACTTAATGCTATTCATAAAAAAACGTATAAATTCTCTCCCAAAAAATTCTGACTTCCATTCACATATGACCAGAACCAAAGACTGTTTACATGTGCTACCCAGGAAAACAAAAAGGAGTAGTAATGGTCCTCTACATAAGGGTACAAAACTATATAACCTTTTACCAGAAAAATTGAGAAGTTTGTCTTCTGTAAATAATTTTAAAGTAAATCTGAAAAGATACCTGACTGGAAAGGCATTGTATAGTGTTGATGAGTTTATTAACTATTGTAAAGAAAGTATGTAGTTTGATGTGTTAACCTATTAAATGAGAATTGTATACCTGTGCTTAAGGTTTTGTGCTGTGAAGTAAGTGTTGAAGTATACATGGCTGTTGTTCAGCTTTCACTATTGTGTGCTTGAAATTTGTAATGTAACTTTTTTATTTTAGGAAGATGTCTTTGTTTTTTTGAGTGAACATTATCTAAAATACCAATTATGTATTATACTTGACGAAGCCTATACCATTTACTTACTTGTATTGGTTCTTTTGGCTAATAAAACTATTATTATTATTATTATTATTAATACACTAATGGTGGGTAATGAATCACAATCAATGCCTTTTATTCTATTTTGATGAAGGAAACTACCCTGATGTCCTGGATAAGTCCTCACAAAGAAAATTCGGGAATGACCACACATACCTTTACTTCATAAATCAGATTAACACAAATTGCATGTACAATTGTCCTGGAGAAGTATTGATGGAGAAAAATTGATAGCGACAATATGTATGACCGAACACCATTGTTCACTATTACTTGAACCCCCCTTGTTTTCTGTCTTTGTCAAGGAGAATTGTGACACTTTTCATTTTTAAATACGAAAATGTAAAATGGTAGAATAAAAATTGAAAAATAATTAGGACTATGAAATTTATTGTGTTGAATTTTTATACTCAAAATCAATTTTCTCCACAGATGACTTAGAAGTTTCTCCAGACTTCTTTGAATACTTTCTTGGCACATGGAAACTGTTGGCACTTGACCCAACTCTGTGGTGTGTTTCTGCGTGGAATGACAATGGGAAGGAGGCATTGGTCGATGCATCTTCGCCCCATATCCTGCATCGTACTGATTTCTTTCCTGGTCTTGGTTGGATGCTTCAGAAATCATTGTGGGCTGAGCTTGCTCCTAAATGGCCCAAGTCGTAAGTAGCCTTGCATTTATAATGTGGGTAAAAGTATTAATTTTTGGTACTGCAAATAATTCAAAGTCATATGAGGAGAATTTTGCATTTATCAACCAATTGGTGTGCTTTGGTTAAAAAAATTCCCAACCGATGAAGTGCCTCTGTTGCTACCGTTGAAAATTCACCTTCATCTTTTGCCTTAAATTATGCCTAGGTCTCATGGTGTTTAGTACTTTTATAATTCTATCATTTGATAACATGTCCATTCTTTAATTAGATATTGGGATGACTGGGTAAGGCAGCCAGAGCAGAGAAAGAATAGAGCATGTATTCGCCCGGAAATTTCGAGAACTCGAACTTTTGGGAAAATAGGTGTAAGCAAGTGAGTATTTTGAGAATTCTTGCATTAGCATACTTCAATAATGTTCTTTATATATATTCCTTAAAACTTTTATCACTTACCATGAACAAATTTTATTTCAGTGGTCTTTTCTATGAAAAGCATTTAAAGTATATTAAACTCAATGAAAAGTTTGTGCCTTTTACGAAAATGAATCTCACATACCTAATGAAGGTAAGAATCATATTAAATATTCATTATGTTTGAAAATAAGATTAATGGTCTTTAAAAGCCATTTCTTGATTTTCTTTTTAGGTGTTATATGCACTAGTTATTTTATTCTGTAGTTATTGTATTGTATTCTGTATCTCATGTAGATTCATTTAAACATTTTCATGTTTTTCTATATTACAGGATAACTACGATGTTCAATTTGTAAAGCAAGTGTATGAGAGTCCTGTAGTAACATTTCAGCAGTTGAAGTCTCAATCAGTCAGTGGTACTGGGCCACTTCGGATACCTTACAATACAAAGGATGCCTACAAGCGCACAGCAAAAATGTTGGGTCTTATGGATGACTTTAAGGTTGGTTGATAAAAGTTGTAAGCATTATAAATTTTTGATTTTATAAATTTAGTTTTGTATTGTACCATGATTTAATGTTTCTACTGAAGGGAAAGATTTTTCTGAGGAGAAGTAAAACCCTATGATTTTCCGTAGATTATTTCGTTTATGTGCTATATTATATTTTTATTATTTTGTTGATTTAGTTATTATTATTATATTCATATTGGCAGCAAGGGCCTTGAGAATTTTGATGGAACCTTATATATAAGTCAAGATGTCAAAGTAACTCTTCAAGGATATGTTGAGGCTTGGTCATGCAGAATTGTTGTTAGGTGAAGCAGTGGCGTAACTATGGAGGGGGATGAGGGGATGTATCCTCCCCAAAACCTCTGAGAAATCAAAAAATTATATGAAAATCTTGTCTGGATTTGATGTATAATAGCTGCATCTGTTAAAAGTTAAATTTTAAGTGCCAAAATTGATGTAAAATGCATTTTCAGGCATGTTATTTTTCAAAACTTTTCCTGAAATCCACGTTTCCTGGGGGGGTAGCCCCCTCTTCCCCCAAAGCCTCCACATCCCTGCCGAAGTTCCCTCATCCCCCCCAAAGCATATTCCTACAGGGTTCCCACTCAACCGTGAAAACCTTAAAACCGTGAATAAGCTGTGAATTTTGTCTACCGTGAAAAAAACCTGGAAATAGCCGTGAATTTCGTCGTAAAACCTTAGAAATCTCTCAAACTTGACTGTAGAACTACGATAGACGGAATTAAAGAAAAATCGATGTTTCGATCATGTTTCAAGGCCGAGTCACGTGCAGATACTGTCCACGCATTTATCTACACCCATGTATTCGAAGTGCAATTATTGGTCCGTGTGCCATGACAGCACATTGACCTTAAGCCTGCGATTGGATGACTTAACCCTGGCAAAAAAATCAGGCACTGGTTCAATTCCCTGCCACCCTACTCTCTCCATTTTCCCACTCACACCCTTTAGCCGGACCAGAATTCTGCTAACGATAGGTGATGTCATAAGAGATAGCACTGTCATTGTTACGTTTGCATTCAAGGCATCTGTTGTGTTTGTTACATTTGTGGTTAACGTGGGGCCGATGATTGTTACGTGATCAATATTTCTGCCTAAAATGCCTTATCTACAAACCATGATTTGATGACATTTAGACTGTGAAAACCTGGAAAAAACAGTGAATTCTATTATGTAGTTAGAGTGGGAACCCTATCCTAGTTACGCCACTGGGGTGAAGGTTAAATGCACGTGCGCCTGATGCCAGAAAGCAGTGGCACCTATCCATTCAGGATTTTATCTGCTGAATACTAAAAGGAGGGAGGGAGTAGGAATTGGACTGGGAGGTTACACACTAACTATTAAGCCAGTTAAAAGCAAAAGAAGGCATGTTCTAGCCAAACCTAGAAGGTTGTTGGATGGGGTGGGAACCAAACTTTTTCTGTATGCTTGATGAAAGGAAGCAGCCAATACTTATAATAATCGTTACATAATTTCCTTGCTCTCATTGAAAGTGTTACCAACATCTTTTCAATTGCCTTACATAGTCAGCTCCCTCCATTACCATAGCTCTATTTGTAAGTCATTGGTCTGTGTAAAATGGGAAAGGCATCTCTCCCAAGGACCAACTATGTATGTATTTTATTAGTTAATCAAATAGAGATTTCCTGAATCTTAGGTTCTATTACGTAGTTTACCCTATATTTACTGTCAGGACTGGGAGAGTAAAGTTTGTAAATCGGTGTCTCTTATGTAAGTGGAGGCACATAAATTATGATTTTTACTGTAGTTTTTATATTAATAATAGAAGTGGACATTTTGCGTGTATCTCTATAATTTTCTTGTGTAGTTATGATATTAAATTGTTATGACTCAGGCATCTGTACCTTCGTCATTACTGTTGCTGCATAGATTGGTGTTGTAGTGTGTGGGTAGAGTGCATGGCTGATTGAGGGAATCTGGGTCCAAATCCCAGGTTAGGCCTCCAGATTTTCCCAAATACATAAATTCTTTTAAGTTGGAAGAGTTCTAGGGAGAGTAAGTAGCACCCCTACCGTGAATGTGTGAGATTCACGTGCCTGTGGATAAGTCTTGGGTGAGCTCTACCCTCAACTATCCAAACCAATCGTCTGGATCAATCCCTTAACCCAGTGGTTCCCAAACTGGGGGTTGCGACCCCCAGGGGGGTCGCGAGATGTATACGAATAATAAAGTGAACTATGTACTTAAACTTAGACAACCATTTTTAGGGGGTCGCGGCTAAAACGTGTGGGCTAAAATGGGTCGCAGAAAGAAAAAGTTTGGGAACCGCTGCCTTAACCTTAAGATTGGTGGAATGATTTGAAATGCAATTTTTTTGTTATTTCAGAGTGGAGTTCCTAGAACTGGATACAGAGGAGTGGTCAGTTTTAGCTATAAGGGCCGAAGAGTTTACTTGGCACCTAGTGCTAATTGGAAAGGTTATGACCCAACTTGGAGCTAGCATCTGTCAAAAATTGTCGCTCTCATTGGAACTTCATGGTCCTGCACTTTAACCATCAAATTTTTAGCACCGAAAATTTCGTACATCTTGCATCAACTGCTCAGAGAAGCCATTGTTTAAGGAAGGTGAGGAAACTTAGGTCAGAGCTTATCCCTACATATTATGATTGCTTATTTACAAATGTATTGCATTCAGTTTATGAAGGAAAAACGTTCTGTACTAGGCTCAATTATTATGGCTTTCTCTTAATGGAGTACATTAGCTGTATCAAAATGCATGAACCACTGAGTGCACTGTCTTGTGTGTTCCAGCTTTGGATACTCCATTGGGTGTTATGTTTGCTTCTTTGTTACCTTCATGGGGGTTATAAGACAGATGTAGATGCAGTTCCTTTTACAATATGATGATGGCATTGACACAATGAAATCACGGAGTCATTGAGCATCATATGCCTGAGATTAGGGGTCAACTTAAAGTTTGAAGTTGGAAGAGTGATTTTATTCTGTCTCACTCGATGTTGAAATGATTATGTTGTAACTAGTCATTGGAAGTGCAGCTCATGTCACACTTGCAAGTTATTTATTTGTAAGTTCCTTGTTAATATGTAAGCTACAGGAATAGGTACAAAGGTCCTTAATCAGGTATATATTCATTTCCTTATTTAGTGTCTCACAGTCTTTAAATTTTGTGGCGTGAATTGTTTTTGCACTTTGCAATAGTAAAATCTCATTTAATCGTTTAGACAGGGAGTAATGAGTATCGATGAAGTATTTGCTCACATTTCAGATAGCATATACATATATTTAGTTTGCTAACCAGTGCTATATTGTATGATGTACACACTGAAAATAATAATAGATGGACAAATTTCATTATCTCACTTTTAATCATTATTTGCTATTCATATGTTAAGATTTTGATTAGCCTGATAGTCAAGACGATGGAAGGATTTGCTATCATTTGTAGCTGGTGGTTAGAAAATAATGGACTTTAATTAAGGAATTTTGCAGTCTGATATTTAGTTTTTAGACAATTTAACTTTTGGTCACTAAATAAGGACTGGGGTGGATATTGTAAATTAATGGCTGATTATGATTACATTTTCCAAGGCTTTGCAGAGAGTGTAGAATTTTCCACTGGGGAAATTATTTTTTCAATCATCATTCTTCTTCTTCTCATGTATTTTGATTGATTGCATAGCAAAGTGCTTTGAATGAAATGGAGAGAATTGTCTTCTTGAAAATAAGGGCGAGGAAAAAAGATAATGTGTAACTTTTATTTCAAGTAAACGAGGGGTTTTAGGAGTGTATATAAAACAGTCGTTGCAATATATCTTATATGCAGTGCACTTTCCTTTGGATGAAAATTTTGGAGGGAGATGCTATATGTGTATAAAGACATTAATGGAATTTGCAATTTGGTGAAGCTATGGGCATCCTTATTGATGGCTTCCAAGCTTCTGGCTGTTCCATTTTCTCCTTGGCCTGTAAATTATGAATGATGCAAGAAAGGATGTCCATTAGCTATTCGACGGTGTTTTCAGGAACGTTGTTGCTATAATTGTTCTCTTTTGGGTGAACAAGAAACAGAGAATCGGTGACTATCATCTGTCAAATCTCTTATAGCTCTGGATATTGTTAATTATTTCAATGTTATGTCATAGAATGAATGAAGAATGTTCATTTTGTGTCACTTAAAAGTCTATTTGTGATTTTTATGGTAAAATGGATGTAATGCATCCCGAAAGTGGAAATTTTAATTCGATCAGAGCCACAAGGTAGTAGGTTAATGTCACAGAAACAAGAGCAAGCCGCTGTACAGTAAATATATTTCCATTCCATTCCCTCAAGAATGAGAGCATGCTTAACGTTTTTCTTTACAGTTGACATGTGTAGTTCTGTGTGCTTTTCACATTAAGTGCAAAATAGTTTGAATTATGCCAAAATGATCTTATGCATGTAAAGTTTGCATCAAATCAACTCGGTTTTCCCAGTTTATGCATTGCATATTATCTCAGTGACAGTGTGGGTAAATAGGTCCAAATGTTGTATATTGAGAGGCTTCATCACATGCTGTAATAATAATTACTTGCCATTTCCTTAGTTTACTCAGTCTTTCTATATCTATATGATTACAAGGAGGGTCAACAAAGGCTTGAAGTGGAAAATGTTATCAGAAAATTTTTTCCACTTCATACATTTAGGCTTGATAGTGAAACAAGTGCTGCTGATGTTTGGTATAAATTCCATAAATTGGCTGAGCATTTCATAAGTCGCCATGATTGTATTGTTACTCACCTATTTATTTTCTATCTATATCAGTTCACTGATTTCATCACGTATAGGTGACAATTAATGATGAATCATGTTCATTTTTTAATGTCAGGGAAAGCATTATCTTATGCATTTTCAGCTGTCAAAATTTTCACTTGGATTCCCATTCTTAAAATGTACCTGGAATGTAATTGAAATTTTCAAAATTCTGTATTAATCACTGAAATTAACCATGGAAAATAATTCATTGAGATTGCATGTTTAGGATGAATTTTTCCATGACACCATAAATTATGTCCATGGATTGAGCATGGTTTAAAGGCATTGTATTGTAGAGGAGAGGAATTGTTAGTTTTTTCTCATCTTCATTATTCGTAATATTAAGGAAATCCTTCAACCATTTTCATAATGCCAAGAAGGCTTGCTTAAACTTCAGATTTATTAGTAAATTTCTGTAATAAAATTTCCATATTACCTAGATTTTAGGTGCGCCAATGAAATGCTTTGGTGAAATCAGATTTGAGTGGTTTCTGAAAAGAAGCCCTTAAATATCCTGACCATTTCCCATCTATTAATAAGTATACTCTTTCTTAATTTGGAAAAATATATTAAGTAGTGAAGAAAAAGCTGTATTTACTAATGGAGTCCATGCTCTTGCTAAGAGAAGTGAGAAACCAAATAGGTGCTAGATTGCCAAAAAAATTAATTGAATTGAAATGTAATAGGGGAAATGATTTGTGCTTTTTCCCCTGTGAGCCACTTGTGATATGTACTATAGCAGTGTAGGAGTGGAATGTTGTGTGCTGATAGATCGAGAGGACCCCAAAGTATTTTTAGATTCCTGATACATAATCCCATCGCAAATTTTCCTGTGCCCCTCCCATTTTCCATTATCAAATTTCTTGTGAAGATGTTTAATTGTTTAAGCCTACTTGTTGGTTATATGAATGTCTGTAGTAAGTTCAGACATCATAGGTCATAGACAATGTTGACACTGTGGAAAAGTCTTTGTAATTCTAGATGGTCATGGCGCAGTATGTGTAAATGCTATTTTTTTCTGCAAGTGAATGTAATTTTCTGGAAATTCATCATGTATTCATGTGCAGAACATTTTGGATGGGCAAAATGCAGCTTTAATCAATTAAGCTTCCATATCCTATGTTTATAAGTATGATTACCATTTATTCTTTCTTCCCTTGTGTTCTCATCTGTGTTTATGGTTATGTTGTGATGCCTATTTGTAGGCAATGAGGATGTTTTTTGATGATGACGATGATAATTGTGTTATTATCTGCTCTTGGGTGGTTAGTTATTTTTTTTTGCTCTCATGTGATTCTGAATCAAAGTGTACAGATGTAATTAGAGAGATGTGGGAAGGTGATTCATGTTAACCATGATTTATGGTTCCGGTAACTTAAGTTGTGAAGTAAAATTTAACATAAAATTAAATTTTATACTCGTATTTATAATTTAACACTTATTTATGTGAAATTTAATTGGATTAAATTTGCTCTTGAATTTTCAAGGCTACGAGTGAAACTCAAATTCCAGTGGAATAGCATATTTTTATGAATTATCAAATGATTAATTGTATATTGATAATTTTGAAAGATCTTTCAAACTTGAAGGTTTTATTGTAAATGATGGAAACAATTTCCTCTTTTATATATAGGCTTGTTATAGAGCTTGGGTGAAGTAAACTTCTTTGAGCAAAATTAATTATTACTTTGATTGGTACTTTATTCATTTTTGTGTTATGTACTTATTAATAACATATTGTGGAAGTGTGTTGTGTCTGATTTAAGTCTTTAAAAAATCAAAAAGGGTATTGACTTCATGGGGTGTGATTGAAGTTAGTAATTCTTCTTGTGGAATAAGAAGTGTGAATATATTCTACTGTTAAAAAAAATCATTCCACATGTCAAAACTTTGAGCTGCAAGCTATGTCTCAAGATTGGAAATATGTTTGTTAATTTAAAAGTTACTGTAACTCAACTCTTGTTATTGGATATTGCCCTTTAACATTTTCATGTGAAGAGATTTAATTGTCAGTCCATTCTTCCAAATTCATTTTTATTGCTGTACATGACTATATTGTTTTCTTTTTGCTCATTATTTGAAATTATTGGGAACAAATATTCTTAGAGGTTATCATTTATATTGCTAGTTTTTTTATATTTTGCAATTCTTGCCAACCATTCAGGGAAAAAAGCTCACTCTTGCAGTCAATTTTGCAGTGTAGAGTTGATAATGCGATGCAAATTTTGTTACTGCCCTGTGAACATGACTACTTTACATGACCAAAAAATGTGGTGCCTCTTCGGTCTTAGGCATTTTTCTTAATGGCCATTTGGTAACACTACAGGCTGTATTTAATTTTCTTTGAAATGCATTGACTTGATTGTAATCATATCATTTGAAAATAGTTCAGTCATCTTATGCAAGTACTGGAATTTTATTTTGAATAGAAGTTTATTTTCATTCATTAGAGTATCTCCTATTTGTTTTGTAAGTGTGCATAATTTCTGTGTTCCCAGGTGTCGCAATGGGTTTCAATGGTAATTTTCTCAATTTTATGCATGATTTTCCGTGTTAAATTTTTTTAGTAGTTGAGTTTTAAATGTCAGTGATAATGATTAAATCGATGTTTTCAGGAGTTGAATTTTAAACCTTGGTGACAATTATTTATTGGAAAATAGGTTTAGAATAGTTCTTTGTCCAAAAGAAGATATCTTTCCAGTACTCTGTTCTTTTATTTGATTCCATGAAAACTCAGCATTGACTCGTGTAATTATTGTTAATTGTGGTCAATTCTTTATTCAGGGATACCCTCTAAGAATTTAATATCATGATGGGTATTTTATGACATCCTTTTGAACTCTTTACCTTTGTATCTGATTCGGTGGCATCAACATTGTTTGATAATTTGAGGCTAATTTTCTAAGTTCCAAAATAATCATTAATTGCAATGGTTATTATCCTCACTGCCATTTTTCTGATTTCTCTCAATTTAAACATTTCAAAGACCAGCAACTGGATGAGAGATTTTGATAATGAGCTCTGCATAATAAAACTCTGCTACTTGGTCTTATAATTTATTGATGTGCATTTTGAAAGAATTTCTGACCACACATTCCCTCCAGTATTCCAAATGCTTCTAATTTGTTTTAGGGATGTGATTTTGTATGTTAATGAATGGATGTGTACCATACAGTCATGCAGCCCTGTTGTTAATGGTCTGATAAGAATTTGAAAGAGCTCAAGTACTACAAAAATGAAAAAAAGGTGTGGTTGTAAGAATGAGGATGTGCAGTGTGTGGTTTTTTTCTGGAACTCTTTAAGCATAAAACTTGTAAAAACACTTGTTGAGTATGCAGTATGAGTCAGTGTCATGTAAATAAATAATCTGGAACTACTTATTGTATTATTATCAAGTTCACATTCCAATGCCTATGCGAGTACTTTAATTATTCACCTGTGAATTACATTTGTCATCAGAAAGAAAGGTCTCCTGGGTTTATCATAATCATATTAAAAATAGAGCTGCCATAACAATTTTTCTTTGGCTTGGCCCAATATAGCCTATTATAGTTCTGCCAATAGTATGTATAATTTGACTTAAAAAGTCATTCAATCAGTGAATACCTTATGTACTAGTTGGATAAAGTGGGGTTAGATACCAGAGGGACCATTAACAAAACAGAGACAGAAGTCTATTATCCAGCTGTAGTTTATCTGCGTTGTGGATCATCTGTGCATGAGTTTACCTTCCTTTGATGTTTTCCACGATCTTTATAAAAAAATAAAATAGGTCGCAAAACCACCAGGATATTTGCATTTAAATGCAAGGCGTGACTACACGGCGTGGTGCCTAACACTGTGGATTCTGACTTTGCGCAGTGGTTTTGAAGCATTCGTGCTAACCATTTTTCTGAATCCGTGATCTCGCAGCCTCGGGTTCCCCAGTTAAACGTGGAGCAGTAGGAATACGAGTACAATCACGCTATTGCTGCTAAAAAGATCGCAATCAGGAAAAGAAATTTCTTAATGATGCCAGAAAGCAGTCTAAAATGACAGAAAATGTACGTGGTTAATTATAGATTGTTTGGTTTGTGTAAATTATGAAAATCACAAGAAATTAAAGTTAAAGTTTGGATTATTCGTGTTTTCCGATTATTCGTGCTGCCTCTCCCCGTCATTAGCTCGGATAATCGGGAGTTTGCTGTTGTAACCTCCGTTTACATCGATTCATTGAGTCAATATTGTTAAGTTTTCATCAATGTATTGAGAACGTGAAAAGACTACGTCAATATTTTGTTGATACATTTACTACATCACTACTTGGCGCACATCTTCCACCTGTACATGACCGCTTTTATATTCGGATTAAAATGCACTGCAGACACCAGCTTCCAGATAAGTACCGCATATGTCTGAATAGAGTCCCACCTTTTTTTCCAAAAATGCCCAAGATAAAAGTTAAGGGGGGGACTATATTCAAACCCATTTTTTAAATTTTTTCTCAAAACTCAAGCCTCAAAATTAGGGGGGGTGGACTATATTCGGAGGAATATGGTAAGTCCAATGTTTTCATTTAAGATACATATTCTACTGATTATGGTAGGTTTATATCGAGCATTAAGTATTTTGCCTTACACCAACCTTCTTCAGTTCAGGGGGTCCTCAGACAGTTTGGCATGTTGGTCTCCCACCTTGTGGCCCCAGATTCAAATCTCACAATCAGCAGTGACAGATTTTTCAGTGGGCCCATTCCCTGCTTGGGTGCTTGTAGTGCTATCAGCACTCTGTCAATCAAGTGGCATTTGGTCCCTTTCATTAAGACCAAGCTAATTCCAAAACTGGGTTTCTCTCCACCCTTCCTTCCCTATTAGGTATTCTAAATGCACTAGCTGCTGTGCCAGTTTTACTCTGATAAGCCACCCAAATAGTTCCTCCAGAAAAACTTCTCTTACTCAGATAAATTCTATTTTTCAAATTTAGAGTAAACCCTGGCTGCCAGTGCTAATATAGGGTGCTTTTCAATCACCACGCGCAGATTAGCTCACATCGCAACAGATTGAAACTCACTATCGCACACTGAAACACGATTGGAATGCATATACGCAGGTGTGTTCACAAATGGTGGACCAATTGGCAGCTTAAGTTGAATGTTCAAATGACCAGTCGCTTCTGACCTGACCTTAGCCACATGCATCATTAAGGATTATAACTGTTCATCTATCTCATTTTGTATTTAGGAAATGCACTATTGAGTGTTAATTGAAAGAAAATAATGGAATTATCGCTACTTCATAATTCCCTCTCCTGTATTGCTACATTGCCAGTGGGTAGACTTTATTCCTCAATTCTGGATTGAGATATGTGTACAACTTACATTCACATCACGCAGATAAAGCCGTAAAAATGTTAACACCATATAATAAATCTGCCGATTCTATAGTAATTTTGCAGCACTGAATTACAATTAATGGAATACAAATAACACCATAAGAACGTTATAGGAAATTTTGTCTATAAGATGCCCAGCTCATAGAGTATCCATGAAAGTTAATTAAATAAATCTGCTTAGAATCCAAGCAATGTAACATTTTGGTTCAGCTTATATTTTCCATTTCTAATTTTTTTGGATGAGGACAATTACTTGAGAAAATCTGGTAGCCTCCTCTTGCTATTGTAATTTGTTCTAAAATTTATTATTCTCAAATGATCATCATATTTATCTTTAAGATGGTGGAATTCATTTTCCGTCAGCATTATATTTTCCAGCCATCACAAGTTTTGTCTGCTAGCTCAGACTAACCACGGAGCAAAAAGTGTTTCCATCTGTATAGCGCAGATGACGTCACAGCTGCGATTGAAACACGTTCTGAGCTAAACAGTTTGAAAGAGATCAGTGCAGATACGCGATTGGAAAGCAACCATATGCTGTGCGTAAATTGTATGCATCTCTAAATTTTAGTTAGTATTTTCCTGCCTGTAGAGCGCATCTTTTTTAAGGTGGCTCTGCAAAGTACGGCCCCAAATTACTCCATGACAGCAATGAATGCAAGCCAACCAGTTTTTTGTGCAATGAAGTTGATAATTACCCTCAGGTTTTTTGAGCCCTTGAAACATGAGCCCTCATCATGAAAAAAACTGGGGTCAGGTTGTTGATGTGGCCAGTGTGTTGGTTTCCCACCCTATGTAGCCCAGTTCGATTCTCATCAGCAGCAGACTAACAAATCCATGCTTGAGTGGGTGCACTTTCTGTACAGCACTTCATCCATCAGATTGGATGTTAAGTCATGGTCCCCTTAGATTGAGAGCAAGCCAATGAGTTCGCCAGGTTTCTCTCCACTATTCCTTCCCCCACGGTTAATAACAACCTATTAGTTGCCTTCTCCATATACCATACCATGAGGGAGACTGCCACACACTCAAGTTTGAGAAATTAAAAAAAAAATCTCAATGCCAATATATACATCATTACAATGGGAAATTTTTTGTCTTATGTTGATTTTGTGAGGAGAGATAGATGTGGTCTTAAGGGTTAAGAACAGGTTTGAGACAACATTGGTGACAGATAAGCAGCCAGGGCTTGAAGAGCACTAGATTTCTGCTCTTTGCTTGGGCAATCAGGAATAATATGCACATGAAGTGTTTAGAATTAGAATCTGGGATAAGCACCAAAAAAATATGCACTTAGGAAATTTGGGGAGTGCATTTGCCCTGTAGGTGGGCTACTGATGGAAGAGTCCCAGGTGTAGCTTTTGAATGCACCAAAACTAAAATCCTTGAAGTGCATAATTGTCCACAGGAAGCAACTGGCGCCTTAAGCTTTATGTTTTGATAAAAGCATCTTCTTTTACTTACACTTTTTCTTCCCAGCCAATGCCTTATCATGCACAAAGCCATGTCTCAATACATACAACCAATATTGATTTAATTCATTGTATTGCCACCGCCATATCGGCTGACAAGTAAGACCGTAAACATTGTAAGAGCACCATTACTGCACCTTATCAGTCACTCAGTACATGGGAAAAATGTATATTATGAATATGAAATAGTAATTGTCTGCACTCCTGAGCAGACAATTAAAGCTTTGTTCAGAGGCATGGACTACAGGAATGTAGGAGGGTGCTCGAATATCCCAAACATGTAAATATATATCATAGAGATATGCGAATAGTATCCACGAATACTAGAAAGTATTCGATATTCGAGATCTTGAATAATTATGCTAAAGGTACGACCTCGAATACATACTTTGAATTTCGCACCATACACTGTCGCATGCACGTTGTTGGTAGTTGACTCCGAAAAATGCACAGGACTCTTAGTCATTTACTGCATGCAGCACCGTTTTAGGCAAGTTGATGAACTACATCAAATTCGCGGGTTAGAGCGGTGAAATGAATTCCACGTGGGGAACCGAAAATGATTGGGCGAAAAAATCTGAAAACCCCCACCAGGAGAGCCTCGGCGCCGTGGGATAGTAACTACAAAGCACAATTCCCAAAATCTGCTACCCCCTCCAGCCCCTCCTCTGACTCTTTCCTCTTCTCCGAAATCAAACAAAAGGCCCCAGCTCGCGCAGGGTTCACATTACAAAGACCATAAATCAAAAGCTTCAACAGAAAATATCTAGTTACAGGAGAATAATAGAATCGTGTTCCCTCTTTCACCCCCGCTGGCCTTTTTCTGCCTACCTGATTCGAAGTTCCCCATTTCTGGAGGTCAACTGCTGCATGAGTCATCTATTAGCCCAAAAGATGAAGAAAGAATCACCCTTCCCTCTTTCTCCCCCGCTGGCCTTTTTCTGCCTACCTGATTCGAAGTTCCCCATTTCTGGAGGTCAACTGCTGCATGAGTCATCTATTAGCCCCAAAGATGTCTAACAATGACTTTCGGCAATTGATATTTGAAATATTAGTTATGTGTGCGTAATTTAAAAAAGAATAAGACCAAACACAACGTATATCTGAATTTATTTTAAGCATTTTATGCAAGAAATAAATGTCAAATTACGATGGAGACTTAGCATTCTGGCGAAACTCGAAATCCTCGCAGCTGAGCTTCTCAGAAGTAGATGCAGCATTTTTTCCGAAAACATATATCAAGTTATAATTTATGAGTTATGATATAAATCTCTATTGTCACAGTCGAAGTGATATTTTCTTAAGATATTTGGTTTCTCTCTGCTAACAATTCGAATTCATCTGCTTATCTTGTGAGAACTTCCAAAGATGGACTGAAAATAATTGAAGAAAAAGAAAATCCAGTGGAGAAGAGCGTGTATTTTGCACAGCGCCTTGGATTGTCCACTAGCACTTGACAGTAGGAGTGGGGGTAAAGCGAGCTACCTGTTAAAAATAAGAAGTTGGATGAAGCCAAGTATCAGATGGGCGTGCCGCTGAAATGGTGTTTGGTAGATAAGAATGTATACATCAGGCAGAAATCCATTGTAGCAGTGTAAATGCCGAGATGGCATGCAATCATTTTTTCGTGAAGTGGTATATTCCCTTAGGATATTTGAAAGAGATGTTTGTAGAATCAACTATATGCCCAAATTGTTACCATAAAATAAAATATTCCATTAATCGGCAAAATTCCTGTTTGAATCCTATAAAGAAAATCACAATTACTCGCAAAAATCCTGGGTGTCCTGCTGCATAGGCAACCTAGTCAAACATTACTGCATTCATTGTTTTTTTCGTCCAACCCCTTGTAAACGATAGATCAAGATTCTACTGTATACCTTTTTATTTATACACTTCGAAATGTTCCTCGACAAGGTAAATAACATAAAAAACCCCAGGTTGGGCAGAATCACAGTACACAAAAAATGATAAAAAACACTCACAGTACTAAATTTTCGGTAGGAGACACAACTGTCTCCTACCTAACTCTGAGGAAGGTGGTAATGCGCCACCAAAAATTTAGTACTGTGTTTTTTTGTCTTTTTTTTGTGCACTGCAATTCTGCCCAACCTGGGTTTTTTAATGTTTTTAATTTACACATTTATAAGGAGAAATAGAAGAGGAAACGTACGTTAAATATGCTTAGTGCAATTTTAGAAATAGAGGTATTTGAATATTCGAGCAATGATTTAATATTCAAATTCGATATTTGAGTTCGAGAACTCTGCTATTTGACCCATCTTTAATATATAACCGTTCCTGGTGCATGTACACACAATATACTGACTCAGGTACAATGAAATTACGTAATCCTGATCGATCATCATAAATTGTGATTGTTTCCACGTGCTAAACGAAAAAACTACAATAAATACCGCTGCCAATGCATCACCCTCTCTCTAATGATATGAAACAAATGAACACATTGTAATTGAAGGAAAGTTTTAATTTCTTAAAAATACACAGCAAACAGTCTCTCATCCAAACTCTTATATTCACTCATAGCCCCTGTAAGAAATAGAAATCACACAATCATTAACTTAATAGGATCAGAAAGCTCAAAATAAGGTTTTCTACTATCATGTATTATGACAGATTAATTAAGACAAATAGGTTGTGAGGAAATAGAATATTTTGAACAAAATTTAAACAGCATTTTAACAGATTTTCAAGAGGATTAATCAAAATGCTTAAAAACCAGATAAAAACAACTCTTGTATCACAAAAATTAAACGTTTGAACCCACGATTTAAAAAAATATCAACTAAACGTATCTATCAAACAATTTTTTCATAACTGCAAGGAAGACATTCTTTTCATGAATCTATTTGAGGCAATAAGGTGAAAAAAATATTAGAGAAGAAGAGAATTCCAGAGAATGTGTGTAACAATGCATCTTTTTGGCAGGTATGAATGCCCTACCATGCACTAAAAGTTTACATACTATCATAGAAGAAAAATGGCACATTAGGGAAACTATTTTCAATGTAAACTCTTTTTCCATTAACCCCACTACAAAACACAGCTAAAAGCAGTTTATGTACAACTTACTTGATCATGTGAGCCACTTCCCAATTAGACTTTAATTCTAGTGGGCCTTCCACAATGACTCCATCAGCAATATCCACCGTTGCAATGTGGTACTTAGGAAATGACCTCGCATCACGATAGAAGAGAATTTCTAAACAACGCACAAGCAAGGCCTTAGCTTCATCACGGCTAAGCCCCAGATCTCCCTTCTCTTCCACAGCATTTCTTAGAAGTGGCAGCGCCATGTACGCTCCATACCCTGTGGCAATGTGCTTGTCCTCAAATGCAGTGCCCAATTTGTCTACAGTTCCCAGAAACCTAGATATAAAGTAAATACAAGAGCAATTGATTAAAATGGCATAATTGCAGACCAAATACATAATTTAAACAAATGCTCTGTACACTGCTCAGCTTAACTCTTACTGAATAATGGTTATTCATTTCAAGGATGGAATATGACAGAGGTCTTTATTTGGGTGGGATCCATGGGTGCACTTAATTCGTGAGGGGCAAAGAGTTTACTCTCAGAATTTTTACTGTTTTCAGTGTACCCCTTCACATGAACCTTCCCTTCATTCTTTAATAAAGGTTCAAGGCCTGGTTAGATGATACATCGAATCAGTGGCGAATCTAAGGAGGGGGGAGCTAAGGAGGCTGTAGCCCCTCCCTTAGTATCCAATTTACACAAGATAGAATGACAATTTTTCGACCCCCACCACTGCTGGAATTTTAACCCCCACTTAGCCCTCCCCTTGTCCCTATCCTGGATCCGCCACTGCATTGAACCACATGAGTTAATGTATGAACGATTTTGGGGAGGAACTTGTGCAATTGCATTAATCAAATTGAACATGTATTTTCCGTTCTTACATTCTCACACGTTATGTGGTTACAGGGTGCATTTTCATGACCACTTTCTCGTTCATGCATTCACACAGTAACTCGCACGTGCTTATGAATTGTGTAACTAGGCCTTGCGTGGATCACTTATCGTCGCCACTTCCAGAATGGCCAACAATCGCTAAAACCAACGTTAGTAATACATATATTCATAAACAGCGTTGAAAAAATAAGTTGATCTGCCAGTTCACATTTTGGTATTTGCATTAGATACACGCAGAGGCTTACTGGACCTTGCCCCACAACTTTAAATTGTTTCATAAAAAATAATAGACCTGTTGAATTCATTCGACTAAAATGCTCAACATAAATAAACACATACACGAGTAGAAGCCAATACAAATACTGTCGTATTACTTCGAATGTTGACAGTTGGGTAACACCATAGTAATTCATAAGTGAGGCAATAAAAACTTACGGTTGTCCGTCTTGGATTCCAGCGACGATGAAATTATTCCAAAACGGATCGAAGCGAGAGCGTCGATTATACAGGACCCTTGTCAACCAACAGTATAACGACTTGGGCTTCAACGCAAATCCATCGTCAAGACATTCCTCGTCAATACTAAAACATGAATAAGCATTTGTCAGATTACAGTAAGACATCACCGGTGGCGATATTGATAAAAAAATTAAAAAAAACCACCTCACTCAACTCACATTTTTTGCTCAATAATATCCCTGAGATATTGAAAATCGGCGTAATCGCCTCCGGCACCAAGTATTATGTTATTATTAACTTTCATTACTCGAGGACAATCTCTGAACCTAGCTAGAGAGCCATAGGAACCCAGAATGTCAGCTGCTATGGCTACACCACCATTGTACATCACTCCAAGGACCGAAGTTGCGGTGGTAATTGGGGCCCTATGAGAGAAAATATTAGGAATAACAGGGAAATCAGCGGTTTCACACGTACATGACAAGCAAATTTTTGATGAGCAACTACGTTCGAAGTGTCTTTTATATCAACAACTTACTTCGATCTTTGGAATGTATTTGTATCAGGCGTCGGTTGAACATTGGGAAAATTATAAAATGCTCCTGGGGATGGACCATTTTGCCAAAATGGCAATGAAATGAATTTCCCAGCTTCTGTCGGTAGCGCCATTTTGGTTATCGTTCCTAACAGTTCCTAATTCCTTGATTCAAAAGTCGCTGGCCTTGCGATGGTGGCGATGGGTCGGTGCGAAATCGATTTTATTCAATGGGGATGGAACGCGAAACAACGAATTGGATCCATGGGACCAAGAACCCTGTATAAGGACGATTGTCTTCGTGCGCTTCGATCGTCATTTGTCCAAAATTCGTGTCGCAAGTTAATATGGTTCCTAATCCCGCCGATGGCAGCGACGACCAACAATTAGAGGCAGCGTCACAGCCATTTTGCCATTACCTCTTATGGGAGATAAGTGAGCGTCTCTTCTAAAATCGAAGATTACACAGGAAGAAATGGGTTTACGTAATTTTTGGTAGCCAGGATTCTTTTGCGGAAATTCATCTGCGAATGTGAATAATAAACTTCAGAGTGTGAAGATCAGGAGCATCAGGAGGTTGTTTAAAGACAAAGTAAGTACGCGTGAGTCATTGTCGTCCGCCATTGCGGTTGCATGAAAATTTGAAGTCATTTTGCTCCTAATTTTGTGCGTTAAGTCTCATTATTCTCATTATTTTAATAAATACCGAAATTTAAAAGGGCATTACGATACTTTTGCAGATGGAGTCCGAGCTTGAGAAATGGATGAAGGCTATTCCAAGGAAGGATTGCGCTTTAGCACTTACCGTGTTTGCAAATGTGTTTTTAAATATGTGACCTACACTTTCGCCCTGAAGACATCACATAATTAATTATTTAGGCGTATAATTATTTTATTTTGTGGTTAGTAGTGACAGCATTGATTTTATTGTGTTGGTGTGTATCTTTTAGCGTGACTTGTTTACATCGATTGCTTTAGTGTTCGCTACGAATCTACGACTTCCGCAGAAGTTTTTATGTTGTAAGATAACATTTCTGTTGCTTGAAATCACATGTGGGACGATTAAAAGGTAATTCGTAGAGAAAAAATGATCGAGTGTTGTGATTGTGAGTTCGTGTGATACAATTCTCTGCTGATTATAATTTCAGTGTTGTAAGAAACGATTGTTGAAGTGTAAATGTTTGCCTTTTGATATTATTCGTATGTTACTTCAACTGCCTTTGCAAGGATAAGACTCTGAATTACTGAATAGACTGGATCAGGGTAAAATTGTGATATATCGCTGCAAGTATGAAGACTTTGCCTTGTTCTACTGCAATGTATGCTGTTTCAAGATGAGTAATTCATTAAATTTCTTTTTGTCTCGAGCAATCATTCTGTTTATTGCCCGTTTATTCCGTTGGAATGCAAGGTACGTATTCGGTGATCTTAAAATGAAGAAAATCTTTTAAAGTCGTTTTAGGTGTTCGGTTAGTACCTGTGGTGAAAGAAATAGTATTGCTTGATACAAAATCCGTGCGCACGATATCGGCATCAGTGAGGGCGAGAGTGTTGTATTTTCAATGGGCGATGCTGTCTGTGTACGTGAAAGAATGCCCGCTAAGGTATTTTTAGTGCAATGACGGTAAGAAAGTTTAAGGTTTTGTCGTTTTAATTCTATGTTCTGCCGGTCACAGCAATTATTGAAGTTACGTAGAAAGTGAACTGAATGCATGAAAATTTGTCAACAACAATTGCACTAATGCATCGATCTTGCATAGCGGAGCAGTTGTTTAAGTATACTTTGATTTCAGAACCATTTACTTATTCAATCGTGGATACCTATGGACCGTGTTTACCTCTTTTTTAATGAGTGATATCGAAGCAATTTGTTTCAATCGTGAAATGAAGGAATAAATATAAATTCGTAATGCATTCATATGACGTAGTGTAATGTGAGTGTAAAATTAGCAATTAGTAAAGTTAATCACTGCTCCCACAGCGTAAATATTATATTTCGAGGGTTAAATCAATCATTTACTGTACAAACCTAAAATGTGAGCGCTTCCATGTCTGTATAGCGTCCGAGATAATGGTTTAAAGTCATCAGCTAGTACCGAAAAATTGTAAACAAAGATCCGCCATGTTTCAAATGTGTCGGTAGGCTGCACTATCACCTGAGCTTTTCTCGAAATAGACTGTCAAGATAGATGGCTAACAGACTTGCATGCTGCAAATTTCTTGTATATTCATTCATTTATCGATTTCCTTCCTTGATTATATCGTGCACCTGAGATTCATTGGCGGATTTTCGACCTTTTCAGACAGTTAAAACAGTTTCTTACGGATGGCACCGGTGCGAATATAATTTCACTTCGCTGTACTATCACAGACATCTGGGTTTATTCCATCCCATCCAATAGAGATATGAGTATTATCTAACTCATCCTATCAGAAAAATTGGTAAAACTCATCATTGTTCGCCGTAATTTGGTTAAACAAAATTGAAAAATAACATTGTTTCCCTATTGTAGCGTCTGCTACATGCCTCGAATGCGGTTGGCGACGCCACAGCGGCCAAAGTAGGAACTTGAATTACTTGCGCAGCCATTGATAACATCTTTCAGATAGGACATTACCGTCCTTATGTAGGGTTCTTGCATGGGACCAACCAAGAACCCTACATAAGGACGGTAATGTCCTATCTGAAAGATGTTATCAATGGCTGCGCAAGTAATTCAAGTTCCTACTTTGGCCGCTGTGGCGTCGCCAACCGCATTCGAGGCATGTAGCAGACGCTACAATAGGGAAACAATGTTATTTTTCAATTTTGTTTAACCAAATTACGGCGAACAATGATGAGTTTTACCAATTTTTCTGATAGGATGAGTTAGATAATACTCATATCTCTATTGGATGGGATGGAATAAACCCAGATGTCTGTGATAGTACAGCGAAGTGAAATTATATTCGCACCGGTGCCATCCGTAAGAAACTGTTTTAACTGTCTGAAAAGGTCGAAAATCCGCCAATGAATCTCAGGTGCACGATATAATCAAGGAAGGAAATCGATAAATGAATGAATATACAAGAAATTTGCAGCATGCAAGTCTGTTAGCCATCTATCTTGACAGTCTATTTCGAGAAAAGCTCAGGTGATAGTGCAGCCTACCGACACATTTGAAACATGGCGGATCTTTGTTTACAATTTTTCGGTACTAGCTGATGACTTTAAACCATTATCTCGGACGCTATACAGACATGGAAGCGCTCACATTTTAGGTTTGTACAGTAAATGATTGATTTAACCCTCGAAATATAATATTTACGCTGTGGGAGCAGTGATTAACTTTACTAATTGCTAATTTTACACTCACATTACACTACGTCATATGAATGCATTACGAATTTATATTTATTCCTTCATTTCACGATTGAAACAAATTGCTTCGATATCACTCATTAAAAAAGAGGTAAACACGGTCCATAGGTATCCACGATTGAATAAGTAAATGGTTCTGAAATCAAAGTATACTTAAACAACTGCTCCGCTATGCAAGATCGATGCATTAGTGCAATTGTTGTTGACAAATTTTCATGCATTCAGTTCACTTTCTACGTAACTTCAATAATTGCTGTGACCGGCAGAACATAGAATTAAAACGACAAAACCTTAAACTTTCTTACCGTCATTGCACTAAAAATACCTTAGCGGGCATTCTTTCACGTACACAGACAGCATCGCCCATTGAAAATACAACACTCTCGCCCTCACTGATGCCGATATCGTGCGCACGGATTTTGTATCAAGCAATACTATTTCTTTCACCACAGGTACTAACCGAACACCTAAAACGACTTTAAAAGATTTTCTTCATTTTAAGATCACCGAATACGTACCTTGCATTCCAACGGAATAAACGGGCAATAAACAGAATGATTGCTCGAGACAAAAAGAAATTTAATGAATTACTCATCTTGAAACAGCATACATTGCAGTAGAACAAGGCAAAGTCTTCATACTTGCAGCGATATATCACAATTTTACCCTGATCCAGTCTATTCAGTAATTCAGAGTCTTATCCTTGCAAAGGCAGTTGAAGTAACATACGAATAATATCAAAAGGCAAACATTTACACTTCAACAATCGTTTCTTACAACACTGAAATTATAATCAGCAGAGAATTGTATCACACGAACTCACAATCACAACACTCGATCATTTTTTCTCTACGAATTACCTTTTAATCGTCCCACATGTGATTTCAAGCAACAGAAATGTTATCTTACAACATAAAAACTTCTGCGGAAGTCGTAGATTCGTAGCGAACACTAAAGCAATCGATGTAAACAAGTCACGCTAAAAGATACACACCAACACAATAAAATCAATGCTGTCACTACTAACCACAAAATAAAATAATTATACGCCTAAATAATTAATTATGTGATGTCTTCAGGGCGAAAGTGTAGGTCACATATTTAAAAACACATTTGCAAACACGGTAAGTGCTAAAGCGCAATCCTTCCTTGGAATAGCCTTCATCCATTTCTCAAGCTCGGACTCCATCTGCAAAAGTATCGTAATGCCCTTTTAAATTTCGGTATTTATTAAAATAATGAGAATAATGAGACTTAACGCACAAAATTAGGAGCAAAATGACTTCAAATTTTCATGCAACCGCAATGGCGGACGACAATGACTCACGCGTACTTACTTTGTCTTTAAACAACCTCCTGATGCTCCTGATCTTCACACTCTGAAGTTTATTATTCACATTCGCAGATGAATTTCCGCAAAAGAATCCTGGCTACCAAAAATTACGTAAACCCATTTCTTCCTGTGTAATCTTCGATTTTAGAAGAGACGCTCACTTATCTCCCATAAGAGGTAATGGCAAAATGGCTGTGACGCTGCCTCTAATTGTTGGTCGTCGCTGCCATCGGCGGGATTAGGAACCATATTAACTTGCGACACGAATTTTGGACAAATGACGATCGAAGCGCACGAAGACAATCGTCCTTATACAGGGTTCTTGGGACCAACGAATGGGACGGAAGCGGAGTCAAGGACAAGGCACGAACACTTGATTTCTAGGTGAGGGACGAGTAAGTGTCTAATGCCAGCGAATTGCTCAAGACGTTACGTTTTGTATTAAAAGAATATTAATTCAGTTTAAAGAACTGAATGCTTCGAGCTCAGAAGGCAACCATGGGGAGCATGTGATATAAACAAAGTACACGCGTAATCCGCTTTGGAATTTCATCAGAAAGATTTGGAAGTGCCGGTGCCGGGTTCTGATTGTTGTTTGGAAAGGTATGCTTTCAATTACTTCTTTAGATCAAGCCTACTTTTACTCTTTAAGAAGGGTTATTTAGACATAAAAGCATGTCTCATGTGGATTTGACTTGGAGGAACTCGTTAAATCAAGTTGCTATCGTTAGTTGTCAAGCGATTTGTTAATCCTACGCCTTAGTTCTTAAGTTACGTCTTTGACATGTTCCTGGTCACCAAAGACGGGGTTTATAAGTGGTAATTGCTGATATTTTTCAACCTCATTCAACCCTGGGATACCTTAGTTCTGTTGTTCTTGTTGTATTTAATATGAGCGGAATTCTGAGAGTTGGTATCATCTATGTGATATCATTATGCATGGTATTCACTTAGTGCGAGAATATTGAACAATGATGATGGAAACAATTGCATATAGATATGGTTTTGCATGCAATGTATTGGGAACTTTTTTCTGGAAAAGTGAAGGTGGAGCTATGTTGCACCTAAGATTTGCTTATCCAATGGTAATTCTACCTTGACGAGCTTCCATTGTAAAAGAGAACCTCAGTTTACACTTAAGGGTCTTTGAACCCCATTTAACTCCATTTCTTCTGAGGGAAGTCCAGTGCTTACCATAATAGTCGTAAGATTAGCAGATATATGTGGGTTCATTCCACGTCAAATCACCCAGAAATTTTAAAAATGACACCCACCGACTAGGATTTTGATGAAATTTTTTTCACTAGCTACTATCACCTATCTAATGGCCCATGTAAAATATTTCTTCTCTCATTCTCATAGTTTGCAAGATATGATGAGTCAAAGTTTGAGATGTTTGCTCAGAAGTGGCGCTAGTGGGAGTCAAATTCCAGAGTGCAGGGCACAGGGTAAAAATTCATAACTCAGAAACCACATAATATATTTGAATGAAATTTTGACCCCTTGTCTATCCAAGTACATAGCTTCCATAGTAATATCTTTTATTCCCCTTGCATTGTTATGTTGGCCAAAATGATGTCAACAGCTGTTAATTAACCGATTTTTTTAGCTCAAAAACATTACTTCATATTTTCAGAATTATCACCAAAAGGCAGAGCAGTTAACTCATCCAATTTTTTTTTAAATTGAAGGTTAATATGTGCTCCAATATACTGTGAAATAAAAATGGTGGTGTTTTGACTGCCACTATGAGTATTTCAGGTTTTACTTTTTTTTCTGCCCCTGTGAGAGGGATTTTGGACACGTACTGTAAGATAATAAGTATACATAAGTGTATCCATACCTTCTTGAGGATATATTTGAAATATTGGTCAGTAAATCTAAGACCAAACATGTAGTCTAGTGAATGTGGCTCTTGTTCATACAATTTTTTTTAATAGCAATACTTGGCTTGTGGCAGCTGAGGGTAAAAAAATCCAAATGGCTCAGAAATGTGAAATGATGCTTTTTTCCTGGAATTTACCCATTTTTCAAGTGTTTAGTTTATGGAAAAATTGGTATCAAAATACATTAGACTCTTACTGTGCATTAGAGGATAAATGGAAATACTAATTTATATAAAATTATTTAAATAATACACTTCGATGTGTTTAAGGCATCTCCTGGACATCTCTGGAGGCTCTCTCGGGCAACTAAATGCTTTACAATACCACCAATTCCATCACATGGGGATATTCCATGGCTTGTAGCAAAGAATGTCCATGATGCCATTAAGGAGAAATCCTGGTAATGCTTGCAAAGATTGAGAAATATTTTGCAGTTCTTGTACCGTCCTGCACAACCATCACTAAAGTAACTCAATTTTTTGACTAAAGTAAAATTTTCCTTAACAAAGCAAAATGTTATTCTTTGGGTTTCATAAACAAAAGCTACATCATACTCCAAATCATCTGACAAGATGCATAAACTGGAAATAATAAGCTGTTTAGTCAGGTGATCTAGAGTATAAATCACAACAGGGTGTACCGTACAACTATCACTTGTCCAGTGATTCCCTTGTGCCTCATCCTGGATAACATATGAGTAGTTCTCACTGAAGTCAAAGAGAACACCTGCTTCATGGGGTCCAAGATTTTCTTTCATTTTCTTTAGGTAGTTTGCCTGTACCTTCGTAATAAATGAATGGGGCACCAGTTTTTCCACTCTTTCAATTTAAGTTGATAGGTACTCATCAAATGTCACCGTGAAGTTCACCAGTTGATATCTGTCACTGGAAACCCACTGACTGTATGAAACTTCATCTTCAGGGTCACATTCTTCAAACTTTTTCAGCAGTAAGCTTTTCAATTTTTCACGTGAAGTCCCTATTATTTCTAGAGCACACGAAATAACCAATTAGGTCCTGGCTTGTTTCCTCTATATTACAGGCACTAAGCTGTAGGTTGACATTTTAATGAATTGTGCAAAAACACACTGAATGCGTTCCAGGACATCCTGCTACCACAAACCATTTTGGACCTAGGTTGCAGAATTTAGAAAAGCTAATTTTAATTCTGGGGAAGTCAAATTTAAAAGTGGAATACAATTCCTTCAAGTTAGCAAGTAATAATCTCTTCTGAACATGTACATTTTTGGAGATACTTATGGAATCTTTCTTTCCAGGCATCATTCTGGAGTACTCATCACTTTCATAGAAAGTCCTAACTAATTGTAATGTTTTATTTTTGCCTTTCCTTTTCTCAATTCAGGTGCAGCTAATTTTCCATTGTCTCTGAAAAGTTCTCTTGCTTGGCGGGCAGTGTGCTCACTCACATGAAACTCTTCCATTACTTTCTTCCTGCTCCATAAAGTTGGTACCAATGATAACAGATGTACCTTTCCTTGATGTGTCAACTTTTTGTTTGATTAACCCATCAGCGTCCAAAGTTTTTTTTAAATTCACACATATTTCACTTAAAAAAAATATGATACATATGAACTTCACACAAAGAACACAATTCAAACTGACTGAATAATGGAGGAAACCTTCTACTAAGTATGTGCACCGACGTGTATGCTAAAATTCACATATTAAATACATTGCCGGAGCATTGGCTCAGCACTGCACTGGGTGCCCTATGGCACCCGTGGGCGTTGATGGGTTAAGTCTATGAGCACATCTATATCATGAACTTTCTGAAGAAGTTCTTTTGGCAGTTTTGAGTCATCCTTTTCTGGAGATAATTCTTTATCAAGAACTCTTTTAACTTTCCTTTTAAAATTACTGCATGCTGACTCTACTTTCCTTTTAGCGTACGTTGACCTTCTGTGAGATGATATGCCATGAAATTTTAAAGGTGTATCCTCTATATCTTGCAGCGTTCTGTTAAGTAGCTCAGTTGATTTTTCTTGGGATACTGTTGTTTCAAAATTCAAAATACTATCATTGCTGTCACTATCTACTGCTTCAACATCAGAAAGCTCATTTCCAAACCTGGAGTGTTTCTGTACTTCCTCCCCACATAGCTGGCATACTTTCATTCCTGGCACTAATTTCCGAAGAGTTGGGAATTTACAGGCCTTTTCTGCAAATTCAAGACTTACATTTCTCAGTGATTTTGATATTTTCTTCTTGTGGCTCTTAAAAGGATGAAGACAATATATTTGGTAGGTTTCATACTTTTTCAAATAGTATATTCTGTGATGTTCGCAGACATTGGATAGGACTTCCCCAGGTACACCACTTCTGAGAGATAACAGCTGTTTTTCAAGCATACTCATGATCTCAATTTTGTTCAGTTGCACCACTGGTGTGTAGCTTTTTTTGAGGCAATCAGATGCAGTTACTTTTCCAATGCTGCACAGTTCAACAATTTGCTCATTTTGAAGCATAGTGGAGACACTAACCTTTTTTAATGTCGAAGTTCACAATGAGCAGCTTCGCCTAACTCATAGCACACACAATTAATGTACAGGTAAAAATACACTGATCGTACACACAGAATAAACTTGGACACCCATGGAGCATCTTTACACAAGAAGACTTGGCAGAAGACTAAAAGTGGTACCCTAGAATCTATTTTGATTTATCATGCCCTCACTGTGATACATTGTAACACTTTATTCTTCCTAGAGGTTGCACTTAATTCTCTTGTTCCTTGGGGAGATGGAATAACACGGAAAAAGGAGGCTGAATAGGTGGGATTGTATTACCTTCTCAAGTTTGTCATGTAATACAATCATATGTGAGGCAGGGGAGAAAACAATATGGCGCATAATGTCAGCATTATCTCTCCCAGTGAAATAGAAATTTAATACTCCAGTTGCCATCAAGGAATGTGGATATTGGTGACAACCTGCTGCATATCTATAAGTAATACCATTTGCTCTGCCAGCTCTTCCATCACTAAGGGTTTGGAAGACCGTACTTCTTCTGTGAAAGTGAGGCTAACTTTGTACAACTCCAGTTCAGCGGGACTCATTTAATCACTTTTTCACAGATCTTAACAAACTCGTACATTGCATGTGCTTATGATGACCACTGGTTTTTTGGATTAGTGATTTCTAAACACGAGGAAGAACATGATGTGAAAGTGAAATTTATGCACCCATATCGAAAATCCCCATGTGATGGAATTGGTGGTACTGTAAAGCGTTTAGTTTGCCCGAGAGAGCCTCCAGAGATGTTCGGGAGATGCCTTAAACACATTGAAGTGTATTATTTAAATAATTTTATATAAATTAGTATTTCCATTTATCCTCTAATGCACAGTAAGAGCCTAATGTATTTTGATACCAATATTTCCATAAACTAAACACTTGAAAAATGGGTAAATTCCAGGAAAAAAGCATCATTTCACATTTCTGAGCCATTTGGATTTTTTTACCCTGTGCCCTGCACTCTGGAATTTGACTCCCACTAGCGCCACTTCTGAGCAAACATCTCAAACTTTGACTCCTCATATCTTGCAAACTATGAGAGAGAGAGAGGAAATATTTTACATGGGTCATTAGATAGGTGATAGTAGCTAGTGACAAAAATTTCATTAAAATCCGAGTCGGTGGGTGCCATGCCTGGGTGAACTGACATGGAATGACCCTGTGACGGCCTTGTGTTCGAATTATTTGTACGTTTAGTATTTACTGAGTCATAATATTGCCTCATTTAGATGAGGATTGCTTTTGTTATTACTGTTAAACTTCACTTGTGCAGAAATGTTAATGACAACATGTAGGAAACTGGCAGTTGTTTTAATATTCAGTATTTAGGTGTATTTCTCTTTTAAAATGAATGGAAAATCAATTACTTACTTTCATCCCACACAAATAGCTAGTTACGGGTTGATTAGTTTTATGGAGGAATTGCAATACAAGTATTACTTGTCATTTTCAGCCTCCACATAAAATGAATCTCCTGGATTTGGTAAATCGCAATACCCACCTTCTGAGCCGCAAAGGAGTGAATACTGCCACCATAGCAGCAGCCATGTCTATGAGAAATCATAAATTTGCATTCTCTACTAAAATGAAGCACACATCAACAAAGTTACATAGACTTTCCAGCAACTTGGTTGCAAGTAAGATTGATGGACGGCTCTCTTGGGATGTCCACCAGGTTAAAGAAGGGGCTAACATCGAGGGCTGGCAAGTTGAAGAAGTTTCTCCTGTAAAGGATTTTCATTTGATTGCTCTACGGTTGAAGCATCCCCAAACTGGTGCTCGTTTCCTTCACCTGTCACGTCCTGACAAAAACCAAGCATTCTCTGTCGGATTTCGTACTCCTCCACCAGACTCATCAGGTCTCCCTCACATTCTTGAGCATACTGTTCTGTGTGGAAGTCAGTTGTTTCCTGTGAGAGATCCATTTTTTAAAATGCTGGGAGGAAGAACACTAGCTACATTCATGAATGCCATGACTGGCCCAGATTACACCATGTACCCCTTTGCTACTCGTGATCCAGCTGATTTTAGTAACTTGATGTCCATTTATCTGGATGCAGTCTTTCGACCTCGTTTAAGAGAAACAGATTTTCGGCAAGAAGGTTGGCGGTTGGAGCATTCTGACCCCTTTGATAGTTCATCTCCCATTGTTTTTAAGGGTGTGGTTTTCAATGAGATGAAAGGAGCGTTCTCTGATCCGCAAAGCATCTTTGGACAACGGCTGCTATGTTCCCTTCTTCCGAAGGGGGCATATGGTAAAGTTTCTGGTGGAGAGCCACTAGAAATCCCATCTCTCTCTTGGGAAGATTTGCGATCCTTCCATGCCCATTATTATCACCCCGGAAATGCTCGATTCTTTTCATATGGGGAACTGAATTTGCCAAAAGTTCTTGAGTATGTGACTGAGAATTACGTTGAGGCTTCTCAGAAGGAGCTTCCTGCTGTCACGGAGATACATCGGGAACCTCGTTGGACTAAACCACGACAGGAGCATGTGGATTGTGGTCGTGATGCAATGGCTCCGAACCCTGAAAACCAGACCACAGTGGCTGTGGCAACTGCGTGCTGTGACATTCACGATTTAGATGAAACATTCCTTTTGGATATTCTCTCAGACCTCTTGATCCGAGGTCCAGAAGCACCGTTCTATTCACGCCTCATTGAACCTGGTTTAGGATCAGGTTATGCCTCCTCCACTGGATATGATTCAAGTACCAGAGATACTATATTTGCTGTTGGCCTGCAAGGTCTTAAGAACTCAGATGTTGAGAAGGCTCTTCAGTCGATAAAGGATGCGGTTAATGCAGCTGTTACCAAGGGTGAGGGACTGGAGAGTGAAAGAATCGAGGCAGTTTTACACCGTGTTGAACTGGCAGCTCGTGATGAATCACACTGTATGGGCTCTAGTCTAGGTCTGTCTCTTCTTTCGGAAATTACGCCCCTGTGGAATCATGATGGGGATGTAGTCAGTTTCTTGAGGGTTGGAGATCGGGTTGAATCTTTGAAGAAAAGATTGAGGGATGACCCTGATTTATTGAAGAAGGTGACAGAAAAATACCTTGGTGAGGGGAACCCACACCAGTTAGTACTCACTATGTCTCCCAAGGAAGGTTTTGAGGAATCACAACTGAAGGAAGAAGAAAAATTACTCAATTCCAAGGTAAGCAAGCTCTCCTCTGATGACAAGGAACACATTTATCAATTTGGTATGAAATTAGCGAAAGAGCAGAAGGCAGATGAGGATCTTTCCTGTCTACCCAGACTTTGTGCCTCTGACCTCAGTCCTTTACCAGAGCCTGATGGGGCAGTTTTACTCAAGGATTCTGCAGTACCAATACAGGTATCTGCTCAGCCAACCAATGGTGTTGCATACATAAGATCTGCTGTTGATGTTGCTGGCCTTCCAGAAGATCTCCAGCCTTACCTCCCACTTTTCTGTTTAGTAGCTTCAAAAATGGGGACCTCGGAACGAGATGCACGTGACTTTGATCGAGCAGTTAGCCTCGCAACAGGTGGCATTTCTTTCGGAGTCAACGTGGTAGGAGCACCAGCTCCAGCATGCTCTCCAGCCTCACTTCGATCATCCCTTCTGATGTCAACAATGTGTCTTGAGAGGAATGCCCCCAAGGCTTTGAAGCTGTGCTCTGAGCTGTGGCAGGCGGGAGCTGGTGGCTCCTGGATGGATTCTAATCGGCTGGCTGTTCTATTACGGGAGACGGCTGCTGCGTTGGCCAATGGTGTTCCCTATTCTGGACATGCATATGCCATGTCTGCAGCATCATCTCGGGTGAGCCCTGCTGCCCGGAAAAGGGAAAATTTGGTTTTGGGAACAAAATATTTGGAAACTGTTCGAAAGGCTGCGTTGCAAGCATCCCAGTCTGAAAGTGGCTCAGCGGAAATCTTAGGGAAGTTAAAGCAGGTCGGAAATTATCTCATGGGATCAAATTGTGGAAGCAGATTACGTTTTTCCATCAATTCCTCTCCAGAATCGGAACCCAACATTTTGAGTGAGGTTTCCTCATTCTTGAAAAACATTTCAGTCGGACCTAGTGCGACTAGAGTGAATTCCTTGGAGAACGAGCTTTGTCCAGACCTTGGTGTTTCCCCAAACACACATTATGTGTTGCCATTGCCAGTTAATTTTGCAGCAAAAGCCATTGCAACAGGTGTGGCATACACGCATCCAGATCATGCTCCCTTGAAAGTTTTGGCCAAACTTCTGTCAGCTCGTTACCTGCATCCTCACATTCGGGAGGAGGGTGGGGCGTATGGTTCAGGCGCTGATGTATCAGCTGACGGTGTGTTCATTTTCTTTTCATATAGGGATCCTCACTCTGTTAAAACTTTAGACGTGTTCCATGACTCAGAAAAGTGGGCTGTAAAATCATCTCCCAAATCCATTACTGAGACTTATCTGGAAGAAGCAAAAATAGGGATCTTCCAAAGGGTTGATGCTCCTGTTCCCCCTGGTAGTAGGGGTCTGGACCGTTTTCTAAGGGGTGTGGATGACAATCTGTTGAAATGGCACAGGGAAGCATTAATGGCCGTAACCTGTGATGATTTAGTCCGTGTAGCAGGCACGTATCTTTCATTAGATAGCAAACTCCCAGTATCTTGTTCTCTGTTAGGGCCTCAGAATGAAGTACTGGAGAAGGACTCAAAGTGGAAAGTTGTTATGCCTGAAGACTGAACTGGAAAGTGAAAATAAATGTTAATGCCAGTCAGAAATATTTATTGTACTTACTTAATTTGACTTTTAATGCATTACCAAGTGTCATTGCTCATTGTTATTTCAGTTGCATTGAAAGAGACTCAGTGATTCTAGTGTGCTAAAGTTTGAGTTTGGTGTTCTTTTTATATTTTTTTGATAATTCTGTACAGAAATCTATAAAAAATATATATTTCAAACAACTACTTCTTGATTTTATTTGTCCTATTAATATTGAGAAAATAGTTATGACTCTGAAGTGGAATTTCTCTTTGTTAAAATTATATATATTTGAAAGATAAGATTCTGATCTTATTACATTTAGCTCATAGTTTTAAGATTGAAGCTGGCTATTTTAGTTGGAGTATTATGTAGGAGTTATTTGTTCTCAATGTCTTTTGTGTTATGGGTACTTGTTGAAAAGAGAAAGTGAGAAGGTTTTTTTTCCTCCGTAGCTGGCCGGTATATATCATCTCGCCAATAAAGTCAAGTAAATAGATGATCTGCTGATACTGGAATTTAGGAGTAATCGTTCTTGAGCCACTGGAGGGAAATACGCAAAGAGAAAGCTGGAGGAATTGCCATGCAAAGGATCGTATTGATTAGAAGAGGACTTGAGTGACTCTGTGCTTCAGAAGCTGTTTTCAGTATGTACTTCTTGAATGACTGAAGTTTATGAAGCAAGTTCTTTTGAATTTTTAAATCCATAAGATTTTTACTATATGAAAATGGCTGTTAATATGAGTGGGACCAGGGATTTAAATCCTTTGGTTTATTTAGACATTATGATCGGAGATGAAAAAGCTGGAAGAATTGTGCTAGAATTGTTTAAGAATGTGTTGCCAAAGACTGTTGAAAATTTCCGTTGCCTCTGCACTGGCGAAAAAGGTATTGGAATCATGGGTCGCCCTTTGCATTACAAGGGATCAGTTTTTCACAAAGCCATCACTCAGTTTATCATTCAAGGTGGTGATATTATCAATTTTGATGGTACAGGAGGAGAAAGCATTTATGGGACAATGTTTGAGGATGAAAATTTTGATTTGAGGCACACTACTGGAGGTATGCTTAGCATGGCAAATGCCGGCCCTGATTCAAACAGTTCCCAATTTTTCATTACTATAGGCCCTTGTCCTCATTTAGATGGGCGCAATGTTGTTTTTGGTCAGGTGAGGAAGGGAATGGGTATTGTACGAGAAATTGGTAATTTAGAGACTGATAATGATTTCCCGATTGTGAAATGTATGATTTATGACTGTGGGGAGCTTGACCCAAAGTGTGACTTGGGTGTTGGTGAATGCGATATTACCCAAGACTGTTTCCCACCCTGGCCCGAGGATTTGGATACTAACATTTGTGATATGGATACTGAATTGGTTTTTGATATCATCGACAAAATAAAGAGCTCTGGGAATCATTATTTTACAGATAAAAATTACGTAGATGCTGGAAGGAAGTATAAGAAAGCATTAAGGTATCTGAATTCCTTTTATTCCTTGAATCTATCGAAATCCAATTTGAAAAGGGCAGATGAAATGTTTGACACTTGCATGTTAAATCTGTCAGCTGTGAAACTGAGACTGAATCAAAACAAGGAGGTGGTTGAACTGTGTGATAAAGTACTTGCTCGAGATTGCAAGAGTGCCAAAGCTCTGTACAGAAGAGGTCAAGCCCTTTTCAGGTTGAATGAGTATGAATTAGCTCTTAAAGACTTGAAGGCAGCATTAAAAATTCTACCAAATGACAAAGATATCATAACAGAGGTAAATACTGTGAAGAAGGCTCATCAGAGCTATCTAGAATTTGAGAAATTTCAGTACCAAAAAATGTTCAAGTGAACTTATTTTCTGATGGCTTGCATGTGATATAATTCAATTTTTTCAAGATAGGAATCCAAATGTTATTCAGATGGCTACAGTGAAGTAAAATTCATCACTTTATCTTATTTATCGTATCGGATAATAATAATTTACTTTATTTGAGCATTCAAAGTTCCTTATCTTAGTTAGTGTGATTCCCTTTGTCTGGACATTTCTAAAGGCATAGTGTATTTTTGTAGGGGTGGTGAAACACTTTATATTCCATGTTTTGTTAAATTACTTCCTATGATTATTACTTGCCTTAGTGTATCCTTTGATGATTCCACATGTACTTTTCTGTGATTTATTTAATATTAGTCTGAGTGAAGAGGTATTTATCAATTTTGTTTTGAAGGGTAGGTCATTCAATAAAAATTCTTAGTTTATTGTTTGACCTATTCTTAATATCTCAAATTGTAATTTGTATTTGATCTGATAAATCGTTTAAAAAATCTATTATTTGATGTAGAGATTTGCATAAAATGTAAGAGCATGTAAGAATATCTTGGCAGAAAGCCATGAAAACTTAGCAATAAGTAGTTCAGTATTTTCTACCTGTTTGCATTTTATATGGGAGATAATTCATTTCTTATTATTTTTTAAACCATCTCCTTGGTATTTGATACTGCATTAAGAAGTGTGTAAGATTTTTCCAAGAATTGTACCTGATTGTGATAATCTCTAAATAAGATGTAGTAAAAAAACTTTGCCATTAGCAGTATAACAGACTTTGTTTTTGGTTAGAGTAGCAGGATTTACCCTTTTCCTTGTGTGTTAGATATTATCTACATACTTCCTTAAAATTGACCAATAACTCAGTAATATTTCACCAGTTACAGGTATGAATTTCAAAATTTTGCACATAAGCTATTTTCCAGCTCATTCCTAGTTACTCTAGTCCTAGTTAGTCATCATTTGTAGATTAGTATTTTGAAAATTTACTATGCGACTTTTTTAGTGATAAAAAATCAACTGCAACAATTAGATCTCAATTGTATCGAAAGTACAACAAAAGAAAATATTACTGAAGATTAACATTCAATTACTGGAACCTCTAGTTGGTTTTTGGTTAGTGCTAATTAAGTAATGTTTTACCTTAATGCACTTTTTTAAGTGTGCGAAATTTTGTGATAGAAATTGGCCAATTGTGGGAGGACTATGCTACCTGTTCAAGTTGTTTTCCTGCTTGATTGCTCTTGCTTACTTTGTCTTGAAGAACCTCTGAGAACTTCCGAGCCACTAGTATCCTGTACAAGGACGGTCTTGCCAGGTCGGCAATGGTCATGGGCCACATGCTTAGGGCCCCACAATGCTCGCGCCTGCCCTGAAGCGTATCTGAAAGGTGTAATAAAAATACTTCGATCATTTGAACCAAAGTTTTTTTTTATTATAAAATTCTAATTCTAATTTGTTTTCAATGTGGTTTCAAGGAACCAATTCACTAAATAGATACTAGTAGCATAATATATTTTCAAATTTTATAAGCAGTGAAATTTTCATTTTCCATAGTATTTTTTATTAGCTTTTATCTGTTTTTTCAAATCCAGAATAGACGCAAAATCCATTTCTGGGCATGAAATTTCCTAAACTTTTGTGGGGGAGGACCCCCGAATCAACTGGTAAGGGGAGCCCCAGCCAAGGGCCCTGAATCACCCCAGGTCACCCCTGATCCTTTAATAAGTTGTGTTTTGATATTGGAAGACTGGTACTACTTTTATCAGCAATGGTAAAGGTCATATGCATATGTAGAGTCGCCTGTGAAAAAGCCCAAAATGATGACTGTGCAGAACTTCTTCAATTAATGGTTTTTGAAGCAGGGGAGGCATTTATTTTGTTCCTTTATCATCAGCATGACATTCTTTAAAAATCACTTGATTGAAAACTTCATTTTTTAGTGCAGAGCAATTTGTTGAAATGATTCATCCAAGGATGGAATATTCCATTGAAAATTATTGGGGAAAAACAATAAGTATTACAAATGTGCGTAATGAAATCAATGGAGAGGTCATGGTCAGCTGTATGTAAATAGTGGTTGCGTGGTACACGTAACTAGTTTTGAGAAAGTTGAATTTATTGTTTATCGATTAGGGAGGTGTCCAATAGGGCGGATCGCAAAAATCGATTTTTTTCAAATCAATCTGGCCCAATGAAAAAAAGTTGTGGGACCGATCAAAAATAAGGCCTGAAAAATTTGAGACCTGTACGTGAACCCCTGACCCTCGCTCAAATGCAATTTAGGGGGGGAGGGTCGAAATTCGAAAAATATAATATTTTATGGTCATTCCCTATAGATTTTGCCGAGTTACTGCCCTTTTAGGGCAAAAATTTCGTGCATTTTGACGTATCTGCCACCGTTTAGCCACAAAATGCCTACTTTGAGTCCGCGTCCGCGAAGAAAATATTCCAACGCCCACGCAGCGTCGCGGATACCAGAGCCGCAGGCCGATCCCTTCCCCTCCACGCTCGCTTCTCCCCCTCCCACGCCTCTAACACAGCAAAATTCATCCCGCGCATGCTGCTAGGAGGTCGTTTATCTTTGATAATATAAATCAGAAGATGGTAGAAGGTAAAAAACGATGCGTAGTGAGACGACTTGTCCCTTATTTGGCGCCTCGTCGGCGTTAAACAAATAGATGTTACCAACTTTTAGAGAAGTAATGAAATAATTTTAGACCTGCGCACGCAGGAAAGGAGACTGCGGTCTATGAAGACGCCTCTCGAGTGGCTGTGAAGGTGTGCGAACTATGGTGACGCGCTTCTCTTCCATTATGAATGTGACTAAATGGATTTAGCGGTACCACAGGAAGTACTAAAACTTACGTAAAATCGTAATAGGCCAAAAGTAGGGTTTTATTGAAGTATAAGACTCAAACAATTTTAAAGGAACATTATAAATTATGCGATATTTTTGCGTGTAAGTGCATGGAGGAGCATAAGGTTCCCCCAATGAGAAGTATTTTGAGAGACAATCTGACGAAAAGAAAGATGATGGCTGCTGGATTGAACCCTAAAGAAACTCGACAACTGAGGAAAAAAGGGAATCGTAGGAGAGCGTTGATTCATCATCGTCAATTCTTGTACGGGAAAATAGTATCAGAAATTTTCTTTATCAATTCATCCGAAGAAAATTAAACTGGCGAGAAATTAGCCGATTTGTATCTCTACTCTTGAAATAAACAGTAAGGACTATAACCTCAAATTGGAACTTCTTCGGGGAAAATGCGTCTTCCAACTGTGATACAGGTATATACAAGAACCAAGCAATAGCAATGATCGTTCCCGCAACTTTAGCTGACGCAAAATTCATAACTTCGTAAGATATATCAGAGCTACTGTACCAGAAATACTTAGGTAGACTGAAAACGATGGTAATTACTGTGAATGAGAAAAGAGAGGTGACATTAAAGGGCCTTTTTTATTGGAATGAAAGACTATACTCTTGTCTGATGAAAAAAGGGAAGAGGACTTACCAATACAAGTTTAGAGGGGAATGTGTGGTGTTAGTTGAAGAAACAGGGTCCCACTTTTGGAGGTTTGCCTCCCCCGTCGGAGGATTAGCAAAAGTTATAAAATCTGCGATTATAGATTCCTTTACGAGTGAAAATTAGATACACAGAATTAAAAAGTATTTGATTATGATGGTACCAAGCGAATACCGCCCAAAAAGGAGGCATCATCCCTTTGCTATAAGCATAATTCCAACATCCCTTGCAGTGTGGGTAGACTCTTCTCGGGATTCCCACCGGTTTAATTTTTCCATAATGGCCAACATTTCAAGCTCCGACTGGGGGCTCATCCTAAGGGATAAATTTTGTTGAACCCCGAAAAGAGTTTACCCACATCATTCGCCGGGAAAGCATCAAATCGTATTTCATCCCTTACAGTGGTCTATTTGCTAATTGCACTATGTTGACTTGGATTTGCGACATAAACGTTGGGAGGGTAATCTAGGGACCCAATTTGCGTTTCTGCAAGGATGCGTTTGGCGACCAATCCGAGATTTTTTTAATTGCTGGATTTTAATAACGACTTAAAGGCTGATGATATATTGGAGAGAGACTCCGGTTGCTTCGGCTATGTCTGAGGTTAGCAATGTGGAATTTAAAAATCTATTGATGAAAGTTCAAATTTAAATTTCAATATTCCTTTTATTATACATACGGACGAGAGATTCGCGAAAGAATTTACTAAAACTTTGCTGACAGCAGCAAAAGACGAGGAATGACACTAACATAAGAAATACAGACTGGAAAGCAGGTAATTGAGTAATTCCTTCGTGATTGTTCCTCACTGGACGATGCTGATACATCAAATATTAGTAAGACTAACGAAGAAAGACGCACTTTGTGTGAATTTTGTTGCATCTGGGGCGTTCGAGAGGGGAGCGGGGAGGGTACGCCGGCGGCCTTCACCCTTATCCATTTAGTCACAGCTGTCGGACAATACCGGAATAGTAGTGCATAACCTAAGTTCCCAAACCTTCACAGCCACTCGAGAGGCATCTTCAAGACCGTAGTCTCCTTTCCTGCGTGCGCAGGTCTAAAATTATTTCATCACTTCTCTAAAAGTTGGTAACATCTATTTGTTTAACACCGACGAGGCGCCAAGTAAGGGACAAGTCGTCTCACTACGCATCGTTTTTTACCTTCTACCATCTTCTGATTTATATTATCAAAGATAAACGACCTCCTAGCAGCATGCGCGGGATGAATTTTGCTGTGTTAGAGGCGTGGGAGGGGGAGAAGCGAGCGTGGAGGGGAAGGGATCGGCCTGCGGCTCTGGTATCCGCGACGCTGCGTGGGCGTTGGAATATTTTCTTCGCGGACGCGGACTCAAAGTAGGCATTTTGTGGCTAAACGGTGGCAGATACGTCAAAATGCACGAAATTTTTGCCCTAAAAGGGCAGTAACTCGGCAAAATCTATAGGGAATGACCATAAAATATTATATTTTTCGAATTTCGACCCTCCCCCCCTAAATTGCATTTGAGCGAGGGTCAGGGGTTCACGTACAGGTCTCAAATTTTTCAGGCCTTATTTTTGATCGGTCCCACAACTTTTTTTCATTGGGCCAGATGGATTTGAAAAAAATCGATTTTTGCGATCCGCCCTAGTGTCCAACCATTACCTTCTATGATAAATTATCAATTTTTACTCGAGAGGAAAAGGCTGGAGCAACAAATGTAGAATGTGATGGAGACAATGGAAGATGGACTAATAAAATCAGATTTTGGATAAGTATGAGTACACCACATGCACTAGGTATTACTGTCCCTAGTGGTTATGTATATTGAAAGGTATTAAATGGAAAGGTAAACTTTAGAGAGTAACCACTATTAGATTTTTCATTTAATGAAGACTTGGCCTTATGGAAGGGCGAATCCAGGATTTTTTCTGGTGTGGCTCAAGGTTCTGATCTGACAGGCAAACAGTCTTCTCCTATTTGAAATTAAAAACTACATGCGGCAATTACTGTGTGAAATATTCTCTTCATATTGTAACGTTTTGAGAATATCCACTACTAACCAAACAAATAATTTTAGTACAATTCAAAAACCAGCTCTATATTTTAAAACTTTGGAGCAAAAAAAAAAAAACAACATCAAAAAGCCACCATGAGTATCACAATCCCATTTATATTTTGCACTACCACTCACTGAACCACCGCCATGTACCGCACCATTGTGGACTTGAGTTCTTCGTATCCCTTTCCTCCCGTACTCTTCTCCTCTCGTAAGCGCCTCCTTTTCGCTGCGATCTCTTCTTCTCCCTGCCGATCTTGAATTCTGCCGCATCTCTTCCTCTTTTCTCTCAATACACCGCTACTTTAGTCTTTCTCCCGATCTTTCTTTTTTACTCGTCTGCCTCCTTCTCTCCATACACGACTGCCCTTTTTCCCTTCACAACAATCTCCCCGTCCCTCACTACCATTGTTAGTTTGAAATTACATACAAACAACATGGTGGCTTGTTTATGTTATGTTACAATATTAATATGAAATTAAATGATTGAGGCTCCGTAAGACTTAAAACAAACGTATTGATAACTGTCAATAAAATCTTGTCTGTTTTATAAGCATTTGGCCCTAAGCCCTAAATCTGCATATGGCCTTATGTAATAAATTAGAATTGAGTTTTAAGAGTAGGTTCTGAACAGTCTTACCAAGTTTTGGAAGATCTTTTAAGTTAAGTGATTATAGATATGTATTTATAATTGAACTCTCAAGGGAAGACTTGACATCTATGTACCTCCCTGCAAGGTACATCAGTAGCTGTGTGATGGGGGTGTTAGAACAGGAAAGGAAGTGCACATACTGAGTTGCACCTAGCATTTTTCTACTCCTAAGTTGTTTGGGGAAAAACAAATTCCTACACCTATTCCTTTGATAAATTATCTCTCTTAATTTATTGTTTCTGCCAGATGTAGAAATATTTGTTGTGAGATTTTAAGGTGATGTTCTCTGCTTTGCTCTAAAAAAAAAACTTAAAAAGCTAATGATAGTTTGGCAACTTCTCATAGTAAGTTAGGAATGTGTTGTTCCTACCAATAATTTTGCTTTTTCACATGCAATCTTTCAAGTGAAGGAAATTTTGTATTGAGAAGCACTTAAGTATAAGAAGTACATCATCCTAATTTCTGCGTTCATGGACCCTGTGTGTCATCATCACAGTGAAATATTCCTGTCCAGTGGCTGTATTTTTTAGCTTTTGTCTTGCAAAGATCTGCTCCCTGCCTTTTGTCTATTCATTTTTCCTGAATATTTTAATTACTTAATGGGGAGCATGGTAACCTATTGGATTGAATGCTTGGCTTTTGATCAAAGATTCGGGGTTTAAATGTCAGGTAGAGACTTTGGACACCCCTGAACTAAAATACTCGAAGTGCAAGGAGGCCCAGGGAAAGGTATTGGCCCCCTTGCCCTGATTGTGTAACTACATATGAAATGAAGTTGATGGTTTGAGGCATCACTTTGTGGAATTTACTCATAATGAATGAAAATTGAACTTTGTTTTTCCTCATAAATATTTATTCAATCACGACCACTGTTTCGACGCACTGAGTCATCCTCAGGCGAGGAGTACATTGATCAATGTACTCCAATGATACATCAATGTACTCCTCGCCTGAGGGTGATGCAGTGTGTTGAAATTGCGGTCATGATTGAATAAATATTTACGTGGAAAAACAAAGTTCAATTTTCATTCATTACATATGAAATGCTAGTGGCTAAGTCTCAGGTGAGCTCTACCCTCACCTATCCAAACCAACCTTCAGGTTGAATCATTGAGTGAATGTGGTTAGTTAGCCTTGAGTTTTCAAGCTGGATCTTTAGTTTTTCTCTGTGTGCTGAAAATGTTTGAGAGGTGACCATTCTTATTTTCTAAGGAAAGATACATACTTAGCTAATAATGATCTTAGGTTTTCCCGGCGTATCAGTTGCGGAAAAGTTTCTCGGGTTTTCCACCGGTTGATGTCGTCCATGTCTCCCGACGTTTTGATCCGCGACTTGCTGATCATCCTCAGGGGATCTTCCGAATGCCGTTCTTCAAAATTTTCCCGTATATATACACTCCCTCCGAGTTCAGGTGTAACCTAATTGGTTCACGCTTGTTGAGGTTTTCCCGCCATTTTTGTCGTTAATAATGGACTTCATTATTGGTCTCCAAGCATTGCTGATTTGGAAACCAGTGTCCCTGTTGAAGTTGTAGCGGTTGATGCGGATCTGAATGGCTTCCTTGACAAGGCGGTCCCAATAGTCATGTGCTCGGCATAGCAGTTTCGTCTCCTTCCATTGTATGGCATGGTCTTCATTGATGCTATGCTCCGCCACTGCAGACTTTTCTGGTTGGGCCAGCTGTAAGTACCTTTGATGTTCCTTCGTTCTAGTTTCAATAGTCCGACTGGTCTCTCCAATGTATTTCTTTCCGCACTCGCATGGAATTTTGTAGACTCCTGGTGTCTTCAGTTCGAGGGGATCCTTTACTCTCACCAGTTGATCCCTGAGCTTTGGAGGTGGTAAATGAATTGTCTTAATATTATATCTGCCTAGAATGCGTTGCATCTTTCCGGATATTGTGGAGACATAGGGAAGAAAGGCTTTTGCGGTCGGCTCTTCTTGAGGCTCCCTTATGCCGCCAATGGGCTTGTTAAAGGTCCTTTTTAGGGCCTCAGAAATCTGATGTTTGCTATAGCCATTTTTCCGAAACGTCATCTTCAGGTGTTTTATCTCATTCTGGATGCTCTCGTTATCGGGAATCTTCTTCGCTCTGTGCAATAAAGTAGACAACACGGCTTGCTTCTGTGACGGGTGGTGATGACTCTGATTGTTGAGATATAGGTCCATGTGAGTCGCTTTCCTGTATATGCTGTGTCCCAGGCTTCCATCTTTCTTTTTCTGGATTAGAATGTCGAAGAACGGGAGTTGGCCATTTGTCTCTTTTTCCATGGTAAATTTAATGCTCGGATGCTGACTATTCATGTGGGCGAAGAACAGGTCCAGGGCATCTTTTCCGTGTGGCCAGATCAGGAATGTGTCATCCACATATCTAAAAAAGCATTTGGGTTGCAGTGGAGCTGAGTTGAGAGCCTGTTTTTCGAAGTTTTCCATGTAAAAATTCGCAATTGCTGGGGATAGCGGCCCACATGAATAGTCAGCATCCGAGCATTAAATTTACCATGGAAAAAGAGACAAATGGCCAACTCCCGTTCCTCGACATTCTAATCCATAAAAGAAAGATGGAAGCCTGGGACACAGCATATACAGGAAAGCGACTCACACGGACCTATATCTCAACAATCTGAGTCATCACCACCCGTCACAGAAGCAAGCCGTGTTGTCTACTCTATTGCACAGAGCGAAGAAGATTCCCGATAACGAGAGCATCCAGAATGAGATAAAACACCTGAAGATGACGTTTCGGAAAAATGGCTATAGCAAACATCAGATTTCTGAGGCCCTAAAAAGGACCTTTAACAAGCCCATTGGCGGCATAAGGGAGCCGCAAGAAGAGCCGACCGCAAAAGCCTTTCTTCCCTATGTCTCCACAATATCCGGAAAGATGCAACGCATTCTAGGCAGATATAATATTAAGACAATTCATTTACCACCTCCAAAGCTCAGGGATCAACTGGTGAGAGTAAAGGATCCCCTCGAACTGAAGACACCAGGAGTCTACGAAATTCCATGCGAGTGCGGAAAGAAATACATTGGAGAGACCAGTCGGACTACTGAAATCAGAACGAAGGAACATCAAAGGTACTTACGGCTGGCCCAACCGGAAAAGTCTGCAGTGGCGGAGCATAGCATCAATGAAGACCATGCCATACAATGGAAGGAGACGAAACTGCTATGCTGAGTACATGACTACTGGGACCGCATTGTCAAGGAAGCCATTCAGATCCGCATCAACCGCAACAACTTCAACAGGGACACTGGTTTCCAAATCAGCAATGCTTGGAGACCAATAATGAAGTCCATTATTTACGACAAAAATGGCGGGAAAACCTCAACAAGCGTGAACCAATCAGGTTACACCTGAACTCGGAGGGAGTGTATATATACGGGAAAATTTTGAAGAACGGCATTCGGAAGATCCCCTGAGGATGATCAGCAAGTCGCGGATCGAAATGTCGAGAGACATGGACGACATCAACCGGTGGAAAACCTGAGAAACTTTTCTGCTACATACTTAGCTGTTTTAAATTCCTTATACTAGGTACTTCTTATGATCTGCATGAAACTCTCTTGACCCCCTTCTAATGGCTGGGATAGAGAGGGATCCAGTTTTTTTTTTTTTTGATAGAAGACAAGTGGACCGAGAGTTAGTTAAAAAAATTACCAGAGCATGATTTAAAAGGTACAATGCTTATAAGAAAGTTTATCTTAAGTTATCAGGTAGTTTTCTTATTAATGTGACATTAAACACCAGTAGAATTCTGTCAGACCATAAATTTGGTAACTAATTGATAATTATCCAAGGCAACACCAAAATTCCTTGGGGAAAAAAGGAGGAAAGAGCATCATGGAATTAGACTCTCAGGAAGACATTCTAGTTGAAGCCTTTGTGAACCCCGGACACAAATCCTCTTAAGTACTAGTGCAAATCCTCAAAGTGCAAAGTGTCCCGTGAAAGGAACTAGCCTCCATATCCTTAGTGTGTGGTATCGCACACTTTTGGGATAGTTGGAGGTGAACTGTACCCTTACCTATTCAAACCAACTCTTGCATTTAATCACTGATTGACGAGCCCATTCAATTACTGCTTAAGACAATTTATGGGTGGTGATGGTCTGATTACCGAAATAAGTTCTATAGATTGAATACATTTATTTCATCCATAATGAATGAAAAACATATCAAAGAGTTATTGCGTACTAGTTGCTTTCATTTTGATTATGTTTGAAAAATTCCAATTCCTTCTCCAAGAAACACCACAACAATCATAGTTCACCTACTCTTCCTTTTGAAAAAATGGTTTATGTTGGGTTGTTGGTACATATTTGTAAATGTAACAGTATTTAAAAGTAAAGTAAGCTCTTATGGTGACAGACAAAGAAGTCTTCCCTTGGAGACCTACTCAGAATTACAAGGTCGATTGGAAAGCATTGTTTTTTGAATAGGTACTATGAAGTTCATGTAACTGTGATTATACTAAAGGAAAAGTCTTAGGAGAAATTATAGGTTTTCCTATCATGCCTTCGGATTTGTTAAAAAATACTCAAGATAATGTCATGGACATACCTCAGGTTTTTCTGATTTGTTGCTGAACCACTGCACTCATTAGGCACATCACTGCAGGGAACAAGCATGTGAGCTGACGTAATGGCTAAAGGATATCCAATGAGAAACAGTTAAATGCTGGCAAAAGTAACCATTAGGTACCTCAATTTAACAGTTATTCAAAGGGTTTAAAGAGTATATTAAAATTAATTAATTATTTTTCTATTGAAGCAACAATTATTTGCTAAAACATACCCTCAAAAACACACATTAGTTTCTGATAGTGTTTACTCCTGTGGTAGCCGTATTGTTTATAATATTTTTTGTACCTATTCCTCCCCTATGCGAGACAAGATTTAGGTAACTCTATACATTCCTGACTAAATATTACCTCTACATCTGATATTTTTATCAACTGCTTGAAGTTGCTAATTTCCTGCAGTTTCGTCTCTTCATTAATTGTATCGTAAAGACGGGAGTCAATTGTGTCAGACAAGGGAGTGCTGTTGGTCAACATTCTTTAAAATCATGAAAATAACATTACTACTGATTGTGAGTACAATATGTATTTATGCTCTCACATACTATCAGGTAAATTAAAAAAAAAACTTGATATATAAGTTATGAGAATAATGTATAATATAGCTTGATGGCTGTTGCCTGCATTCTTGCTCAATTTCACGTTTATATTTTATTCATAAAGAACTATTGTGTTTTTGAACTTTGGACAAAAATCCTATGCACAAGTTGATTCCAGGCCTCTTCACCCTGCAGAACACACAGTAATAAAATCTCAAGCCCTCTGCATCTAAAAAAAACACTTTAACTCACTATTAAGGAAGAGAAATATTGGCTTGAATTAGAGTGAGGAATTCATGTTCATCCCTCTGTAGAAAGATAGAATTAAGGTCATAAAAGGAAGGGAAGTAAGTAATTGCACACACACTGGTATGTTCCCCACTGCCAAAGCTTTGAAACATTTTGAGTGGAAAGTAACAAAGATATTGACATAGCACTCATGCTTAACTCACATGTTTTCTGTAAGGATTCCGAGTCTCAAGATAGGCCAATATTGCTGTTGTCATGTACTATGCATGCTTATTAACATTGAATTCAATGTAATTCACTGTATCAAGTCAATAGCAGTGAACTTTATAGAAATTGTTTGATTAAAATATCTTTGCATTTGGAATTGAGGCTTACATATTTCTTCCCTTTGATACAAGTCATGTTTCCATCAGAACATATGGTGACTAGCAAAGCATAATTTTGAATTACTCATGGTAAAACTCCAGTATAAAACTACCTATTAAACTTCATATTTTATTACTTTATGTTGCCACTTATCTCTTTTGTAATTGATATTAATTGCCTTGAAAAAGTTCCTCTTGACCAGGAATTGAACTTTTGTTTGGCTTTCTATGCAGACCACGACAGTATCCAGTTTCATATATTCCCATGGCAATTTTACTAAGGTTTATGGTGCTAGGCACCAGTGGTGCAGCGAGGGGGGGTTTTTGAGGATAAACCCCCCCAGACTTATGGAAATGTATGTCGTAAAATGGAATGTAATTTGATAGTTACCCCTAGAGTAGTGGCCTCCTCATTAGATGTATTGTGGACAGTTGTCTCAAAGACAGCTGGAAGCAAAGAAAGGCAAAAGACGGCCCTAAATGAATTACATAGGACTTATTACAAAGGATATGAAAGAGAAGAAATACGTCTCTACGAATAGGACAGTGGATAAGAGAGCAGAATGGAGAGCTGCACCAAGCCAATCATAGGTTTGTTGATTGATGATGAAGGGTAATTTGAGTCCAACATAAAATTCTGTGTTGCTTGTGCATAATGTGTTAAGTCCAAAGACCCCAAAAATGGGACTATCTCACCTAACCATCAAATGAATCATATAGAATCGTTTCCTAAATTATTATTATAATAGTAACAGCACATGAGGAGGTCGCTTATGAGCTATTTATCTCACAATAATTCATACGCTTGGGTTTATGATGGGCGAGTGAATTTTCAAATGCAATTATCTCAAAACTATGATTGAGTGACTTAACGCATTATGCACAAGCAACACAGAATTGTATTATATGACAAGGAAGTAGCATAAGGTGAAGCTAGTTAAAGAATCTTGAAGAAGACTAATACACCATGGTTAATGTCAAGGGAAGTGATACAAACATATCGATTGCTAAGTTCTAGCAACATGTATCTCAAAAATAGCAGCTTTTCAGGAGAGCAAAAAAAAGATTAATTTTTTTACTTGTACACTGAAATGAAAAGCAAAGGTTCATAAAACTGGAAAAGAAGCATTCATTTGCAAACAAAAAGTTGTTTTTTGCTTTTATATTATTTTTTAAATGTTATTACTCTTTGTTTGAGATACCCCTCTCAAACCGGCCGAATTTGAGATGCTTGTTGTTAGAACTTAGCCATCGATATGTGGAAACCCCCGAAGATGAAGTTTATTTATAGTCAGTGGTGAAGCAAGTGAATCAATCAATCCGTGAAGCTAGTAGCATCAACTTATGGATAGAACTCTAGCCCATTTTTAAATCATGCATCTAACATATTTCTCTGAATATGAGCTGCACATTTAGTCCTGCTTATGGGACCCTAAAATCAGGATGTTATTCAAAGACTTCCTTTAAAAAAAATCATAAAAATGACAGTTTTGATCCAGCCAGCCCTTTGGATTCTCGAGGATGGCAGCTTAACTCTCCTAAGCCTCAGGAAAAGTAAGAAATAATGCTGAAAAAGGTTAGATCAGTGTTCAATGCATGTCTATTAAATGATAATGACAAAGCAATCTGCAGTGCCAGATATTCAAGCCTGTAAAACAGATCAAATCTTCATTTATACAATTGCATGCATTTGTAGCCTTTGGCGGACTTAATAGCAAACTTGAGGCAGTGTAAATTCATAAATTATTTGTGAATTGAGACTTCCATTTATAGGGTTGACATTAATGGTACATAGTGGCGACTCAGGGGAATGGAAGGGATAATAATGTGTTGTATGTCTAGGATGGCTTGATCTCAATGGGTGAAAATATTTTCAGTGATGCAGCATGAGACGAGGCTCTCCTATGCCATCTTTTAGTTGCTTTTTATACTCTCACAGGATGCACTAAACAGTGTGCGTTTCAAATTTGTGCATTGATTTTTTTTCTTGACCAAAACCTTAAAAAGTGGGATGAAGCTTGAATTGAGGAAATTAATTTTATAGTTTAAAATAGAAGACACCCACTTTATGATGGGTGAGACTTGTGATGGATTCAACATACATTCTTATACGAATTTGCTTGCACTTATTGTAGTTTCAAATCTCCCAGACTTAGTTTCTACTTGTCCAGTATCATCAATGATGCAAATATACACCTTATTCTTATTACTGAATTTATTACTGAATATTATTTACATTTTATAGAATTGTAATATTTAAATTTGCTGATACTCCTTAACCTTATTCATTGTTAGGAAATATTGTCAATTCAATTTATTAATTTATTTATTCTGCTTTGAGATAAATCTTCTGAAATGAATTGATATCAATGAGATCTATTGTACTTCAATTCTACCTCTACCATGCAATGATGTAGCCAGGAATTTCGTTCGGGGGGAGTCCAATATAAGGGGGGAAATAAAAAAACAGGGTACTAAGTAGAGTGTTTTAAACTAATTTTAACACTTTTCATAATCGAAAAAAACTTAATTTTTTGAAGAAATCTTTTGTAAATTCAGGATTTTTCAAATATTTTGTTTTCTTTTATGAAGCAAAGTATTTTTTTTTTAAATATTTTGGGGGGGTTCAGACCTCCTGGCCTTGGTGCCAGTGGGGTAAAGTACTCTCCTGCCAAAATATAGGCTGTGGGGTCTAGTATCACCTTATCCAGGTCATGGATTTTTGAGTACGTAATATTATTAGGTTATTATAAACCTGTATGTAAAGGCCAATACAGTAGTGCTGCTTTTGCTGGTGTGGTAATATATGAGTATTCCAGGTTCATGGTGCATTCCCTTTATATGTTTGGTAATATTTTTCATTATATTTCAGGACTTGAAAATAGTCTTTAAGAAAAGAAGGCCAGATGACTGAATTGTCCACATACTTAAGAAAAGCAGCTGACATTTTATATGACTATGAGTGGGTTTACAACTTCCGGGCCACTCATATTTTAGTCAACAATATTCTTTCTCATATCCCGGAAGTCTGGATCCAAGCATTTTTGGGTCTGTCGGATGATGATCTTACCCTTCTTACCAACGGCATTGTTAAGGTTGGTACTTTTTATAAGTTTTCCTCTGTTATAATTTTAAATGTTGTTGGGTGAAATTATGGTATAGAGTGTTTTCTATGTTGTATTTGATAATATTGTGCGATCCAAGTTCAGAATTTGTAAAACCTTGATTTTTTATATATTGTCCTCGTAAATTGTTTAATTTATGACATAACATGCATAATTAACTACTCCTATGAAGTATTTTTTATTAGGATTAGGTCAGAGGGAACTATTTCAAAATTTGTCTTTGGCTCAAATGGAATGAGCTGTTTAGACTGACAATCTGGGTTGGTAGTTCATTGTATGCTTGGAGTCTAGGGTTTTGGCTGTCCCATTTATGTTTCAATGTTTACACTGAAATTTTAGCATTTTGTGATGAAGTTAGGACGACAGGTAATGATGTCACTTAAACTTGCTGAAAATTATAAAAATAGAATCTGGATTAAAAAGTGACCAATAACTGGGTAAAAGAAAAGTGGCTGCTTTAAAAGGTAACCACTGAATTGCGGTGAGAAAGGAAAGGTTTCCATGAGTTAGGAGCAGTAAGGAGGCATCCATTAATTAAGTGAGGCATTTAGGGGGGGTCGATTCCCACCCAATCTCACGAGGGAGAGAGAGGGGGTCCTGGCAAGTATCACATTATTACTTTTCCCCAAGAAATAGTGTAAAATATGATTCTAGACTGAATATTTCATGCACTATATTTACAACCTCCTAGGGTGTAGTCCTCACCTGTCAAACCGAAGGTTTCAGGTTTAAGTCCCAACTGGATGGGAAGCTCCTAACAAGGGAATGAATGTTTGCAATCGTCCATTTTTATTTTTTGAACACTATCTCGAAGTAAATACCTGAAAATGTGCTGTTTTCAGGATGATAAAGATAAAAAACAATAAAATGGACATATATAAAAAGTTATGTTAGGCGCCTTGAAACACGCCATCGTGCACTACACATATGTGCTGAGAATTGCGTCAATCGTAGGATAAAAAGTGCACTTCTCATTATTATTTTTTAGGTACAGTAGATTCCGGTTAATTGGGACGTATCGGGACTTGTGCACTTTGCCCCAATTAAGCGGCTGCCCCAATTAGGCGAACTATCCTGTATATGGGCATAAAAAAATGTTGAAATGATAGAAATAAGACTAAAGAATGTTTATAATGCAACAGAAGTTTATTAAACTATTAATTTGATTAGTAGATCAGCGAGTTTAGTTAATTTATTATAATTTTTTCAGAATTATAACAATTTAGTTAAAAATATTTTTTTCACAGCCTCGGGCGACGCTGAATGAATGTCTTTTACTAAGTCCTATTAAAGAAACGTCCTATCCTCTTGCGGATAGTATAACAACAAAAGCTTTCAAAATAGGGCAAGAATAGGAACATATGTGAAAAATAAGAGTAAATCAAAGGAGGAAAATATAAAAAAATAGTATTCTGAAAACAAAAAAATTTAATTTAGTTGCAAGTATAGAGTCTATGTCGCCGACTCATGGCCCAATAAAGCGGCATGCTGTCCCAATTAAGCGGAGAATACACTGGGATATTCCTCTATTGGGTTCTGTTCTTCAAGATCTGCCCCAATTAAGCGGCTGCCTCAAATAACTGGTGGACCCATTAAACGGAATCTACTGTATTATAACTACCTAAATATCTATGGAGATTAGGAGGAGTTAGTTTAAAGTATGATATTTTAAATTTATACAATATAAAGTCTGTCATTGTTCTCAATATTTATAATCAGTTGATGTAACCGCTCTCCTCTATAGGAATGAATGAATTGAGAAACTAAGAAGGCTCGGTGTCATTTGAAAGTGGAGGAGAACTAACATTAGCTTATGTTTCACCTTCTCATTGCTTCAACCAGAATTTTTTTTTGGATAAATGAGGTTAAAGCATACTCTAAACTAAATTTAGGCTGTGCAAAAAATCCTCAGAGGAAAACAATGATTTGCCTTGACTGGGATTTGAACCCAGATCCTTCGATTTCTGTGCACACGATTTGAACTGCTAGTCGCTAGTCATATAATATGCTCAGCAGTCCGGTGATGCTAACTCCATGGGGCCTGTGGAGGCCCGAGCTCCGTCAAAAATTCGTTATGGATGTGAGGAAAAAATGTGTCAGGCTTGTCGATTTTCTCCGGAGTGTTCAGATATCGAGATTCGAGTTATCAGGGTTCTAATGTTCATCATAAGACTCTTCTGAAATGCTTAAAAAACTTAACACTCACTACTGATAAAATTTCCCAGGGCAAGGTCCCCAGTTTGGGCCCCCCCAATATTTTTTGTAAGTCGGCATCCCTGCAGCAGTCCATACCACCTTGTCTGGTATGGTCCACAAATTTCGACAGGGGAGAATGATGCCTCGGTAGCTTTGCTGGCTGAAGCACTTGGTCAGAAATCAATGGATCCAGGTTCAAATCCCGGTCAAGGCAAATGATTTTTTTCTCTGTGGAATTTTCGCTCAATATGTGCATTGCAGAAAGAAAGTTATCACCATCCAGAAATTTATCACCATGGCTAGTCCCGGTATATATACTTAAATTTAGACCAGTGGATTTCACACTTATGGGGTTGGGAGGCCGATTCCTTTGCCCTGGGCGACTTTGCAACAAGATGGTTTGTTTTTGGATCTCATCTGGAACATTGTAAACTTTGCTCTCCAGAAAAATCCTTTACTCATAAGACCACCAAGCTCCCTCTCCCATTTTACAATTTTGTCAATTGCCTGTTTTCATGGCTAAAATAAATAAAGTAATTGTAATTTTCCGTGTATCAAATGCATTTTTATCTCCCCCAAACTTTGCCTAAACATTTTGGTGTACGTTATTCATCGTTAAAAGTACACTCACTTTTTATGCAAAGATCCATTGAGTGACGAATTTTTTTATCCATGGATACAAGCTTACTCTCAGATTATATATTTTATTTGATTTCTGTTCATATTTGACACAATATGTATAAAATAAAAAAAGGTTACCGATAGAGTCATTTGATTACTGAAGCAATGGAATTCAGTCTCCATCTGCAACAGAATCAAGTAGTTAGGGCCATAAATTGATATTATATATCTATGTTAGGGTGTTGCAATAATGTTAGATCTTTAGTGCCCTCCTCTAGCACTAAGTATTTTAGAATTCAAGTATTTTATAGTCAGTATTTCCTATGATCTTCATTTGTTATCTTTACTATCTTTTTAGTAATATTAAATTGAAATTGTTAATTAATGTTGTTAAGCTTTAAAATGTCAATTTTCATGTAGCCTTAGCTGATGTTGATTTTTTAAATTTGTAGGATAGTTGGCCCAAATGCCTCGCTGAATTTGCCTACCGCTGCAATGAGTTGATGCTTCCTCAAGCAGGTATGGAGAGTTTTTCTCAAAACAAAGGGTGGGATTACATCCCTGCTGAAATAAGAAAAGGAATGTCACCCAAGAAACAGCACGAAGTTCTTCATCTGACATCGTTCATATACCATCAGTGTTGTGAGGGCAATCTTTCTAGAATACTTGATCTGGGATCAGGTTTGGTGAGTAGAATTTTGGTGAAAAATTTTTTCTCCACATTAGTTATGAACCATAATTTTTATGTGTTGAAGATACGTCTCTTTCGGGTAATACACCGCGTGGGTCCATTGTTCTCGGACGACAGTTTCGCCGGCGTTACAGTCGGCTTCTTCAGGTCAGTGAAGTAATGATGCAGTGAATTGGCCGCCTTATATATTTGTCCGTAGAGGCTAGGTCATCTGTGATTGGCTGTCGCTGCTGTGTCTTTTTCCACGCAAAACTCGTTTCCAGGCATGCGGAAGGGGATAGCCGTCTACCCTATTGAAATTATCTTGAGTCTTGCTTATTTCGATGGCTTCCCGTATCAGGCGTGGAAAATATCTCCTTTTTCTAAATATCTTTCCACGCCTGATACGGGAAGCCATCGAAATAAGCAAGACTCAAGATAATTTCAATAGGGAAGACGGCTATCCCCTTCCGCATGCCTGGAAACGAGTTTTGCGTGGAAAAAGACACAGCAGCGACAGCCAATCACAGATGACCTAGCCTCTACGGACAAATATATAAGGCGGCCAATTCACTGCATCATTACTTCACTGACCTGAAGAAGCCGACTGTAACGCCGGCGAAACTGTCGTCCGAGAACAATGGACCCACGCGGTGTATTACCCGAAAGAGACGTATCTTCATACTCATCGACCCGCGGAAGCCTGCATAAGGATTTTTATGTGTTATTTTAACCCATCAACGCCCACGGGTGCCATATGGCACCCAGTGCAGTGCCGAGCCAATACTCCTGCAATGCATTAAATATGTGGATTTTAGTGTACATTTCGGTACACATACTTAGTAGAAGGTTTCCTTCATTATTCAGTCAGTTTGAATTGTGTTCATTGTGTTGAGCTCATATGTATCATGTTTTTTAAATGTGAAATATGTGTGAATTTAAAAAAACTTTGGGCACTGACGGGTTAATGCATTCAGTAAGGTGTACATTCTGCCCCTTTCTATTTTGGTTCATGAACCACCGGAGGAGGAAATAAGAAAGTTTCAAGAATTTTATAAGGCTGCAGAAATATAGTCTATTTTTGTACCAATCATTTGCCTAGTTTTCAACTTTAAGGGTATTGTGACAATAAAGGGCAAGGGACTAGTCACATTGACTCACCAATTCCATTAAAATCACCAGGCTCATTTTTGCTAAGAAAATGTTGAGCAAAAATGGGCCTGGACTTAAGTTGGAAAGGTGAATATTCATACCTTAAATATGAAACAGGGGGTTGGCTTCAGATAATTCTCTTTAACATGGTACGTGGCAAAGGCCTCTCCAACCATGCAATCTATCTAATCTTTTATAACAATTGAAATTGGAAAAAATCTAGGAAATTATGGTTGAATGATCATGCTATGAGTGAATAATTATGCATAACCTTATCATTGAAGGGTTACTTGGGTAAGCTGCTACATCATCGGAGTGGTTACCGTGTCCTAGGACTTGAGGCCAACATTGGCTGTGTTGGGAAGGCTGCCAGCATGCAGCAGCCAATCTGCTCATCTGGCGTGAAGCATGTGGCGCTCACTCTTAGACCGGCGCATAGTGAGGAGGAGTGGAGGACAACCGTCGATCAGGTCACAAGTGTCCTTGAGGACCTTGGGAATTGGCAGGGGAAATGTTCTTGTGGTAGTGTACCTCCGGAATCGGAAGCCACAGAATCTGTAAGCCAATCAGAGCAAGATTTTGCTGAGCCTGTTTGCATGGTTAGTCTTCACTCATGTGGAGACCTCAGTCCGACAGCTCTGAGGCTATTTCTTGAGTTACCCCAGGCCACCCGTCTTGTTGTGATGTCTTGCTGCTTCCACAAGATGAAAACAGCGCTGCCTGGTGGTTCTCGAGCTGAACAGGGTACAACCACTGTGGAAGATGAGGCTGGAGATGGTGAGGCAGATGTTGATGTTGATGATGAAGTCTTTCCGGACTTTCCAATGAGCTCGGAGCTGAAGCGTGTGGTTGGTTCTCGACGTAGCTTCCTTCGCCGGCCACTGCTGCGCTTGGCATCCGAGTTGACAATTGAGATGTGGCGCCTCATGACGGAAAGTCAGCGGTGTGAACACTCACTCTACGTGCTGGGGCGTGCTGTGTTCGAGTTGTATGGCATGAAAGGTTTGTCCAGTATTATATGCTGACAATGGCATCATTAGGTGGTGAAGGGAGCACAGACTGCTCATGGTGAAACTTTCATATTTGGGTTGATTCTACTTGGGGATATCCATGCATCAGCCCCTATTCAAGCATTTTTTTTTACAATCCCCCCCACCTATAGTTCAAATGTGGTGGATATTTTCAGTTGCAAAATTCTGTCATCTGAGTTCGAAGTCAAAGCCTTCTCAATCGATTTAAAATGAATTACATCAATTGAGCTTACTTATTTCTGTGTTTACTTATGGCGTGAAAATGTTTTTATTTATTAAATAATTATGTTATAATACTTGAAAACAAAATTTGAGCCCATTAAAGAGCCTTTAAGTGAAATACATTACAATTATGGCTTTTTAGCGACAAAGCACACGTAGATACCTACATTCTTTTTCCATACGCTGCAAAGCTGCAAATGCTATGCATCCATTCGGCAACTAGGAAAATGCACTGAATAAAAGTTTTATATGTAGTGTAAAGTGAAATTATTAAGTATACAGCAAAAAATTTGCTTATATCATAGTACGGAGAAATTAACAACCTTTGATTTGGTGTATTTTCTTTTGAAATCTAATGAGCAGTCTTTGAATTATTAGTCTTCAAACTCAAATGACAGAATCTTGCTATGGATTGTTGAGATTTCCATCCATAAATATGTTTTAAGAAAATGAGTGGATTCATAGGGCTTTGATGCAATCAAGAAGCTGTTATTGGGGAGTTGCAATCACTGATGGCAAATGTGTGTGATAATTGTCCAGCAGATAGGTTTATGGGATATGCACTGCATGTGTCCATCTCGGTAGACTACAGTTTTGCCGGCATGTCAGCTGGCTTCTTCAAATCACTGAAATGTAGAGTGAAAACACAGTACAAGGCAGCACACTTTGTCGATGAGCATGACTATCTTAAAAAGTAGAATAAAGAAGTTAAAAAAAAACATGCTTTTTCTAAAAACAGTATAAAATGCTCTATAAAGTGTTAAAAAAAATTAGCTTTTCATCACTTGGGAATAAAGCGTAGGTGTTGATTAGGTTTATAAAGGCTGTATTACACAGGGCACATAATAGCATATAATTGTATGAAGGCACGGTCAATATTTTGTTGTGTAAAGCGGTGAATTTCTAGAATGAATGCAAGAATGCATGCACGTGAGATGGCAAAACAGTCCCTGTTCTAATTGTGTTCATTCATTTGCACAAGTGTATGCCACATTGAGAAAGAAATGCAATTATAACATGCACAGCTACATGCCCTGTATAAAACGGCTTTTAGAAATGAGTATAGAAGAACATGATAGTTCGGTCAGGATTGACACCCACGCTTAATTTTCTGGGTGATAAAAAGCTTATTATTCTACTTTTAAGTGACTATTTTACTGTTTTTGAGAAAAGGGTGTTTTTTTAATCTCTTAATTTTATTTTTATTTTCTTCTTATTAGTTAGAATATAGATTTGAATTTTAAATTAATTTTTATTCCATTTTAAATTGTTTTCATAACTTTATTGTATAAAAGTGAGGATTATGAGGCTATCATAAACTTCCTTGCGTTAAGTTCAAAATAGCAAAGTCTAAAATGATGGAAGACTTGGAAAAAACATTTAAAAATATCAGGAAAACAATTTAGGGGGTGGGAAGCCAAGGAGTACAATTGTTTTTTTTTCCTAAACAGAGTTAGGTACAGTTAATTTTTAGAAGAAATATAAAAAATCTTGCTTGCCAAGTGACTCTGTTCTATGCTGACATCGGGTGGAAAAATCAAATGCACTACTAATATTTAGTTGATCTTGTTTGTTTTCTTTACCTAATATCTGAACCTAACTCTGTACAGAAAAGAGAAATCACTTTTACCCCTTAGCTTCCAACCCACTCAATTGCCTTATCCAGGATTCGTACCTGTAATATTTTGGTCACTGAGTAGACGAGTTTACCGTTGACACCTGGGGTTGAGGTGAAGAATGAAATCGTAGATACTTACTCTGAATCTGTGAGATTAATGAAAATGTTAATTGTTGAAAAAAGGTCCTTCGACGGGCTCCTATCGCGGCAGCGCCTCATCCCATCCCCTCCCCGGGTGATAGGGTGTATTAACCCTCTCCTTCCTAAACCGCCTGAAACCGGCCGTAAACATTTCCCCATCATGCACGAAGTTTAAATACCCATTTGCCCCACTGGTAGACCTATTTTTCTCCGCGATGAGGAACTGACACAGGTTACTTCAATTAACTTACAATAACTTGAAAGATATTTAAGTGTTTTATTTTAAAATTTGTATACGTTTTAAGAATATATTGACTTATTGAAAAAAGTTTGCCTTACCTAATATTGAATTTAATTCCCTCCTTCAACTCCATTTCCTTGGTGATATTGATGATAACATCCTAATTTGCAAAGAGGTAAATCGCATCCTATGCATTTCCATGACGTTTCTATGCTCCGACCAGTAGGAGTTATTCTTTTCTTGGAGCTGCAATAAGCACACACTTTTTTTCTCCCCACGAACTTTGCAAGAGAGTGTTGCTGTCTCTAGGAAAATGTGCCCATCGGAAGGATTCTTTTACGTCCTACTACTTTAAGGGAGGAGAATTTCCCTATCATCTGCCTGTAAAGTGCTAAGTGGAAATTTATACTCTCTCCTCTTTGAAGGCTAAGTTTTTTGGATATTTTAATTCCTCAGGCCATTCTTTACAAGATAATCTTTTAGTAGCACATGCGTATGTGTTAATCGTAAGTAGTAATGTCATGAGCGTCACACTTGAAAAAAAGCTATCAAAGTAAACGTGATGATTTTTCCCTAAATAGTTTTTCATTAAATTCATTACAACTTGCGTCCCAAAAAACATTTCAGGATTTCTTATATCTTTTTTCCTAGGTACACATTTCCCTGCAGAACGTAGCCATGGGAGCTTGCTAAAACCCAAACTTAAAATCCCCACTTCGTTGGCTTTCCTTGAATGTATTGTTTTATGTAATGATGTCCTTTAAAAGCAACCATCGCTGCGTCAACACTTAATTCCCTACCTGGTTTATACTTTTGATGAAAAGTTTCCATTACATCAAGAACCGGCCTAATTTTATGCAATACATCAAAACCCTCCTCTCCCTGTTTTTTCCTGAGTTATATCACTAATATGGAAATATTTTGAAATTTTTGAGTATCTTCCAAAGGTCATACAGCCACGAACAATTGAGATGTCAATATCTTGGCTATGCCAGTAATCCCTGCTTTCAGGCAAATGGAATATTCCCATGTATACAAGCACTCCAATGTATTCCACCATTTCATCGCACGTAACATCTACCCAGTGTTTGTCAGCGTTTCCTGAGTAATGTTGAAGATGTTCTGCATATTTGTTTGTGTTATTGACAATGTTGTAAAAAAAATCTTTGCCTCCTAGCATATATTTCAGGAAGGAAAATTCATTATCACCTATCGCCAAATTATGAATAGGCCCTCTCTCTCTTCTTTGAACTCCGACGGTTCTTCAAAAATCAGGGTGTCCCTCCAAGAGTTATGCTCTTGAATATCACCTTTTAAATCACTCGCACTGGGGTTACGTCATCCTTTAGTTCTACTTCACTTGATTTGTCACTATCACTGTATCCTTCTTCTCCATTCAAACAACTAGAACTATCTGAATCACTCGAAAATTCACTTCTGTTCACTTCTTCTGCAATAGCAACCTCACTTAAAGAAGCCATGGTCAGGACTGAGGAGCATTAGGTTTCTTTTCATTTGAGCAGAGCTTCGCCTCCTTGCCATATGAGATAGGAAAAGTGTGAGAGTGCGTGTGACCACCCACAAACAGAACTGAGGGGAATTAATTTTCTTTTCATTTGAGCTGAGCTTCGCCTCCTTGCCATGTGAGATAGGAAAAGCGTGAGCTTGTGTGTGACCACACAGAAAGAAATATCGCCATTAGATGTGACAGTCACTCTAAATAACACAGGGCAGGCCTAGGGTTTTCGTATCACACCATTTTAAAACTGGCCCTCGTAAAAATCCCATCGTAATAGCTTAAAAATCTTCACTCACTACTTCTCAGTTAATGTGCCACGCTGGAACAAAGCACCTTATTGTCTCGGGATTTTAGCTCATGGTGGCGACGTTCTGCTTCTTCTTAATGAAACGAGAGATAGGAAGGATGCTTGTGCTAGCAAAGATAAACACTCTCAAGATAAAACAGATGCCTATGAAGCTCAAAAGGCTGCCCCAAACAGAGCAGGGCTGGCCGGGCGGATTCGGCCGGTTTATGAAGGAGCGACTTAAATGGCGGCGGCCGGTTTCGGCCGGGTTAGGACGGAGCGGAGAATGAGGCATTTAAACTTCAATAGGGAGAGGGTTAATTGAATTGTTGGGTCCCGGCCCCGGTGTGTTGTATCCTTCAAAGCGCCCCCCTTGGGCCCTCATTAAATGTCGAAAAAGGTGGCTAATACCGCCTCTGAAGGCCTAAGAATAGTGTAAGAATGCATTGTCATCTGGTTCTGATGTGCACTGAAAATTTCTAGACGATCCGACCGTGGGAAGTGGGTCAAAATCAATTACGAATTCTATCGATGAAACAGACGAAACTAGTTCGGGAAAACCGTGTAAAAAATAACATCGAATCCGACTCGAGAACAGCAGAGAACTGAAACAGAGAGACAGCAACCCAGGTGCACACTAGCTCAATCAGCTGACAGCGAGGAAAAGGAGCAAGAATATTGCAAGAGGATCATCAAGATCAGTGGCGCAGCGAGGGGGGGTTTTGGGGGATAAACCCCCCCCCCAGAGCTCAGAGAAATTTCTAAATTAAATCCATTTTTAATGGATTAAACTTAGAAATTAATTTTTAATTAATGGATTTTTGGAATGGCAAATTAATTTAATGGATTAGTATTACTTATGGAATAGTGTTAGGATTAATCAAATATCCCTCAGATAGCCGTAAAACTCGCCATTTTGAACCATTAATCTTAAAATTTTTCTGGAGGAGGACCCCCGCAACTCCCACTTACCCTTGCGGGTATGCAATACCCCCACACCCCAAAGTATTAGCTGCGCCTAAAACCGCCCCTAGCATTAATTCTTAGCTGCGCCCCTGCTCAAGATGGCCTCTAAATGTGTTGTCACCCACCGCGCATTTAAATGGGTTAAAAAAGCCACCACTTGCGTCGCTGACGGGCAAAAAGATCTGTGTCTCACGGGGAAATGAGGTATAAGTTGGTGTGTTAACCAAATTTTATATTCATGACGATGTAATCTATCAAATTCATGACTTTTTAATCCTATTCCTCAAAAATACAAATATTATACTGAAAAATATAGCAAAAAAGTGGATCGTATTGCACTCATCACAGCCCCGGAGACATGTTTGAAAACCAAATAAAATGCGACCGAAGTGGCAACAGAAATCGGATTGCTATGGGGTGGAATTTGGCCTCCTGTATGCAGTCCCCTTGAGCATAGCACTGAAACATAGAGCGACTCAGATTCTCACCATATCAATCAGCTGACCGCTAGGGAGAGGTCCCGCCGGCCGACTCCCCTCCAGCTGCGCAGTAGCAACAGAAGGCATTGCATAAATTCTCCTCAGAAAAGTTAGCAACAAAATTTATCTAGAAAATGTTTCGCATAAATGGTTTAATTAAAGCTTAATTAATGGTTAATCAAAGCATTAATATCATAACATTAACTACAAATTTCGTTCGTATAGCGCTTAAGTTTATGGTCATCGTTGGTTTTTACCGATGCGGACGAAGTCTTGATGGATTAAACAAAATTCAAAGATTCAAGCTTGGTGGAGTGGAATTTTTGCATATTGAAATCAATACTTGCAATTTTCCACGATTATAAAATTTACTACTGGTCAATCAAAGCGTTATTTAAATTAGCTGTACATTAATATAGTTACTAAGTCATAAATTTTATGATAGTGGAAAATCGCAAGTATTTATTTCATTACGGACTAATCTCCTTAGGCGTTCTTTCCCGAAATCCGCCGGATTTTGCTAGTATTTTTAACTCTTGATTTATAATTATCGATATGCTTCTTCTAAGTGATTAAGTGCCAGATATTAACCGTAAAACTACTTAATTACTGCCCAAGCATTCAGATATACACGTAGTTTTAAAATTCTGTTGACTCGTTCCTGCTTGAGGGGGTGTGCCCATATTTGCACGCTAGCCGTTCCGGCAACCGGTTTGCATTCTGCAGAAAAATCGCTCGTACCTTCATGGTGATTTGCAATTGTATAAAAAAAACGGAGTGTTAGAGAATAGGTGACCCTGAGTATCCCTTAAGCATGTGTATTGTGGGAAATGGCTACAAGGGGCCAACAAATTTCAGGGGGGGAAGGGGGCTGAAGACCCCAAAGCCCTACCCTGGCTACATCCCTGGACGGCGTCACTAAACACTACGGCAATTCAACCGATCCAGGCTTTATATAGTGGAAGCTCGATGTGTTGAAATAAAAGGTTGTTGCTCTTTTCAATAATTATTTAATACGTCCGACGCTTTTCGGCTCACAACGGCTTCGGAAACCAATGAACAACAGGAGGAATTTGGAATGAATTGAACAAGTCATGAACGAAAGCCTTCACATTCCATATTGTTAACATTCTCGTGCAGTTGTGTGGATTTTGAGTTTTGATGGTCGGAGAAAAGAATTTTCCCATCCTTTAAGTAAACTATGCAACCCTTGTGTTTTTGTCAAAGATATAGTTGGGGTATTTTTTCTTGTAGCTTTAGGTCAAAATTTAGTTTTTCGCGTTCCTATTGTAGTTAATAACGCATTTTGTTGCAAAAGGTTTGCGTATATTCCTTTTTATGTAGTTGATAGTATTCCAATCGTTCTCTTTACTAAACACTCTTTTTGAAGTGCGTCGTTTTTTTTAGCAATTTACTTTCTAGTTTGATATTTTAAGGTCTGTTTTCTTTCTTCTATTTTCTAATCATAATGAATTTCTCCGGCATGTCAACACTTCCTGTGAATGATATTTCGTTGCTATAAACGAAACAAAAATTACCAAGCACCCAAGAAAGTCTAAAAATATGGACACTACTTATGAGCAAAATACTTTCCCTCGCTGGCAGCCATGTTGCACTTTCTCTGACTTCTTCCCGAAAACGCTTCCCACGCTTTGATTCATGGGAAAAAGATGCACTCGTCGATATCCAAATCTTGCGGCCAAGAAAGGTACCTAAATTCGCTGTCTTATGCTGCCTAGCGTACGAAGATTAGGAAGTCAGTTATAGCGTATTTAGATATAAGTAAATAACTTAAAAGTTGGTAATAAGTAGGTTAAAGGGTAAAAATAAGTAATAAGTAAATTCGCACCATTCCAAGATGGCGTCCTGTCCGAATCCTGGGATTTATTAGGTACCCAATTGGCGAATTGGGACACCGCTTTAACCTTTTGTGACTCGGGTCGGTTTAATTGTAAATCCCTTTAATTTCTATTTCCGTCTTCAAAAAAACGGCCAATGGTGATTACAACGGTTTTTCTCTCGATTCCTCCGACTAACGACTTTTCCCCTAAAAGGGGGTCCTTAGCCTTTTTACCTCTCCGATCGAAGGTTACGCCTCGTTGAATAGGGTTGGGGCCATTTAATTCGCTGAGCCGATTCCAACACCCCCATCTCCCGCTAATATCCACCCCCGCGTTCTACCAAACCACTTCGACGGAAGTGAGGGAAGCTTAGGGGGGTCGGAGGAAAGGTCATGACCGTAGTCCACTCAGTAAAGCTCGTATCAACGCTTTCCTCCCAATCTTTCTTGACCACTGCGAAAGAACTAAGCTAGAAATTTGCCTCGGAGCAGATTTGCTGGTTACCTGTACTGGTTCTTCTGCGTGTTAAGATTTCTATGAAAAAATGTGTAAATATTAGGTTTTAGCGGTCAATGCCAGTTTTCCCGTCTTTGACGGCGCAAGTGATGCCGTCTTTTATCCTGTTCGAGTACTACATTCGCCCAATGTTGGGTGTTGTTTATTCCTATGTTAATTTTATCTCTTTAAAAGAGTTGCTATGGTTGATTAAAACGATGTGGAAAAAGAATAGCTTATTCTGATCTACTAAGCTAAAGCTAAATTCTATTGTTCGTTCGCTTCGTCCACATAAATTCCACAAAGATTCATGATCCATAAAAATTGTTGACATAATTTTTAATACTATGTTGATGTAGGAACGGTATTTTTTTCGAGTTTTTGCCGCGTTCTGCTGGCGTTGTCAGGTCCTGATGTGGCGAAAAGGTAGGCTAAACTGTTGTCTCCCAAAATGAATCAACGGCGCCAAAACCCGAAGGAAATACGGCAAATAGGTTACAGATGTTTGGAGAAATGCCTGTCTTATTGTAAACTACAAAAATCAGCTATTTATGTTTGCTGAACGGAAGTTAAAATCAAGGAAGAAGATAGGCATTGTATATTTAAAATAGTTCAAACTCCCTGCAAGATGGTTTTCCAGAAACATTCTAAAATTATTTCTTGAATGGTTGCCAACCAAAGTGGAGATTCTCACTTTTATTACATTCAGGTTAAACACCAAAGTCAAAAGTGCATTTCCCCAAACCTCGGCCAATGCAAGCCTACCCTGATTTTCCGTCGGATACCCTTAATTGTGCAGGCTGAGCTCTGGACAGATTGCGAATTATTTGCTTATTCTTCCAATATACGCCTATTATCTGCTGCTAATCCGCCAGTTTTAAACGTCTCCGTGTCTCTCATTTTTAGCGCATTTTCTTATATATGGGAAAAAGGTGCTATTGTATTCGGTTTGTCTGTGTATATATCTGTCCTCACTTTCACGTCAATTTAAGGAACAACATGTTATATAACATGATTTCTATGGTGGTTCCAGGTTCGGTATGGGATGCCATTTCCAAAAACCTATGATGATGTCTCGAAACCACGACCTTAGATCGACGTTTGATTAGACATTAGGAATTTTTTTGCGATTTTCACGAATTTGGTTTTTTGATTAAGTTTAGATAGATGGGTATTTTAGACGCAAACAATCCATCAATTTTAAAATATCGCGAAAAACTTGATTCCTTTGAAATAATTGCATTTGAAAATATTATTTATTGTTTTCTTAACTTTCAGCAGTATCATCTACTGATTGCTGAAAAAAAACGGATTTAGAGCTTACTTCGCAATTCACTTTTTTTGATTTATGTTAGTATTTTCCCTATCGCAGTGTAGTAAACAAATCGTAGTTTGCTATACTAATTGCAGTTTAATATACTAATCGCAATAAAATAAACTGATAAATGCATGATAAAATGATCTGTATGTCACTCACTGCTGTGAGTACTGATCTATTTTTTCTTCCACAGAGCACTACAAGCTGAAGAAAGTGCGACGACGCGGGGCTAGGAAGACCAAGCGGTCAAACTTCGAAGGCTACTTGGAAGACGCTCTGCACCGTTTCAAGTTTGTTCCCCTGTGCACGCAACCGACGTGTTTGTCTCCGGGCTGCAGCAATTTCAACTCCCGGGGACGGAGTCCGACGTCTGAAGACCACCGCATCTCCGAAGAAGACAGTTCCAGACCTTTTGCGAGCAGTCCCACAACTCTTCGGTCCAAGGCTACATGTTCCCGGCGTTCAAAATCCTTTTCCAGAAGGCACACTAATCCCTGTTCACCCTCCCATGATATTCCTTTCATTGACGAAGACGACTGTGAAGGGTCGCGGGAAACTGTGGTCTCACCAGATGACGATCCTGGGCCATGTTCACCTATCAACGCTGGTGCTGCTCCTGTTGGTGACGTGGCAAGTCCGCAAACCGATCCCGTTTGCCTGGACCAGACACCTTTAGAAGTGCACCGTGCTAAACTCAAAGCTTTAATGGACGAACAGTGTACTCCAGAGACAGTTCGACTCACCACCGCACTCTACGCGATGCAGGCGTGTATTCAGGCCATCGCGGAGGGTCTCGTTATCGCAGATAGACTGGCATTCCTCCTAGAACGAGGTGGACCGACTATCGAAGCTTCTCTGGTCAGGGTTTTCGACCGGAGTCTCTCGCCTAGGAGCCTCGCAATTGTTGCAAACAAGGGTAATTCTATGGTAGATGTGAAAAATAAATGATGTTACTATCTAAAAGTAGTTAAAATTCACTCCTGTTTGCCCTAGCTTGTCTGGTATTTGCCGGTGATAAATTTCGAACATTCCGCGTGAACGGTGGTGAAGGTCACATGCTTTGGCTTTGTGAGAGAATTCCCCTCGTTCAAAATTTAAAATGAGCTTTCTAGTGGTAACGCTCGAAAAATAAAGGGACCCGCATGTTTCCGTGTTCGATTCGAGACTTACTTCTTTAGATAATCGCAGTGAAAAATCTGAAACTTCAGCCATAACTCTTTCACAGATAATTTAATGACGTCAAGAGCTCCATCCGAGAGGGCCACCGCTTCTCTGCTAAGCCTCCGGATCATGTATTATCCTCTTGTGCACGAATATTATTAAAGAGGACCCTCAAGTCGGACTCTAAACGTGTTGTCACTCACCGCGCATTTAAATGGGTTAACAAAAGTCCATACAGGACCCACCGAACGGCTTCGCCGTTGCCAGTCGATGTCGATCGGAGGCGAGAGTCGCCAACCGCGGCTGCGCCGCGCCTTCCCCATACTTGTTATTGGGGACCGTTGCACCGCCCAGAGGCAAGGTAGTCCTCCGGAGATGCGCCGTTCTTCGTCAGCGGCGAGTAGTAAACAATAAAATCACAAACGGAGACAGGGAAGAATAAAATCGCGTATTCAATTTCCCTCAACCGTTCAGATTGACTCGAGACTTTGCTTTGGGCAAGAGCGTCTTGCAAATCGTCTCGAAGAAGCAAGTACGACGTTTTAGCTTGCTGATGCATAGGTTCTGCCAATGTTTTTTGAGCAATGGCATTTCCCGGCCGAGCAACAATTCTTTACGCCAAGGTCAAAAGATATTCCTAGTGCAGGAAGAAAGGGGGAGACGTAGGAAGCAAGGTGATGTATAGCAGAACTCCTGCGAGGACAAAAGAGTCCCGGAAAAGTAGACAAGATGAATTCCCTTGTTTTGGACGCCATCTAAGACCTTCCGCGAACTAAAAAGATTATTACTTTCAGCGAACAACCGATGCAGCGACGTACTACGAGGATGTGTAATGCGATCGCGTGGTACTTTCTTGCACATTCCCTAAAGTGCTGTAAGTAGTGACATACGACCCAATAACCAAAAGACGTTACTCCTTATCACAGTGGCGCAGCGAGGGGGAGGGGTTGGGGGTTGAAACCCCCCCAGAGCTCAGAGAAATTTTTAAATTTAATACATTTTACTTAATGGCTTAGTATTACTTATATAAAAGTCTTAGGATTAATCAAATATCCCTCAGAAAGCCGTAAAACTCGCCATTCGGAACCATTATTCTTAAAAATTTTCTGGAGGAGGGTCCCCGCAACTCCCACTTACCCTGGCGGGTATGCAATACCCAACACCGCAAAGTATTTGTTGCGCCTAAAAACCCCCTAGCCTTAATTTTTGGCTGCGCCCATGCCTCATCAATACTTACGATCGGGGAAAAATCCAGTGGATGAATCACACGGCTGGATAATAAATGACTGTGAGCAAAGGAATTACGGGTCACATTCGTTGACTAAGGATTATCTAGCCTCAGAACAATCCTTCAATAGAGACTTTATACTGGAGCCGTATTTTGTCCCCAAAAATACCCTCTTCAAATTCTACCTTACTAACTGCCAATTTGAAATAGTTTCCTAGTTAGTTTTACGGAAATTGCTTTTAAAAATTCGTTATTTAATGTACGAAATAATTTTAATGCAAATGGTTTTGTATCCTTAGAAATATTTGTACGGCCACTGTCATGGGAGCACGAAACAAGATTGGCCATTCATTGGAGCAAAAAGGTCTCGTTTTGCCCATGACCTCACTTGGATTTGAGTCTCCAAAGTTGTTTCGTAGGATAATTATAGGAAACGTGGAAAATACTAATCAATTTGAAAGGAATTGTACGAATAATTCAAAGCTCATCTATCGTAATAAATTTGTGAATGAAAACAGGGATGCATTCATTTTTATGTAACAAAAGAAGCATCTTTCACCTTGTAATTATAAACAATAATAAAACTATCCATTTTTCATTTCTATCAAGCACAGATGCTACTACGTGGAACTCCATTAATCAGCGTAAAAAGTTATGGGTATGAGCAGAAGCCATCGAGTTAAACACCGTAAAAGCTATTAATTAGAAACGAAGTTTTTATGAAGATATTAACTTGAGTACCATGAGTAAAGGTATATCGCGATAACATGACTTCTATAAGATAACTGTCGAATTACCAAAAATTGAATTGAGATGCGCCATGCATAAACCAGGATTAAAAAATAAACATTCACCATGCATACAACTTTAGGAGCTCTAAACAAAACGATATCACCGAAGTACAAATAAACTAGTTATGGAAAACGAGGAACGTGGTGGCCAAGTGGATGAGTATTTGGCTTCCGATGGAAGGGTCCGAGCTACAATGCCAAGAAAACCCTTCGAATTCTCCACGGAAAACCTCTTATTTTGGGTATCCTCAGAGAAAAAAGCTTGAACTGAAAGAGATTATGCGGAATTCACACGTCTGTACTTAATATCAGGGCAAGCTCTATGCCTACAAATTTAAATCAACCTTCATGTTGAAATAAATAAGTGTGCAGCATTTAAAGTTCCTCGGGTTTGTCTTTTCATACAAAAAATATGTTTTTCTATACATACAGAATATCCTAGTCGCCATAAGACCAAAAAAAAGAATCCGAATTATATACGATTCAACTCATAAATATATTAAAAATATTTATTGTAGAATAAATTCAATATAAAGCGCAATCAATTAAAACGGAACGCACCATAAGGTATGGGCTATAACCACATGCTAATTCCACAACAATGACCCGAGCCCGTTACTAAGATACATTCTTGGAATCGTCACTCGATTCACTTGAAAGCGAATTGGCGAGAACAGTCGATTGCGATTGCAAGCGAATTATAAAGTAATTCAGCTCTAACAAAATACTTGTTGGAAACTTTCCATCATTGTGTGTGTGTGTGGAGTACTACACCGAACACGTCGAAAGGAAAGAATTCCATTTCTGCCCAGCAGGAAACGAATTTCCTCTAATCCCTTCGTGGAAGGTAAGTTGAGACCGACACAGATTTCTGACGGTCACCAAATTTTAACTGACTAATTTAAATGATACTTCATTTTTAGAGCGTAATTAGCTTTCACTGATTGATTATCGTTTTATTCCATTTTCTTTACGTCTAGGACGTAAGCAAGGAAGTCCATCATGGGAATTCGGAAGGCAATGAAGTGGTTGCAGCCATCTAATGCAGTGGCATTGGCATCCAGTGCCCTCATGATGGTCCTGACGACGTTGATCAGCGACCGGAGAAGAGGGGACACCAGCGTGCATGCAGAGAAGGTGCAGCTTTTCGCCATTAAGAAGCAGGGAGGATACGACCTGGACGAGGCGATGTATAACGTCATACCAGCTGAAAAGTCAGCGAGAAAGAAGACTTCCAAGATGGAAGAGTTGTACGCACTCATCCAAAGATGGAAGAATTTGGGGCGACCCGTGATATTGCAAGAAGAACTGAATGTCATCTTGGAAAATGATGTGCCAATATCCAGCCAACACATCATGAATGATGGTTTCATTATATCTGAAGGCTGGGAATATATTCCCTCCAATTGAATGAAACCATTGATGTCGAAATTCTAATTTCAACGTTTGTGTAATTTCGTATTGTTTTGAAATGTTTAAATTCAAATTTAAATGTTTCTGCTATTTCGCTTTGTTTTGAAATGAAATAAATCGTTTTTTGAAAGCATGCAGTTTAGCATGCATTCAAAATTTCTTGTCTGCCGCAATTTTTGTCTCACTTATTTTATTTTAAAAATCTCTTACCCATGAATGACACTCAAGAGATTCTATTGATCTCTAAATGGCTTGCACGGCGAGAGGTAAGGTAAGGAGTATAAAGTTTAGCATATAACTATAAGGTGCCCGTTAATCTAGGCTGGGTTGCTCATGTAACTACAATGTAAATTCTCAGGGAGATATAAACCGACAAAGGAAAGAAACTTCTCCTGAAAACAAGGTAATTATTTTCGGTCGCTGAGGGTGAGGTCTACTATCCAATGTTCAAATCGATTTTCGAGTTGATACACAGAGTGAGTTATGTAAATGGATGAAGAGAATATTGATGATGCCCTAATGAAAACTCTATTATATAATATTGGTATGTTAATTTCCCCTGATATTCTACCCGCCAGTCATTGTACATAGATACTTTCAAAATTTGAACAATACATAGCCGCAATGGTTGGTAGCTTTACTTACGGAAACCTTGTTATCCCAATAATTATATATATATTATGTGGTTTTGGATATTCGTATGAGGTACGAAGAAATGCCATCATCATGGAAATTTCTAAGCAATCTCAATTAGTTTCAGATGAGTCGCTGACAATGGATAATTAAGCATTCCAGGCTACTATATTGGCAATCAAAATGAATAAAGAATTCTTTGTAATGATGCTATCCCGATAAAAAAAATTGTTTTTCCAACCAATAAAAATGTCGATTTGGCAAACGAGTTATACTTTTCATAATTCCATTACTTTTAATATATGAATAAAAATGAGCTAGGGCATACACCTTCTTGGGATACTAGAATATAAAGCAAAAATTTATGCAAAATATAGGCAAATTATTGGAACCAAAGTCCTCAAAGCGGCTCATGAATCTCGAATAAAAAAACAGATGTATAATGAATTTTCCACTCGCTGTGAGTACCTATTTTCATTTACACCAGTGGTTCTATTCTATTATTGACAACTTCTTTATATTAGCTATATGTTAAAGTAATTATCTTTAAGAATAATGAAAAGCGACAATTTTAATACTTGATAGACTTAAAAATTTGAAAAAGAACAACGCAGAAACGGAGGTTTATTACCTATTACATCCGCAATAAAGATTGGAAGGGGTGTTCACGGGAAACCTCTTATCGCAAAAACCTTTTATTGATGAATTGAAGAATTAAAAATACTATCCTCAGTATTTAATTATATATTATCTTCATTAAAATTCCTTAACACACATATTTTGCCTACCTCATTTCAACCACTCACACTAAAACCTTTTAAACTCAGTACCAGCTTCTTCGTAGGGCAAGAAAATATTTTTCGGACCCAAATAAGCTCATCCTTGTTAAAGCAGTTTTCCTTGCATGCATATAGAGCAAGTAAAAATGATAGGGTTATTCTTATTCTTACATCTTTAACATAAGAATAGATATATGCATTCAGAATATGTAAAAAAAATCACGGATATCCTAATTACGGGCACAAAACTCATGTATTTATTTCAACGCTAAAAATCCATCGGCTACTATTAACTAAGCGGTTACTTAATAATATTTGTATTCGACTAAAGATAAAAATGAAGATTTTGGAAAAACATGCCATGAAGAAGACATATTCAGGTATGGGAGATGAATGAAGGAATACACAATTAACATTTAATCCATCCAATAGATAAAGTTATGGCCCTCTATCTTTATCAAAAATTACTAAAAACCAACGCATATATCTCTGCAATGAACTATTTATGAGAATGAGACTCCAAAAGCCTATAAGTACACCTATTACCCATTTTTCCATATTTATTTTATGGAACAGTACCAATTTCATTACAATAACCGTATTGACTCGCGTACGTGTGAACATTTCAAAAAAATGGGTCAGTTAATCACCACTAACAGAGAATATATAAAAAACAGCTTTCGCGCCGGTAAAGCCCCAAAGATACTTAGGACCCCCGAGATACATTAACTGTATTTTTCGTTAGCCCCACTGGAGATCCTAAAGGCCTTCTTCATATTGTCAGCGTACTAACCAGATGCATCGGTTACTTTCCTGACGATTTTTTTTCTTAGAGACAGTAGCGGTGAGAAAGTAACAAGTGTATGGCATTAATTGAATGAACATCCTTTCCTTGGGTTTCAGAGCGGGTAAGAAAATCTAAGGCAGCCGATGTAACGGGTTCCATCGCTTTACCAATTCTCGAGGCTACTCACATACTGCCTTGCCATACATGCGGTGTAGTCTCCTCCACAATGGACCTAAAACTGAAATCATATAACTGCAGCAATAGTCTATAATCAACGCTGGCCATATTTATATTAAAACTTAGTTACCTATCTTAATTTAACTACTCCGTTATAATTATTAGTACAAACGTTCTGCGTGTGGACCATATAAGGCGCCATTCACGGTGTATAGATAGGATTATCTAATTATTCAACGCATCCTTCCACATACGTGAGAAGTATTGGTAATGTTATGTATCACTGGTTAATGATATACATGGGATGTCGTGTAGAAATGAAAAAAAATTGAAGATAAATACGTAGTATTGAAAACATCACCCACGGTAACCAAGTAAATAATAACAGAGGAAAAGGAATTTTACAGATTGATAGTGTCTAAAACTGAGGTCTAAAAGCAATAAAATGAAGAGCATTTGGCAAAGTAAGTTGTGTAATATTAAAAAAAATGAGATTTCATGAAATATGGCGTCTTCGCTCAGGTGAAATGTGCATCGGACGATGGCGGTGGGAGGTACTCCTTCATTAGATCGTGATGAGCTGAATGAGGACGTGATGAGATAAAGAAGAATTTTCTTATATTTGAGGGCACATCAACTGAAATTATCAAAGTAGTATCACGTCTGCCATGAATGCATAATCTCTATAAGCGGTAAGATTCAAGATTCTCTATTATATTTAATAGGTAAAATGCTAACCATATACGACTCTTTATTCTCATTTTTGCCATTCTACGAACGTTATAGAAAGAGAAATGAAGATTAAGAGGGAAAATCATGTTCGGCAAACACCAGGAGATAATCATCACGACAAAAGTAATGTGAGAGCGAAAGGCTGGTGATCATGTAACCTACCACCGCATGCCCCAGTAAAATAAAATGACAGCCATTTCTGGTGAGTATTAACGTGTTGAAATTCGAAAAGTAAAGAATTTATTTTACAACATGGAATGACTCTTATGCAAAGTCCTTCGCATTACCATTATCACTATATAATAAGGCAAATTTAAACATATAAATCATGGGAAAAGGGAAAATCATGTTCGGCAAACACCAGGAGATAATCATCACGACAAAAGTGATGTAAGAGCGAAAGGCTGGTGATCATGTAACCTAATACCGCATGCTACAATAAAAGACAATGACAGCCCTTACTAGTGAGTAACAACGTGTTACCTTTCGAAAAGTTGAGGAATTTTTATAAACATGGAATGACCCTTATGCAAAAACCCTTCGCACTATTTTTAAGGTGAATTTAAATGTCCATAGTATTTGTAAAACTTAACGTCGGTAGAAAATGTTATTTGAGGGCCCATTTGAAGGGCTCAAGGCATTCTTACATGGTCAGTTTAAGAACAAGATATTATTAATATTCATAACAACTTTTTCTATCATCATGAGTGTCGGTTGTTGAAAATAACAGGTATATGGCATAAATATATGTCCGCTGAATCGAATAACCAACCGTAACAAGCATGTAAAAAATAATAGAGGTAACAGAATTTTATATGAATTTCATACTCAAATCGTCTCTTCGTTCTAATTCTCGACCTTTCACGAAACTTACAAACACGGAAATAAAAGCAAAGAGGAAAAAGCATCTTCAGCCAATACCAGAAGAAAATCACGACAAAAGAGAATAGCAGGAAAACATAAAAGGGTTCATAACTATATGACCATACATGCTGTCATGTGTCCTCCATAATGTGCAAAAAAATTAGGTAATATAACTGCTGCAATGGTCAATAATTAAAGGTGGCTATATACATACTAAAATTTAAATCACGATCGTAGTATAACCACCTCGTTATAATGATAATTAGTGTAAACGTCCCGTGCAGGGACCATCTAAGGCGGTAAATATAGAGCATACATGGGATTATGCTAATTCTTGAGAATTTATGTGTTTTCCATGTATCTGGGAATAATGGTTATTTATATATCCCTGGTATCTCCCATGTATGGGGATAACATGTAGAAATTAATTTAAAAAAAAGCAGAATTTTAAATAATTCTCCGAATGAGAACTTAGTGATGTACAGATCGATTTCACTTATACTTTTATTGATGGGAACCCTGCTCTTTGGAACTATGTGTTGAATAGAATGAAATCAAAAGTTTTGACAAAAAATCAAAGATATTTTCTGATTAAAGGTTTAGCGTGGAAATTTTTCAAACTAACGGAAAATGCACAATTTCCATATGCCTTTCTTATTTGTTCACTTGTGACAGAGTTAATAGTAACAGATCTTAATATCAGTTACTTGTTATAATAAGTAATTAATCAGGGATACACATAGCTAATTTAAAAAAAGTAGGTAATCAGTAAATTGCTGTTACAATCACAATAACTTATCGTAGGATGTCCTTTCTAAAGGCCGCCTGGCATGTGTCGAATATTGAGGTAAAATGTGAAATAATGGAGCTGTAGAAATCACTTATCGCTTATTAAATATAGACACATGCAGTTATGACTGGTATAACATACATGGGTAGTCATATTACGTACCTTCAGCGTTATATAAAAGTATCTGAACATAAACATGCAAATTATGTTACTCAGGTGCTCGAAGTTATCCGTTAGCCAAAGTAAACCAGTGAAATTAGTAAAGTAATTATCGATTAGGAGCAAGAAAGATTACAACGAAGATAAACCATTCCTCTTTCGCCGTAAAGAGTAAATAACAAATAAAAATGACATTTCGTGAAAATTGTTACACAAAATCCGATTAATCCTACTCGATTACTTATCCACACTAACCTGCGATTGTAACTTGGCGGAATAGGGTTTTAATATAAAATCAAGAAGTGGTCATTTCTATAATTTTATCTGATAGTTTATACCTTTCCATAATTCTACACATTCTGTATTTAAATCAGGTGCAACCAAGGCACTCTTACCTGGAATCACTCCACCTTCTGTGGGAACTGTCATTGACTGGAGGACTCAATGGTAACCCAATATAATGCGACGCGTGACAGAGAAACTTGAAACTACGTATTTACAAGTTCTTAATGTCTTGTTCTGTACTTGTTTTTGTGTTTTAAAGTGGATTTTTTTAGAATAAAGAATTAAAATAATTATTATTTCAATCATTTCATACGATCCCATATATCTGATTATCACTCACTCACTGAGTCAACGCATGGGTAGTTTTATAATGGTGAGGACGGTAATGCGTATGAATTACGCCCATTCAGGGAAGGGGTTGGTTCCTTTCCCTGACCTACCTCATGCTTCGAAGATTTCGTTTTTGGGACTGTACGAAAGATTCACCAGGGTTATGAACCTGGAGAACCTCGATCAATACATTCAATGTATTGGAGAAAAGTATTGTTAGCAAATTTGTGTCAAGTATCTCCAAGGTATGCCTCATACCTTGGGCTACCGTGACGGGAATTGTATTTGATAATTAGAATTTTAATTATTCTTACGACGATATTGTCCAAAAAAATGGTAAGAAGCTTTAGTAGCTGTCAGAACACATGTACTTTTGACGGATTAATATGGAGCTATAACATATGTTTTACGCAAAGAAATGTGAGAGAAATCAGGACACTAAATGCTAATTAATACCGGTTAAAACCATCACGTAAATTGGAAACACGAGGAATCACTGCCCGTGGAAAATAACGAGATAATAAAGTGCCATATTCTTCGAATGTGTTACTACAAAATTGAAATGAATGGTAATATATATCTCTATATCCTTAACGTCAATGGTAAATCGTTGCTCTGCGGATATGTTCATCAAGGATGGGCAACAGTTGTTTCCTCAACACCGAAGGGAAATGTTTACATTCGTTCCCTTAGAGAAGGCGTGAACCAAGAACTAAATTCATCAAATATTCAATCGCTAGGATTCAAAAAGGTTACACTATAATGTTTAACTTTAAACGCCAATTTTTAATGTGTACCGGTAAAAAAATCAATATGTTAATTGGAAATACTATGAATTACTGCACGTGGAAAATAACGAGTTAACAAAGTGCAGTACCGTTGTATAAACTCTTTGAATATGATGATGCACAAATGAAATGAAGAGTAAAATATTTCTCTTTGTCCTTAACGTTATTAGTAAATATTTATTCCGCGGAAATGTTCTTCATGGCTAGCTAATGTTGTTTTCTCAACTCCGAAGGAAAATTTTTCACATTCGTTTCCTTAGAGAAGGGTGAATCAGGAAGTACATTCATCAAATATTCATTCGCTAGGGCTGAAAAAGCTAACTTTATAATATAAAATATTGAAGGCCAATACTTTACTTAAAATAGACACTTTAAAAATTGGAAAATGAAACGTGATTTCAATTCCTGGTCGGACATAAACGATGCAATGAATCAAAATTTTATTGAAATTATATTAATTTCAAGATAAAAGACAAACCTGAAGGGTAATGCAACGCAGATGTAATGCTCCGTTATAGGTTTAAAGCCCATTCTAATTCCACAACAATGACCTGAGGGCGTTACTAAGATACATTCTTGGAATCTTCACTTGATGCATTTGAAAGCGAATTGGCGAGAACAGTCGATTGCGATTTCAAGCGAATTATAAAGTAATTCAGTGCTAACAAAATACCTGTTGGAAACTTTCCATCATTGTGTGTGTGTGGAGTACTACACCGAACACGTCGAAAGGAAAGAATTCCATTTCTTCCCTACAAGGAACACGTTTGCTCTAATACCTACGTGGAAGGTAAGTTCAGATCGACAAAGATTTCAGACGGTCAACAAATTTTAACTGGCTAATTTAAAGAATACTTCATTTTGAGAGCGTAATTAGCTTTAACTGGTTGATTATTGTTCTATTCCATTTTCTTTACGTCTAGGGCGTAAGCAAGGGAGTCCATCATGGGAATTCGGAAGGCAATGAAGTGGTTGCAGCCATCTAATGCAGTGGCATTGGCATCCAGTGCCCTCATGATGGTCCTGATGACGTTGATCAGCGACCGGAGAAGAGGGGACACCGGCGTGCATGCAGAGAAGGTGCAACACTTCACCATTAAGAAGCAGGGAGGATACGACCTGGACGAGGCGATGTATAACGTCATACCAGCTGAAAAAGCACCGAAAAGGAAGACTTCCAAGATGGAAGAGTTGTATGTACTCATCCAAAGATGGAAGAATTTGGGGCGACCCGTGATATTGCAAGAAGAACTGAATGTCATCTTGGAAAATGGTGTGCCAATATCCAGCCAACACATCATGAAAGATGGTTTCATTATATCTGAAAGCTGGGAATGTATACCCTCCAATTGAATGAAACCATTGATGTCAAAATTCTAATTTCAACGTTTGTGTTATTTCGTATTGTTTTGAAATGTTTAAATTCAAATTTAAATGTTTCTGCTATTTCTCTTTGTTTTAAAATGAAATAAATCTCCTTTTGAAAGCATGCAGTTTAGCATGCATTCAAAATTTTTTTGTCTGCTACAATTTTTGTGTTGCTTATTTTATTTTAAAAATCTCTTACCCATTAATGACACCCGGGAGATACCATTGATCTCTAAATGGCTTGTACGGCGAGAGGAAATGTAGTGGGTATAAATGTAGGCATATAACTATAACATGCTCGTTAAATCTCGACTTAGTCTTTCATCATCTTAGTCTTAATTCGTCTCAAACTCGGCTGGGTCGCCCATGCAACTAAAATGTAAAATCTCAAAGAGAGAAACGGTCGAAGGAAAGGAACTTCACCGGAAAATATATTTATACGTAGGTGGCTGTGGGTGAGGTCAAGCATCTATTATCCTAATCAACTTTCGCTTTGATACCCAGAGTGATTACGTAAATGAAACCTGACATTCACCTGCCAGTCTTTTACTAAGAAACTTTCCATAGTTGACCAATATATAACCGGCAATCATAGGCAGCTTTACTTACGGAAACCTTGTTTTGCCAACAATTATAGATTTACTATAGGGTTTCGGATATTCGTCTGAGGTACGAAGGAATTGCGATCTTCATTAAAATTCCTAAAAAATCTCATATGGTGTCTGATCAGTCGCTGAGAAGAAATTATCAAGCAGTCTATGCTATTATTTTAGAAATCAAATTTATTGAAGAGGTCCTAGAAGTGATGCTAGCCTAATCAAAGGCAAATATGTTTTTCCAAATAATAAAAATGTGGATTTGGCAATAAAGTCATAATTTTCGTAATTCCATAACATTCAATATATACATAGAAAGGTGCTTATTCATACGATTTCTTGGGAAAAAAGCAATATAAAGTAAATATTAATATGGAATCATGTCATATTTTTTGTAAAAGACCTCCAATCAACTCATGAATCTCGTATGAAAAAAAATACAAATATAATTAAATTGTCCACTCGCTGTGAATACTTTTTTTTATTTTTTACACTAGTGGTTGCCTTCTATGAATGAAAACTTCATTATTATGATCATAATTTAAAGTACTTAGCCTAAAGAATAATGAGAAATGACACTTGCAAAACTTCAATAAGCACATTAAAAAAGAACTTTGCACAAAAGGAGGTGTATTATTACATCCGCAATTACGATTGGAAAGGGTGTTTACGGAAAGCCTGTTATCGCAAACATTTTATAGATTACTTGAAGGGTTTCGAATACTCGCCTGAGCAGTGAATTTTATACCATTCATCAAAAATTCCTTAAAATGCACATTTTATCAATCTCATTTCAACCAATGACACTAAAACATTTGCCATATTAACTCAGTTCCTGGTACTCCGTAGGGCAAGAAAATTTCGTTTACACCAAATAAGCTCCTGATCGCAAAGACAGTTTGCCTTTCATGCATTTAGAGCAAGAATAAGATAGGGCTATTCCAATTTTTATATCCTTAATATAAGAAGAGATATAGCTATTCCAAATATGCAATAAAAATTCACGGAAATCCAAATATTGGGCACATAACTCAAGTATTTATTTCAACGGTGAAAATCCATTAGCTAGTGTAAACTCAGCGGTTACTTGATAATATTTTATATTCGACTAAAGATGAAAATGAAGTATTGGGAGAAATACATGCGATGAAACAGACATCGTATTCAGGTATGAGATGTGAATGAAAGAATAAAATATTAACATTTCATCCATCCAATACATAAAATTATATCCTTCTATCTTCATCAAAATTTATTGAAAAACCAACACATATATCTTTGCAATGAACTTTTTATGAGAGTGAGACATTAAAAGCCCATAATGTAAGATTTTACATTTTCCTGGCGAACAGAATTATTAAACTTTCTCGGGATTACTCGCGGGTAAGATTTTGTAAGAGCGCCGATGTTTCGGGTGCCGACTCGCTACCCATTCTCACGGCTACTGAGAATGAAATTACAGTAGCCGTCGTCGTAGTAGAAGTGAAAAGCCGTAGTAGTGAAACGTCGTCGCGGTATCCCGAGAAAAGTTTATACAAAAGCCCATAAGTACATTTATTAGCCCTCTTACCATATTAAGTTTTTGGAATAGTACCATATTCGTTAGAAACTTAATTGAATCACGTGTGAACATTTCAATATAATGGGTTAGTTAATAACCACTAATAGAGCTATTATAAAAAAATAGCTTTCGCGCCGGTAACGCTCCAAAGAGACTTAAGACCCCCGAGATACATTTACTATTTTTTTAGTCAGCGCCACTGGAGAGTCCAAGGCCCTCTTCATATTGCAAGCGTAAGAAACACATGCATCAGTCACATTCCTGACAAACTTTTTTTTCTTCGTGACATTAGCTGCGAGAAAGTAACAGGTATATGGCATAAATTGAATGCACAGCCTTTTCTCGGGTTTCCGCGCGGATAAGAAAATCTAAGGGAATCGACGTATCGGGTTCCATCAAGTTATCTAATCTCAAAGCTACTCCCATACTGTCAAGAAAACCTTCGGAATTCTCCACGGAAAACCTCTTATTTAGGGTGTCCTCAGAGAAAAAAGCTTGAAATGATAGAGATTATGCGTAATTCACACGCCTGTTCTTAATATCAGGGCAAGCTCTATACCTACAAATTAAAATCAACCTTCATGTTGAAATAAATAAGTGTGCAGCATTTAAAGTTCCTCGGGTGCGTCTTTTCATACAAAAAAAAAATGTTTTTCTATACATACAGAATATCCTACTCGCCATAAGACCAAAGAAAAAGGATCTGAATTATATACTTCATAAATATATTAAAAATATTTATTGTAGAATAAATTCAATATAAAGCGCAACCAATTAAAACGGAACACACCATAAGGTATGGGCTATAAGCCAATGCTAACTCCACAACAATGACCCGACGGCGTTACTAAGATACATTCTTGGAATCTTCACTCGATTCACTTGAAAGCGAATTGGCGAGAACAGCTGATTGCGATTGCAAGCGAATTATAAAGGAATTCAGTGCTAACCAAATACTTGTTGGAAACTTTCCATCATTGTGTGTGTGTGGAGTGCTACACCGACCACGTCGAAAGGAAAGAATTCCATTTTTTCCCAGCAGGAAACGCATTTCCTCTAATACCTACGTGAAAGGTAAGCTGAGACCGACACAGATTTCAGACGGTCACCAAATATTAACTGGATAATTTAAATAATACTTCATTTTGAGAGCGTAATTAGCTTTCACTGGTTGTTTATCGTTCTTTCCATTTTCTTTACGTCTAGGACGTAAGCAAAGAAGTCCATCATGGGAATTCGGAAGGCGATGAAGTGGTTGCAGCCCTCTAATGCAGTGGCATTGGCGTCCAGTGCCTTCATGATGGTCCTGACGACGTTGATCAGCGACCGGAGAAGAGGGGACACCAGCGTGCATGCAGAGAAGGTGCAACACTTCACCATTAAGAAGCAGGGAGGATACAACCTGGACGAGGCGATGTATAACATCATACCAGCTGAAAAGTCAGCGAGAAAGAAGACTTCCAAGATGGAAGAGTTATACGCACTCATCCAAAGATGGAAGAATTTGGGACGACCCGTGATATTGCAAGAAGAACTGAATGTCATCTTGGAAAATGATGTGCCAATATCCAGCCAACACATCATGAATGATGGTAACATTATATCTGAAGGCTGGGAATATATTCCCTCCATTTGAATGAAACCATTGATGTCAAAATTCTAATATCAACGTTTCTGTAATTTCGTGTTGTTTTGAAATGTTTAAATTCAAATTTAAATATTTCAATTATTTCGTTATGTTTTGAAATAAAATAAATCTCCTTTTGAAAGCATGCAGTTTAGCATGCATTCAAAATTTTTTGTCTACTACAAGTTTTGCGTCACTTATTTCTTTTTAAAATCTCTTACCCATGAATGACACCCAAGAGATATTATTGATCTCTAAATGGCTTGCACGGCGAGAGGTAAGGTAAGGAGTATAAAGGTTGGCATATAACTATAAGGTGCCCGTTAATCTCGGCTTAGTCTTTAGTGCAACTACAATGTAAATTCTCAGGGAGAGAAATGGTCAAAGGAAAGGAACTTCCCCTGAAAATAACGTAATTATGGTCGGTAAATAAGGGTGAGGTCTACTATCCATCGTCAAAATCGATTCTCGAGTTGATACACAGAGTGAGTTATGTAAATGGATGAAGAGAATATTGATGATGCCTTAATGAAAACTCTATTAAATAATATTGGTATGTTTATTTCCCCTGATATTCTACCCACCAGTCATGTACATAGAAACTTTAAAAAATCTAGCAATACATTAGCCGCAATGGCTGTCAGCTTTAATTACGGAAACCTTGTTATCCCAATAATTATATATTTATTACGCGGTTTTGGATATTCCTATGAGGTACCAAGTAATTGCCATCTTCATGGAAATTTCTAAGCAATCCCAATTAGTTTCAGATGAGTCGCTGACAATGGATAATTAAGCATTCCAGGCTACTATTTTGGCAATCAAAATTATTAAAGAATTATTTTTAATTATGCTATCCCGATAAAAAAAACTGTTTTTCCAACCAATAAAAATGTCGATTTGGCAAACGAGTTATACTTTTCATTCTTCCATTACTTTCAATATATGAATAATAATGAGCTAGGGCATACACCTTTTTGGGATACTAGAATATAAAGCAAAAATATATGCAAAATATAGGCAGATAATTGGAAAAAAAGTCCTCCAAGCGGCTCATGAATCTCGAATAAAAAAACAAATATAAATGAATTGTCCACTCGCTGTGAGTACCTATTTTCATTTTTTACACCAGTGTTTCTATTCTATTAATGACAACTTCTTTATATTAGCTATATGTTAAAGTAATTATCTTTAAGAATAATGAAAAGCGACAATTTTAATACTTGATAGATTTCACAAATTGAAAAAGAACAGCGCAGAAACGGAGGTTTATTACCTATTATACCCGCAATGAAGATTGGAATGGGTGTTCACGGAAAACCTCTTTTCGAAAAAAACCTTTTATTGATGAATTGAAGGATTAAAATACCATCCTCAGTATTTAATTATATGCTATCTTCATTAAAATTCCTTAACATACATATTTTACCTACCTCATTTCAACCACTCACACTAAAACATTTACCTTTTAACTCAGTACCAGCTTCTTCGTGGGGCAAGAAAATATTTTTCAGACCAGATAAGCTCATCTTTGTAAAAGCAGTTTTCCTTGCATGCATATAGAGCAAGTAAAAATGATAGGGTTATTCTTATACTTACATCTTTAACATAAGAATAGATATATGTATTCAGAATATGTAAAAAAAATTAACGGATGTCCTAATTACGGGCACAAAACTCATGTAATTATTTCAACGTTAAAAATCCATCAGCTAATGTTAACTTAGCGGTTAATTAAAAATATTTATATGCGACTAAAGATAAAAACGATGAACTCGGTGAAAAGCATGCGATGAAGAAGACATTGTATTTAGGTATGGGAGATGAATGAAGGAATACAAAATAAACATTTAATCCATCCTATAGATAAAATTATGGCCCTCTATCTTTATCAAAATGTACTAAAAACCAACGCATATTTCTCTGCAATGAACTATTTATGATAATGAGACTCCAAAAGCCGATAAGTGCACCTATTATCTCTCTTTCCTTATTTATTTTATGCAACAGGGCCAATTTCTTTACATTCACTTCATTGACTCGCGTACGTGTGAACATTTCAATAACTAAGGTTAGTTAATCACCACTAACAGAGGTAATACAAAAAAAGCTTCGCGCCGGTAGAGCCCCACAGATACATACGATCCCCGAGATACAATTACAATATTTTTCGCTAGCCCCACTGGAGATCCAAAGGCCTTCTTCATATTGTCACCGTACTAACCAGATGCATTAGTTACTTTCCTTACAATTTTTTTCTTCGTAACAGTAGCTGAGAGAAAGTAACAGGTGTATGGCATTAATTGAATGAATAACCTTTCCTTGGGTTTCAGCGCGGGTAAGAAAATTTAAGGCAGCTGATGTAACGGGTTCCATCACTTCACCAATTCTCGAGGCTACTCACATACTGCCTTGCCATACATTCGGTCTAGCCTCCTCCACAATGGACCTAAAACTGAAATCATATAAATGCAGCAATAGTCTATAATCAACGCTGGCCATATTTATATTAAAACTTAGTTACATATCTTAATTTAACTACTCCGTTATAATTATTAGTATAAACGTCCTGCGTATGGACCATATAAGGCACCATTCACGGTGCATAGATAGGATTATCTAATTATTCAACGTATTCTTCCACATACGTGAGAAGTATTGGCAATGTATGTATCACTGGTTAATTATACACATGGGGATGTAGAAATGAAAAAAGACTGAAGATAAATACGTAGTATCGAAAACATCACCCACGGTAACCAAGTGAATAATAACAGAGGAAAAGGAATTTTACACATTGATATAGTAAAAAACTGAGGTCTAAAAGCAATTGAATGGAGAGCATTTGGCAATGTGAGTTTTGTAATATTAAAAAAAAATGAGATTTCATGAAATATGGCTTCTTCGCTCTGGTAAAATGTGCATCGGACGATGGCGGTGGGAGATACTCCTTCATTAGATCGTGCTGAACTGAATGAGGAAGATAATGAAGAGTTTTGCATAAATTTGAGGGCAGACCAACCGAATTTATCAAAGTACAGTATCACGTCTACAATGAATGCACAATCTCTAAAAGCGGTAAGATTTAAGGTTCTCTATTATATTTTATAGGTAAATTGCAAAGACAATACGACTCTTTATTCTCATTTTTGCCATTCGACGGAGGTTATAGACAGAGAAATGAAGATTAAGAGGGAAAATCATGTTCGGCAAACACCAGGAGATAATCATCACGATAAAAGTAATGTAAGAGCGAAAGGCTGGTGATCATGTAACCTAATACCGCATGATCCAATAAAAGACAATGACAGCCCTTACTAGTGAGTAACAACGTGTTACCATTCGAAAAGTTGAGGAATTTTTATAAACATGGAATGACCCTTATGCAAAAACCCTTCGCACTATTTTTAAGGTGAATTTAAATGTCCATAGTATTTGTAAAACTTAACGTCGGTAGAAAATGTTATTTTAGGGCCAATTTGAAGGGCTCAAGGCATTCTTACATGGTCAGATTAAGAACAAGATACTTTATTAATATTGATTACAACTTTTTCTATCATCATGAGTGTCGGTTGTTGAAAATAACAGGTATATGGCATAAATATATGTCCGCTGAATCGAAAAACCAACCGTAACAAGCATGTAAATAATAATAGAGGTAACAGACTTTTATATGAATTTCATACTCAAATCGTCTCTTCGTTCTAATTCTTGACCTTTCACGAAACTTACAGACAAGGAAATAAAAGCAAAGACGAAAAAGCATCTTCAGCCAATACCACGAGATAATCACGACAAAAGAGAAAAGCAGGAAAACATAAAAGGGTTCATAACTATATGACCATACGTGCTGTCATGTCTCATCCATAATGTGCAAAAAAAATTAGGTAATATAACTGCTGGAATGGTCAATAATTAAGGGTGGCTATATACATACTAAAATTTAAATCACGATGGTAGTATAACCACCTCGTTATAATGATAATTAGTGTAAACGTCCCGTGCAGGGACCATCTAAGACGGTAAATATAGAGCCTACATGGGATTATGCTAATTCTTGAGAATTTATGTGTTTTCCATATATCTGGAATAATGGTTATTTATATATCCCTGGTATCTCCCATGTATGGGGATAACATGTAGAAATTAATTAAAAAAAAACCAGAATTTTAAATAATTCTCCGAATGAGAACTTAGTGATGTACAGATCGATTTCACTTATACTTTTATTGATGGGAACCCTGCTCTTTGGAGCTATGTTTTGAATAGAATGAAATAAAAAGTTTTGACAAATAATCAAATTTATATTCTGTTTAGAGTTTAGCGTGGAAAATTTTCAAACTAACGGAAAATGCACAATTTCCATATGCTTTTCTTATTTGGTCACTTGTTACAGAGTTAATAGTAACAGATCTTAATTTAAGTTACTTGTTATAATAAGTAATTAATCAGGGATACACATTGCTAATTTAAAAAAAGTAGGTAATCAGTAAATTGCAGTTTCAATCACAATAACTTATCGTAGGATGTCCTTTCTAAAGGCCGGCTGGCATGTGTCGAATATTGAGGTAAAATGTGAAATAATGGAGCTGTAGAAATCACTTATTGCTTTTTTGATATCGAAACATGCAGTTATGACTGGTATAACATACACGGGGAGTCATATTACGTACCTTCAGTATTATATAAGAGTATCTGAACATAAACATGCAAATTATGTTACTCAGGTGCTCGAAGTTATCCGTTAGCCAAAGTAAACCAGTGAAATTAGTAAAGTAATTATCGATTAGGAGCAAGTAAGGATTACAACGAAGATAAACGATTCCTCTTTCGCCGTGAAGAGTAAATTACAAATAAAAATGACATTTCGAAAAAATTGTTACACTAAATCCGATTAATGATACTCGATTACTTACCCACACTAACCTGCGATTGTAACTTGGCGGAATAGGGATTTAATATAAAATCAAGAAGTGGTCATTTCTATAATTTTATCTGATAATTTATACCTTTCCATAATTCTACACATTCTGTATTTAAATCAGGTGCAACCAAGGCACTCTTACCTGGAATCACTCCACCTTCTGCGGGAACTGTCATTGACTGGAGGACTCAATGGTAACCCAATATAATGCGACGCGTGACAGAAAAACTTGAAGCTACATATTCACAAGTTCTTAATGTCTTGTTCTGTACTATTTTTTGTGTTTTTAAGTGGATTTTTTTAGAATAAAGAATTAAAATAATTATTATTTCAATCATTTCATACGATCTCATGTATCTGATTATCACTCACTCACTGAGTCAACGCATGGGTAGTTTTCTAATGGTGAGGACGGTAATGCGTGTGAATTACGCCCATTCAGGGAAGGGGTTGTTCCTTTCCCTGACCTACGTCACGATTCGAAGATTTTTTTTTTGGGACTGTACGAAAGATTCACCGGGGATATGAACCCGGAGAACCTCGATCAATACATTCAATGTATAGGAGAAAAGAATTGGTAGCAAATTTGTGTCAAGTATCTCCAAGGTATGTCTCATACCTTGGGCTACCGTGACGGGAATTGTATTTGAAAATTAGAATTTTAATTATTCTTACGACGATTTAGTCCAAAAAAATAGTTAGATGTTTTATTAGCTGCCAGAACATATGTACTTTTGACGGATTAATATGGAGCTATAACATATGTTTTACGCAAAGAAAAGTGAGAGAAATCAGGACACTAAATGCTAATTAATACCGGTTAAAACCATCACGTAAATTGGAAACACGAGGAATCACTGCCCGTGGAAAATAACGAGATATTAAAGTGCCATATTCTTCGAATGTGTTACTACAAAATTGATATGAATGGTAATATGTTTCTCTATATCCTTAACGTCAATGGTAAATCGTTGCTTTTCGGATATGTTCATCAAGGATAGGCAACAGTTGTTTCCTCAACACCGAAACGAAATTTTTACATTCGTTCCCTTAGAGAAGGCGTGAACCAAGAACTAAATTCATCAACTATTCAATCGCTAGGATTCAAAAAGGTAACTTTATAATGTTTAACTTTAATCGCCAATTTTTAATGTGTACCGGTAAAAAAATCAATATGTAAATTGGAAATACTATGAATTACTCCACGTGGAAAATACCGAGTTTACAAAGTGCAGTACCGTTGTATAAACTCTTCGAATATGATGATGCACAATTGAAATGAAGAGTAAAATATTTCTCGTTGTCCTTAACGTTATTAGTAAATCTTTATTCCGCGGAAATGTTCTTCATGGCAAGCAAATGTTGTTTTCTCAACTCCGAAGGAAAATGTTTAACATTCGTTTCCTTAGAGAAGGGTGAATCAAGAAGTACATTCATCAAATATTCATTCGCTGGGGCTCAAAAAGCTAACTTTATGATATAAAATATTGAAGGCAAATACTTTCTTTAAATAGACACTTTATAAATTGGAAAATGAAACGTGATTTCAATTCCTGGTCGGACATAAACGAGGCAATGAATCAAAATTGTATTAAAATAATATTAATTTCAAGATAAAAGACAAACCTGATGGGTAATGCAACGCAGATATAATGCTCCGTTAGGTTTTAAGCCCATGCTAAATCCACAACAATGACCCGAGCTCGTTACTTAGATACATTCTTGGAATCTTCACTTGATGCACTTGAAAGCGAATCGGCGAGAACAGTCGATTGCGATTTCAAGCGAATTATAAAGTAATTCATTGCTAACAAAATACTTGTTGGAAACTTTCCATCATTGTGTGTGTGTGGAGTACTACATTGAACACGTAGAAAGGAAAGAATTCCATTTCTTCCCGACAAGAAACGCATTTGCTCTAATAACTACGTGGAAGGTAAGTTTGAGACCGACAAAGATTTCAGACGGATAATTTTCCTCGGTCAACTATTTTATCTTGCTAATTTAAAGAATGCTCCATTTTGAGAGCGTTATTAGCTGTTACTGGGTTTTTATCGTTCTATTCTATTTTCCTTTTAATCTAGGGCGTGAGCAAGGAAGTCCATCATGGGAATTCGGAAGGCAATGAAGTGGTTGCAGCCATCTAATGCAGTGGCATTGGCATCCAGTGCCCTCATGATGGTCCTGACGACGTTGATCAGCGACCGGAGAAGAGGGGACACCAGCGTGCATGCAGAGAAGGTGCAGCACTTCACCATTAAGAAGCAGGGAGGATACAACCTGGACGAGGCGATGTACAACGTCATACCAGCTGAAAAAGCAGCGAAAAGGAAGACTTCCAAGATGGAAGAGTTGTTCGCACTCATCCAAAGATGGAAGAATATGGGGCGACCCGTGATATTGCAGGAAGAACTAAATGTCATCTTGGAAAATGATGTGCCAATATCCAGCCAACACATCATGAATGATGGTTTCATTATATCTGAAAGCTGGAAATGTATTCCCTTCAATTGAATGAAACCATTGATGTCAAAATTCTAATTTCAAGGTTTCTGTAATTTCGTATTTTTTGAAATGTTTAAATTCAAATTTAAATGTTTCTGCTATTTCGCTTTGTTTTGAAATGAAATAAATCTTTTTTTGAAAGCATGCAGTTTAGCATGCATTCAAAATTTCTTGTCTGCTACAATTTTTGTCTCGCTTATTTTTGTTTTAAAAATCCCTTACCCATTAATGACACCCAAGAGATTCCATTGATGTCTAAATGGCTTGGATGGCGAGAGGTAAGGTAAGAAGTATAAAGGTTAGCATATAACTATAAGGTGCCCGTTAATCTCAGTTTAGTCTTTAATGCAACTACAATGTAAATTCTCAGGGAGAGAAATGGTCAAAGGAAAGGAATTTCCCCTGAAAATGAGGTAATTATGGTCGGCGGCTGAGGGTGAGGTCTACTATCCAATATTAAATCGAATTTCGAGTTTATACACGGAGTGAGTTATGTAAATGGATGTAGAGAATATTGATGATGCCCTAATGAAAACTCTATTTTATAATATTGGTATGTTTATTTCCCCTGATATTCTACCCGCCAGTCATGTACATAGATACTTTCAAAATTTGAACAATACATTAGTCGCAATGGTTGGCAGCTTTACTTACGGAAACCTTGTTATCCCAATAATTATATATTTATTATGTGGTTTTGGATATTCGTATGAGGTACGAAGTAATGCCATCTTCATGGAAATTTCTAAGCAATCTCAATTAGTTTCAGATGAGTCGCTGACAATGGATAATTAAGCAATCCATGCTACTATTTTGGCAATCAAAATTATTAAAAATTCTTTGTAATGATGCCATCACAATGAAAATATTGTTTTTCTAACCAATAAAAATGTCGACTTGGCAAACCAGTTATACTTTTCGTAATTCCATTACTTTTAATATATGAATAAAAATGAGCTAGGGCATACACCTTTTTGGGATGCTAGAATATAAAGCAAAAATATAGGCAAATTATTGAAAAAAAAGTCCTCCAAGCGGCTCATGAATCTCGAATAAAAAAACAAATGTAAATGAATTTTCCACTCGCTGAGAGTACCTATTTTCATTTTTTACACCAGTGGTTCTATTATATCAATGACAACTTCTTTATTATGCCATATGTTAAACTAATTATCTTTAAGAATAATGAAAAGCGACAGTTTTAACACTTGATAGACTTAACGAATCGAAAAAGAACAACGCAGAAACGGAGGTTTATTACCTATTACATACGCAATGAAGATTGGAAGGGGTGGTCACGGAAAACCTATTTTCGCAAAAACCTTTTATTGATGAATTGAAGGATTAAAAATTCTATCCTCAGTATTTAATTATATACTATATTCATTAAAATTCATTAACATACATATTTTACCTACCTCATTTCAACCACTCACACTAAAACATTTACCTTTTTTACTCAGTACCAGCTTCTTCGTAGGGCAAGAAAATATTTTTCAGACCAGATAAGCTCATCCTTGTAGAAGCAGTCTGCCTTGCATTCATATATCATCATTAGTCAACAATCCTAAGATTGGTTTGACGCAGCTCTCCATTTCTCTCTCCTATCCACTAATCTCTTCATAGCTACATATTTATTCTCTTTTACATCCTCTATAACCTGTCCTATATAACTCATTCGGGGCCGTCCCTTGCCCTTTTTCCCTTCCACTTGTCCTTCAACGATTGTCTTCATCAGACCATCGTGCCTCAAAATGTGGCCAACTAAGTTGTCCCTTCTTCTACTTAAGGTTTTCAGGAGACTAATCTTTTCCCCCACTCTTCTCAGCACTTCCTGGTTACTCACACGGTCAATCCATTTTATCTTCATCATTCTTCGGTAGCACCACATTTCGAATGCTTCCACTCTTGACTTCTCTGCTGCTGTCAACGTCCAAGCCTCGCTTCCATAGAGAAACAAACTCCATATGTAGCATCTGATGACTTGTTTCCTTACTTCTATGCTGGTATTTTCAGCTATAAGAATACCGAGCAAGTAAAAATGATAGGGTTATTCTTATGCTTACATCTTTAACGTAAGAAGAGATATATGTATTCAGAATATGTAACAAAAATCACGGTTATCCTAATTACGGGCAAAACCCTCATGTATTTATTTCAACGCTAAAACTACATCGGCTACTGTTAACTTAGCGGTTACTTAATAATATTTGTATTCGACTAAAGATAAAAATGAAGAATTTGGAACAACATGCCATGAAGAAGACATATTCAGGTATGGGAGATGAATGAAGGAATACACAATTAACATTTAATCCATCCAATAGATAAAATTATGGCCCTCTACCTTTATCAAAATTTACTAAAAACCAACGCATATATCTCTGCAATGAGCTATTTATGAGAATGAGACTCCAAAAGCCTATAAGTACACCTATTACCCATTTTACCATATTTATTTTATGGAACAGTACCAATTTCATTACAATAACCTTATTGACTCGCGTACGTGTGAACATTTCAGTAAAATGGGTTAGTTAATCATCACTTACAGGGCATATTTAAAAAACAGCTTTCGCGCCGGTAAAGCCCCAATGATACTTAAGACCCCCGAGATACATTTACTGTATTTTTCGTTAGCCCCACTTGAGATCCTAAAGACCTTCATATTGTCAGCGTACGAACCAGATGCATTAGTTACTTTCCTGACGATTTTTCTTAGTGACAGTAGCTGAGAGAAAGATGCAGGTATATGGCATTGATTGAATGAATAACCTTTCCTTGGGTTTCAGCGCGGGTAAGAAAACCTAAGGCAGCCGACGGGGTTCCATCACTTCACCAATTCTCGAGGCTACTCACATACTGCCTTGCCATACATACGGTCTAGTCTCCTCCACAATGGACCTCAAACTGAAATCATATAAATGCAGCAATAGTATATAATCAGCGCTGGCCATATTTATATTAAAACTTAGTTACCTATCTTAATTAAATACTACGTTATAATTATTAGTACAAACGTCCCGCGTAATGACCACATAAGGCACCATTCACGGTGTATAGATAGGATTATCTAATTATTCAACGTACTCTTCCACATACGTGAGAAGTATTGGCAATGTGTGTATCACTGGTTAATGATATACATGGGGATTTCGTGTAGAAATGAAAAAAGACTGAAGATAACTACGTAGTATCGAAAACATCACCCACGGTAACCAAGTAAATAATAACAGAGAAAAAGGAATTTTACACATTGATATAGTCTAAAACTGAGGTCTAAAAGCAAGAAAATGAAGAGCATTTGCCAAAGTAAGTTGTGTAATATTTAAAAAGAAGAGATTCCATGAAATATGGCGTCTTCGCTCAGGTAAAATGTGCATCGGACGATGGCGGTGGGATATACTCCTTCATTAGATCGTGATGGGCTGAATGAGGAAGATAATGAAGAGTGTTGCTCAAACAGGGCACATCAAATGTAATTATCAAAACACGCTATAGCGTCAGCAGTGAATGCATAATCTGTATAAGTGGTTAGTATCAAGTTTCTCTATTAAATTTAATAAGTGAATTGCGAACTCAATACGACTCTTTATTCTCATTTTTGCCATTCGACGGAGGTTATAGACAGAGAAATAAAGTTTAAGAAGGAAAATTATTCCCGGCAAAAAGCAGGAGATAATCATCACGACAAATGTGATGCAAAACCGAAGGGCTGATGATCATGTAACCTACCACCGCATGCTCCAATAAAATAAAATGACAGCCCTTTCTGGTGAGTATTAGCGTGGTGAAATTCGAAAAGTAGAGAATTTCTTTTTAAATCATGGAATGACTCTTATGCAAAGCCTTTCGCATTACCATTACCACTATTTAATTAGGCAAATTTAAACATATAAAGTATTTGTAAAACTTCACTTCACGGCTCAAGGGCTTCCTTACATTGTCAGTGTCAGAACAAGATACATTAGTAATATTCAGAACAAACTTTTTTCCATTCTTTGTGTCGGTTATAGAAAACAACAGGGATAAGGCATAAATTAAAGTACGGTGAATCGAAAACACCACCCATAGCAACCATGTAAATAATAACAGAGAAAACAGAATTTTATGTGAATTTCATACTTTTATCGTGTCTTTATTTTCTTTCTAGTCCTGCCACGAAACTTACAGGCACAGAAATAAAGGCAAAGAGGAAAAACCTTTTCCGGCCAATACCAGGAGATAATCCCGACAATAATGAAACATGGAAGAACCCGAAAAGGGTTGATAACTATATGATTATACATGCTGTCATATCTCCTCCATAATGGGCAAAAAATGTAAGTCATATAACTGCAGCAATGGTCAATAATTAAAGGTAGCTATATACCTTAAAATTTAAATAACGATAGTAGCATAACCACCTTGTTATAATAAAAGTTAGTATAACTGTCACGTGCATAGACCATCTCAGGTGGCATATATGAAGCATACATTGGATTATGCTAAGTTTTGAGAATCCAATACATTTTCCATGTATGTATCTGGGAATTAAAGGTAATGAATATATATCCGTGGTATCTCCCATATCTGGTGATGCCATTCAGAAATTAAATATGAAAAAACAGCATTGTAAATAATTCTCGCGCTGAGAACTTCGTAAAGTCCAGAAAATTTTCACTCATACGTTAAGTGATGGGAACCGTGCTATTTAGAGTTATGTATTGAATAGGATGAAATGAAAGTTTTGACAGATAATCAAAGATATTTTTTGGTGAGAGGTTTGGCGTGGGAAAGTTTCAACTTGACGGAAAATGCACGATTTCCATATGCCATTCTTATTTGTTGACTTGTGACAGTGTTAAAATTAACTGGTCTTAATTTCACGTACTTGGTATAATAAGTAATCAATCAGGGATACAAATTACTAATTTAAAAAAGTAGAAATCATTAAAATTACAGTAACAATCAAAATAACTTCTCGTAAGATGTCCTGTTGGCGCGACCGGAATTTAAGCCCCTTATTCGCCAATCGGTGTATTGGCGGCGGTTTCTAGAGCTATTTTTCCCGCGCGCAATGGTTACAAAATTTTATCAACAAATCATAAATTTTATCAAATATTATTTGTTATTAAAGCAAAAACCGACCCAACCCAAACCGACCCAACCCAAACCAAACCATCCCAACCCAAACCAACTAAACCCAAACTAACGCAACCCAACCCAAACCAACCCAACCCAAACCAAAAAATAGTTCTAGAAACCGCCGCCAATACGCCAAGGGGCTAAACTCCGGTTCACCCGTCCTGTTCAAAGGCCGCCTGCATGTGTCGAATATTGAGGTAAATATGTGAATAAAAGGAGCTATAGAAATCGCAGATTGTCTTTTCAATTTCGATACATGCAATTATGACTTGTGCAACAACACAAGGGGTGTCATATTTTGTAACTTCAGTATTATATTAGAGTATCTGATCCTTAACAGGCAAATTATGTTACTCAGGGAAGTTATCTGTAAGCCTAGGTAAACCAGTGAAATTAGTAAAGAAATCGTCGATTAGGAGCAAGTAACGATTACAACGAACGTAACGATTCCTCTTTCGCCGTAAAGAGGGAACTGCAAATAGAAATAACATTTCATGAATATTGTTACACGTAATCCGATAACTCTTACTCAATTATTTACCAACATTGACTTGTGATTGTAACTTTGTTGGAATAGGGATTTCATATAAAACCAAGAAATGGTCATTCCTATATTTTTTTCTGATAATTTATACCTTTCCATAATTCTGTAAATTCTATATTTCAATCAGGTGCAACCAAGGCACTTCTTTCTGGAATCACTCCACCTGGTGAGGGATTCTAATTACCTGAAGGACTCTCTGATGATCTACAACCACGCGAAGCATAGCAGAGTAACTTGAAACTACATATTTACAAGTGCTTTGTGTTCTGTACTTGCGTTAATGTTTTGAAGTCGATTTTATTAGAATAAAGAATCATAATAATAATAATTATTTCAATCATTTCATATATATGGTTACCACTCAAACAGTGAGTCAACCCTAGGGTTGGTTTTTCATTGGTGAGGATGTAAATAAACCCGAACAATGGCAAAGGCGTGTGAATTCCCAATCAGGTTCGGGTCATCGGTTCCTTTCCAAGTCAACCCTAGGGCTCGCATGCATAAGGGAGAATAGTTTTAACCAAACTAAGCTTAAGATGATTTAATTTCGCACATTCAGGGCAGGGGGGTTACCTGGCCGACCTCCACTTTGAAGATTTTTTTATGGGACTGTCCGAAAGCTTCACCTAGGATTCCAACCAGGACCACCTCGATCAACACATTCCAGTTATGAGAAAATTATTGATAACAAATTTGTTCCAAGTAGCTCCCTCGCATATTTCATACATGGCGCTAGCGTGGGGGAATAGGATTTGAAAATCGGAATTTTAATATCTCTCATGATGATGCTGACCGAAACAAGGAAATAAGTAATATTTTGCTAGAATATATGCAATTCGAGGTTAGAATATGTTGCTATAATACATATTTTACCCAAAGAAATGTGAGAGAAATCATGACAATTAATGCTAATGAATGCCGGTTTAAACCATCACGCAAATTGGAAACATGAGGAAATACAGCCCACGGAAAACAACGAGATAATAAGGTGCAAAATTCTTCGAATGTGATGCTTTACAATTCAAATAAATGGTAATATATTTTTCTATATCTTTAACGTCAATGGTGTACCGTTATTCTTCGCCTATGTTCAACAAGGATAGGCAACAGTGGTTTCCTCAACACCGAAGGGAAATTTTTACTTTCGTTCCCTTAGAAAATGTGTGACAAAAGAAGTAAATTCATCAAATATTAAATCACATGGGACTCAAAAAGCTAACTTTAATTTAAAAATTTTGAACGCAAAATTTTTACGCAAAAAAAATGGAAAACTAAACGTTATTTACTATCCATTCTATTAAAAAAATATACTGAATTCAAAATAAAATACTAGCCTAAAGGGCAATACAATACAGATATGCTCCATTAGGTTTTAGCCCATCCTAATTCCACAACAATGACCCGAGCTCGTTACTAAGATACATTCTTGGAATCTTCACTTGATGCACTTGAAAGCGAATTGGCGAGAACAGTCGATTGCGATTTCAAGCGAATTATAAAGTAATTCAGTGCTAACAAAATACTTGTTGGAAACTTTCCATCATTGTGTGTGTGTGGAGTACTACACTGAACACGTGGAAAGGAAAGAATTCCATTTCCTCCCGACAAGAAACGCATTTGCTCTAATAACTACGTGGAAGGTAAGTTTGAGACCGACAAAGATTTCAGACGGATAATTTTCCTCGGTCAACTATTTTATCTTGCTAATTTAAAGAATGCTCCATTTTGAGAGCGATATTAGCTCTTACTGGGTTTTTATCGTTCAATTCTATTTTCTTTTCATCTAGGGCGTGAGCAAGGAAGTCCATCATGGGAATTCGGAAGGCAATGAAGTGGTTGCAGCCATCTAATGCAATGGATTTTGCATCCAGTGCCCTCATGATGGTCCTGACGACGTTGATCAGCGACCGGAGAAGAGGGGACCCCAACGTGCATGCAGAGAAGGTGCAACACTTCACCATTGAGAAGCAGGGAGGATACAACCTGGACGAGGCGATGTTTAACGTCATACCAGCTGAAAAGGCAGTGAAAAGGAAGACTTCCAAGATGGAAGAGTTGTACGTACTCATCCAAAGATGGAAGAATATGGGGCGACCCGTGATATTGCAAGAAGAACTAAATGTCATCTTGGAAAATGATGTACCAATATCCAGCCAACACATCATGAATGATGGTTTCATTATATCTGAAAGCTGGGAATGTATTCCCTCCAATTGAATGAAACCATTGATGTCAAAATTCTAATTTCAACGTTTGTGTAATTTCGTATTGTTTTGAAATGTTTAAATTCAAATTTAAATGTTTCAGCTATTTCGCATTGTTTTGAAATGAAATAAAACATTTTTTTGAAAGCATGCAGTTTAGCATGCATTCAAAATTTCTTGTCTGCTACAATTTTTGTCTTGCTTATTTTATTTTAAAAATCTCATAGCCATGAATGGCACCCAAGAGATTCCATTGATCTCCAAATGGCTTTCACGGCGAGAGGTAAGGTAAGGAGTATAAAGGTTGGCATATAACAATAATGTCCTCTTGAAATCTCGGCTTAGTCTTTAATGCAACTACAATGTATAGTCATAGAGAGAAACGGTCAAAGGAAAGGAACTTCCTCCTGAAGATATGTTATTTATGCGTCGGTGGATGAGGGTGAGGTCAAGCATCCAATATCCGAATTGACATTCGAGTTGATATAAGGAGTGAATTGGTTAATGGAAGGAAAGACTGTTGATGACATCCTATAGTGTGTATACTGTAATTTGGCGCACGGGCCCACGAAGTACCTGAGCCGCGAGCAAAAGGAGGGGAGGAAAGGACCTACAAAAAATCTGAATCGGACCGACAGACGTTGATGGCGGGTCCGTTCGTCCTTCTCTTTTCACCCACCGAGGAGGGCATCTACCACCTCAAATAGAATTACTAACTTTTTTCACTTTCTCATAATATCTCGATTTAAATAGCATATTTGTAATATACTAAAAAAACTAAGAAGATTGATATAAAACACTGAGTTCTCCGATCATAAAAAAGGAATGGTCGTAAGTTAAAACAACACATACAGTAGAACGGCTAAAAATAACTGTCGTAATTCGATGAATTCTTTCGTATGAGGTACGAAGGAAATGCCATCTAACTGAAAATTCCTAATTAATATCATATAGTTTCAGATCGGTCGCATACGGTAGATAATTAAGCATTCCATTCTACTATTTTGGAAATCAAAATTATCAAATAACTCATTGTAATGGTGCTTGCATAATAAAAAATATTGTTTTTCCACTCAATAAAAATGTAAATTTGGCAAAAAAAGCTATACTTTTCGTAATTCCAATGACCTATACTACAAAAAACTATCTTATCATTATTAAACGAGGTCAAGATAAAAAGAAAAAAAAACACTTCCATTACATTCAATATATACATAAAAAAGAGCTAGGGCAAACACCTTTTTGTGATACTAGAATATAAAGCAAAAATTAATACAAAATAAAGGCAAATTATTGGAAAAAAGCCATCCAACCGGCTAATGAATCTCGAATAAAAATACAAATATAAATGAATTGTCCACTGGCAGGGAGTATTTTTTTCATTTTTTACAGCAGTGGTTGTATTCTATTAATGGCAACTTCTTTATTATGTCACATGTTAAACTAATCATCCTCAGGAATAATGAAAGGCGACACTTTTAATACTTGAATAAATAAATTGAAAAAGAGCTTCGCACAAACGGAGGTGTATCACCTATTACATCCGCATATACGATTAGAAGGGGAGTACAAAGTAAAACATAATTCGCAAACATTTTATCGATGAATCGAAGGATTTAGAATACTTGCCTGAGCATTAAATTATAGGCCATATTCATTAAAATTCCTTAATGTGCACGTTTTACCTACCTCAACCCACTGACCCAAAAAAATTGCCATTTTAACTCAGCACCATCGTCTTCGTAGAGCAATAAAATTTCGCTTGGATCAGAAAAGCTCGTCATTGTATAACAGTTTCCATTTCATACATGTAAAGCAGGTAAAAAAAATATATCGCTATTCTTATGAATATATCTTTAAGATATGAATCCACATATAACTATGCACAGTATGTAAAAAAATCACGGAAATCCTTACTATGGGAACATAACCTACATATTTATTTCAACGGTGCTAAACCCATTAGCTAGCGTTAACTCAACGGTTACTGAACAATATTTTATATTCGACTTTAGATAAAAATAAAAGATTTTTGAGAAAAACATGCGATGAAGCAGACGTTGTATTCAGGTATTGTGATATGAATGAAGGAATAAAAAATTAAAATTTAATCCATTCAACAGATAACATTTTATCCCTGTATATTTATCAATATTTACTAGAAAACCAACATATATTTTTCTGCATTGAATAATTTATGATAATGAGACATCTAAAGCCCATAGGTACACCTATTACCCTTCTTACCATATTTATCTTATGGAACGGTACCAATTTCATCACAATAACTTCATTGACTCGCGCGCGTGTGAACATTCCAATAAGATGGGTTAGTTTATCACCACTAACAGAGCTGGTATAAAAAATTATATGGGCCGGTAAAACCCCAAAGATACTTACGACCCCCTAGATACATTTACTTTATTTTTCGTTAGCTCCACTGGAGAGCGGATGAGCAGTTAGAGGTATAGGGCAATCTCTTGCCCGAGGGATGGGAAACCATCCCCAAAGGCAGATGAGCCACTAGATGGCCAATGGCATAGGATGGAGAAGGCAACGGGAAACCACTTCATTAATTATCCGTCTGGATTTCCCTTGAATAGCGCTCTGATGCTGATTTCTTATGTTAAATATTCCGGAGGTAAAATAGCTTCCCATTCGGATCTCCGGCGGAAGCATCAAGAGATTATGCATCAGAAAAGACATCAAAAGTTGAGGATATGAACGTGGAATGTTAGGACATTGTTACAAAGTGGAAAACCTCAAAAAATAGATGGACATAAACAAGATGGCTTTAATAGGATAGAGTGAAGTGAAATGTAAGGGCCAAGGGTAAATTACCAGTGATAAAAATACCTTGTTTTTTACAGGGAATCAGTTAGGGAGAAACGGAGTAGGAATAATTATGAAGAATAGGATAGCCAAGTGTGTACAGAAGGTTTCATTTATAGATGATAGATTAATAGTGTTAAGAATTTAAAATGCTGTCAAAAGATTTAATGATAACCCAAGTATATATGCCAACATCAGCTTACAGCGATGAAGACATTGAAAGGGTATATGAGAAAATAGAGAGGGCATTTAAAGATGAGGTGACCTGCTGTAAGATAATAATGGGAGATTGGAATGCTCTAGTTGGAGAAGGTGGAGTAGTTGGAAACTTTGAATTGGGGAAAAGGAACGACAGAGGAGAAAAATTAATAGAGTTTTGCAGGGAGGATAAGATAGTTACAGCAAATACCTTTTTTGAAAATCCGAAAAGAAGAAGATACGCATGGATATCGCCAGTAAATAAATGGCATTATCAAATTCACTATATTATAGAGGAAGAAAGATGTAAGAATACGGTGAAGAAAGTAAAAGGCCTATCAGGAGCAGATATTAACAGCGATCTTGCACTTCTAATGATGGAAGTAAGAGTAAGATTAAAGAAATTGGGAGAAGCGAAAACGGTTAGGAAGTGGAATATGGAAAGGGTGAAGGAAATACAGGAATCTATAGGTAGTAAGTTTTCATAGGCAATAACAGAATGAAAAGTCCAGGATGAAAACAGCGCTGTGACATGGGAAAGAATAAAGAACGGTATGTTGAAAACAGCAATAGACGATGACACCAAAGAAACGATGGGTGACAGAAGGAATGTTAGCTAAAATAAAAGAGAGGAGGACATCTTAGAATAAGTCCGGAGAGTATGCTTGTGCTATATACAAGAAATTAAACAATGAGCTGAAAAGGGAAACACAGAAGGCGAAGGAGAAATGGTTATCAAGCGATTGTGAAGTTTTGGAAGAATTAGAGAGAAAAGGGCAATATGATTTAGAGTATAAGAAGGTAAAGGATATTGCATGGGAGGAAAAGAGAGGTAGAGCAAGAATTAGAGAGGTTGAAGATAAGGAAGGTAAAATGATATGCGAACAAATGGAAGTAAGGGAAAGATGGAAAGAATATGTAGAGGAAATATATGCAACTGATGAAAAACCTGAAGCATTGGATATAGAAAGTGAATGCGAGGCAGAGGATGTGTATAAAGGGTCATCAATACTGAAGAGTGAAGTGCAGAGGGCAATACAGGAAATGAAATATACGAAGGCTACTGGAGTGGATGAGCTTCCAATAGAAGTTTTCAATGTTTAACATAAGAGGTATTGAATGAGATAGTGGATTTGTGCAACAAAAGATAAATGTAATACTGGGAAATGGCCGGAAGACTTCTTAAAGATTGTGATGGTACCAATTCCTAAAAAGGCTGGTCCAAAAAATGCACCGAGTGTAGAACGATCAGCTTAATTTCACATGCTGCTAAAATCCTGTTAAGAGTGCTAAATCGGAGGTTAAAAAGTATAATGGAAGAAAATGAAAAGGAATGGAGACATATGGAATGAAAATAAATGCTAAGAAGACTAAAGTCATAAAGTGAGAAATGAAGTTGTAGATGGTATGAGGGTGAAGACAAAAGAAGGTGAAATTCAGAATGTGAGAACCTACAGCTACTTGGGAACTTTGATAAATGAAGACTGGAAAAGTATAGGAGAAATAAAAAGAAGGATAGAAATGGCGAAAGAAGTTTTCAAGAAGGAGAAAAGAGCGTTGTGTAACAAGGCACTGGAATTAAAATTGAGGAAGAGATTGGTGAAATGCTATGTGTGGAGTGTGTTAATGTATGGATGTGAGACTTGGACAATGGGGAAGAGAGACAGGGACAGGATTGGGGTGTTTGAAATGTGGGTTTAGAGGAAGATTGGAAGAGGAAATACGGTGGACGGATCGAGTTAGGAATGAGCAAGTGTTAAATAGGATAGATGAGAAAGTAACGTTGATAGACAATAATAATACAGGAAGGGTAAGTGGCTGAGACATTTGATGAGAGGGAATAGAATTTTGAAAGTAGCTTTGGAGGGAACGGTGGAAGGGATCAGAATAAGGGGAAGGAGAAGGCTGAAGTTTATTGACCACGTAAAAATTGGAAGATATGGAGACTCCAAGGTGATGGCCGGTGACAGGAGGAAATGGAGACTGCATTGGCGCGAGGGACCTGCCGACGGGCAGAACACCACAAGATGATGATAACTGGATGGCCTAAAAGCCTTCTTCATATTATCAGCGTACTAACCAGATGCATCAGTTACTTTCCTGACAATTTTTTCCTCGACACAGCAGCTGAGATAAAATAAGGTTACATGGCATTAGTTGAATGCAAAGCCTATTCTCAGGTTTCCGCGCGGGTAAGAAAATCTAAGGCAGCCGACGTTTCGGGTTCCATCACGTTACCTCTTCTCGAGGCAACTCACATACTGCCTTGTCATTCATGCGGTCTATTCTCCTTCACAATGGACCTAAAACTGAAATCATATAACTGTAGCAATGGTCTATAATCAACGCTGGCCATATTTACATAAAAGCATAGTTACCTTTCTTAATTTAACCACTACGCTATAATTATTAATATAGCCCTCCTGTGTATGGACCATATAAGGCATCATTCTAGGCGCATGGATGGGATTATCTAATCATTGAAAATTCAATGTATTTTTCCACATACGTAATAGGTATTGGATAATGTATAAATCACTGGTATATGCTTACATGGAGATGTCGCGTAGAAATGAAATAAATTGAAGCTAAATACGTAGTATCGAAAACACTACCCATGGTAACATAGTAAATAATAACAGAGGAAACGGAATTTTACACGATATACCTAGTCTATACCTAGTCTTTCAGCAATGAATTGAAGAAAATGTGGCAAAATAAGTTGCGTAATTTTTTTTTTCAAGAGATTTCATTAAATATGACGTCTTCGCTCAAGTAAAATGTGCATCGGACGATGGCGGTGGGAAATAATCCTTCATTAGATCGTGATGAGCTGAATGAGGAAGGTAATGAAGAGTGTTGCTCAAATTTGAGGGCACATCAAGTGAAATTATTAAAATACGCTATCGCGTCAGCAGTGAATGCATAATCTGTATAAGTGGTAAGTATCAAGTTTCTCTATTAAATTTAATAAGTGAATTGCGAACACAATACGACTCTTTATTCTCATTTTTGCCATTGGACGGAGGTTATAGACAGAGAAATAAAGTTTAAGAGGGAAATTATTCCCGGTAAACACCAGGATATAATCATCACAACAAATGTGATGTAAAACCGAAGGGCTGATGATCATGTGACCTTCCACCGCATGCTCCAATAAAATAAAATGACAGCCCTTTCTGGTGAATATTAACGAGGTAAAATTCGAAAAGTAGAGAATTTCTTTTACAACATTGAATTACTCTTATTCCAAGCCCTTCCCATTACCATAGTCACTATTTAATAAGGCAAATTTAAACATATATAGTATTTGTAAAACTTCACGTCGTTAGAAATTATTAGTGGAGGGCCCATTTGAGGGGCTCAAGGGCTTCCTTACATTGTCTGTGTAAGAACAAGGTACATTAGTAATATTAATAACTAATTTTTTCCCATTCTATGTGTCAGTTAGAGAAAATAACAGGGATAAGGCATAACTTAAAGTACGGTGAATCGAAAACACTACCCATAGCAACCATGTAAATAATAACAGAGAAAACAGAATTTTATGTGGATTTCATACTTTTATCGTGTCTTTATTTTCTTTCTAGTCCTGCCACGAAACTTACAGGCACAGAAATAAAGGCAAAGAGGAAGAACCATTTCCGGCCAATACCAGGAGATAATCCCGACAAAAGTAAGCATGGAGGAAAACCGAAAAGGGTTGATAACTATATGATTATACATGCTGTCACATCTCCTCCATAATGGGAAAAAATTTAAGTCATATAACTGCAGCAATGGTCAATAATTAAAGGTGGCTATCTACACTAAAATTTAAATAACGATCGTAGTATAACCATCTCGTTATAATAAAAGGTAGTATAACCGTGCCATGCATAGACCATCTAAGGTGGCAAATATGAAGCATACATTGGATTATGCTAATTTTTGAGAATTCAATACATTTTCCATCTATGTATCTGGGAATTAAAGGTAATGAATATATCCGTGGTATCTCCCATATCTGGTGATGCCATTTAGAAATTAAATATGAAAAAACCGCATTCTAAATATTTCTCGGGCTGAGAACTTTGTAAATTCCAGAGAATTTTCACTAATACGTTAAGTGATGGGAACCGTGCTATTTAGAGTTATGTATTGAATAGGATGAAATCAAAAGTTTTGAAAAATATTAAAAGATATTTTCTGGTGAGAGGTTTGGCGTGGGAAAGTGGGAAAGTTTAAAAAAAAAGAAAGAAAAAGAAAGAAAGTTTCAACTTGACGGAAAATGCACAATTTCCATATGCCATTCTTATTTGTTGACTTTTGACAGTGTTAAAAGTAACTGGTCTTAATTTCAGTTACTTGGTATAATAAGTAATCACTCAGGTATACAAATTACTAATTTAAAAAAGTAGGTAATCATTAAAAATGCAGTAATAATCAAAATAACTTCTAGTAAGATGTCCTCTTTAAAGGACGCCTGTAATGTGTCTAATATTGAGGTAAAGATGTGAATAAATGGAGCTATATACATCATAAATTTTCTTTTCAATTTCGATACATGCAAATGACTTGTGCAACAACACAAGGGGTGTCATATTTTGTCACTTCTGTATTATATAAGAGTATCTGATCCTTAAAAGGCAAATTATGTTACTCAGAGAAGTTATCTGTAAGCCTAGGTAAACCAGTGAAATTAGTAAAGAAATCGTCGATTAGGAGCAAGTAACGATTACAAAGAACGAAACGATTCCTCTTTCGCCGTAAAGAATGAACTGCAAATAGAAATATCATTTCATGAATATTGTTATACGTAATCCGTTTACTCTTACTCAATTACTTACCAACATTGACTTGTGATTGTAACTTGGCGGAATAGGGATTTAGTATAAAATCAAGAAATGGTCATTCCTATAATTTCATCTGATAAATTATACCTTTCCATAATTCTGTAAATTCTATATTTCAATCAGGTGCAACCAAGGTACTCCTTTCTGGAATCACTCCACCTGGTGAGGGAACTGTCATTACGTGATGGACTTTATGATAACATACAACCACGCGAAGCATAGCAGAGGAGCTCGAAGTTACATATTTACAAGTGCTTTGTGTTCTGTACTTGCGTTTGTGTTTTGAAGTCGATTTTATTACAATAAAGAATCAAAATAATAATTATTATTTCAATTATTTCATATATATGGTTACCACTCAATCAATGAGTCAACCTTAGGGTTGGTTTGCATTGGTGAGGATAGAAATAAACCCAAACTATGGCAAAGACGTGTGAATTCACAAACAAGGTCGGGTCGTCGGTTCCTTTTCAAGTCTACCCTAAGGCTCGCATGCATAAGGGAGAATAGTTTTAACCAAACTAAGCTAAAGACGATTTAATTTCGCACATTGAGGGCACGGGGGGTTCTCTGGCCCACTACCACTTTTAAGATTTTTTTTGGGACTGTCCGAAAGCTTCATCCAAGATTCGAATCAGGAGCACCTCGATCAACACATTCCAGATATTAGAAAATTATTCATAACAAATTAGTTCCAAGTAGCTCCCTCGCATATCTCAAACATACCGTGGGGGAATTGGATTTTAAAATCAGAATATTAATAATTCTCACGATGATGCTGACCGAAACAAGGAAAGAAGTAATATTTTGCTAGAATATTTGCAATTCGACGAAATAATATGTTGCTATAATACATGTTTTACCCAAAGAAATGTGGGAGAAATGACGAAATAAAATGATAATGTATACCGGCTAAAACCATCATGTAAATTGGAAACAAGAGCAATCCTTGACCGTGGACAATAACGAGCTAATTAAGAGCCGAATTGTTTAAATGTGATAGTACGCAATTGAAATTATTGGTAATATATTTCTCTAGATCCTTAACGTTAATGGTAAATCGTTATTCTTTGGCCATGTTCATCATCATAGGCAAAAGTGGTTTTCTCAACTCCGAAGGGAAATTTTTACATTCGTTCCCTTACAAAAGGCGTGAACAAAAAAGTTAATTCATGAAATATTCAATCACTGGGACTTATAAAGCTGACTTTAAATTAAAAATTTTGAACGCAAAAGTTTTACACAAAAAAGAATTAAAAAAACGGAAAACTAAACGCTATTTTCTATCCAGGTCGAAAATACACGACGCAAAGTATCAATTTTTTATTTAAAAAAATATACTAAATTCAAAATAAAATACAAGCCTAAAGGGAAATGCAATGCAGATATGCTCCATTAGTTTTAAAGCCCATGCTAATTCCACAACAATGACCCGAGGGCGTTACTAAGATACATTCTTGGAATCTTCACTTGATACACTTGAAAGCGAATTGGCGAGAACAGTCGATTGCGATTTCAAGCGAATTATAAAGTAAATCAGTGCTAACAAAATACTTGTTGGAAACTTTCCATCATTGTGTGTGTGTGGAGTACTACACCGAACACGTCGAAAGGAAAGAATTCCATTTCTTCCCAGCAGGAAACGCATTTCCTCTAATACCTACGTGGAAGGTAAGTTGAGACCGACACAGATTTCAGACGGTCACCAAATTTTTGATGGATAATTTAAATAATACTTCATTTTTAGATCGTAATTAGCTTTAACTGGTTGATTATCGTTCTATTCCATTTTCTTTACGTCTAGGACGTATGCAAGGGAGTCCATCATGGGAATTCGGAAGGCGATGAAGTGGTTGCAGCCGTCTAATGCAGTGGCATTGGCATCCAGTGCCCTCATGATGGTCCTGACGACGTTGATCAGCGACCGGAGAAGAGGGGACACCGGCGTGCATGCAGAGAAGGTGCAACACTTCACCATTAAGAAGCAGGGAGGATACAACCTGGACGAGGGGATGTATAACGTCATACCAGCTGAAAAGGCAGCGAGAAAGAAGACTTCCAAGATGGAAGAGTTGTACGTACTCATCCAAAGATGGAAGAATTTGGGTCGACCCGTGATATTGCAAGAAGAACTGAATGTCATCTTGGAAAATGGTGTGCCACTATCCAGCCAACACATCATGAATGATGGTTTCATCATATCAGAAAGCTGGGAATATATTCCCTCGAATTGAATGAAACCATTGATGTCAAAATTCTAATTTCAACGTTTGTGTAATTTCGTATTGTTTTGAAATGTTTAAATTCAAATTTAAATGTTTCTGCTATTTCGCTTTGTTTTGAAATGAAATAAATCGTTTTTTGAAAGCATGCAGTTTAGCATGCATTCAAAATTTCTTGTCTGCTGCAATTTTTGTCTCACTTATATTATTTTAAAAATCTCCTTACCCATGAATGACACTCGAGAGATTCCTTTGATCTCTAAATGGCTTGCATGGCGAGAGGTAAGGTAAGGAGTATAAAGGTTAGCATATAACTATAATGTCCTTTTGAAATCTCGGCTTAGTCTTTAATGCAACTAAAATGTAAATTCTCAGGGAGAGAAATGGTCAAAGGAAAGGAACTTCCCCTGAAAATAAGGTAATTATGGTCGGTGGCTGAGGGTGAGGTCTACTATACTATGTTCAAATTGATTTTCGGGTTGATGCACAGAGTGAGTTATGTAAATGGATGAAGAGAATATTGATGATGCCCTAATGAAAACTCTATTAAATAATATTGGTATTTTTATTTCCCCTGATAATCTACTCGCCAGTCATGTACATAGATACTTTCAAAATTTGAACAATACATTAGCCGCAATGGTTGGCAGCTTTACTTACGGAAACCTTGTTATCCCAATAATTATATATTTCTTATGTGGTTTTGGATATTCGTATGAGGTACGAAGTAATGCCATCATCATAGAAATTTCTAAGCAATCTCAATTAGTTTAAGATGAGTCGCTGACAATGGATAATTAAGCAATCCATGCTACTATTTTGGCAATCAAAATTATTAAAAAATTCTTTGTAATGATGCCATCCCGATAAAAATATTGTTCTTCTAACCAATAAAAATATCGATTTGGCATACGAGTTATACTTTTCGTAATTCCATTACTTTTAATATATGAATAAAAATGAGCTAGGGCATACATTTTTTGGGATACTAGAATATAAAGCAAAAATATAGGCAAATAATTGAAAAAAAGTCCTCCAAGCGGCTCATGAATCTCGAGTAAAAAAACAAATGTACTTAAATGAATTTTCCACTCGCTGTGAGTACCTATTTTCATTTTTTACACCAGTGGTTCTATTATATCAAGGACAACTTCTTTGTTATGCCATATGTTAAACTAATTATCTTTAAGAATAATGAAAAGCGACAATTTTAATACTTGATAGACTTAACAAATTGAAAAAGAACAACGCAGAAACGGAGGTTTATTACCTATTACATACGCAATGAAGATTGGAAGGGGTTGTCACGGAAAACCTCTTTTCGCAAACCTTTTATTGATGAATTGAAGAATTAAAAATTCTATTCTCAGTATTTAATTATATACTATCTTCATTAAAATTCCTTAACATACATATTTTACCTACCTCATTTCAACCACTCACACTAAAACATTTACCTTTTTAACTCAGTACCAGCTTCTTCGTAGGGAGGGAAAATATTTTTCAGACCAGATAAGCTCATCCTTGTAGAAGCAGTTTGCCTTGCATGCATATATCATCATTAGTCAGCAATCCTAAGATTGGTTTGCCGCAGCTCTCCATTTCTCTCTCCTATCCGCTAATCTCTTCATAGCTACATATTTATTCTCTTTTACATCCTTTAAAACCTGTCCTATATAACTCATTCGGGGCCGTCCCTTGCCCTTTTTCCCTTCCACTTGTCCTTCAACGATTGTCATCATCAGACCATCGTGCCTCAAAATGTGGCCAACTAAGTTGTCCCTTCTTCTGCTAAATGTTTTTAGGAGGCTTCTCTTTTCTCCTACTCTCCTTAGCCCTTCCTGGTTACTCACACGGTCAATCCATTTTATCTTCATCATTCTTCGGTATCACCACATTTCGAATGCTTCCACTCCTGACTTCTCTGCTGCTGTCAACGTCCAAGCCTCGCTTCCATAGAGAAACATACTCCATATGTAGCATCTGATGACTTGTTTCCTTACTTCTATGCTGGTATTTTCAGCTATAAGAATACCGAGCAAGTAAAAATGATAGGGTTATTCTTATGCTTACATCTTTAACATAAGAATAGATATATGTATTCAGAATATGTAAAAAAAATCACGGTTATCCTAATTACGGGCAAAAAACTCATGTATTTATTTCAACGATAAAAATCCATCGGCTACTGTTAACTTAGCGGTTACTTAATAATATTTGTATTCGACTAAAGATAAAAATGAAGAATTTGGAACAACATGCCATGAAGAAGACATATTCAGGTATGGGAGATGAATGAAGGAATACACAATTAACATTTAATCCATCCAATAGATGAAATTATGGCCCTCTATCTTTATCAAAATTCATTAAAAACCAACGCATATATCTCTGCAATTAGCTATTTATGAGAATGAGACCTCAAAAGCCTATAAGTACACCTATCACCCATTTTACCATATTTATTTTATGGAACAGTACCAATTTCATTACAATAACCTTATTGACTCACGTACGTGTGAACATTTCAATAAATTGGTTTAGTTAATCATCACTTACAGGGCATATTTAAAAATCAGCTTTCGCGCCGGTAAAGCCCCAAAGATACTTAAGACCCCCGAGATACATTTACTGTATTTTTCGTTAGCCCCACTGGAGATCCTAAAGGCCTTCTTCATATTGTCAGCGTTAGAACCAGATGCATTAGTTACTTTCCTGACGATTTTTCTTAGTGACAGTAGCTGAGAGAAAGTAACAGGTGTATGGCATTGATTGAATGAATAACCTTTCCTTGGGTTTCAGCGCGGGTAAGAAAACCTAAGGCAGCCGACGTTTCGGGTTCCATCACTTCACCAATTCTCGAGGCTACTCACATACTGCCTTGCCATACATACGGTCTAGTCTCCTCCACAATGGACCTTAAACTGAAATCATATAAATGCAGCAATAGTATATAATCAGCGCTGGCCATATTTATATTAAAACTTAGTTACCTATCTTAATTTAACTACTACGTTATAATTATTAGTACAAACGTCCCGCGTATGGACCATATGAGGCACCATTTACGGTGCATAGATAGGATTATCTAATTAATCAACGTACTCTTCCACATACGTGAGAAGTATAGGTAATGCATTTATCACTGGTTAATGATACACATGGGAATGTCGTGTAGAAATGAAAAAAAATTGAAGATAAATACGTAGTATTGAAAACATCACCCACGGTAACCAAGTAAATAATAACAGAGGAAAAGGAATTTTACAGATTGATAGTGTCTAAAACTGAGGTCTAAAAGCAATAAAATGAAGAGCATTTGGCAAAGTAAGTTGTGTAATATTAAAAAAAATGAGATTGCATGAAATATGGCGTCTTCGCTCAGGTAAAATGTGCATCGGACGATGGCGGTGGGAGATACTCCTTCATTAGATCGTGATGAGCTGAATGAGGAAGATAATGAAGAGTGTTGCTCAAAGAGGGCACATCAAATGTAATTATCAAAACACGCCATAGCATCAGCAGTGAATGCATAATCTGTATAAGCGGTATGTATCAAGTTTCTCTATTAAATTTAATAAGAGTATTGCGAACAAAATACGACTCTTTATTCTCTTTTTTGCCATTCGACGGAGGTTATAGACAGAGAAATAAAGTTTAAGAGGGAAATTTATTTCCGGCAAACACCAGAAGATAATCATCACAACAAATGTGATGTAAAACCGAAGGGCTGATGATCATGTAACCTACCACCGCATGCTCTAATAAAATAAAATGACAGCCCTTTCTGGTGAATATTAACGTGGTAAAATTCGAAAAGTAGAGAATTTCTTTTACAACATGGAATGACTCTTATGCAAAGCCCTTCGCATTACCATTATCACTATTTAATAAGGCAAATTTATACATATATAGTATTTGTAAAACTTCACGTCGGTAGAAATTATTAGTCGAGGGCCCATTTCAGGGCCTCAAGGACTTCCTCGCATTGTCAGTTTAAGAACAAGATACATTAGTAATATTCATAACATTTTTTTTCCATTCTATGTGTCGGTTATAGAAAATAACAGGGATAAGGCATAAATTTAAGTCCGGTGAATCGAAAACACCACCCATAGCAACCATGTAAATAATAACACAGAAAACAAAATTTTATGTGAATTTCATACTTTTATCGTACCTTTATTTTCTTTCTAGTCCTGCCACGAAACTTACAGGCACAGAAATAAAGGCAAAGAGGAAAAACCATTTCCGGCCAATACCAGGAGATAATGACGTCAAAAGTGAGCATGGAGGAAAGCCGAAAAGGGTTGATAACTATATGATTATACATGCTGTCACATCTCCTCCATAATGGGAAAAAAAATTAAGTCATATAACTGCAGCAATGGTCAATAATTAAAGGTGGCTATCTACACTAAAATTTAATTAACGATCGTAGTATAACCACCTCGTTATAATAAAAGTTAGTATAACCGTGCCATGCATAGACCATCTAATGTGGCATATATGAAGCATACATTGGATTATGCTAATTTTTGAGAATCCAATACATTTTCCATACATGTGTCTGGGAATTAAAGGTAATGAATATATATCCGTGGTATCTCCCATATCTGGTGATGCCATTTAGAAATTAAATATGAAAAAACAGCATTGTAAATAATTCTCGCGCTGAGAACTTCGTAAAGTCCAGAAAATTTTCACTCATACGTTAAGTGATGGGAACCGTGCTATTTAGAGTTATGTATTGAATAGGATGAAATGAAAGTTTTGACAGATAATCAAAGATATTTTTTGGTGAGAGGTTTGGCGTGGGAAAGTTTCAACTTGACGGAAAATGCACGATTTCCATATGCCATTCTTATTTGTTGACTTGTGACAGTGTTAAAATTAACTGGTCTTAATTTCACGTACTTGGTATAATAAGTAATCAATCAGGGATACAAATTGCTAATTTAAAAAAGTAGAAATCATTAAAATTACACTAACAATCAAAATAACTTCTCGTAAGATGTCCTGTTCAAAGGCCGCCTGCATGTGTCGAATATAGAGGTAAAAATGTGAATAAAAGGTGCTATAGAAATCGCAGATTGTCTTTTCAATTTCGATACATGCAATTATGACTTGTGCAACAACACAAGGGGTGTCATATTTTGTAACTTCAGTATTATATAAGAGTATCTGATCCTTAAAAGACAAATTATGTTACTCAGAGAAGTTATCTGTAAGCCTAGGTAAACCAGTGAAATTAGTAAAGAAATCGTCGATTAGGAGCAAGTAACGATTACAACTAACGTAACGATTCCTCTTTCGCCGTAAAGAGGGAACTGCAAATAGAAATAACATTTCCTGAATATTGTTACACGTAATCCGGTTACTCTTACTCAATTACTTACCAACATTGACTTGTGATTGTAACTTGGCGGAATAGGGACTTAGTATAAAATCAAGAAATGGTCATTCCTATAATTTTATCTGATAAATTATACCTTTCCATAATTCTGTAAATTCTATATTTCAATCAGGTGCAACCAAGGTACTCCTTTCTGGAATCACTCCACCTGGTGAGGGATTCTCATTACCCGAAGGACTCTCTGATGATCTACAACCACGCGAAGCATAGCAGAGTAACTTGAAACTACATATTTACAAGTGCTTTGGGTTCTGTACTTGCGTTAATGTTTTGAAGTCGATTTTATTAGAATAAAGAATCATAATAATAATAATTATTTCAATCATTTCATATATATGGTTACCACTCAAACAGTGAGTCAACCCTAGGGTTGGTTTTTCATTGGTGAGGATGTAAATAAACGCGAACAATGGCAAAGGCGTGTGAATTCCCAATCAGGTTCGGGTCGTCGGTTCCTTTCCAAGTCAACCCTAAGGCTCGCATGCATAAGGGAGAATAGTTTTAACCAAACTAAGCTAAAGACGATTTAATTTCGCACATTCAGGGCAGGGGGGGTTACCTGGCCGACCTCCACTTTGAAGATTATTTTATGGGACTGTCCGGAAGCTTCACCTAGGATTCCAACCAGGACCACCTCGATCAACACATTCCAGTTATGAGAAAATTATTGATAACAAATTTGTTCCAAGTAGCTCCCTCGCATATGTCATACATGGCGCTACCGTGGGGGAATAGGATTTGAATATCGGAATTTTAATATCTCTCATGATGATGCTGACCGAAACAAGGAAAGAAGTAATTTTTTGCTAGAATATATGCAATTCGACGAAATAATATGTTGCTATAATAATTGTTTTGCCCAAAGAAATGTGAGAGAAATCATGACACTAAATGCTAATGAATGCCGGTTTAAACCATCACGCAAATTGGAAACATGAGGAAATACAGCCCGTGGAAAACAACGAGATAATAAGGTGCAAAATTCTTCGAATGTGATGCTTTACAATTCAAATAAATGGTAATATATTTTTCTATATCTTTAACGTCAATGGTGTACCATTATTCTTCGGCTATGTTCAACAAGGATAGGCAACAGTGGTTTCCTCAACACCGAAGGATAATTTTTACTTTCGTTCCCTAAGAAAAGGTGTGACCAAAGAAGTAAATTCATCAAATATTAAATCTCATGGGACTCAAAAAGCTTACTTTCATTTAAAAATTTTGAACGCAAAATTTTTACGCAAAAAAAATGGAAAACTAAACGTTATTTACTATCCATTCTATTAAAAAAATATACTAAATTCAAAATAAAATACAAGCCTAAAGGGCAATACAATTCAGATATGCTTCATTAGGTTTTAGCCCATCCTAATTCCACAACAATGACCCGAGCTCGTTACTAAGATACATTCTTGGAATCTTCACTTGATGGACTTGAAAGCGAATTGGCGAGAACAGTCGATTGCGATTTCAAGCGAATTATAAAGTAATTCAGTGCTAAGAAAATACTTGTTGGAAACTTTCCATCATTGTGTGTGTGTGGAGTACTACACTGAACACGTAGAAAGGAAAGAATTCCATTTCTTCCCGACAAGAAACGCATTTGCTCTAATAACTACGTGGAAGGTAAGTTTGAGACCGACAAAGATTTCAGACGGATAATTTTCCTCGTTCAACTATTTTATCTTGCTAATTTAAAGAATGCTCCATTTTGAGAGCGTTAATAGCTCTTACTGGGTTTTTATCGTTCTATTCTATTTTCTTTTCATCTAGGGCGTAAGCAAGGAAGTCCATCATGGGAATTCGGAAGGCAATGAAGTGGTTGCAGCCATCTAATGCAGTGGCATTGGCATCCAGTGCCCTCATGATGGTCCTGACGACGTTGATCAGCGACCGGAGAAGAGGGGACACCAGCGTGCATGCAGAGAAGGTGCAACACTTCGCCATTAAGAAGCAGGGAGGATACAACCTGGACGAGGCGATGTACAACGTCATACCAGCTGAAAAGTCAGCGAGAAAGAAGACTTCCAAGATGGAAGAGTTGTACGCACTCATCCAAAGATGGAAGAATATGGGGCGACCCGTGATATTGCAGGAAGAACTGAATGTCGTCTTGGAAAATGATGTGCCAATATCCAGCCAACACATCATGAATGATGGTTTCATTATATCTGAAAGCTGGGAATGTATTCCCTCCAATTGAATGAAACTATTGATGTCAAATTTCTAATTTCAACGTTTGTATAATTTCGTATTGTTTTGAAATGTTTAAATTCAAATTTAAATGTTTCTGATATTTCGCTTTGTTTTGAAATGAAATAAATCTTTTTTTGAAAGCATGAGGTTAGCATGCATTCAAAATTTCTTGTTTGCTACAATTTTTGTCTCACTTATTTTATTTAAAAAATCTCTTACCCATGAATGACACCCGAGAGATACCATTGATCTCTAAATGGCTTGCACGGCGAGAGGAAATGTAGTGGGTATAAATGTTGGCATATAACTATAACATGCTCGTGAAATCTCGACTTAGTCTTTCATCTTCTTAGTCTTTATTAGTCTTAATCTCGGCTGGGTCGCCCATGCAAATTAAATGTAAAATCTTAAAGAGAGAAACGGTCGAAGGAAAGGAACTTCACCTGAAAATATATTTATACGTAGGTGGCTGAGGGTGAGGTCAAGCATCTATTATCCTAATCAACTTTCGAGTTGATACTCAGAGTGATTACGTAAATGGAACCTGACCTTCACCTGCCAGTCTTTAACTAAGTAACTTTCCATAGTTGACCAATACATAACCGGCAATCATAGGCAGCTTTACTAACGGAAACCTTGTTATACCAACAATTATAGATTTACTATAGGGTTTCGGATATTCGTCTGAGGTACGAAGGAATTGCGATCTTCATTAAAATTCCTAAAAAATCTCATACGGTGTCAGATCAGTCGCTGAGAAGAAATTATCAAGCAGTCTATACTATTATTTTAGAAATCAAATTTATTGAAAGGGTCCTAGAAGTGATGCTAGCCTAATCAAAGGCTAATATTTTTTTCCAAATAATAAAAATGTGGATTTGGCAATAAAGTCATAATTTTTGTATTTCCATAACATTCAATATATACATAAAAAAAGTGCTAATTCATGCGATTTCTTGGGAAAAAAGCAATATAAAGTAAATATTAATATAAAATCATGTCATATTTTTTGTAAAAGACCTCCAATCAACTCATGAATCTTGAATGAAAATACAAATATAATTAAATTGCCCACTCGCTGTGAATATTTTTTTTTATGTTTTACACTAGTGGCTGCATTCTATGAATGAAAACTTCTTTGTTATATACACATTAAAAAAGAACTTTGCACAAATGGAGGTGTATTATTACATCCGCAATGACGATTGGAGAGGGTGTTTACGGAAAGCTTGTTATCGCAAAAATTTTATGTATGGATTGAAGGGTTTCGAATACTCGCCTGAGCAGTGAATTATATACCATTCATCAAAATTCATTAAAATGCACATTTTGCCTATCTTATTTCAGCAAATGACACTAAAAAATTTGCCATATTAACTCAGTTCCTGGTACTCCGTAGGGCAAGAAAATTTCGTTTACACCAGATAAGCTCCTGATCGCAAAGACAGTTTGCCTTTCATGCATTTAGAGCAAGAATAAGATAGGGCTATTCCAATTTTTATAACCTTAATATAAGAAGAGATATAGCTATTCCAAATATGCAATAAAAATTCACGGAAATCCAAATATTGGGCACATAACTCAAGTATTTATTTCAACGGTGAAAATCCATTATCTTGTGCTAACTCATAGGTTACTTAACAATATTTTATATTCGACTAAAGATGAAAATAAAGTATTTGGAGAAATGCATGCGATGAAACAGGCATCGTATTCAGGTATGAGAGAAAAAAAAATATTATCATTTTATCAATCCAATACATAAAATTATATCCTTCTATCTTCATCAAAATTTACTGAAAAACCGACGCGTCGGCGCTCTTACAAAATCTTACCCGCGCGGAATCCTGAGAAAAGTTTAAACAAAATCCCTTTAGTACACCTATTAGCCCTCTTACCATATTAATTTTATGGAAGAGTACCATATTCATTACAATAACTTCACTGACTCACGTGTGAACATTTCAATAAAATGGGTTAGTTAATAACCACTAACAGAGCTAATATAAAAAAATAGCTTTCGCGCCGGTAACATTTTATCCATCCAATAGATAAATTTATATCCTTCTATCTTCATTAAAATTTCCTGAAAAACCAACACATATATCTATGCAATGAACTATTTATGAAAATGAGACATCAAAAGCCCATAATGTAAGATTTTACGTTTGGTAACGCCCCAAAGAGACTTAAGACCCCCGAGATACATTTACTATATTTTTAGTTAGCGCCACTGGAGAGTACAAGGCGTTCTTTATATTGCCAGCGTAAGAAATAGATGCATCAGTCACATTCCTGACAATTTATTTTCTTCGTGATAGTAGCTGAGAGAAAGTAACAGGTATATGGCATAAGGTGAATGCATAGCCTTTTCTCGGGTTTCCGCGCAGATAAGAAAATCTAAGGGAATCAACGTTTCGGGTTCCATCACGTTACCTATTCTCGAGGCTACTCCCATACTGTCATGGCTTGTAGATCCTGATGGGGTGAATGAGGGAGATAATGAAGAGTTTTGCCTAAATTTGAGGGCATATCAAATAAAATTATTTAAGTAGACAAGAACAGTTATCTTTCTCAGCGACGAGGAGAAAATCATAGTAGGTCCGATATATTTCCAGGGCTGGCAAACAGTATAATAGGTGATATATTTTGCCGAACGGATTTGTAAATGAAATTAATCTACCGATTACGGTAAGTTTGCATGAAGTACTTAAGAAGAATTCTGAGAGCCTCCCTTTCCATCAAGCAAATCCCTCTTCAATTCACAATAAGGCTTACCCCCTTTCTTGCTTTCTAAAAATCCTATTATTTTCCTTCCTCACCCTTGTTTACCTGACATCCTCTCCTCTAACACTGTTTTCAACATTCCCTCCCTGCTAAGTACTCGCTCCATCCATACTTTCTTTATCCTCCGTATCTCATGTAGAAACTGCCTCTCCTTACCATCCATGCCCAGCACTTCGTCGTTCACCTCCTGTCAGTCCACTTCAAGGTAGATTTTCATGGAGTACTTACGAAGCAATCTGGGATCCTCCGCTTCCTTCAAGCACTTCCCTTTTCAGTTCAAAATATGGCCTACTCCCTTTTATTCTATAAAAAAAAAAAAATGTTTTTTGGTCGGTACGAAGGATGGGAAAAGCCGTGTGACGTCATTCGAGTTCCGGCTGCCGCCGTGTGAGGCCACCTTGGTGCGGGGCTATGAGCTCCGCTACAATGCTGGCTGCTATCAGGTATGCGCTTGGCTTAAATAAGGATTATTAATACCCTATTAAAGCGAAGGAACTCTCCAACCATAGGCAATTTTAATAAGTGATTATTAAGAAATGTTTCCCTGAGCTCTGTGCCTCGTACATACATTGGTAATCTCAGACGATATAAAACTCCTGACTACTCGAATAGCATCAAAGCCCCGGTGACGTCACGTGGAGCTGCATCGCATGGGCGCCAATCTGGCCTTTTTCAAATGAGGTTAAAATTCACCATTGAAATTCGTCTAAACTGGGATTACAGAAACAAAATAATTTGTATGTTATGAATACACTAATGGTAGGTAACGAATCGCAATCAATGCCTTTCGTTTTCTTTGATGAAGGAAACTACCCTATTGTGGCTCACCACTGCCTGTCTCCCTTTTGTGGGCTGCCTGTTTATTGTCCATTTCTGTACGATTTTTGCCAGCAACTTTACGCAATGTCGACCTACAGCGCTGGGACCTAGAAGTCTAAAATGTGCGTTCAGAGGTTTTGCGTCGAACGCACCAATCCCCATCCCTGTAGCACTTGGTACGACTGAGATAGACCCTAAAGTATGAATTCGCAAAATGCACACAGACTGACACACTGCAAATGTAATGTATATAGATGACGTACTGGTAGGGAATGGTGGTCTGGGGTGATTGGGGCCCTCAACTGGCCCCATGATGGGGCTCCACTTACCAGTTGTTTCGGGGGTCCTCCCCCGGAAAATTTTAGGAAATTGCATGTCCGGAAATGGATTTTGCTTCTATTCTGGATCTTAAAAATCATACAAAAGTTAATAAATAATAGCGATTTCGTAAGAAAAAATACTATGGAAAATGAAAGATTTTACTGCTTATAAAATTTGAAATTATATTATGCTCCTAGTATCTATTTAGTGAATTATTTGCTTGAAACCTAAAACCCTCTAAAATAATCATTTCGAATAACCCTTTAAAAAAACCTTCAGGTTGTCTTTTATCTTCTGATACCTTTGTTTTATTTATTTTATGTAATATTTTTGCATTGAGTATTTTGAAAACAAATTAGAATGAGAATTCTATAATTTCAACAAAAACTTTGGTTCAAATGATTAACCTTCCTGGTTGATTCGTAGGCCCTCCCTCACAAAATTTTAGGAAATTACATTTTGGCGCTATTCTGACTTTTAAAAACTTGATAAAAGTTGGGAAAAATTTCTATGAGAAATGAGAATTATACAGCTTATAAGCTACGATAATATATTATGGTTCCATTATCTTTGTCGTGAATTTGTTCCTTTTAATTACGCTGCAATCGATAAACCTCTTAAATGACCCTCCCAAATAGCATCAGTTTTCTTCTCTCCTCTGATCCTTTTCTTTTATTTATGTAATCTTTTTTCGCTTTGTATGTTGTAAATAAAGCAGCTAATGAAAACGTAGAATTTTATAATTGAAGAAAAAACTTTAGTTCAAGTAATCTAAGTATTTTTTTGCCGTACCCAAGGGGACTCCATTAAAGGAGGCCCAAGAGCATGCTGGTTAAGCGTTGAATCTGTTGCCGAATCATACGCATTTTATTCCGCGGCGAAAATAGGCAGCTGTATCTCGTTCAACGTGACTTTCGCCATAAGCCGTAGGGGAAGTAGGCGTTTATAGTTGAAAATCATCTCGCATGCGTTAAATTCATTTTTTATGTGGTTTATATGATTTATTGACTCATTTATATATTACTGCCGTGTATTTCTTCGTGAAAAGTGGGTATAGATGACTGGTAGCACCGCGAGAGGAGATGTTGAAATCTGATTGTAATGCGCGCGAAGTGACAGAAGTTCTAGCGGGGGACTTGAGAATCTTCTAATGTAATATTCGTGGTTACACCTTCCGTACACGCTTCACTATTGACGACAGCTTTCCGGGGGCTCTCGGCGATCGCCGACCAGCCGACCTGGCCAGACCGCCCCTGCTTGTTGAAACACTTTATTCATTCCCTCACGCCTACCACAGCAGTCAAATTGTTATTTTTTTCCTTTTGACTGAAAATATCGTTTCCCCCCTACGCCTTGGGGTCAAAGGTGGGGAGAAATATTCAGCAATGAAAATGCCTCTCGGTTCGCGGCGATGGTGGCGCCACGGTTCTTAAGCGGACCCGAATCTCATCGTGTGGTCGAAGCCGTACGAATGATTTCACTCACAGGGCGGTGTGCCGACATATGTGCGACAAAATTACTTTTTCGTCAAGTTCCGGATATGAAAATTGTTTCCAAAATTTTCCTGGAATGTTTCGGGGGAGGTGGGATTTAAATGGAAATGCCTCCAGCGTGGGAGTAGGCAGCGTGTCGTATTGGTGTACCGATTCACCGACGTCGCTTTTATGGCCAAATTTATTTTTATCTCGGACAATCGCGGATATTTATTTTTTTAGATTATCTTTCGAAGGTGTAAAAACAATTCGTAATTTCTATGGAGTAAACGTGATTCGCCTTTATTATAACTTTCTTGGACCTATTTCATGCTTGCATACTCTATAAGGTCTCGTGATTTTTGTTGTATTGCCGGTTTACCTGACGTAGATAAAGCTTATATAACTGAATTTTTAAAAAAAGTGAATAGCGGGTATATGTCTCAGGCAGTTGTGCAAAAATTGCGGAAATTCTATGGTGGACAAATAATTTGCTATGACCTATTTGCTAGTTCCCCATTCTTCAAGAACTCTTAATAATTTAACCGCGATAATTACGTAATTTTGGCTCCCAACGTTCCATTCGACGGACGCAGTGTTGCGCTTGAAATGTCCTCCTCATAATACTCAATCTGGGATCGGGCGCCCTCAGAAAATTCTCTGCCACCGCCAGGATGTGAACCCGAGTCCACGGGAAGAGAAGCTAACACTAGCCACTACACCATCCCGATCCCCCGAACAAATTTACTACCCTCATAATTACATAGGAGGTCATGCCATTGCCACATGTAAGAGAGCTACTCAGTTTTTCATTCTCTACACCCTCTTGTGGGTACAAACCACCCATTGAAATTAATTAAAATAAAATTCTCTGTTGTGCGGATTTTCCTCCTTTTACTATCTACAATCAGTTGATTCACTTCAAAACTAATATAATATGTGATCACACTCTTAGTTTTATCGCGTACGTAGAATTTTATGTGATATCTAATTGATTATTGTCTGAATTCGCGGAACCATTGGGGCAATATCGGCGTAACGACTAAGGTATTCATCAAAGTGTTGCAATAGATTCCGTTTTCATTAAAATTTACTCTTTGGCTAGTTGATTTTAAGGAAATAAACAGCAAAAATCTTGCTTGACCTGTTAATATTGTTTAAAGTTATTTTCAATTGTCTTCCCAAACAGAATATTGCGAAAATGTAGATTATCTCTTTCTTGCGGATTAATTTTGTAATGAATGAGCCAAGAATCACAGTTCTATGACCTCTTTAAGTATATATAGATTCATATCGTTATAGTTATAATTCAATCACATTTTTCATAGAAGAAAACTGTGTGCCTAACCTAACCTTAATTTCAGGTTTATTAACTCCTGCTCTTATTGTTAGTGGTTGATTACCTCATAATAACATTATCAAGAGAAACACTTCCTAGCCTTGATGCAGTGTATAATATTTGGAGAATTAAATACTTTTGGAAATCACTTGCCAGTTGAAAATCATCAAGTTTTATACCTACATTGTATGGATCTCACTTTGTTCATTTATGTGTTGCTTGGCTTTTGTTCATCTGTTGATCGTGGCCTGCCCCCAAAAATTACTCAAGCCCGCGTTTACTGGTGACTCGATCATTCTCAGGTATAGGTATCTAAATTGGCTCAATAGTGGCCTCAACCCTAGACTTGGAGCCCATCCTAGACCTATAAGCGTTGGACGAGTGTATTTCACTCATAAATGGTAAGGGGGGTCCTTTCCTGTTCCACATCGTGAGGAATTTTATCTAGCAGAGTCCAAAGGCTTCCCTCGGGATTCGATCCTGATACTAGTTGGTACAAAGACCTCTGTGACGCTGTACCCACTGGGTTTCCGCGTTTTGATTTCCAGTCGTCAGGAAATACTCTTCACCTACTTTTGGGTTAGTTTTTCTTCTCTCCTCACCACATTTCTAATCGATACCTTGAAAAGACACGGAGGCCTTCATCTTAGAGTCGCAATATATTTCTTAGTCAGACTCGTCGTGTGCGACACTCACCTTTTCACGTGAGGAAATATGCACCATATGTAACATATGATTGTTTTCTCAGAAGAGATGTCCTCAGAAGAGTATTCCTATGGTACTGGCTTAAATGCAGGAATATGAAGAATAAGGACTAATGCTTAAGTACATGAACTGCATGGAGAAAAGAATAACGTATATCAACTATGATGCAAGGATGACTTCGCTGAACTAGATATGGTGGGCGAGGAAACTTCCAGGTGAAATGACAAGGTGGAGACAAAGGGTTTGGATGGAGCGAGCTCTGAACTGAGACGGGATGTTTTAAACCGTGTGAGAAGGAAGAATGTTAGACAAGTGGGGATGGGGAAGGAATAGAATAGGATCTTTTGATAGGATGAAAGAGGTATTCCTTAAATGGGAATTGATAAAAGATGTTAAATTTGGGGATGGGGTGTGTATATACCGGACCACCTTGAGATACGGTATTCAGATGATCCCCTGAAGATGAAGAGCAAGTCAGTCTTCGAAACGTCGGGAGTAATGCAGCATATGGACAAGCAGGGTGATTCGCTAAATGCTATATGTAAACCAAAGTAGTATAACCCTTCCCGAAGTGAGGAAATATTTTTAGCGTTTAGACTGTGCACTGCCAACCGCTTAGGTCAATCGCAGTATTTTCTATCCATCTTTCTGTACTATCTTACTTCCTAGATTTTTAAAACTCACTTGCATGTTAAAACTAAAATAACATGAGGTCTATAATTAGCGGTTAACGTAACCTCACATTTATCTCCCCCCCCCCCAAAGATATAATCAATATACGCTGCTGATGTAGACGTACCTTATCTGCCTGAATATCTTAAATAAAGATAAAGATAAAAATAAAAGGCAGATACGTCGTTACCGATTTCGTTAATACTTGTATCCATTTTTAATAACCGTGTTTTTCCCTAAACTTCTTCTCTCTAACTTTTAACGTTGCCTTCATGGATGAAAAGGCCATGTCATCAGTGTCATCGTTGTGGCCTCGATCAATGAATGTCTCATTGAACGATTGATTTGAAGATTCAATAGCTCTCCAAAGGTTGTCATTTTCATTTTGGAACACAAAAACAGCGGTGGATTGATGATACGGAGAAGAGTAGGGACCAAAAGAGGGAGGCGAGTTTGATAAACTTATAAATGAATGGACTCGGTATTATCTTAATAACTTACCTTTAAATCGAGTTCCCGTCATGACAATGGTATTTATTTATATTTATATCTTATGTCTTGATATTTTTATTTATGCATGGACCACGTGCAAAAAGTACTTCCACTTCGTTGAACGAATCCATGTGAGTGGGCGCAGCTATATTTATGGTTAGATTTTGGAGAAACATGTCATTTACGACTTACCATCAATGCAACCTACGATTAGGTCTTTGGAACGTGTCTTGTTCGTCAGTCAGTAACAGTGAACTCTTGTATGCATTTGCTTCTTTTTCAAATAAAAAAATTGCATTTGGCGGAATTCCCTTGTAGACGCAAAAGTTGATTAGGGATTACTGTGAATAAGTATGGAACTTATCATATGATTACATAGCTAACGGAGTGATGCCAATTATGTACTCTTACCTTCTCTTTCCATCTCCTTTACTCCCAAAGGTCCTTAGGTTGTTATCGTTACTTACGATGGACACGTTTCAAGAAATATGACGATTTTTTTCATTCCCATATCGTGGCTAGATTCGTTCTTTAATCAGCATACAGTTATTATAACTATCGGGTCACAGTAGGGAAGTGATATCTCAGAATGCTCTCAGGAGAAATAAATTCGCACTTTTGGCAACATTTTCTGCAATATTTATTAATAGGCATAATTTTTTATCATTTTCAAACTTTTTTTATTACGCTGAAAGGTTCATATTTCTCATAAGAGGACCTGATGTGAGTAAAAAGGACATGAATTGCATCTGCGTAATTGCTATGTATTATATGTCAAATATAATATTGCTCAATTCATATTTTGGAAGTGCTTCTTTTAACATCAGATACAGAACCATGGCGAAAGACTTATTCATACACTACATGGATTACTCAATTATTTTTAAATTATTTTGCGAAAAGGTAAATGTTTACACTCAGTTCCAAATTAAGAGGAGGGGTTATATATTTTTTAATATTTTGAGTAAGTTATTATCTTAAGTTTTCCCCCGGGTTTCTAGATGGTTCTTCTCTCTTCCCAATGAGGTTGGTGGACCAGAGTTATTTTTCTGGGAGAATGAAGCATGTTTTTTTCTTGAGACTCTTCTGTCACTGATGTTAATTGAGCGACGTCCTGGCACTAAGGCAAGTCAATGCATTCCTCCTCCCCTCCTGAAAAAAAACAAAGAGATCCTTAAGCATGTTGTAATGAAATAAGTTTTAAATATATCGGTATTATGGGTGGAGAAAAACTGTCACAAAATTTTAATCCTAGATTGCTGATGCCAGTGTGAACCAAAGATTCTAGTGATGTTTAGGTCGAAAACACGTAAATGTTAAACTACAAAAACTTTGAGCCAAGCGCTCCCCGTGAGTTTGACCTGTTGTCGGATCCCTTTCATACATCGCGATCTCCGGCAGGTAAAGTGTTCGAAGCCATTCGAAGTTGTACAAAGTATCCGACAATGGCGAATTTTTGCGGCGAATCGGAGCGCTTGTCTTAAAGTTTCTGTTGTTTAATGATGGCTATTTTTAAACCTAAAAATAATCAGTAATTTTGGTTCCTACTGGCATCAGCTATATCTACCGATTTGATCGATAGATTTTTCTTCCTCAGAGGAAAATCTACTAAAATTGGTAGCATATTAATTGCGTAAGCTTGGTTTCGCTGATGGTAGGACCTGCCCGCCTTGTGACGGTGCAGGATTCCTCGTCCCCTCCCTTTCTTCCCCGTCCTTCCCTTGGAGGCGTCGTCGGGCTCTCATCGCGGCGGCGCCTCCTTTCCTTGCTCCTTCCCGTCCTTCCCCTTCTGGTGGCAGAGGAAAAAAGCTGATCGCTTATAGTCCCTGCCCCAGGAGTGTATCCCGCGAGCCCGTCCTAAGGGTATCGTTCCCACTGGCATCAGCTATCTACCGATCAGCTATCGACCTACCGATCAGCTATCGACCTACCGATCAGCTACCGACCAGCTTTATCTACCGATTCGATCGATGGATTTTTCTTCCTCATAGGAAAATCCACTAGGATTGGTAGAACATTAATAGCTCACGCTTGGTTTCGCTAATTAGTAGGGCCTCCTTCGCTTCTATAGCGTGGGGGTGTTTTTCCCTCGTCCCGTCCCTTCCGCTCCTATCATTTCCCAGAGGCGTCTTCGGGCTCCCATCGCGGCGGCGCCTCTTTCCTTTCTCCTTCCTCTCCAGCCCCTCCCCGGGAGATCGGGCGTATAAGCCACGGGCTTGGGTCCCGGCCCCGGTGTGTTGTATCCTTAAGAGGGTTCACCTAGAACCCTCATAATCTCTGGCATCAGCTATATTTTTATCCAACGATTTGATCAATGGGTTTTTATTATTTATAGTAAAATCCACCAAAATTGTTGGTACATTAATGGCTGATGTCAGGTTTCGCTACTTAGTGGGCCCTGGTCGCTTATATAGCGGCGAGGGTATTCCCCGTCCCTCCCTTCAATCCCTATCCGAGAGGAGTCGTCGGGCTCCTATCGCGGTGGCGCCTTCATCCTTTTTCCTTCCCTTCCACTCCCCTCCCCGGGTGCGTGGGCGTATCCATTTAGATACTGGTTTCCGGCTCTGGTGTTTTGTAACCCTCATAGGACCCTCCTGGCATCAGCTATCCAGAGTTAAAATTTCGTGACAATTTGTCTCCACTCTGTATAACTGTTTTGATGAAATTATTAATCGATATGCCTCGACAATTGAGGAAAAACACTTGTGACTATTTACTTTTTTCGCCAATTAGAGGTAGGGTCCACGCCTCACTTCTCGACGGAAGTGAGGCATGGACAATGACAGCAGCGGAGAAATCAAGGGTGGAGGCCTTCGTAATGTGGTGCAAAATAAGAATGATGAGGATCAAATGGATCGACCGAGTTAGTGATGAGGAAGTCCTAAGGAGAATAAGAGAAAAGAGAAGCCTCATAAAAACCTCATTGGCCATATCTTGAGTCATGATAGCTTAATGAAGACAATCGTTGATGGACAGGTAGATGGCAAGAACAGAAAAGGAAGAACTCGAACGAACTAAATAAAGTGGGTAAAGATAAATAATATGGAACTGGTATATAAAGGTGTGAAAGAAAAGAAGTGCTCAGGTAAGAAAAGATTGGCGGTGAGGAGAATTGAGGGAGAGTTGCGTCAAACCTATCTGAGGATAATGTAAGATTTTTACACTTTCCCGGAGAACAATACGTATAAACTCTTCTCGGGATTCCGCGCGGGTAAGATTTTGTAAGAGCGCCAACGTTTCGGGTACCGATTCGAGTAGCCGTGAGGATGGGTAGCGAGTCGGTACCCGAAACATCAGCGCTCTTACAAAATCTTACCCGCGCGGAATCCCTAGAAGAATTTATACCCATCTGAGGATTGTTGACCTGTGATGATTAAGAGGTTTGGTTCAAGAATTTTAGAGTACTGCATCTTTCATACGTACTTATTATTCACATGATTAATTGAAAACGTATCAACCTTTTGTACTATTATATATATTTTTCTTTTTTATTGACTTTTGAGAAAATTTGAATGTATATCATTACCTCAATTTATAGAGATCGAATAAATGGGCATATTATAATGTGTTATTAATATTGAGGAATCAATTACTGTGATATGATTTTATGGGCAGCAAAATATTCAGTTGTTACCTGAGATATATCTAAATTACGCTTATATGAACCATTTTTTAAGCTTGCCAAGGAAAAATGATTGCTTTAAAATAGCGGAGGAAGATCGCTTTTAAGTCAATGGTGACAAATTTTCTTTCTTTCGTTATAAGCCGTTGAATATTACGCACGATATCAGACTTAATGTAAGAATGCTAAAAATTATCTCGGAAAGATCATGCGAAGGGATAAACTTTATGTCGAGCCTGGAAGTTACCTCTACCTCATCCTCGAACTCAAGGGAAATTAAGAAATGGTATATAGCTCGAAAGTACTGCACCGTGGGAGTTTTGATTCGTATGGCTGAGTTTCTTGAAGGTTTTTCATGGCCACTGGAGCTGTTGAACAAGATTAGTACGTATGTTTTGGGAGAAGAGGCTTCAGGCGTCAACTGAGTTTGATGAATGAGTCCTTGGCTTGGATATGACGACCGTCCTGCTTCGATTTGCCCCTCAAGACGTCCTCCTTGAAGATTGTCCGTTTCAATTCCTTCACTTCCTTAGACAATCGTCGCCCTGGGTGTTTGGGATAAGCTTTTTGCGTGGGATGTTCCGGGATATCTCATAGAATTATTACGTGTCCAATAATCGGAAAAGATGTATTTAGCCGTGTTTTTTTTACATTGAAGTCCTGATTTGGTAAAATACTTTTCCTTTGACAGATGAAGTCGTTTGTACTGTAGTACTAAGAAATAAAATCTTTAATTTTGAATTGTAATATCCCCGGAAAATGCTAGCTCACTGTCAACGTATGATCTTCCAAGACTGATTGCAAATATTTAAAAAACCGATTCCTTTTTATTGCTCATGGAGTTGAACTGCTGGAGAGATGAACTCGCAGTTGATTGCTGGGGAAGGATTCACCTATATTAAAGGATTCACCTATATTTTCGGATGAGAAAGTAAAAGAAAGGTGCTATTTCGCTCTCGTCCGACCGCACCTTGAATATGCAGCGAGTGTATGGGATCCAGTGCAGAAAGACTTAATCCGCGAGCTGAATAAGATACAAAGGAAGGCTGCGCGTTTCGTCAAAAACCGCTACGGGCGTACAGACAGTGTTACCCAGATGTTAAGCGAATTAGGCTGGGAGCCGTTGGAGACTCGGAGGCTGCGCGCTAGGCTTAGATTGCTTGAACAATTAAGAATGGATATCTTTAAGAGCGACACAGAGGACATAATCTTAGAGCCACACTATATTTCCAGGTCCGACAGAAGCGATAAATTAAGAGAGATTTTTTGCCGAACGGATAGATATAAGAATTCGTTTTTCCCCCGAACAATAAAGGACTTTAATAAACGCTTGTCCCAACCTCGTTAGAGCACTTCTTTTTTTTTTTTTATAGCTGTAAACGGCTGGTGTCCTAACACCCCCTGCCACACGCCTTTTAGGCGGCTTGCGGGGTATTATGTAGATGTAGAAAGGTTAGGTGATGGTGAATTTTTATCAAATCATTAGTTAGTATTCTTGCTCTTTATCTTTGCATGAGCGATTTTTGAAGAAGTGATTTTTCCACTGCAAAGAGTAATATTTCTTTTCTTTCTCTAATATGCAACATCAATATCCAACGATTTCAAGATCAAAAGAAAATTGTATTTTTCTTTAATAGCTTTTCAAATTATCAGTGCGAGGGGTTCTTAATTTTTTAAGCATATGTTTTAAATTATGAGTACATAGATATGATTTTCTCCTGACCAGCTGTACCTCACGTATTCCAATTGGTTGATAAAGTTTTAAATTGAGCTCTGGCTGTAAATATTTGAAAATTTCTATGAAAAAGATCTCGGGAATATTTTCGTGTGACATAGTTACGGTTTTTTACAGTAATTTTACGAATCAGGTGTTGGTTTCGGTACCAATAGATGTTAATATTAAATATACCTATAGTATGCCCTATTGAAAATTTTTTCTTTGTGTTTCAACTTTTCGTGTTATTTTTCTGTATTTTTAAGGAGACGAGATGGGTTAAAATAAATTTGGGAATAATCGGCGTCTGAATTACCACTTAAGTAGTAAATAAGAAATCGTTCCTTATATTTCAGTGGCCATGTGGAAAGCACATGTATGCAATGTGGTTTTATGTGATACACCGGCTGACAGCTGTGCAATTAATTTTCGTGTTGGTTGTGTATGTAGCTAGGATGACTTCTTTCTCCGACGGTGAAAAGTGAAAATCCTTCGTGAAGATATCAAGCCACAGTGGTATTATGACCTTAATATACATCCGTTCCCTATTCTATAGAATCTAATGTATCTTATTTTTTGCAAAGCAGGGATCATCGCTTGAAACGAAGTCGTATTTGTGCCTTAACTGATGTCTTTCTCCGACGGTGAAAAGTGAAAATTCTTCGTAAAGTTATCAAGCCACAGTAGTATTATGACTTAAATATACATCCGTTTCCTTTCTATGAAATTTAATGCACATTTTTTGCAAAGCAGGGATCATCGCTTGAAACGAAGTCGTATTCGTGCCTTAACTCATGCATCTTTTAATTTGGAGATGAATATTTCCTCCTCATTTAAGCCACTTCCATTTGTGTTTTCAATTCCATTTGGCTCGGGTTTAATTTCCCATGTGTGCTAGGTTAATCTGTTGACTTAAGGAAGCTTGAGGATGAGAGAAAGGTAAATGTAAAGAGGATTAAGGCGGAGATAAGCCTCTTTAAGAGAGGAAGAACTGGGGTTTCTCTGCTTTTTTTCTGTTCATATTACCCAAGCCATCGATTCGGTCCGAGTTAAGTTGCCCAGGGCGTTAAAAAAGTCATCACCGGATGACCGTTGTCCTTTCGTTAATTACAATGATGGAAAACGGTGGAACTGCGTAAATATTGACCCAAGACTCTTCCTCCTCGTTTTTCCTCAAACTAAGTCTACCGTGAAGGTAGGGTAACCGAACTGCAAACCAGGAATTAAATGTTAAGTGGTAGCCCGAGATTTTTTATTGAAAGAGACGAGGAAAAATTTACATCTGACACCGTTTGACCTTATGTCTGAAAATTTCGGGCCAATTTTTCCCGTTTTTTATGGAAATTTTCTGTTATTAAGATTAAATTTACACCGAAGAAAATTCCTTTTTTCTATTTATGCGTGATAGAAAGAAAACTTTTATTTGTCACCGTTTGGCATCATATCAAGTGTGTTTGGGCTGAAATCAGTAATTTTTTGTTAGTTTCACTAACAGCGGGTAATTTTTTATTTCTTATAAAAATTCCTGTACCAAGTATCCACTAGGTATTGATTCGCATTCTGAATACCTAAACGGAGCATAGATAAAATATACTTAGCGGTTAAAAAACATTGCATCCTCGGAATAAAGTGATGACACTTTTGCCAATATGTGTAATATTCCGGCAATCGGCAAGTTATTATCATCTCCAAGCGCATTCCTAATTTAAATGTTCACAACTTAAGTAGCATGCATGGAAGCTTGAAATTCTAAGTAAGTGAGTAGCTTCTTATTTACCTTTAGAATTTTTAAAAACTTAAGCATAATTTTTGTCAATGAATTATTGGTTTTTGCAAGGTTGTTATGGTTATTTCACTGGCGAATTTAATTTTTGGCCAACGCTTACGTGATTTATTTTACCAATTACTAATCGCAAGGTTTCGACACTTACCTTCCTTCGTAGCAGCGGTACAAATTTCCAATCCCCATGTAAATGCAAGCTGCTGGTTGTATTGCAGAAGATAGTCGTTGCGACGCTACACCGAATACTTCCTCGGAATCTCTTGGCAGCGCTGTAGTACCAAGAAAAGACAGGGCTATTAGAATACTTGAGTATTTGGCGGAGTTGTCAATCATTTAGTTGAATGCTATGCAACGGCACATCACATAATGTGAATCAACGGGCAAAGGGCACCTAGAAGAGCCTTTTGTGGCTAGATAAGAAAAAAACGTAACTTTATTTGAGTTAGAAAAATATTAGCAGTGTTGGGAATGTATTATCAGTGATCGAGGGAATGTTTTGTTTATAAAATGAATTTTATCTTAGAATTGTTGTATAACGTCTCGGTTTGTGAAAAAGGTTTAATTTTGGAAAAAGGTTTATTTGTATAAGTTAGGTAAGGATTTGGAAAAATGTTTATTTGTGAATAAGGTTTTTGCAGACATTCGTCCCAGACGCCGGACATAGTTTAAATGTTAGGGCATGTCAGGGATTTTCTATGCGTTTTGTAATGACTGATCTCTGAAGGACCTCAGTCCGTAACCATAGACCATGAATATGTGTATATAGAATATGAAAAAAAACATCACCGTGCCACAAGTATTAGTTATCGTTAAAAATTTCTCCCGAAAAACATACTCCATCACTTTGAAAATTTCAGCGAAATCGCTGTGGACACGTGTATATTTTCCGGCATCTCGAATATGAAAATATTAATTCGGTATTACCTACCGAATAGATTGTTTATATTTAAAATAGAGGCCAATTTTTACAAGGGTAATATTAAATAAAAGATAATGTAGCTCAAGGTTTAAGCAATTAATATCCAGCATTCTTTTAATAGGAAGTTTATCTCCTACTCGACTGGTCGTCTTTCGCTCTCATTGTGAAATTTTCCCGTTGTATGTATAAAGTAAATTGTTGAAAATAATCAGGGCTGGGAAGAGTTCCAAATGTAAGTATTTTAAAAATACGCACTTGAAATACATTTTTAAAATTTGTATTTGGTATTTCAAATAGAATAAATATTTCCTGAATGTATCTTGTATTTTGTAGATCAAATGCATATTTTTGGTATATCCCTAAATATATTCTTAAAAAAATATATATTCGTAAAATAATTTTGAAGTAGCTCTGATAGCACTGCTATAACATTATGTTTCGGTGAGTTCTTCAATGTAGTTGTCATCACTGTGTTCATGTTTGCAGCTATCCGTAACGTGCCAAGTCAGTTCATATATTTTTTTAAGATCTCTTTGTTTCCATGCAAATGTTTTTTGTATTTTGAAAAGTACTATTTTTATCTTTACAATTTTTAGGTACTATTTATTAGTTCGTTTTTCAAATGCCCAAAATCAAATGGTATTTTGTATTTTGAATTTAAAATACATTTGGATCGGTATTTTGTATTTCAAATAATTCTCGGCCTATATTTTGCCCAGCCCTGAATATAATCCAACAATATTCAGCATTTTCATCGTGAGCCGCCCATGGCTTCATGGGGTCTCTCTCCTTCGTGGAAGGGAGATGGGAGATATCGATGGCTAAGTTCTAACAACACGTATCCCAAAATGAGGACGGTCTGAGTTAATACTGCTAGTATTGTTAATAAACAATTAAATTAAAGCAAAAAAACTCTTTGCTTGCAAATGTATGCTTCTTTTTCAGTTTTATGTATTTTTGGTTTTTAGTTTCAAATTAGATTATATAAAATTAAAAAAATAAATCGATGTTTTGCTCTCCTGAAAAGTTGCTATTTTTGAGATACGTGTTGTTAGAAATTAGCCATTGATATGTGCCTTGCCGACCGAGCGGAGTTGAATGTGCGAGGCTCACAGTCACCCACATGAATATTGCCGGTTAAACGGAGCGGGCCTAGAATTGCGGTATATATATAAGGAGCGTCAAACCATGAGACGGGGATTTTTGGATGCGTACTCCTGGTGTGAGGACGACCTAGAGTCCATTGGCGAGTAGGGAGACGAAACGACGCTGCTTCCGCGAGAAGACATCGCTCACACGAGGTATCGTGCACGCCACTCCTTCAACCTTCCCTGCCTTCAATCCCCCCATCCCCATATTGGTCTCTTACGCCCGAATTATGTAAGGCTGGGTATATTTTTATTTTTATTAAACGGGTGCCAGTAAATTTCCTATTAGATTTATTATTATTTCCTATTAATATCCTAGACTTATCATTTTTTTAAACTACCGACGACCCCCTTCCACATTGCGTTTCAATAGTTGTTTATGCTCTTAAGAGTATTGTGTGTGTTTTGTTATTTACCGATTGTGCACGCGGCGTACTCGTGAGTTAACTTGTGATTAATGTGGTAATTCCTGTTAAAACGATATATCATGACGAGCTACACTCGTTATTTCGCGATTTGGCATCGTAAGTTCACGACGAGCTGAACTCGTCATTTCATTTTAACTCACCTCGGAGGCGCAGGGCTTCCTTGACGGCTCTGGCCATTTCCTCCTGCTGACCCCTGACCTCCTGCTCGTCCTGCTGCCCCTGTTCCTCTCCATCTTCAGTCTCCTCGCCCTCGTCCGCATTCTCCTCCTCCGAGCGCCTCCACTGTGCCAGGACTGCCGCCCCCCGTGGGCCGGGAGCCCGCTTGCCGTATCGGCTGCCCAGGAAGAACCTGTCGTGTCGGGGCTGGATGACGGGGCCGCTCGAACGGAGGGACATTGCCATGCCGACGGTGGAACCGCCGCCGTGGGACTGCGACTCGGAGTTGCCTCCCGCGCTCCGTCCGCTGCGGCCGTAGCGGCTGCCGCTCCAGAAGCGAATGGGTGCCGCGTCGCGCACTGCACCCGGGAGGAGTGGGAAATTTATTTGGAGGCTTGAATTTAAGGGCAAGTAGTGCAAGCGATTTTTGTCTAAACAGAGTTAGGTACAGAATTTGGGCAAAGAAAACAAACAATATCAAGTTTTAGTGGTGCTTTTGATTTCCCTTGTCGATGTCAGCACAAAACAGAGACTCACTCGTATCCCTTGGCAACCAGGTTTCTGTATATATGTCAATCTATCAATGAATTTCTGTACCTAAATCTGGTTTGAAGAAAAATCACTAGTACGCGGTGGCTTATTACCCTCTCAATTAGTAATGATTATAATGACTTATTTATTTATTTATTTAATTATTCAAAAACAGCACATATGGCCTTTAGATTGAATATAAAACTTAAAAACTGTAGCTTTAACTGCAAATCTAAAGACAGAAAATCCAAATGCCTAATAAATTTGGAAAAGATCTCTGAATTTTTCTCGGGTTATCTTTCGCTTCAGTTGGCTTGTGGAGAACAGTTTCACTGGCTATTCTGCCAGCGTCATCAGGTTGAAGTTCGAAAAGTCGAAACTGCTGTCCGAAAGCCAACTGACGCGGTAGAATCCCCGAGAAAAATGCAGAAATCGGACGGCTCAAAAAAGAATCGAGAAATTAATAAGGGCCAGGATATTAGGATGTTAATCCGCCGTGGGACAAGAGAGGGATAAGTCTCTGAAACAGATTTTCCATTGATTAAGGCATATATCATCTCTCATCAAAGGGAACCCACCTTATAGTCAATCAAATAAGGAAGTTAATTTGAGAGGAAATATTTAGTAAGGGGAATAAATATATAGGGATATATATATATATATAGTCTGTTTCGTCTTAGATGATGGAAAAATGTCGGTCAAAATCGATTTTCGATGAATCGATTTTTAATCGAAATGAAAAGCTCGACTTTTCAGCCAAAATTGAAATTTGAACCAAAAGGTTGATGTCGATGCATTATAAATTATTTGAATATGAATATTTTATGTCATTATGTGCATACGAATAAAATTAATATAATTTACGAATTGTCAATACCGATTTTATTTTTCTGGGCCGACGGATGTCTTTTTTTACAAATATTTTGCTCTTTAAAATTGCTGATCCTTTTTCCTTCAAAATTTTGAGCATATATTATATGGTGGATGAATTTTGGTTGGAAAAACCAAAAACCTCTTGCCACCGCTTTAATCAATCCTGTGCCCTATATACTTGGCAATAGGAAGACATTTACCATATTGCAACTAGAATATAAATTTCCCGCTGACAGAAAACTAATATCAGATGCGACGGAATAAATCTTTACAAATAAAAGTGTCGGCACATCACTATTCTTATTTGGTTTTTAACTAACTAATAGTGTTGTCGAAGTAAAAATACGATGATCTTATGAAAATAGCGTTGTGTGGACTCTTTATGCTTGAGTAGATATTCATTTTTTCTTTATCTAGTGAATAAAAAACCCATAAAGGATGACCAATCTAATAATAATCTATATCTTATATTCTTATATGCGTATGAAGCAAAGTGTTTAACAGAGACAATTTTGTTTAAATGGTCGAGAGATCTTACCAGAATTCAGGAATTCGTCAGAAAAAACTAACGTAGGGCTCCTCCCTCTTCAAATTTTAGGTAACTAACGAGTTTATCTTGCTGTCGAAGAGGAAATTCGATGACTATTTGAAAATAGGGTTAAGTGGGATGTTAATGATATTTAAAATGGTCTTGTGATATAAGTGCAATTTGATAATGCGTCAGCAATAATTTTAGTGAGTAATAATTTTAATTGTTTGGAATATTATAATGCAAACATATTTTTAACTCCGCCTCGAATCGGAACACCGTGGGAGTTGATGATGAAAATCGTTCTGAAAGGTTTATATCGAGCTCTTTCATGCTTTGAAATAAAAAATAAATTTTATGAATCGGTCTGTGTGGACCTTTTTGAATAAAACGGGGCCATTTGCATGACCGTATGCATATTTTTATTCGACCAGAGGAGTTGAGTCGACAAAATCTTATCTTTTGAATTCACATGGAAGGTGTTCATTATGTTTAAAGCGCGATTCCCTCCTGAGAAATGCTTTTTACGAGGTAGGCATCCCGAAGGAATCAATCGCCTTTGGACGTCTTCCCTCAAATGCAAGAAAATTGACTTTCCCTGTCTTTTGAAGGCTTCGGCAGCCATGAATGGAAGATTTTGCGGCGTGTCCTGGAACGCCGAGTTTTTTTATATCATTTTCGACCGTATCTATTTGTATTCGGCATCCACGTTCTTTCGTGGTTGGTACTCCATAGGTTCGTCAAAACAGCCTTAATATATTTTGTATTCTTGCTCTTTAAGAAGTTCCTGCTTTGAAGAATGTGTAATAATCGTCGTTTCTTTTCCATTTGGGATAAATATTTGAGTTGCAAACGTAGTTTTTCGATGCTTCACCGTGAATTGAAGGCGTGCATAATCAATGACTTGCTCATCTGTAGACTTACGCCTGTTTAAATGAATTACTTGAAGAAGTAGCAAAAGAATTCTACGTTTTCAGAAAACGTTAGCTGACATCTGAATCATTTTACTTGCTGGGTGACAGCAGCGTCACGGGAGAGACATGCGGAGACTTCGAAAAGTTGGACCATTTTGTTACCGTCGTAAATATTCTTTTTAAATTAATCTAATTATAATTATTGTATATTGAACTCTTGATGATTATATTCTCCTTTGAAGCAGTAGATTGACATAAATTTTTATGCTATTTACATCTTTCAAACGGGATCGAATTTATTTGTACATGTGTTAATGGTTGTATTGTGCTATCTCACCTGTCTATTCTTAGTTGCACATTTTTTGTAAATGGAAACTACTCCATTATTACCTTAAACCATCCGAACCGTTGAGAATTGATAGTTAAAGAACGAAACAAAGATTTTTTCGTCAGGTATGGACCAGTTTTCAAATCTATTCGCAACTCCGGCCCATCATTTCTCAGATAATTTCTGCGCTCCCACTGGGAATAGAGAATTTTCACCTATGAATATTCTGGTTAGCTAGCGAGTGTCCCACATTTATTTGAACTTATTAAATGCTAACTTTGTTAACTTATAATTTTGTATTTGCAGCTTGACAATGTATTTTACTGTAATAATTTAATGTTTCACGAGGGGTTAGATGGAAGATGGGACTTTCTAGTCCCAATCTCGCCCAATAAAGACGTATTATTATTATTATTATTAATGTTATTATTATTAACTTCCAGCTTCTCCATACCATTAGCAACAGCTTTCGTGGCCTCAACTACCCACGCGTTACAGAACGGAAATGAAGAATTAACGTCTTCATGCTTTCCTGTGTCGTACTCACCTCTAATTTTGTGTTCGCCGACCGCTGTTGACTCCTCTTCTTCCTCACTGTCGCCAGATGCGGAGGCTGGGTCCACAGCGGCCGACCCCTCGCCGGAATAACCGCTCACCTTGGAGAGTCCCGTCTTCGATTCGGCGTTGTATGTTTGGCTGGCGGGGGCGGGGTGGGCCGTAGAGGCAAGGAGGCAGAGCAGGAGGGCCAAGGGCAGAAGTGGAGAGGGCGACATCGTTGTTCTTTTGTTTTTATTACGCCCTTCGGCGAAAGATGGAGCGAGTTCGGATTGGTGGAACGTTTCGGCGTCCCACGCTGTACCTGTTGAAGGAAGTTCATGGTTTTTTCAATTATTGCATTCGGAATCGATTATCGTAACACAGCTCTTGTAGTATCTTACAAATGATAGTATCCACATTTCACTTAATATATAATGAGAATATATATCCATGATTAATTGTGCATAATTTATTTATTTGTACTATCCAGGGTATTTTAGGAGGAATCTGCCATACATCTGAGGGAGGTAGGGGAGAAAATTTTAAGCATTTTTTGTCCGTAAACATGGGGTCGAAACTCCTTAGTTACTGTGCCGTGGCAACGCAAACATTTTTGCAACAGATGCACCTTGGATTTACCGTGAAAATGGTTTTTCTTTGGTATCCACATTTTTTAATACTCTGGATTTTTAAGTGCATTAGATACTTAATTAAGGTTAGACGAAAATAGGCGATTATAATTTTCTGAGACAGTTAATTTTTGAGCGTAATTAAACGAAAGCCCCCAAGCGAGCGAAAACGAGTTCTGCTCTTTATACTACCTTGCACACAAATTGCATCCCTTTGCATCGTTTAAGATCATCTTCCTTCCTCCCCCTAGTCTTTGATTTCGCTTAAACTATTTCGGCTTCGTCGCTAAAATTCCAGTCGTGTCCTACGATCTTCTTTGTGTAAGATAGGTCTTTAACAACTAGGGATGATGACTGGCATTTTTCAAGGGCAAAAAAGTATTATTTCCATCTCTGATAGGTTAGATATCACCGAAAAAAATACTTACAGAACCAACGGTGGACAAAAATCATAATAACTTGCACCCAGCGGGCGAAAGCGGGTACGTCCATAAAACCGCTCCATCTTTTAGACTCTTTGAACGTGTGAAAATTGAAGTAAAATATCGATTTGGATGCCTTGGTTTGGTAAGACCACTAGGAAAATGTCACATTTCGAATTACTTAACCAAAAACTCTCGATACCTTGATGTACTGGATCTGTTTTACGTTCAACAACCCCGTCAACCTTCTTTCGAATCTTTGCCGCATTAAACCGAGTGACATTTAGCCGCGAATCGATCTTCATTTTTTTCTCTTCTCCCATCACTTAAAATCGAGACGCGAGCAGCGAGGTGAGTTAACTGTCGGAGCGCAAAAAGAGGGAAACCTCACACTTACAAATGAACATCGTAATAAAGGTCGGGAATTAATAAAGGAGTAGCCAAGCAAAAAAAACATGATATTCTCCCGATGAAAAAAAATGAAAAAAAGTCATGCCTCCAGACTTGTTGACTGGTAACGTAGCGAAACATGGGTCCATGGAGATGGAAGAGGAATGGAGTTGGAAGGGAAAGGAATGATCGGGAAATTAGGAGGACCTGACGTCAGGAGCAATTTCGTTCGAGAGATCGGTTTGAGACAGAGAATGTTTGTGTGCGCGAGTCGACACAAGTCTTAAAGAGGGGAAAGGAAAAGACGTTGGGTAGGGTGGGACCACTTAAAGACGTTCTGTTCGTTGGAAATGGGCGAGAAAGGTTGGAGGGTTATATTGGGTTTTTGTGGGGGTGGAGAGGGAAGGTAAAGTGAGGCAAATTGGTGCCTTTAAAGGGGTGGGCAATTATTACGGTCCCTCCTTAGGGGAGGTGGGAGTCGACTCCTTGGACCATGAGTAAAAGTCCAGGCTTCGCTGAAGGAACAGGTCAAAAGAGCCAGAGTGAAGGATGATTGAAAACGACGTGAAAGACCGCAACCAACATTGCCTCTATATGGGTAAATTTTTCTCGGGATTCCCACCGGGTTATATCATCCATACTCGCTTTTGCTCGCTGGGGGAGGGGGGGGGGTGGGGCTCGGCCCTTACCACACATGTTTTTTCATGTGGAAAGAAGACGTAAAGAAATCGACTTTTCAAAAATTACGTTCTAAATTTCCTACCTTATCTTTATCAGTTTTTCGTTTTAATTCCTTTGTCTTCTTTTCCAATTTCTTGTTTGCATAAATTTAGATGCTGCCATGATTATTTGTTTCCATAATCACCTCGCCGCCATAACATTATGGTGGCCATTTTTTAAACTAATCCCAATACTCAATTTTACATGAATATACAGGTAAATAATGGGAAATATAGTGTTTTCACAATTTTTCCTTGAGTTTTAGACAATTTTAGAAGAGGTTGTCATAAGACTTTTTGCCGTATCTCGTCTCGATCATCCCAAACATTTTTAAGAGTAAGTGAGTGAGTGATTGGTCGTTCAGGGGGTTTATGGTATATAGATTAGCCAACGTTTCGAGCTCCAACTCGTGGATCATCCTCAGGGCAGCCCTAATGGTTGGCTAATATGGATAATTCAACCCGCTGGAAATCCCCAGAAGAGTTCACCCACATTATTCGCCGGGAAAGCATCAAATCATATTGCCTCTATCTATTTATTTCTATGAAGTTGGTGCTAGGAACGTAGTACAGTAAAACTCTCAACTTCTGCATTACCTTAAAGCGAGCTTGCACAAACTTGCAAAATCTTTTGCAAAAACCGACCATGAAACGCTCACATGATATTTAAATTAAAGTGACATTGATATTAGCCGATCCATCAAGTACTTGCCAAAAAATCTATGACTGCAACTAACTTTCATGCGATTCTTTCAACTAAAGTGAAGTTTTTACTGTCGAAGAATTCAGGTATGTATTGAATGTCTAAATTTGAAAATGTGTAAATCAGCAATTTCCTTAACCGAGAAAGACGCCTCAGGAAGAGAGCTCGGCTTTCAAAGAATAGATGGCCAAAGAGTTAAAGATTACTTTCCATTGTAATGTAAATGAAACTCCACCAACTCCGCAAGTTTATTTTTCCATTATCTTCTATCGCTTTCACTTGCATGTTTCTGGGTCTTTGAATTAAAACCTAACCTTAAGCACAAAACACCCTTTGCCATTAAACCAACCCATATTCATTCCCTTAATTCCCCTGTTCGAGTCCTTACCATAACTTAACTGTATTTTTTTTAGAGGACACCAATTGTTAAATAAACACCCAGGAGACAGCTGAAAAGCTGGGAATAGTAATGTAAAAGGAATAGGTTGCGTGTGAGTGTACAGTAAAACTGGCTTATAACGATCATGCATTTAACGAAATCCCGCCTATAACGAGGTGAGTTTGTGGTCCCTTGGACTTTCCTATTAATGTTAGTTTTCCCACATATAACGAGTTCGGATGATACGAAATCCCCGCTATTGCGAACTATTCTTTGGTCCCTTGGAGAATCATTTCTTCTCCATTAATGAAATCACGGCCAGTCTCGCTTCTTAACCGTTCCTTGCCTTATCATCAGTTTGGACATCGCCACATAGCTTTACTGCTGATCTTAAAATCCTTCCTTAATAACCGTTTGATGGAAAGGGTAGGACGATGGTGAAATTTTACGGATCTGTTGATTAAATAAAGGCGATTCACGCAATATTAGCCGGCAATCCTATGATTTATAGGGGAAAAATCCTTTAACATAGATATAACGAAATCCCGTCTATAACGAAATGGAGCGATGGTCCCATGAAATTCGTTATAAGCGAGTCTTACTGTATAGTTCATTTTAATTTGATTCAGTGTCTTGGACTATAAGTACTGCCAATAGACAAATACTTCCATTGGATAAAAATAAAAATACGGATTTTAAATGCAATTTCCACAAACTTTAGCGGGAGAATCATGTTTTTGTGCCCGTCAGTTGATGAAGTACCGTTCGAAGGTTTTCGCGGAGTTCGTTTACTTAGTACGGTAAGATGTAACAAGTGCGCATTTTAAATTTTTTCTGCTTGAATAGACTGTAATAGATTATATAAATTTTTCTTCAAGACCTATACTCCAAGACACTGAATCAACAGTAAATATAGAGGTCCCGAGAAGAAAAAAAGACTTATTTAATTATCATGAAAATTTCGAAATAAAATAAAAAAAATTTCGTAAAATAGTGCATTCAAGTACGGCAGTTGAAAAAGCGCACTAATCGTTCTCTATCCTATAACAATTTAAGAGGAAAAAGGAAAAATATGGACTTGTTATTATGTTACCGTACTAATTAAACAAACTTTTCGAAAACCATTCAACTGTATTTCATTGCATGACGGCCATTTAATATGATTATCTCGCTATAATTAGTGGAAATTTCATTTAAATTGAGAATTTTTATGCCAGCTGCTATTACTTTTATTTTAGTTATGAGAAATACATATTTAGCAGTGAATACTTGGATATTTTATAAAATTCCGATATTTCTTGTTTATCCAAGTAGTTACGAGGGGCTAAAACGTCTCATATTTTTTCAGTGTAACTTATCGTTCTTTGCTGAAAATAATAATATGGTAGTTGAATAATCAGTGTATATTTTTAGAGCTAGATTTATGTTTACTGGATAGATGAAAGGTACTTAAATATGTTCAGCAGTACTATAGTCCTCGGGAATGACTATTTTTATTTTCTTCAATAGTTTATTAATTTAATGGACAGTGGTACCTGCCGTAAAACAGCCCCCTCTCATTAAATACACGCTGAATTTATTTTTATGCCTAACTCCGCGGTTGAGTTTCATTTAACATCAGGGTATGGAAACTTGCCTCACCGTCTATCTCATCAACAGCACAATGACCGTAAATGGAAAAATTATGGAAACTCTCCTGCCGGATAACGTAGGGAATATTTGATAAAAGAAAAAGCTAACCTTACCCTGAGGTAAACGACATTACTAGTTTAAGGGACCATTGATTAAAATTAAGCTTCTTACCTTCTCTTGGTTTCATTTCACAAATGTATTAATCAACAGCGGTTGGATCACGATGCTTGGAGCATACGGTTATCAACGCGCGTAGTTACACGATGTGAATGGGATCCCATCACGATATTTTTATATGGAACACGTATATGGCAAAAGGACAAGACATTTCGAGGTCTGAGGAAGCGGAAAGGAGGGAGGAAATTGCTTGTCTTGGGCTATTTTCTCTCCTCACAGCCTCGGGGCAAGAATTGAACGTGGCCATTTCGAGCGATGCTGCAAATTTTCATTCATATCATCCAGAATGGGAAAAGATGGGTTTAAGGATGATATGGGAAAGATAGTGATCTTCCTGTTTATCTCCGCTGGACCAAGAGAAGCTATTTCTGGAAGAAAATGAATCCAGATTCTCTTTTCTTGCAGATTTCACCTAGCGGAACGTGCATTAACGACCATTTAGGTGTCGCAGTTGACCTTTTAAGTTTTTTTTTTTTACAGATTTCCTAGTGAAGTAAGCCTTTTGAAATCCCACGTAAGAGAATTTACGATTTTATTAAGTTAAACAAAAAGCAGACTGCTGCTATTGGAAAATATAGGCAATAAAGCGTTCATAAGAAACCTAGAATCCTCCAAGTTAAATTGATTTCTAATGAAATTTAATTTGACTCTAAGATATAGAAAATGAGTTTCTTCCCTTAGACTACGAATGATTTTCATTTTTGATATTACAATAATATTAGGAAAATACTCTCCGAATATTTTGATTAGGGTTTGAAAATGCTTCACAAGGGTAAAACTAGAATCCTGTTTGATCTGAAGTTCAGCATCTTTGCGCCAGCATCATAACTTACTAGTATTAAGTTATCAATCATTAAATTATATCTATAATTACAGCGAAAATCGAGTATAACTTGGAAGAACTTGGCGCCAATTTTTACCAAACAGCGTTACCGTTTTTTATGAGTACCATCAAATGACTTTTTGACCGAGGTGGTTGACGGTAAATGAAAATAAATCAAATTGACTCATATGTAATTAGCTATGAATAAAGAACAAAAAACTTAATTTTCAGTAATACATTTTTTGCATCCTTCTGGAAGTGTAATTAGAATCTACTTGTAAGAAATTCGCTAAACATCCTTTCTGGGCTTGTCTTGGTCAAATTATGTCGTTATTAACGTATGCTTCTGTCGTGGAATATGAATTCGAGGTTCTTCCTCCAAGTTTGCTCCAAGATTGCAATTTACAAGCACGCTATGCTCTGAAAAAGGACTCTCATTATAAGACCGTAAAATATTAAAATTATTTTTCCTTTATAATGAGTACGTAACCGCCTTTCCTTACCTACGATATAACTCTGAAATACGTAGTATAAGGCTCAGATGAACGTCGGAAATCATTGTATCTTTGAACATCTGGCAGTTTCTCTGCTCTGGTATCGTAGCCAAAATGAAGAGCCATTTCAAGGCTGATATAAATGTCGAAATGTTACTAGGACCACTATATATTATGTGGAAAAGAGAATTGTAGAATATGACTTTCCTTATTCCCTTTTGAGATGGGATCGTAATGGGGATTTTATAATAATTATTCCAAAAGTGAATGCAGTATAGTGGTATTAAATAATGTATAATATGTCACACTGTTGAAATGACAGCAATTTTTTTTTACTTTCTGTCATTCAAATCAATGTTATCGTTAATAAATACGTGGATACTGTTTTTTGAGACATTTTATTTACTCTAATTTTCTTGCTGAACAATGTCCATAACCAATGTGGAAATTGAATTGAGATTTGAAATTTTTTAAATGCACTATCACTTTGATGATATTTGATACATAAATTGATAAGCGTTAAAGTTGAAATATTTTATAGCCTGTATACCGTATGGTGGCGCTCAGATGGCGGGCCCGCGCGCCACCCTACGGTATAAAGACTATAAAACATTTCAATTTGCAATTGTTATCATATCTCTCTCCTTACCTTTCACTAACTGTCCCCATTTCGCAGTCTAATGCCATCAAATTTTACGGAACGTGATAAAACTTATTCTAAATAAGGCCTTTTCCTCTGCTTCCTTGATGAATACCATGGGGTTTCCTTGCAAAGACCATGTAACTGGTCAGGTGGCGTAACTGGTAACGTACCTGACCGGGAGTTACTTTGATTAGGGAGCTGCGCGTTCGAATTCCTGCTAACTCAAAGAAATTTTTCGTGGCTAATTTCACCCTTGTTGAAAACATTCTCTCTTTGTACTCATTCTCTATTTTTACTGAGTTCTTCAATAGCTGAGATTAGTATTTATTCAACTTCCGTTGCTTTCCACCCGTTCACCTACTCCTGTTCTTAGATATTTTGATCACTCACATCATTTATAATAAAACTTCATGGTAAGAAAACTTTTGTAATTCCGTAAAAAAGCTAGAAAATTAAACATTGAATTTTAACTTAGGCACTGGAATGTAAGTGATTCTTTCAAAATGAAAATTTGTCTCGAGTCCTTGCGGGTCGTTATGGTTAGAAAACGTACGTAGGTCCTAAACGCCTTGTACGTATGTTACAATGCGTCAATGTAACCATTTATGTTGCCGAATTTCAAGGATGAAGACTTATTGTGTAGCCAAAAGCGCTGCGGCGCGGCGTGGGGCATTTGATTTGTTGCGAAAAACGGTGTATTTCTTATCACCATCACGAATTGATTTTTACCGGGTCTAATTTGATTGTTTTTATTGGTGTTAATGACGACGACGTATTGAATGTCATGGTGATTTTTGAGATTCTTCCACATATTTATTTACATTCTGAGACCTTAAAATCGTAAGCGTTTCCTAGAAAAAGTACGCAGTTGTGCGGACGGGCGCAAAGTTATATATAACTAGGGTGAAAGTTTCCATGAAAAATTAATTTATCTTAGCCGTGATACGAACCCTGTTTTCTCGATTGCCGGTCAAGTATGCTACGAGTTACACCACCAAGCCATTTTCTTCCAAGGCGAGGCCTGTTTAGACGGTAAATTAGCTCGTACAAAATAATGTCTAAATGTTTGAATGCGCCAAAACCCATCATGTAACCACCAAAATACGTACATGAACAAAAAATAGAACCTGTTCTTATTTGATTCCAGCATCTCTACATGTTCCGTTCCGGTCCACAAAAATTGACCATACAATCAGACATTAACTCGTACGTAATATAAAATGCTCGCTTAAATACACCTTGAGACTGGGTTAACCGAAGAAGGTGTTGACGTCTCAAGTCTACATTTTGTCACGCGAGACAGTGCTTACTAAGGTACTGTCGGAAAATAAGCCCCTCTTTGTCGCTATTCCGCGAAGGGCGTTTTCCAAAGCACTGCAAGGAACAAACTTTGTACGCAGTCAAGAGCACGGGTTTTCGGTTTACCCAGTCTGAGACTTGTCTAGGGAATAAATGGCTAGGTATCTCTAACTGGTGGCTTGCCTGACCGTGAGTTGGTAAATTGGTTGATCCTGGTTCGAATCCCAGCTAAACCAAATGATTGTTTCATGGCCAATTCCTTTCTTGGTGCCTATTTCCTCCTCATATAATATAAAATACTCGCTTAAATACACCTTGAGACTGGGAGACATTGAAACCGTCTTTAAACAATATTTTCAGTGTAGATGATGATTGCATTTTTCTGTTTATTCATCCATCTTCCCATTCTCCCACATTATTTTAGGGTTATTGGTAGCTTAGTGATGAAAATTTTAATAAATAATTACGTGCTAAAATAGGTTATACAGTTTTACGGAGTAAATATTTCTTTAATGATTTAGTACAGCTTTTTCCCTATCCGTTTTCATCTTACCCAAAAGGTCATTCTGCGACTTTTCTCCCATGTTTTTGAATGTCATTCCTCCTATTTCAGCTTTTAAGGAGCACTTGTGAATCTATTGAAGCACCTTCTCTGTTTCCTGCTTGTATCTCACAGAAGTTCTTCACTCAACAGGCCCGGAACTTTCCTAATCGTCTTATTCCATCCCTTTCTTCTTGTCCACAGTCCCTCTGGCCAAAATCCTGTACACTTCCAACATATGAGTTTTCCTTGGAATCGACGTTTCCTCCACATAAAATGCGAAAGTTCAGGTCCGAATCTTCGGAAGTCTTCACCGTAACTCGATTTAGAACAAAGGCTGCCATTGCTTCGTTTAATTGAAATGTTTTTTATAAACGTATATTTTACGGCATTTAATTATATATGTATTTGCTAATATCTTTACACGCTTAAATTTAATCGTCGGCGGGCATATTTTGTGGAATTTATCCATGGTTTGGAAAGATTTCCTTAGTGTTTTTCCTCACGGTTTTAATGTCCTCTACCGGTTTCGGCGCAATAGCATCAATTACAGGAGGTCAAAAAACCAGTAAGCTTATTTCACCTCTTGAAGATTGCGTCGAAACCGGTAGTAGGCTATAAAGCCGTGTGGAAAAATACTAAGTTCTTTCATGCCAAACTATATTTACGCGGTTCTCGTCCAAAATAATGTAGTTGAACATTTTCTAGTAAATCATCAAATTATCACGATCTGGTGGCTAACCTTATTAAATCGTACTATGAAATGGACGGCAATATGTCTTTAAAAATTCACTTCCGCGACTCACACCTGGATTTTTTCCACCAAAACTTGGCGCCGTTAGTGATGAACACGGTGAGCGTTTCCACCGGGATATTTTACACATGGAAAAATGGTGGCAAGGACTGTTGAGTAACATGTTAGCAGATTACTGCTGGGCACCTAAAACGACTCGTCAGATACTAAGTATGCGAGAAAATACCTATGGAAGAGATAGTACGTATTTTCTCGCATTTTTTTAAATGTACGATTTATTCATTGAAAGCTCCTTAAACCCACATTTAATTCGGTTGTCCTGGGGAATCTAAACGTGATAGAAACAAATTTGAGCCCAGATATGGGATCAGCTCGAATAATACCTGTAGGATGACCCAAAAACATGTCTCGGATGTTTTTTTTGTCAAACGTTTCGTGTTGACCAGTGTAATTTATTAAAATGTTCCCTTAAATTTAATTTTGGAATTTGCGCGTACTTGAATTGTCTATGACATACACCGTAGCCACTAGTTTTCGCTACTAAGTCGCAAGGTATGTGAGACTTAAAACTTAGTGACCTCTTCGGTAGGTAGGGATCGAACCCGCTATTTCCGGGCAAGCCGGAAATCTCCTTAACAACCCGACTAGCGCGGTCTTAATTCCTGGATCTTAATTGGCTCGCGGCCTTTCGTTTATGAGAAAACAAACGTAATTACTCGCGGCAACAACGCAAAACTCGTTAAGGCATTTAATTTTCTCGGCGTAATCTTAATAGAAACAAATTTTCTATGACATCGGCGCTTTTGGTAATCCCTATTCCTCTTCGTTTTATTCTCTTCCTTCATCGCATTTCCCGTCTTTCTCCTTTCATTCGCCTCTTTTCTCCCGTTCCCCATTCTCCTTCCCCGTTCATTAGCCGTGTTTTATCACTCCCATGATCCCACGCGCCACCGCGCGTACGTTAAGTGGCTTGCCGTTCCCTCGGTGGGGAAGGTGAGTCGTTTCAAATTAGACCGTGTTTTGTTCCTCTTCGCAGTCGTTCTCAGCGTGCGAATCAGTTATCCATCCATAACCTCCAATGACTTCCAACAGTTATTATTCTTCCGATATTGCCCACCCGGTGGGTGAATATCCTCATTCCGAATTCTGATGTTTGTTGCCACCACCTTAAGTTATACTTTTTTTTTAGTGTGCCTGCGAGCGTCGAGCAGCGATATCTTGTCATGGAAAAACCCCGATCGAACTCGATTTTTAATCGAAATTAATAGCTCGAATTTTCATCAAAAATCAAAATTTGAACCAAAAGAAACTGAAGGAAGGAGCTAATTACTTGTAAAAAGTATAAAGATTGATGATTATAATGAGATTCAGGGTACTGAAACAATACGATATATATTGTAATGGCCTGTTTAGTGTTTACACGGTACATTAACCCGTATGAGTTAATGTCTGAATATATAAACGCGTGAATGAACACGAAAATGCACCATCTAACCACCCAACTTGTTCGAATGCATGTACAGAAAGTAGAACATATTCTCATTTGGTTCATGCATTCGTATACGATCCGTTACACGAAAATCGTTCGTGCAAACACATATTATCTCGTGCGTATTAAATTGTCGTGTAAACGGGTCTTAAGAAGCGCTATCAATCAAGTTACTGGAAAAACTTCATTGTTCACATTCTTTTCGATCCGAATGAAAGAAGATTTTTTTCAAATGTTTAAAGCGTTTCTTTTTTACGAGGTGCCCATCTATAATTAAAACTGAAGAGTAATTACGCAACGTTGCGTGTCATTTTCGGATCCCTTCACATCGTCCTTTAAGCGTTCGCTCTCAGTTTCCACATCCTCCTGCACAATTCTACTCGCTGATGTTTCGGCCTCGTTCCTCCCACAGGCCTTTCCCCTTCTGACCTCGTCGCCTTGTGAGGTCTAATTTTCACTCTGTATTTTTCCCCAAGTGCAAATGGATACAATGCGGGGTGGTCCTAAGGTAGCCGCTCCCAACCGGGGAAAAGACAAGCAGAGCTTCCTCCAGAAGGCATTATGCGAGAGAAGGGACAGTTCGCATGGAGGAAAAGCTACCGCAGAAGGTTTTGTGAACACTGTTCTCATAATTATATCCGACGCAATGTTTGAATGAGGTTGACTCAAGTCCACAAGCAGGACTCTGTGAATAGGGTTCTCTCATCCCTAAATAGTCTCACCGCATGAATGAGTCGGAAATAGGTGAGGAAGTTGACCATGAAACAGTATAAATTTAGAATACGTGTTCAACTGTCAACTTTCTTGCGTGCACCGTAGCTCTAATACTGTTTCTCATTTGAAGAAATGGCAGTAATAAGCGCCAAAAAGCACTTCACTGCAGATGGAATTCCTTAATAGTCTTTTTCTTAAAATCTGACATGAGATATTCTAATCAGCTCTTTCCTATCCACAAAGAATAATTCTTGAAATGTTTAAGAATATTGTGTGAAGGTTTAAAGGCCAAGAACTACGGCTTTTGAAAGTTTCCATTAAAAAATCGGTATTATTCTAGAGTGACGTGGTATGTTTGGGGAGAAAATATTTTTTCTGTGGGCGTTTTAAAGCATCGAATAAAAAGCCTTTTATGTCATATAAACCGTTTGTTTCACATTTTTTTGCATCCCGAATTAAATGTTTACTAGAAGGGGCATCTCCTCTGAGCATTTAATGTATATCATTACCGATAAATGTACAAGGATATATTATAATTCGCAGTGATTAATTATTGCATGCAAATATAGAAATATAAAACGTGGCATTATAACGTAATGTTAGTTTTTGATTACTTTTTAGCCAATATGAATACCTTTGTTTATATTGCTGTTGGCCCAACGAGTAGTGTGCGAATGGATCTTCGACTAAAACTTTGTGTTGTGCAACAGGTCTCCCTCGCAAAAGCCCTCCAGGCCAAGCCCGTGGAATGCTTGGAGCTTTTACGAAAACATGAATCGTATTTATGACTTTGGGAAGGCTTTTAAATGTGGATGCAAAGACAAAATGATAAGGAGAGATGGCTATGATGTATAGCGACATTGGTATCTAATTTAGACGGCATATGATAATGATAATAATAATAATAGTTTATTCTTACGGGTGTTAACCCAATGTACAGAAAAAGTGTTGCATTAATAAGCATATAGACATAGCGTTACATAATTAAGTATATATAAGAAGCATATAAACATTAATAAGCATAATTTAACACATTAATAAAGTAAAGGGTAGCGAAAGATAACATGTAATCAATATAAAAAAGTAAAGCGTACAAACATTATAAGCATTATTTAGCACGTTAAAAACAATTAAAAAGTAGCAAAAGATAACATGTGATCAATATAAAAAGTTATAACATAACATATGATTAATATCACGTTAAGAAGTAAAATTAAAGTAAAGTTAAATGATTGTTGTAGTTTAATGAGACATACTTATTGAGGCCGTCGAATGATACACTAGCGGCGATGCGAGCACGCAGTTTGACCAACCGCCGTTGACATAATATTTCTATTACAGCCACTGCTCTATGCAAGAAATTGCAAGACCACAAAAACTTATTAAAGTTAATACTTATTTAAGCGCGTTAGGTACTTGTATTAAAATGATAAAATGCATGGCAGTGATGATTTCTTGGGTCTCACAGCGGGTAAGGTCCTCCATTCGGACTCCTGAATTCCTGAGGACGATGGGCGAGTTGCATATCGACGCATCGGAAGGAAATATGGGGGACCTTACACGGTGTGAGACCAGAGAAATCTTCACTCCCATTAATTGGTGGGGAAAAAAACCAGACATCTACATAAGTAAAAGAGAATTTCTGTTTGTCTGTCCGCTATGCGTTTACATAAGGTGGAACGTATTGAGATCAGAGTTAGCACACAGGGGCTTCTCATGCTACCGAACCCCGTTGTGCTACTTTCGGTTGCGTACAACGCATCATTGTTTTCTCATTACCATTTTTTACGTCACGTCATACAACTTCTGCGGTTATAAATCCTGCCGGGTAGGCAATCTCTTACACGCTTAATGAGAAATAAGACATATCTACACATGCATCTACATAATACCCTCAAGCCGCCTAAAAGGCGTGTGGCAGGTGGTGTTAGGACACCAGCCATATACACATAAAAAATGAAGTGCTCTAACGAAGTTGGGACTAGCGTTTATTAAAGTCCTTTATGGCTCGCGGAAAAAACGAATTCCCCATATCTATCCGTTAGGCAAAACATATCTCTTAATTTATCGCTTCTATCAGACTTGGAAATGTAGTGTGGCTCTAATATTATGTTCTCCGTGTCGCTCTTGAAGATATCAATTCTTAATTGTTCAAGCAATCCAAGCCTAGCCCTCAGCCTCCGAGTCTCAAGCGGCTCCCAGCCTAATTCACTTAACATCTGGATAACGGTGTCTGTACGTCCGTGGCAGTTTTTGACGAAACGAGCGGCCTATATCATGCCATATGACCATGAATTTCAATTTCCATGTTTCCCACTTCTCTATTTTCTATCCTTCACGAGCAACGCTGGATAGCCTGCTAGTCACATAATGAAATATATGTGTTGCAAATCGTCCGATTTGTCGCATCTTCCAATATCATCACGCTCGTGCTATATCTAGATATAAGTATAAAATCAGAAGAGCTAAGCGTGATAGAGTGGAATTTTTCCATATTGAAAGAAATACTTGCAATTTCCACGATTACAAACCTTTATTCCCTTTTAAAGTTAATAGTCGTGGAAAATTGCAAGGTTTTCTTCCAATATAGTTATAAGTACTTATTTTTACTTTTCATTAACAGGTAATTTTTTCTAGTAATGAAATTTATGACAGTTTACAAATCCCAAATTATTAATATAAATATCTTTGAAAACTGCATTACGTTACAATTGATAAAATGGGTGAAATTTTCATGTGCGAAATAAGTCTTCCACAGTTTACCCCAGAGAAGTATCAAGTTATCGGTCAGTCCCCAAGGACGGCCGTATTTATTTGTCTTAAATGGAGGTGTTCCTTGTGTGTTGTGACCTCCTGATCACGAAAATGATGCTTAAAACATCTTATCATCCAATCTATTGCAAAAATGTTTAGGAGGTTATATGGACCAATATTTGAAGAAGGGACATGGAGAATACTGAAAAACAGAGAGCTCAGACGCCTGTATAGAAGACTATGTTTTGTGGCTGTGATAATAAGTAAGTGGGGGAATAGGGTGGTTTCCTATTATTATTTTTATTACCTAAATCGAAAGATTATTAATCCTGGAGTACGCATTTCACGCTCTTAGATTTTCGAATGACGATATCTATTTTTTGCGATTAAACGAAAAGTGAAAATTTTCAAGCGCGCGAAAACGCGACGGCTAAGTAGGAATGATGGGAAAAGTCCATGTGACGTATTTCTGGTTCCCGCTGCCGCCCTGAGAGGTGACCTTTAGGCGAGACTTGAGCGCTGATACGACGCAGGCTGCTAGCAGGTAGCTGAGTACCCTGCTAGCAGGTAGCGCTTGGCTTAAATAAGGATTATTATTCCCCTAACAAAACGAAGGAAACTTTCCGAACTTAGGCAGTTTTAATGGGTGATTATTATGAGATGTTTCCCTGAGTCCTGTGCCTCATGCATGCATTTGTAATCTCAGACAATGTAAAACTCCTATCTACTCGTATAGAAACTAGGTCCCTGTGACGTCATGTGGAGTGGAATCGCATGGGCGCCAATCTGGCCTTTTTCAAATGAGGTTAAAATTGACCATTGCAATTCGTCTAAACTGGAATTTCTAAAACCAAATATTTTGTATATTATGAAAGCACTACCGGTGGGTAACGAATAGCAATGAATGCATTTCGTTTTCTTTGATGAAGGAAACTACCCTATTAGTCGGCTTGGTCATGTGAGAAGAATGGAGGAGGATGAAATGATAAGAAGAGTGAGGAGATGTCAACCAGGCGTCCACGGGGAAGACCAAGACTGAGATGGTATGACCAAGTCGTTGAAGACATGAGAAGACTTTAGGGATAGGTTGACATGGCGGAGGACAGAGAAGTCTGGAGACAACTCGTCGATTAGGCCAAAAATCGACTTGGATTTGAGTGGCCATAGGATTGAGTGTGAATATATATTCTGTAAACTAAGTTTGGAATAGGGTGACACGTTTCATAAGTATATCAAGGAAATTGAACATTAATATCAGAAAATTTGGAATGTTCGATTGGTGGGCGACTACTTTTGAATTCTTCACCGTGAGCACACCAAAATGTCCCATTAGGGGAAAAGCGATGACGAGGAAAGCGAATAATGCCATGATAACTTAGAATCCACCGAGTGAAAGATATTAGTGATTGCAAAGTTCCGATAACCCTGTATGCATCTTTACGCTGTGAGCATATGGCGTCGGTTTAAACTTATGACCTGCTTCTATTTGATTCGTTGGTCATTTTGGGACAATTGACCAGCATTCGTTTGCCATTTGGGTAGGTACTATTTGAGTTATCGATATTGCTTTCTGTGATTTGCACCTTAACTGAGAGCGATAGGATATTTCGAGTATCATTTTCGAATACAAGAGGAATAAATACGTCCAGAACATAAGCTTTTGAGAAAAACATTTTTCCAGGTTTGCTATGTGTAATCGTATTTATATTGTCGCACGAGACAAAAAAATGTTGGAGGTGGTGCCAGAACACCTGATTCTTTTAAATTTGTAATTTTTAACCGACTTTATCGTGCTCTTATGTCCATTATTTGCGATTCTCTTATTCCGAGGAGACCAGCACCGCTAGTTCGGACATTATGAAATTTTCTTCCCTCATCCACATCCCAAAACTCCACCACTGGACCCTTCTCTAATGCTCGTTTCAGCGACCTTAAAACAGCTTCCTAATGTATGCCTCTCATTCTACGAATTGGGAAGGCGCGTGCGGGAAGCTTAATCCGACGAGAGTCCTGGAAGCGAACTTAACCGTGAAATAGCGTCCGAATACACCCCTCGTTCCCTTTCCGAGCCTATACCCCACGCCTGCACAATCTCTCCTTGCCCCCGAAGGTCCGATGGATAATTATTCGTCCTCCCTAATTGATTTAAAATGGCCCGAACCAGAGTTTGCCTTGGAAGTTCCATTCCCTTCATGATACCTTCATGGAATGGAACCTTCATGATGCCAGAAGCTATTCTAGACTTAACAAATTTAACAATGTCATCCACAGCAACGTCAAAAATATACTTTGTAGCCAATATTTGAAAATTATCTTAAACCACTCCAAAAATATTTTTTATCCAACGATTTAGATCCACACCTTAGACATTTAAGTCAGTAGGATTAATTGAATTGTGTATTCTACAATCAGTGTTTATTAGACGGGCAGAAGCGTTAGTCTGAGAATTTTTGTTGGAAAAAAATATCAAAAGAAGATACTGGACTTGTGTGAACTAATGTGATTGTTTCTAAACTTTATATATTGTACCAGAGTTATGTATGGAGAAATCAAAATTCTTTGTATGGTTGTTATGCGATCCTTTTTTGTTTGAAAATACGAATAGTTTTAAGTATTTTAATTCTTATTCTACTGAAAAGGAGAAGGAGAGGGCACCGAAACTAAAATATTTAAAAGAATATTGTTTATCACATTGTCCCTTGACTGATTCCTGTGTGGTGTTGTGGAACAGTAAGATATTGGGTTTTAATTATAATCAAAATAATTTTTATTTGTAACTTATTAATAATCTTGTTTACAATACACATGAAGGTTTCATTCCCTACGTGGTTATATAACCTATTTCCGCTCAGAAAAATGTCTGCTTGTGATTTTGATTATATTTATGTGTTTCGCCCTTATGTTAACCGTTTAACCGCCCGTCTTAAGTTAACCGTTACAAAATATTTAGGCGATGCATTCATCAAACATTTTTCTCGGAATTAACTGTGGCCACAAGGTTACACTAGGCCGCAACGCGTAAAATCTTATGGGATCCATTGGTAGGGTGTAGCAATGAGGCTACGATGGGCGTTAATGGGTTATGACGACCATAGGAGCTAAACACCTAAAAATCTTCAAAATCGTAAGCAGACATTTTTCTTGTCGGAAATGGGTTAATATGGCACATGTACCGTATATAATTCGAAGCAATATTGTTTCCTCGAGCTCCTTAGATTCCAGGTCCTTTGGTAAGGACCACATTTCTTTCAGCCATAGCAGCGTACGATAATAATTGGTCGAGGTGTTTTCATTCCAATTCGTCCGTGGAGACTGTCACAAGGGGCTAAGGGGAAATACTGTGGGGAGAATGTCACGGAAAGTATTTATCCTCACCCACGCCAGCACACGTCGCGTCGAATCTCCCACGTAATATTTCCGTCCCCGCGAGGAACTCAATGAGGCGATTTGATCCCTAGCTTTTCACGCCTGGATGAAAGGGGTGGTAATGATACGAAAATATCGGGTGTTTATTGCGACGCGAACTCCTTGGGCAGTGAATATACGAATAAAATCCTCAATATGTGGCGTCATGAGTGCACGTGCATTTAATTGGCGCAGGGAATGGACGAGAAAAAGAGATAGCATTAATGTGTATTTGTAATCCTCTCGACCGCGGTGACATGGGCAATCGGCCTAGGATACCTTTTTGACGTGGTGAAGAAATAAAAAAAAATGACCGTCAGCTCGTCCTCGAGATTGTAACCATGGAAACAAACTGGACACCAAACTAATAGGCGTGTGCTATATATAATTTGGAGATAAAATTGCATAATAGTGTAACATGGAAGATAATGTTTTCATTTACGATAATCTTACAGTAGTATTACATACGTTAATTTTAAGTCGATCAGGAAACTCATTGTTCATTGTTGGTTCCATATAGTGCTACATTTGATTTGGAGAGAAATTTCTTACTATTAATATAGTTTAAATTATAATATTAAGATGATAACGTTTATTTTCATGTTGTTCATTACGAATGGGAGTTTTATTTAATGCTCAATAAGAAGAAAAACTCTCACAATTTTAATAATGCGTATATAATAAGTGCTAAATTTATCATCTCCAATAGTAATGCTGAATTCGATTATGGCATTGTATTCGGAGGAAGTTAGGTTCGACATCTTAGGTCATTTTCGCCATGAGGTAAGAGCAGGAGGGGAAGGATGGAGAGAAACCCAGTACCGGCGTCAGCCTGCTCTTAACGAAAGGCGTCAAGGGGACCACGGCTTTAACGTCCCATCCGACGGACGGAGTGTTGCACTTGTAGTGTGCTAAACACAACATAAAAACAGGGATCGGATAGCCTTTGAATATTCCTCTACCACCGCCAGGCTACGAATCCGGGCCCGCGAGCGCGTAGTCGACACTCTAGCAATCCTACCAACCCGATCACTGAAGTTTAAGTTACAATGTTGGTCACGGCTTTTGGTGACTACGTAGACACCTTGAGTGATCATGTATGTATTTGCTCTTAGTTTTTAATTCGCAGATGAAGTTAAACGTGGATCTAGATGAAGATTGACGGAATTAATATAAAGGTGCTAATGAAGAGTCGAGTTCAAATGTTTTATGAGAATCTTATTTGCTCCCTTGACACAACCTACGATCTGACATACTATAAAAACGCAGGAAATGAAATATTGGTTAATGACCCACTTGAGTAATACTGATTGTTTTTCTTCAAACTATTCACCACATCAAACTTTGGTTCAAACAATGGTATGTTAGTTTCTTGAGCGAATTTTAAGGAAGCATAGTTTTAATAAAATAGCATCATTATAAATGATAATTGTTGAGCTATCCTTCGCATCAAACTATTAGGCAGGCAAGAGCTCAAAGCTGGTTAATTTCTTAAAAGTAATACATATTAGCAAATTAACTTGTGCATTAATTAATCGTGCAATCAAGCCAGAAGAAATAGATGAAAATTGCTAAATATTCAAGTGAATTGTTTATATTGTAAAAATCGATTATTTATATTATTTTGACTTGTCCCCCAAGGTAAAATAGTTAGGGAAAGAGGGTGAAGGAACATTATTTGTATCCAGCGGCATCTCCCATGAAGTGCTGAACGTGGGTATGTACCAGTATTTTCATCCTTTTTTCTAGGAGAGCTCTTTGAAATTTTCTCGCCTTCTCATTGAGATTATAAAAAAGTTGTGCATGTGCCTAAAGGTGGTAAGTCCCTTGGAGTGAAAAGAACGAGATTAGAGTGGGAGGCGAGAAAAATATCAGCGGGACTTCAGATGAAATTGTCTTTTGAGACGACCGCAAAAATTTCAGGCACTCCTCATTTCAAAGTCCCTTAACAAATGACACCCGAAATCATCGGTTGAACTCAATCTTTTGATTTCACCGTGCTATTCAACGGAATTTCTTTGCGCCCAAGGATCAAGTTTCTTCAATCAGACAATATCTTGCATCCAAGTCAGCTGGATCGAGATGAATAGTTAGTCGGTCGGAACGTTAGAACAATTTCGGAAACTCCATATTTTTTTAATTTTCATTTTATGCATAAATCTCAGGTATATCGGTTGTTTAATAAAATCCATAGAAAAAGTTTTATCAACGCGGATCATGTGACTACGATGCATTGCCATAGAAACTCCCGCGTAGTAAGTAAGTAGTATGAATTAACTCAAGTTTTCAAATCCTTTTTTAAAAAAATGACACCCGAAATCAACGGTTGAACTCAATCTTTTGAATTCACCGATCTATTCTACAGACTTTTCTACATTCTGTTCTACAGACTTCTTTGCGAGCTGGTGTCAAGCTTCTGCAATCAGAAACACCTCTCTTCCCTTACCATCTGCACCTCATCATCTTGCACCCTAGTCAGCTTGATCGAGATTAATATTTAGTGGAGCAGATTGACTACTCTTAACTTTCGATATCAATACTGCTACATTTAACCTTCGATCACGATTAGATGTGATACTATGAGAAAATCTCTATCCTAAAAGGGCAAATTTTTCATAAGACGCTTGCCGCTTTGGCATCCGATGATTATTTATTTATTGATTTTTATAGTTTTCTTAACAATATAATTACAGATAAACTCAATTCATACAAATTAAGTTAATATTCGAGGGTATATCAGTCCGATTAGACGCTAAGCATGTAAGCATAGGAAATAAGATATTGGCATGATAATAGCATGATTGAAAACAATTTTTTCTATTCTATCTGCTACATCAGACTTAAGCATATTGTACTTTAGTATCTGCGCCACATTAAAAGAATAGAATTTTATCTGGCATGGGATCATTATAAATGAAAATACCTGTTTATTAGGCCTGTAATATCTGACTACAGGATCATTTATATTATTTTTTTATGTATGGGTTGAGTTGCATTTGAAGACTTGCATATGTTGTGTTGTCATAGTTTAACCCTTTATAAGCCAATGTTGCTCCTAAGCAACATCGAAAATGTTTAAAATTTAAGCTCCATTTAGGAGATATCTAAACTAAATATTATTTTCCAGTGTAAATTTTAATGACGAAATATTTAGATGCCAGGATAGTTATCATTGCGTGAAAAATTTTCAACTTTTCAAAATGAAAAATCTTTAAATTTGATTTCTCCCAGAAACAGATCTGGGCTAGAAAGGGTTAAGTTGATTTGGATGGGGGAATGTTGAAAAGAGATAGTAAGCTAGCCTTTTGGAAGATAATTTCGTTCTACAAATCAAAACAAAAAATATTGTTGAAAAAAGATTCCGCGTGATCAGCGTTACAGCTATTGATACTTGCTGTTTAGTATTGCACGTCCAACGTGCCTTGTGTTCAGAAATGTTTCTGAAAACCCTGTCAAGTATTTGGAACTGCAATACAAATAGCAAGTTTATGACGTAAAAGGGCCGATGCTTACGAAAAAAATCATAGTGGCAAAATCTATTTTTGAGTACATTATTGATGCTGATGATGAGCCCTTGAGACGCTTGGTCGCTATTGAAACGGTAATTTATGATGGGAAGAGCATTTTCTATTTGGTAACTTACCCGAAAACACAAAAACTGGAATTCTAGAATTTTGAGCACGAAAAAATGTTAAAATGAATGCCATCACACGGGATTCTTTGGAAAGGGTTGCAAACAACATGCCACCATTTGTTGAAAAAAACAGCGCCTGCGATGTATTGACAAAATCTTTACGTAATATTGGATCTGAAGATATGTAGTGATCACAAATATTAGGAGCAGAAGTGTGCCATCACTCCAGACGAAAAGTGCATCAAATCAATTTTTACTGTTTCTCCTTACTTATGCGTGCAGGAAAGTATCCGCCGAGTTACAATTGTAATATATCGTTGACACATGATCCATATTCATAAAAGTATCTCCGTTTCTAAACAACCGAAATTCGGACTTCACACCCCATGGTTCCCTGCTTGAGTGTTTTGTGGAGTGTACTTTGAGCACAGCACTCCGTCCGTCGGATGGGACGTTAAGCCGTGGTCTCCTTGGCCTCGCTCGTTAGGAGAAGCCCAAGACCGACTCGCAGTGGGCGGAAATAAAAAAAAAAAACCTTGCCAAAGTCCTAAATTTTCACTATTTTTTTAGAAATCAAAAATGGTAGTCTGATAATATAATGCCTACGGATTAAGGAAATATGGCTAAATAAATATTTAGTTTATCCATAAAATCGTCAAAAGCCCTTATAAATGAGAAAAAAATTCAAATCGGAATTTTCGTAAAAATCGAGTTTTTACTTTCGCTCGTGAGTCGTTAAGCTGGTTTTCCCATGAATTTCTAAGCATATTTTTTGAAAGAATAAACTTTTCCTAAAACTTATACGAAAATATATAATGATTTTTAATATTTTTCGTTTAATAAGTAAACAATCAAAAGTGAACAATTTTTTGACTGATTTTAAGTGCAGAAGATCTTTATGAGAACGAAGAGACTCGATTGAAGAATACATATGGCAAAAATGACCCGAATCTCGCGACGCATGGCTTTCTATCCACCTTTTATTTCTACCCTTCATCCATGGCGCAAATGTCCTCAGCTGTCGAGCGTCTCTTCTTAATACTACACCGATATTTCACTCAACTAAAAGTTGGTATTCATGCAAAAAAGTTAAATTTTCCTCACTGAGTTCTCGAAAAAGGATCAGAGTTCATTCAACTCATATTTTTAGATGAAATATTAAAATTATCGAAGTGAAATAATTTTTGCATGATACCTCAATTTAAATTAATTGTCTGTGTCTCTTGACCTCTGCTTTTCATTTCTTTGATGTACGACACTTACGAATGTTTTCGTTTCCTTTTTCCACAAAAAATAAACCAGTCTTATTATTTCTCTTTCACGCTTCTTTACGGCCAACTTTTGAGTTTATACTCGGGAACAGTCCATCTTTATCCCACTGGAAACAAAGATATCAATCGTCTCACAGTTTTTCATTCTGTGAGAGGAGCTTCATTAATCTTAAGTTTCCCTTAAAATAAATTGTGTTATTAAAGTGAGCTCTTATTTATGCCTATTTGAGCGCAATAATTGTCCTTTGAGGTACATAAAGATCGTAACAGTTCAAAACTATTCATGGCTATCGATTGCTTGTATTTATTCATAAACTCTTTCGCACATTACATTGGTATCCGTGACAATTGAGCAAAAATTATAGCCTTTAAAACTTGCAGCTATTGAATTCGTGGGTTTTATACTTTATCTCACTCTTTGATATTTTTTTAAAATTTCTGCGACGCAATTCACATTATGGCCGTCATTTTTCGCCAAATCTCCACCACTTCCCCACCCCGTTTACACTACGCACGTACCGACCGCGATCCGTACGACAATGGCCTCAAAACTTTGGTCTATGGTATTTAACAAGCCGGTGAGGATTTCTATAACTATAACGGGGTCCATTAAAATTTACTTATGATTTAGGAATGAATAATTTTGGAGAGGAATAGGATATCGTTGGAAGATCGTCTGTCGGGTAAGGGTTTTAAATTTGCAAGGGTATTAGGTATGAAGTGTTGTAATTAGAAAGTGTGATTCCCTATTTGTAATTATTAAATTTGAGAAATTTTGGCCAGTTCAAGATGGATTGAGTCTGTATAATAATGTGACCAATTAAAAGCAGAGTATATTCTAATTTGTAACGTACCAAATCGATATATCTACTGTCCTTAAAGCATTAATATTGTTAAATTTTGGTCAGATTTTATAATGCATCCTACATGCAGCTCGGTCTATTTTTAGTTTTATCACATGAAAACGTTAACATCCTTTCCCTGGTTAATTTCAAGGATTTCAATTTCCTCACGCAGTCACGTCACGACGAGTCGTCAGTTGTTACCATTCCACAACGAGGACAGCACTGAGTTACGATGGTAACTTTAGACGCGTAGACGCGCGATAGTAGTGACCGACGTCGGTACGTGCGTAGTGTAAACAGGTTATCAGTTCGAGTCAAAATATTTGACTGAAATAACCTTCGTATAACCCTAATTTTGCAATAATATAAGGCTCGCGAGTATCTGGAGAAAATATCTTGTGTGGATGTGATTTAAACCATAGTTGAAAAATACCTACGCTAAATATTAAAATAATGAAAATGGAACTAGCCTCCCTAACAGATTGTGGGGTTTAAAACGCTCGTGGGTTAATCTGGGGCGAGCTTCATCCTCTCACATATCTGAAGCAGCATTCGGGTTGAGTCACTGAGTGTGTGAGTTAGTGATTTATTATTTTTTACTGACTCGCTATTGGTCTTAGTTCTTTATTGGGAAACAGTTGCCAGTCCCTTTTGCAAAGTAAATCTAAGGTCCAAAACGCTCCATTTCATTGTATAGAACAACCGCGAAGTCACTCGCCACTTCAAAGATAAGAGAAAAATTCATAACATCAAAATCAGCAGCCGCGGAATAGCCAGAAGTATTCACTTCTTTAAGAAGTCACCCAAAGCGAGCATGAGGCGCTAGAAGTCCACAGAGGTAAAATGCCTTGACCCTTGTTCGAACACCACATACCCCGATTTCACGCCAACTGCTGTAACACGCGCATCATATTTTTCTTTGCCTTTTTTCTGACGTGGTGAGGAGACATGGTGGTTATGGCAATTTTCTTGGTGAATAATTGGAGAAAAATAGCAGTTTTCCACAGTGTAATTTGTTTAGTTTGAAGATGAAAAATTGTCGTCCTTGGAAAGTTCCAATGTTTTCTCTTATAATGATGATTATTGCTAAAGTATTTTTGCCATTTCACTATGATCCTTCTTTGAGGCTAAAAATCATAGACTTACTCATACCTATTACAAGTTTTAAGTCACGTCTACGGAAGAGTAGGAGTTATCTAATCAGTTATAAGTACTTTTATTGATGGTAATGTTGTACCTACGTTTCATTTCTTTGGAATAATAATGAAAAACCGATTGAACCAATAAATTTCTTGGCGTGTTTGTGTGGGCGACTAGCTTTTCCCACATTTCCGTGTGACTTCTGCGTATCAAGAGATAACAGACCAGACATACGGTATCATGAAATAATGGTTTTGCGCCTTGCGATAAATATATAAGTCCTGAATCAATTCTTCATCACCTAAAATGGCTCTTTAGGCAGAGATTATTACCTTTCGCAGTATTTTCCGAGTGGACGCTAATCTCTTTTTCTCTCGACCAAATTACTCATCAACCATTTGATATCTTCTCTAAACACTAGTAGCCTTTATTAATTTTTCCAATGCCATCTTACTATTGAAAGAGTAGCTTTTATCAACGTATTTTCTCTGTGCCGAATGAGGTATTTTATGCCGGTTGAAATTATAGCAGTACGAGTGCGGGTCGTGTTCCTGCATTTTTCATGTACTTAAGTTTGAGATTTAACAAAAAAACTATTATCTTTTCAAGCATAACTTAATGTTTCTTATATAGTCTCACTTAACTTATCTTTTTCAATTCAATTGAGATGTCTTGAGAGTATTCGAAACCCAATGTATCCTGGTGCATGCAATGCCTAAAAGGGGTACTTAATTTATCCTCATTTAATTGATATGTAAAATATGCTGGGGATTTTGTTTACAAGTTTCAATAAAATTATTATTATTATTAATATTACTAGTATTAGAAATAATGTCATCCTTTATTTTTTATATCAAAAGGAACTTATTTGAATTTGAAAAAAAAAAATCATGGAGGAATTGAGCTCAATTTTTTTGGAAGGGGAATTTTATAGGTAGGTTCGCTGCTGCGCGATTCAAAAGAAATATTTATCACAAATTTTAATTTTTTCATATTTTACTATTATTTACGCGATCTATTGTGAAAAAAGAAAAATTTTAAATCACAGGTAGTTCATTATGTCATGCATATATTTTTTGGGGTAAAAAGAAACTTTTTCCCAGCTATTTGAGGACTGATGGATAAATGATGTTCCGAAAGATTAGTTATCGAATCTCAGGTTAAATATTTCAAACGTAGGTAAAGAAATGGTCTGATAATTACGGCTATTTTCGGTGCAATTTTGTAAATTAGATTAGGTACTCCAAAAAATTGGCGAGGAGTTATTTTTCGTGTTTTGTGCGAAAATAATCTCATTTAAAAGGAGATAACGATATGCGGTGTTCCCATTACCCATTGGAGATTAGCGAAAAATGAATTTCATGCCCAGCGGATGAAACTATTCGCATTTCTTTGCAATTTATTTCGTACCGAGATAAACTATTTAGGTTTTGAGGCTCAGTGATTTCCATAGCAAATATAAGGTTCCGATTCAATTGTTTGACTGTTATAATAAGAGATAAAATAACAGATATACAGCCTTTTATTGTAACATTACTCTCTATTCATAAAAATTATCTTGAATGGAAAGAAATTTGCTGAAACTCCGTATTTTAGTGGAGGCTTCTTCAACAGTGTCATATTTTTTTAGAATTGATAGTCAGAAGTTACGTTGCGTTAACTGTCAGCTGCTAAGGATTGGTTACACGAGGAATTAACCCGTTCGAGTTGATGTCTGACATAAGTGTGCGAACGCGAAAATGCACCGTGTAACCACCCAACCTCTGCGAATGCAGGAACGTAGAACCTATTCTAATTTGATTAATGTTCCATTCTAGCACCTAATCCTACATGTTCCATTCCGGTCCACCAAAATCATTCGTGCAAACAGACATTAACTCGTACGTGTTCATGTATCGTGTAAAAAGGCCTTTAGGGGCGGAGCATGTAGGGACTTTCATTCCATGCCGACCCTCACTGAAAGATAGATTCTCACTGGCGTTGGATTGGTCCATCAAATAAGAACCAGAAACAAAGATTTCTGGGATTACCTTTCATTGTATTTTGTGGGGAGAAGGAAATCTGGAACAAGTCTAAGTAGCTTTAGCCCATCGTGGGACAATATTGCGAGGTACTGTTGATGCGTCTCAATATTGTCTCACTTCAACGTCGTAGGATCAGAGATTTCTGCCCGGAGTTGACTTCTAGTGTATTTTTTCTACTCTATTTGGATTAAGCATGTTTTTTACTCTTTTTTTCTTTTGTTGTACTTGAAGACACACAAAATGAGATAGTTACTTTCCTCCACACTTCCTCTTACTATGAAAGCCAATCGCCAGATATTTACATATAAGTATTTTACTTATCTCGATTTATTCGAGTATTTAACTTATCGGTAGTCACTTGTCTTGTTTGGCTTTTGCATAGCCTTAAACCTTCAAATTTCTATTCTGAAATGATCTCACGCCCACTGCCCCTACCCTAAAGTTTTCTTCCCATCTAACCCTCAACCAAAGCAATTTTAACTGTTGTGGTCACCAGCATAGCCGGATCCAGGGGGGGGGGCACGGGGGCACGTGCTCCCCCCAGACCCTAGAAAATATGCAAGATTTTTAATACGGTCCCATTATCATTGCGTTCGTTTTGTATTACGAGATATCCTCTTGCCCCCCCCCCCCCCCCCAGAACAAAATCTTGGATACGGCCTTGCTTGTGTACCCCCTCAGAAATAAATCCTGAATCCGCCCCTGGTCACCAGCAAAGTCTTCATGACTCATGACATCCGTTGATATCTAAGATAAGTAATATATTAGATGGCGCTTCCTTGTGCTCGAACTAAGAGACACGTGAATTCAACTACGCAACAAGGGCATCTACCTTGAGGGAGAAAATTTCTAGGTGTGTGTTATTCATCAAAGAAAGAAATTCCACGTGAAGAATGGCGTAAAAATACTTAGCTCTACCCTAACCTGTCCGAACCAATCTCCGGGTGGTAACACTGAGTGAGCAAGTCTTAACCATGACTACTGCGTCTCTATTGCCTTGTGGTGCTGTTTCAGCTCCCAATTCAAGCTTTCTCTATCACCTACGCGATATTGTATTCATTATGGAAATTGAACGCCAGGTGCCGCTAAAGTTATCCCGTCTACGAAGCAAATACAAGCGAAGCATTCGCTATGACTCAGCCAAAAGCATTTCTCAGTCCAAATCCCACCATTATCGTTCTATAAAGATAGTGTGTAACTCGATATTTCCTCATTTTTATACATCAAATCCAATAATACAAAATATAATATAGTATTTTTATTCTAATAATAATTCATTATTAATCGATATACCTCTTCATATCCAGCGAGAGTCTTATGTAACACGCAGTAAAAGCAAATGAGTTCGTAATCCATGCCAGAAAAGAAAATGAGGTATGGTAAATGCATGGTTGGAATTATGTATCTCATAAATAAAGTAGCGATCGAGAATTATATTAAACTCCGTGAGTGAATGCCTGGCTACTATACGTTTACGTGTGCTATATTTGGGAATGGGGAGACATGAAATTTTCATGAGGTCTTTGTATTTTGACTTCGTTCCAGCCATATTGCTTTCTCTTGGAAATTTCTGTGGTGTTATCCTAAGGTCAAGTTAAAATAAATTTTGGGAGGAGACAAAAGATTATTTTTTTCTCATAAATATTCTCCCTGTAAAGGCAGTCTCTAGGAAATTGACTCGGTCTAACAAATATTTCGTTACCATACATATGAAATATTATATCATAGAAATATTATGCCATACCTATGATAAATGAAAAACTTTGTGTATGTCCACAGTATTTATTAACGTACAACGCGTTTCAGCGAATCACCTTCGCTATCATCAGGTACAAGTTTTTAAAATTTTGTATCTGACTTTGATTTTGTGCCTGATGATAGTGAAGTGTGTATAACTACGTACTAACACACCGAATATGAATACCTAGTTATATTTCATAGTGCTAAAGTTAACTGATTATTGTGCTGATGCTAAAGTCAATAAAATCAGATGTATTTATGAGTTCATACGTTTGTCTTGCTGATAACTATATATATACATATGTATTTTTTGTTCTACTCTGTCATATATTTAGTCGCATTCTGCGACATCGATGTGTAATGTAAGTCTACTTATTCTTGTAATATTTCTGACTCTATTTTATTTATAATCATATATGTTCCTTAGGGACACACTTGTCCCGGAATAATAAATTTCATTTTCTATTATATTCTACAGTGTCTACCAGTAACTAACGATGAACTTAACGATTTAACTTTCTGCATTAATCAAATGAAATATATAGCTGATTTGATGAAATGTATGATTTTCCAATGCATGGGAGCTGAAAACAAAGCATCAGGGTAGGCGACCCGTACACTTTCAAAGCCACCTCTAAAGCAAATTTCCGACGTGACAGGTGGTCACCTTCCTTGGCACCCCATTCGCTTTTCTTCTCAAACAAAGATCCCGCAGCACGTTCCACTATCACTGCGACAACGGTAATTCCGCGACCCTCAAGCGACCATTTCGGTGTTAGCTTTCCTCACGGACTTGTCCAATGAATTCTCGCACGAGGTCAATCGCGCACCGTTTTATTTTTACGGTCTGCACAACAGATTAAGCCCGGGTCAACTGCCAGCAGTGACCGCATCGGGAAGAGAGACTGAAAAAAATATACACCGCTTCTGCCGCGTGTTGAGTCGTTCCGGCGAGACAGTGGTGGAGGGCATACAAGGTAGAGCAGCCCTCCCCCGTTTCTGTGCGTTGATGGATGGCCAGTTGTACAGCCGAGAGTCAACTTTGTGAGCGCGTATACAGAGAGAGTAGCGGATAGGGTCAAGTAAATGCCCCAGAACAGTGAAAATTACGTGGCCCACCAACTTAGGTTCAACGAGCAGGATGTGTAACAATTTTATGAGAAAAGTATAAATGCAATACACAGCAGTGGCACAGCGAAGGGGGGGGGGGATGTAATGGGGGACTAAACCCCCCACAGAACTCAAAGAAATTTTAAAATTTTATCCATTTTACTTAATTGGATAAATATCACTTATAGGCTAGTCTAAGGATTAATAAAATATCCCTCAGATATCCGTAAAACTCACCATTTCGAACCATTTATACTAAAAATGTTCTAGGGGAGGGCACATGCACCTCCCGTATTCCATACCCCCAATATTAGTTTCTCCTAAAACCTACCCCAGCCTTAATTCTTAGCTGCGCGCCTGATACAGAGTATGATTTATTAGATTGTTACCTGAAATGGCAACATTATACCGTAGATACAAAGCCAGTAAGAATATCCTTGCGATTAAATTTACATTACAGTTTTGCGATATGTGTCCATTAATTGCGTGAGGTGATTTTGGCAATTTTTGAACCCTCCCCACCCACTTAGTGAGATATCGTGAGATTGTTCAAATGCGAATTTTCAGTGTAAATACGTTAATCTATGCTTAATTGCGTTGGATTTATTAAAAAACTATTTTAAAAGTTATTTTCATTTTATATTAGGTAAGAGTAGTATTTAATATCACTAAGATATTAGTGTAGAATCACATTTTACACTGTTTCTTGCGGAATAAAATTACTTGATACTTGCCAGGACCCCCACTCACCCACAAGTCAGATTGGGCGTGAATCGGCTTGTCCCTTGTCCCCTAAACGCCTCACGTAATTTATGAATGCCCCCTCATTAATTTCAGGGGGAAGGGAGGTGTAAGTCTATACAAGTGGACCAATCCCTTTAAATAAACCACCTTATTCAGAGATTTATGAAAATTTGTTGAAATATGTACTAATAGACAAAACTAATCACATTTTATAAAACTTTTAATACACCCATATCACATCAACTCCAGCACTTCATTTTACACTGCAGGTACTATTTGGTAGTTATAATACTTCACTTTTCTGGATAATAGTGACCGAAGACCTAATTATTGAGTTATTGTTAAATAATATTGCAACATAAAATTAAAATTTTACAAAAAACAGCCTTAATATTTCAATAATTTTTCTATATAATTTAATATAAACAAATTTGTTCTTATGATTATCTATCATTCCCATCCCTTTAAATGATCACAGCGCCACCATCAGATTTTGGTGACCAATTACTTCGAAAGTTCCCATATTTAATTTAAATTTCTGAATAAAAATCGAGATACAATTCCAATAGCAATGACAGAGTTAGAATATTGCATTGTCATCTAGATAAGAGGTATCCAGAAAATTTTCAGCTTTAAATTTAATCGGACTTTGGGTTAAAATTGAGTCAAGATTTGGAGTTACACGAATTGGAACGGACATTACGACGAACAACAAAGCGAGTTTATAAAATGGCGTCCTGCATCAACTCAGAAGTTTAACTACGAAACTTAGTTACAAATTGTTCCAGTTATCATTGCAGCATTTTTTTTGTCGGTTATCACTCCAAATAGCTACCTAAAATACGTTACCATTCATTAAACGAGTAGTAGCTCTGCATGCACTTTTGACATTATCCGACCTTAACTATGGAAATATAGGGTTGAACTTTTAATTACGGTGTGTCGCGAATAGCCAAAAGTCGGGAACCATGTAGGAAACCGTCGGGTGCTCGCATAAGGTAGTGGACCTTTATATTTGGCTGTATAAACTTCAAACTATTCTCAAGGCAGATACGTCAAGTTTTAGCGGGTACATCAGCTTAATAACTTCGACATCCAGTAAGAAAGTAACATTAGTACAGCTATAAGGATATGTTAATGGTAATTACATTTAGGAAGGGGTTACTCAGCGAACAAGGACTTTTGATGTGGACCTTGGACCTTAGCAAGGTGACAAGTTTAATTACAAAACGCACCGTTTTACGCTGCATCGCAAACTGCAGAGTCGTGGAGTGCAGTGACGAGTTAGTAATAACTAGTTGCCCTGCCGGATGTTGGAAAATCTCGGATATTTCTTTCAATATAAAATTTTTCTTGAAATCTTGAAGACATTTCTAAAAATTATTTCCAAGTGCCCTCATTTATAGATAAACAAGATATTTAATGATATTTAAGCTTAAATAAAATTCCAAAACATTATAAGCTTATTTGTGTTCTATCGCTAAATTTTACGACCGGGCTGGCATTTTGCAAAATGCGAGCCGTATTAGCCTTACACAAAATATTGTGATACTTAGTAATAAATGAGTAGTAATTATATTCATATGTATTCTTTTATGGAAGTGAAAAATATATATTTGCATCGAATTAGCGTATAATTTCGTTTTCTTACTTTGATACCTGCGGTTTGGTTCAATTTCCCACGTTTACTAACTCCGTGTCATGCATGTTATTTCATTACGGGAATGTTTTAGCCCAAACAATGAAAGCATTATGATCTCGAAAAGCGGGGAAGTGAAACAAATGTGATTTTAATGAACGAAAACATGCTCGGTGCGGTGAATGAGTGGAGGAATCTCCGGGAGACAATGTAACGTAAAAGGCTCTTGAAAAAGTTATTTGGGAGGTGGACATTATAAATTGGAAGTTGAAATAGTCTGAAGAAAGGACTGCGGAGGAATTAGAAGAAAATGGACTTATTGCATTAAATTTTATTTTTCGAAATAAGGTGGCCGCTTTGGCATCCCATGATTTTGCACTATTTAAGCACTGGTAATAATTAATGTCATGATATTGGCTTAAATTATTATGATAAATATTTTTATATTATCTTCCGCATCAGACTGTAATGCATATTTTAGCTTAGTATATTGCACCTCATTAAATCAAATGATTATTTCTGATATGAGCTCGTTAAAAACGCTTATTAGGCTTTTAGCATCTACAAGATATTATGTGTTAATGTATTTGATGCATTGATGGAGTTGTGTTTGAAGACATGTGGCTTGTGTATGTTGTGTTGCCATGATTTTTTTTTAATTTGGAGGGGCGATTGTTGAAAATGGATGGAAAGCAAATCTTTGGAAAATAATTTCGTCATACCAATCAAAAGAAAAATTTTGTTGAAAAAGGATTACACGTGATCAAAATTACAGCTATTGATACTTGTTATTTAGTTATTGACGTCCTGCTTGCCATTGGTACAGAAATGTTTCTGAAACACCTTTAAAATGAGTTTCTGTTATGAAAGTGATTTTTAACTTTAAAAGTGGTAGTGGTTTGTTTTCGCTTATTTGCCATATTTAAATTAAATATGTCTTGTATTACCTCTTGCGAATACGCATATTTCGAACAATTTTCTTCTACAAATTATTATTAATAATTTCCTACATTTTAGACATCAAAATGACGGTTGGAAATGATATTAACTTGAAGTGGTGCTCTTTGTTAATTTTTTTATGAAGTTTACATTTATTTCTTATTGTCTTTCTTTAGTTGTGAACTGAGTTACTTCAGGTGAACAATTTAACATTCCTTTCTTTAGCCACCTGTAAGTGATTAGTTTTACACGATTCCTAACTTGTAAAAATACATTCATCTCATGTACACCAAATATTGTGAACATACTTACATTTTTTACATCCGTGGTAGGGGAGTTAGGTTAAACCCTCTCGGTAGGCTAAAATTCTTACGCAAGTAATTAGAAATTTGAATTTTTTCGTAAAAATTAAGTTCATTGACTTTAATACAATCTTAGAATATTCTTGGCGTTATATATCTCCAGATCATTGTGATCCACCGTTTGCGATTGTTATACACATACATTCTCGTTTTTCAGTAATTATTGGTAGCTTGTATATGAATATCCATGATTGAATATTGACTAACAGTCTGAATGTACTGATATTTGCTAAAGCCTGAGTAGCTATAATGAACGTGCTCTCAATATGGAAGTGTGTGACATCGGATTTGTGAACATTAAGTGATGCTGTCTGCTGACTATAACTTTAAAAAAAGAAATAACATTTTGTGAAGCTTTTAGTACTATTATCTGTCAGTTACCTGCTTATTTTGAATGAACTTCGTGAAAGCGCTTTAAATAAAATGGGAGCATATTTGTTTTTAATTTTCCATTTCTATTTCATTTCCTATTCCGATTACTAACTTATCCTGGCCAAATTCTTTCTTTGTCCTGGGGACAAGAGATCCAGAGCCATCTGTTGGCAGAAATGAAAGTAATAAATCCGATATGATAAAGTACATATTTAACGTAGATTTTAACGTCAATGAATGAAAAAACAGGAAACGCCCAAATATTTGCTATTTATTCCGTTTGGGACCAAAATAAATTCTCGGACAATTGTCTTCTCTTGATATGTCCTAAGTACTAGTCCCTTGATCTTGCTCTGGGGACTTTTCCATCAATTTTTCCGTCCAATATGTTTCGCACGTAACTCTATCTCATTATATGTCCAATCAAGCGTGTTCTTTTGTTGAGTATAGCGATGATCCATTGTCACCTTTCTTCTCATATTCATATAAACACCTAATTTATTTCTTAATCCTGCTCTTAGGCGGTGGGAATCGTGGAATGATCTTATTCCCGTTGTCACGCGTGAAATGATGAAATAATTTGGATCGTAAAGTGTGTCTTAAATATTCGAATTTGTATTAATCTCTCCCGTTCAGGGATATTTTTATTGTTATCGTTTCGTATCTATTACGTGAAAATTCCATGAACTTTGTGCCGTGGAGGTCAGTCCGTTATTAATATTGCTGCATTTTCGTCTGGGATTTTCTTCGGCGATTTCCTCACAGCGGAAATAAAGACGCTGGTGAAAATCAATTGGACCATCCATGGTTACAAATTTTTATTTTTGCCAATCAATCAGCAAAATTGTGACCAAAAAGCCCTATATCCTTGAGTCACCATTCCGAAAATGTCCGATCTAAAGTACTCAGTCGATTTGACGAAAGCTTAAGAAATTATTTTGAGGACAACCTCATGGTTTTGTAATGTAGGTTTTACCAAAGAGCGATGAGCTTGGTCGTGAAAATAATCTCTCAATGAAAGAGATATAGTTTGAAACCAAACTGTTGTCTTGTACAACCCTTAGTGAAAAAACTGTTGAAATTTCAACAGTCAATTGGGACCATTGTTGAATCCAACAGTAACTGTTGAATCCAACAGCAACTGTTGAATTCAACAGTAAATTGGGACCACTGTCAAACCTAAAAGCAACTATTAAAACTAACAGTAACTGTTAAAACTAACCATAACTGTAAAAACTAACCATAACTGTTAGCTCTGACAGTAACTAATAAATCCAAAAGTTATTGATGAATTCAGAAGTTACTGTTGGATTCAACAGTGGTCCCAATTAACTGTTGAAATTTCAACAGTTTTTTCGCTAAGGGAAGGTGACTCTTCTGGATTGTTGCAAATAATCGCTCGGGAAGTGATTGACACATTATCACTCTCGGTGTACAGGTACTCACGTACTCCGCGACTTTCGAACAGGCTACGTTCCGAAGACTTGGTCGTATGTAGGATTGGTCGAAATTCGGAAATTACATATACTTACATTAAATAAACTACAGGCAAATATATGCCACGTTAAACAGCCCAGAACGTTGATGTGCCAACTGACGTAGATTCGCTTTGTAAAATGCACGTACAATGTACGCTTGATCTTTTGATGTAAATATTTTAAGGACAATATCACTAATAAATGAAAACAAAAATGTTTGCCATGGCGGCCATTAAAAACATTGTTACTCCCCTCTCCTCGTAAAAACCGCTGTTGAGAATAATGACCTCATAGGAACACGTCGCAATATACGCGCGATTATCGTGGATTTTCAAGAAGAATTTTGCGGATTTTTCAAAGCTTGTTTTTAAAAATAACTTTGATCGGTCGGTTGGGGAGCACCATAAGATAGTTTTGTTGGGAGAACGCGGTGGGTTAGAGTATATGGCGCATGGATACTGATCAAGAGGTCCCGGGTTGAAAACCCTTGGCCTCCACCGAGTGCGACGTAGCCCAGGGGAAGGAACGGGCCATCTACACTGATGTGTGACTTTTCTGTCTCCCTTGGCTTTGTCGGGGGTGAGCTCTACCCTCACCTATCCTAGCCAACTTCGCATCGAACCACTGAGTGAGTGATAGTATATTTTCACATTGGAACAAGATGTTGCATATATCGTATGGCGCTACACAACGATTATGTTTGATATAATTACTAGTATCAATCTTTAACGTACAGAAAATATTTAAAAAAACATGAGGATTTTTCATCCGTTTTTGAGCTGAATAATGACAAATTTTCACGAAGGAACATTTGATCATTTTTTACGCGCTTTAGTTCAAAACGCTGCTAGTTATAATTATGGTCCATGGAGTACTAACGAGTGAAAAACTTTGAACATATAGGTGAGGTCTGCTCGTTAAAACTAGTTGTTATGCGATAAAATGATTCGAAAGTCACCCTCTATTTCCTTAACGCTTTGACGCATTATTCATTTGTTTGTTCTATTTCTAGAAGAAAATGGAAATAAGAGATAACGAAAAAAGAAGGCGTACACCATGTTACAACCATGTCGCGAAAAGACCACTGCTTTTTAAAATTAATTAGAGATATGCTAATTAACGGAACATCATCAAGGTTTAACACTTGCCGAGGTGTAACGGTGTAATATACCTCGATACGCCCAATATGTTGTGTGCAATACATTTCTATGTTTTACACAATAATATTGCTTGTGCAGTATGAACGGTCTCACTTGAAATGTGAGTGTTTCCTGGAGGAAGAGTTTCGGATGCCTTCGTGCTCTTAAGAAACCATCTAACTTGAAAGATTAAATTGGTATTTCCTTTTAAATTACAATTTGCGGTCCGGGGGTCAAATGACTCTCAAAGTTTCCTCATTTTCCTTCCACCGTGGCAGTGGGTCTCAACCAGCCGAAGTCTACGGACCGCTAAGCCTGAAATTGAATCATATACGAATCACCTTACACCACATCCCCTGTTTACCTTCTTCGGCGGCTTTCCCATACCAAACTAAATGGCGATGGAGAAAACTATTTTTTGAACAAGGTATTAATATTTTTCAAACCTTAAGAGAACGCTTCATTCTCGCACGACCGGTCTTTTTTTCGCGACGAATTACTCATTTAAAACTAGCGCTATCAATTTGAAATATCCAGTGTAAAAAGAGCAGACCTTTTTTAACATTAAAATATGTCTCAAACTTAAAAATTTTGCTTAAAAATATTAAAAAATTAATGTTTTTTTTATTTGTGATACAGGTAAATTTTAGCCAAGTTTTGCTCTATGTGCCTTGAAAATTTCAGTATGATAGCTTAAGCTTTAAATGAGTAATTGTATGCAAAAAAAAACTAAATACCCAAGAGGGATGAATGCGTCCTATTTAGCCTTGCTATCTACAACTTTACTTTGCGTTGATATTAAGTTGAAGATTTAGAAAAGAGTGCTGAGAGGTCCGATAACTTTGAGCGCTGTGAATTGACTTAGCAGTGACATTAAAAGTGAACATCTCAAATCTCTGTAAACCTTATCCAGTAGCCATTTTTTCCCACCTAGCTCGGCGTATACCGGTTATAATGTTAATTTTCCCGTTTACGGGCTAATTTATTTATAGATATACGGACCAACGGTTGAAAATCTCTTCTGCAGAGTTTTTCATTCCGATCTTGAGAGAAAAGTTATGGGGATGAGACCACAATATCCCCCATTTACAATATGAGAGCCTGGCGAGATGAAAAGGTATGATCTATCAAAAAAATTAGTAAATTTTACTGGAATATTTCTTCCTATCCTCGTTTAATTAGCTCACTCATGGCTATGGTAACGCTTTCGGTAGGTATCTCTAATCAGGAAAGCTTGAAGTAAAGTCTGCGTACAAAGCCACCATCGTGTAAATCCATCATTTCAAATCCGCCATCATTTACCGATACTAGTCATAGACGCTTATATTAAGAGAGATTCTTGTTGGTACATCTCCAAATTGATGTTAATATGCTGCGGGAAAAAATTAATATCCTTGTTCACGATTTAAAGCAGGGTCGCTTGAACCTGAGGATGAGGTTTTCCGCTAGTTAACTCGCGATTGTTTCTTGACATTTTATATTAGGTTATTTTTGTCAAATTGAGTGTACAAAACACTAATCGGTCAACAAAATCAAATCACCCCAGGTCTTTAACATGTTTTCATTTGAGTTAGACTAAAAATTGTCTTTTTACATGCATAAAATTTATATTTTCTTCTCCTAATTTATTATATAACTGGCTATGAAAAAAAATCTCTCATTACTCTTAGGTGGATATTTATTTGCACCTGTGTGTATCATTACGTTCAAACTAAAAAGTAGAAATTTCAGTGTAATCCGTGTAAAACGTCCGTGTTCTTCGCTGATAAAGGACAATTGAAGTGTTCTGGCTTATATACTGCACGTTCACTTCTTTTAGAGAGGATTTCAGACTCGTACACTTTCTCCATCAAAGCTCCAAAACAATTACTTTTCAATATAGATTAGTGGTTGATGTAACTGGTAAAACTTGTTGTTCCGTCAGGTGATTAATGTTACGGCCAAAAATTCATAAATGCCCTTTACTGTTCGAGGGAAAAACGAATTCATTATCCTATGCGTTCGAAAAAAAATGTGTGTCATCTCACCATTTCTATCGGAGATGGAAATTTAGTACGGTACTATGAGGGCTTTCTCTGAAATATTGTAGAATAATAAAGTAATTGTACATAATGTAATATGTAATAGAAAAATAAAGTAATTGTAGAGTACATTGACTACTCAAGGAATGTATATGCAAAAAACATACGAAGAGTCGGTAGGTATTTCCGATTTTTAACGAATAAGGAAATTTATCCGTCTGAGTCATAGTCTGCGGAGAGAACTATCTTCATCTATCCAAACCAACCTTAGAGTTGAGACTCGGAGTCAGGGAATGATAAGGGTATCCGTGACGCAATCTCCTTGCATGTGAAAGCTGTCTTTCGAAGCGACCCTCCGAGAAGTTCGTCAGTTCGGATGTGTATTTCACCGAGCAATCAGTCATCAGAGGCGTTACGCATCGTTAACCCATGGTAAATATTTCAAGAGGGGATCATGATGGGATATACAGTTTCCACTCTGCCCCATCTAGACTCACCTTAATGCGGGTGTCTTCAACCCCCGAGTCTGGGAACTGCTCCGGCAGCTAAGATTTCAACGCGGCGAGTCTGGTTAAGGTTCCTCCGCGTTGGTCGGCGTCTTCTGGATGGTTGCAGAAGACTTGGATGGTCTTGCCTCTCTCTTAGACTTCTTGGGGAGCCAAGAAGTAGGAATATCAGCTACCCTCTAGAGGGGGAATGTAGATAATTCGTACTGAGAAGCCTGTCCTTTCTCTGGATACTTCTGGAATCCCACCGAAGGCTCAAGCCGTTTCTATAGCGAGGAGTTTCCTCTCCTCAGTGGCCTATGAGGAGCGATCTTCCTGCTCCCCTCGGTGGATAGTACCGCACCTTACGGGAGATACTCTACTCGTCCGCGCCTATCGTAGTGTTGTTTCGGGGGTTGGTGTCCGTGCGATACCGCGGTCCTCGGAGAATTGGCGTGCACCGTTTGGTTGTGCTTGCTTTTTAAAGGCCGTGCTACAAAGGGGGAGGGGTTTGCGCCCACCCACTGTCCCTTGGACCCCTCCCTCCATCGGGGCACCCTTACCCCATCCCCCTTGATCCCTCCCACCTCGCACGCACCCTGGCCTGCTCCCCTCTCCCCATTACCCTTCCCCGCCACTGACTGCATCACTTGAAGCGTTCCATCTCGCCCCCACCCTTTCCTCTCTCTCTTTCCATGTTGCTTTCTCTGTCTCCTCCTCTCACTTATTACCCCTTCCCTGCTCCGTATGTACCCCATTCCCAACCCCTGTTACGTTCCCTCATCCTCTGACCCCTTGAGGAGGAACCTGAGCTTCGAAGTGAGGTGGTCTTACTTATTATTATTATTACATTTTTCAATTATAATAAATATAATAATAATTATTATTATTTTTTAATATATTTTCACAGCATTTTTGCTGGTTTTAGGCGAGGTACGGGTATCACCAAGTACTCTCGTCTTTTTACTCTGTGTTGAAAAATTTTCTGACAATTCGGCAAGTATTTAAAATTGCTGCTTTTTGTATTGTAATAAATAAGTTTTTCGGCAGTCCAATAGTTTGAAGACCTTAATGGATTGAATGAGGCACTACTCCTGTGGCAGAGATAATGATAGGTATTATGTGTACTTTATTTGATTTGCACAATCTCTTAATTTCATTTTTAAGTTCTTCATACTTTTCCATTTTGTTGGTGTATGCTGTAGTGATATTATGCGAATTAGGTACGGCAATATCTATCAAGTGCGTTTCATTGTAAGTTTTATCTTGCACTTCCAGCACTTATTATTGTTATTCATTGTAATATAAGTTTAATTTATAAATTTCCCTTAGTTATCACTTCGTTTCGAGTAAAGAAAACGGGTTCTCGCCAAAGTAACTCTTTACTCTTGTGTTCAATTGAGAAATTTCCAAGTTGAGATCATTAAATTTAACTATTGCCATAGTTCGTCGCTGTTAAAAACTGACAAGAAAGATGCAGTTCCTAATTAATTGACCCAACTCTCTACCATTTATTATTTTCCATAAATGTTTATCTTTTTATCGAGTTATACACAAAATTACAATCCTATAGATATCACAAAAGAATGAAATCAATTAGAGATTTGTAAAAAAGTAAAGTCATTTAAATTCTCATCAGGTGCAAAATCTAAAATAAACACATGGTGGAACTATTATTTTTCCTGCCTCTGGAAAGCGTTGATCTCTCTAAGCATTACATGCCTTTCAATTCACCCGTTGCTACGCTCCGGTTACATAATTTAGTTTCAAAGGCTCAGCGGTTAATTTTTTCCAATTTCTTTAAATTCTCAACCCTGAGAAAGCAGTGGCTTTCAATGATAGCCAATAATTAAGTGAGTACAATTATTTGACTCATACTCAAGATAATTAGAAGATGTTTAGAATAAAATTTATAGTTGCGAGTTACTTTTTTTGTTGAAACCTGAACGACACGACCTTATTTGTCACTCTGATCGATAGCTTCATCCAGAGATTTTCAGGGACAGTAAAATATTATAGTTCGAGCATAAAATGTTCTGGATAATTATTAAAAGCGGATATACATTAATTGTATTGCGCAAATTTTATTTTTAAATCTGTCCGAATGAAACTATTTAAGCCGTAATCATAGAAAAACAAATTATTTGACTGTTTTTCATTGGAATATTTATTTTATGAGCGGTGGCAATTCTCTTAACATCCTCAGATCCATGAGTCTCTGATCCGTTTTATTTTGTTTCAGGCTCCTTTCTTAAACAGGCTGAAGCAAAATAACCTCACCGTGAAATTTGAAAGAAATATTTATTAACAAATATTTTACACTACGATACATATATGTGCACCTTGGCATTTTATGACAATATTTTTAAGCCGTACGGTAAGGAGTGAAAGTTATTGGACTTTGCCGCTCAATACCTTTCATTTGATACAAAGCACTTGAAAATTGTTGGGAAAATGATAGAAATATTAAACTTACCAGAAATGACTCTTCGACGCAAACTCATCCGGCTTGCCGTTGTGCCATCCATCTTATTTTACGAATGCAAAACAAAACATATTATGTGGTATGTAGTGGCATAATCGTGTACTATAAGGTGCAGAGAAGTGCATCGGAGGGTTTAAACGACTATAATTTACACTTTATTTATTTATTTATTTTTATTTATTTATTCATTTATCAAGTTGTCGACATACAGCATATTTGCCAGTTAGATAATAGTGGCACAGTATAAATACATAAAAAGTACTAACACAGTTAAATATAATACATTTAAACAAATAACAGTGTATTGAATGTAATCTTATTGACCTTAGTTTCTATTTATGTAGGAAAGAGCGCGGTTTGTAAAGGTGTGGTTAGGAAAAGAGAACGGGTCAATGTGATGTGGAAGAGAATTTATGAGGGAAGAGGGGCGGAAGATGATGGAACGTTTGGTCAGTGAATGGGCATATGGAGGAGCGAATGCGTGCCGGTGGGTCTACATGGAACTTTAAAAGTTAGATTTTTGACGGATTTGACACTTTAAGGATTTTGAAGGACACCTGAAGGATTATAATAATAAAAACGTGGAGGAGCACGTGTATGTACCTTGAGTCTGAAGAGGATAATTTTCTTCACTGCACACTACAAAATCATTTCACGATTAGGAAACAAGGGATTTGCGCCGGAGTGAAGGTAGCGGTGAGGATTAGGGGAGGTTCATTTTGCCTCCCATCTCAGTCTGTGATTCAACCAGTAGTTCATTTTGGGAATATGAGGGTAGAGCTCACCCTACACTAAGCCTCAAGAGTATTTCACACATTAAAGATGGAGGGGCCTAGGTAGCATCCTTTTTTAAGGATTTGGTTGGGGGCGTAGATAAAGCTTCAGCCAGGGTAGCTACCCGTAGGATGTCATATTAACCTCTTCAGACACAAGGAGGACACTCGTGCTCCTCCACTTTTTTATTATTATAATCCTTCAAGTATGAATTATTTTATTATTATCCTTCAAGTATGAATTATTGTCGTTTGAACCTGCCCCTACACTTCTCTGTACCTTGTAGTACACGATTCTGCCATTGTATACTACATGCGTATCGTTTTGCATTCTTAAAACATCATGGGTGACTCGTGAAGTGTTTTCATTATGCTATGCATTCAGTTGTTTAAAACTAGTAACAGGGGCGCCGACTTATAAAAAATATTGGGGGGGCCCATATCGGGGTCTTGCCCCGGAAAGAGGTTAAATTCAAAGTGTGTATCAGCACCGTAACACTATCATAATTCATATCACTTGTTTTCAGTTAACCTGCTTACTACCTTATAATTATTGTTATAACACATTGTTGAATGTATTTTAAAAGGTAACTATGGTCAAACATGGGAAATAAAAAACACCAATATATTTTTGTGATTTCACAAAGCATAATATAATTTAATTATTATCTTGAATTATTGAGGGGGCTGCGCCCCCCCAAACGAAACTTTGAGGGGGCTCGGGCCCCCTCAGGCCCCATGGAGTCGGCGCAACTGACTAGTAAATAGTGTTAATGAAGATCATATCAATTGAAAATAATGAATGATAACGAAGTATTCTTGATGAGAATAATTTCTTTGTATTGTCGTAATGCATAAAAAATATTATCGCAAAATCCCAATGTGCGCATATATGTGCCATACTGTGAAATATTAAAAAAAATATTTCTTTCAAATTTCACTGTGATGTTATTTTTTCCATCCACTCTGATTACGGAAGGAACCTGAAGCATAAATAGAACAGCTCGGAGACTCGTGGTTCTGAAGAAGTTAAGGTTTTTGGTTGGGGGCGTCGAAAAGGCATCATCCAAGATTGCTCCCGTAGGATATCATATTACAGCTGATAATATTTCGTCTGAAATATCAGTCCTTTTGAATGCCTCGACTTTTGAAGGATAATGTATTTGGACTTGGTATAGCTTCTTAAGCATTAAAACATCGGCAACGTTCCCTTTCAAATGCATTCCAAATTCTTATTTACGTAATTATATATATTCAGATTTAATTGCATATTGATATTCAACGATTTCATACCCTGAGCTGTGAGGAAATATATAGAAGAGTTCACATAATGACTGTGCAGTAACCAAAAGCAGAGGCCAAAGTTGGAACCCTAACTTTCGTATTATCATGGGAAATGGAAATTAGTTAAGCTAATTTGTACCTTGCCATAAGTGGCGAACCCATCAATTACGTAAGACTTCAAGCTTATCATGCGTACAATATGAGTGTAGCCTTCTTGGGTCCTACTATGGGAGTGAGTAAGGTATGGGCGAAGCACCGATGCATCGGCCATCGTTCAACGCCCTGAGTGCGAAGGCAGAGTCAGTTATCGAAACGCCGGGAACGCCGCCGCGGCCAACTCAACTGGTGGCAGAGGCGGATACATATGAGAGGCGCTGTGGGGCCGCCCGCATTGACTGACATTGCAGATCCACAATTGTAACTCTTCTATATCGTTAGATGGCATTGTCTAGTACATGTGTATGATCAGTTTAAATAAAAATATCTTATCTCAGTCAAATCTGCATGTGACTTGATTATTTTTAATTTCGATAAAAGTAAAGTCAGCTCAAGATGCCTTTTGACCCCCCCTTGAATATTTTCTTTACCGCTACTGGCTGGTGGAGAGCCTTGATATTCCCCTGGGCGTTTTTGTACCTTCCCGAATAAAAATGACCGCATTCGGAGAGCTGTTTTATCTTTAATAAATCGTCGAATGAGACATTAATTGCCCAAGGTAACAACGATTACACGATGTAAATGAACCGTTCCCGTAGAAGTGAGCCGATTATATGACCCGTCGCTGGGGCGCCGTAGACAGTCACTTCCAAACGGCTCCACGTCAATACGTAAACGGCTATTTTAACCGACATTTCGTAAACGGACAGTTCGTAACCACGACATCTCGTAACCGCGGCAATTGGCAACCAGACAATTCGTAACTCTCTGCTTCGTAAACGCGACAGCTCGAATAAAGACTTGCCGTAACCGGAAAGGATGAATTCAACTCATGGAGAGTGTGAGAAATATTAATACTCAAACAGCCAAGTGTGAAACAGTAGGTTGAACTTAAGAATTTGAGAATTTTTCCATCCTCTGAACACGTTTTCGATATTGTTTTAACTTTATCGTTGCCTGAAACATTTTTATGATGTTTTTAATCCCCAGAAGCCGAACACAGAATAACCCCCTGGTCCTCATCGTGGACTTCGTTTTAACTGGCTTGACAAGCACCTTGCAAGACAAGGCTTTTTCCGGAGGAAGATTATATGGAATCAATTTGTTCGACAGTTGGGTCTACATGGAACCGCAGTCTATAAAATTACATCGCAACCCGTCATAATGGGCGTATAGCGGGAGTCATATTTATAGCAGGCGTTTCCTGAGGAGTACTTATAATTAAAATTGTATGCATAGGATGTAGGCTATCGTTGTGGCCTAAAGTTAAGCAGGTTAGTGCGAGAAAACAGTTATATGTAATTGTGTTAAAAATTTCTGAATATGTGATTTACATTGTTTCCCACCCCTTAATTACTACCACATACAAGCTTATCGATCTGTTATTTCTGCATATTATCTATGATAATTCTTATTTTTATACGGGCTTTATTGACAGTGCTTGTCTAAATATATGAAAATGCTCATGTCTGTTGAACTATATTTGTCATTTTGGGAAAAAAACTGATTTTGTGTTCGTCATAGCTTAAGGATCATGGTAAAAATAAAACTGAGAAGCGTTCATACTACTTATTGAGTTATGTGTAATCGAATGTGGTAATTGAAGGGAATACTTATCATAAAGAGGAGTCTCTGAACAGGTGCGAAAATCAGGGATATCCGAAAGGAAGAAATTCTTTAGGGCTTACATTTGGGGCATGCTTCTTTATAGTTATGAGGATTGGACGATGATTTCTGCGGAGAAATCAAGGTTGTAAACTCCCTCTATGCGATGTTAATGATGACAGGGGCGCAGCTAGGAATTAAGGCTGTGGGGGGTTTAGGTGCCACTAATACCGGGGTGTGTTGGGGTATGGAATACCCACCAGGATAAGCGGTAGGTGCGAGATTAATAAATTGCGGAATTTTAAGATCAATGGTTCAAAATGGTGAGTTTTGCGGCTTTCTGAGGGATATTTTATTAATCCTTACCCTAAATTGGTAAGTATTAGTATAGGCATCTATTAGTAATATCAATCTAATTAAGTAAAATGGATTAAACTTTAAATTTCTCTGAGCTCTGGGGGGGGCGTTACCCCCCAAAACCCCCCCTCGCTGCGCCACTGAATGATGAGATCAAATGGATAGATCTTGTGAGTATTGGAGAAGCTCTAAGAGGAGCCGAAGAAAAGAGAGGTCTTTCGAAAAACGAGGGTGGGACACGTGGCAATGTAATCGGCCACAACATCAGACATGGTGATGTGGTTGAAATTGTCGTTGAATGAAAAGTGGAGAGGATGGTTAAAGTAGGTCTCAAATGAGGAGCAGGTGTTCGCGCCATAGATTGCGAAGGGAGTCCTACGATAAATTTGGCAAAATCGTTACTCACTTGTTTTATTGTTTGTTGTGCGCCTGTGTGGACGATGTTGTGTGATTGTTGAACGGTTTTATTTCGTGGTTGTTGCCCATGAACGGAGAATTAGCCATTTTGTCATAGTTTTGGAATGCTCTCGAAACTACGCCGACCATAGGAAACCATTGACGGTAGCCTTATAATCAGGTGAGTGGTGATTTGAAAAGTGTGGGACTCCCGGCGTAGAAAATACAGTCCACTAAATAATATATTCGTAACGTGCTCAGCAGGTGATGGATAATGTTAATTAGAGGAACTATGTAGTTGCTAAAAGATGTAGCTAATAGGACTATTTAGTGGATGGCCTTGTAAAACCAATCTTCAAATTGATGACTGTTGATTACGATAAACTGAAGCCAAATCACGTTGGTTATCTTCATTTAAAAAATATATGGATTGAATTTTACTCATTCTGTGTAACCTAGTTACGTTTTTTTAACCTTTATTGAAGATATCTATGGTCGCAATCCTTTTTTCTCTATTAACGCGAATAGTATTTTTTTTTCAATGACGAAGTCGCGGGCCTACCTCCTTCATTATTGTCCTGTATTGTCCGTGGAATAAACGAAATTCATTAATTATCCGTTCGCTAAAAGTAACGCTTTCAATGTATTCTTTATATTGAATCAGTAAGTATTGTACGTGACGTCCTCTTTGTCAAACTGAAAGACCTCTGTTCTCAATTACTCAACCCAAGCCTAGCGTATACATTTCCATTCTCTAGCGGATCCCAACATAATCCGTGTAAAAAGTGTATAACCTTTTCCAGCCTTTTTTCGCAACCGTTTTAGGTGACTCGCGCCGCTTTCCTTTGTATTTTTAATACAGTCCACGGATTAAATCTCACTGGGCCGAGTCTTAAATGCTTTCCACGTATGTGGGCCAGGGTGATTGCGGAAACTTATTGATTGATTGGTTATAGGGAGATTGATAGGCGCAGGACAGGATTGGTGAATGGTCTGGGCTCTGAGGTACTAGGGATGCTGGAGACCATTTTAAAGGAAAGAATGGTTGTTAAACTGGGAGTGGGAAAGCATCGAGCAGGCAGTAAGGCGAAGAGAGCTAAAATCTAGTGAAAGAAAGAAATATAGTTGGAGAATTGATTAGTTTGATTGCTCGTGCTTGCCATACGACTTTTTAAGTTTTAAAATATTAGGTCTCATAGTAGGAAATCAAAAACTTTGGACAGCACTGAAAACTCTTGACTTTAGAATGATGACTTTGCTAATATAGATGTTAGAAAATTGAGAACCTAGGAGAACCCAGAATTATTCTTATCTCTCTTCACCCTAAGTTTTAAACAGTTGTATGAAGCTATCAAGGCTTTTTGTTTAATTTCATAAAGTTTCAAGTTTAATCTGACTAAAGTTATAAATATATTTTAGGAATCTGGTATTTTATGCCTTCGTCCACTTTATCGTTAATTTAAGATAGAAAGCAGTGATGAAGGATTAGATTCCTTCTCGACTACCGGTGGCTGTGAATGTCTCTGGCGCCGCTTTCCTACTTCAATTATCAACTGGGGAACATCGAAGTTTTTAGCCCTTTCACGGAAATAGGCGTAGGAAGTTGTTGACGTCACTAGCTGCTTCTCTCCGATCATCTACAACACCACGCAGTCGTTATTTATGTAACAGTTAGTGTGGTTTAGGTTATCTGGTTAGGTTAGAGCGTTAGACTATCGATTTCAGCCGACTTTTCCATGAAATACATTTTCATCTTCCTCAGAGCTGGTTGATGAAAAAGTATCTCATCAAAACGTCGGAAGAAATGGGGTGCCTAACCCGGTGGGAAGCCCGAGAGGCATTCAAAAAAAGCAGGAATATTTCGAAAAGGTTAAGTTTTCAGAGACTCACGATAACTGAGGGAAATGTCCAAATCTGCAATAAATTTACGGCTTAAGTGAGTGACGAATCGTTAATTTCACTCCATCTGTTGCATAGATAACGTTGCATCTGGTGCTGCAGATGATCAGGCGAAAGCAGATAATGTCGTGAACACCTTCGTACGCCTCTTTCCGTGAAAGGGTTAAAAAACTTTAATGTACCCCAATTGATGATTGGAGGAGAGCGGCACGAGTAAACCTCCGCCATTTTAACCCAGTGTACACTTTGACAAAAATTCGGCGCAGCTAGGTTTCTGGGTTGTCGACGTCAATTCATCTTCGTGACGATAGTTTCTTCGGCGTTGCAGTAAGGTTTGAAGTGACTTCAGGAAGAATAATCGACGCGGAGGACAACACAGAAACCTATCTGCGACTATGGCACCACTAGGCAGAAGCCTCCATCGACACTTGAGCACTGTCGTTTTCGTAGGCGACACCTTTGTATTAGATCGGCCTCCTTCTTATAACTTGTCGGTGATGCACTGGCTAACACTTCAGAGGGAACATAATATGTAAGTTAGTATTGGACTCCCGATTATATTAATGCCGTGATACTTTCAGTTACTTCGATACATTGACCGCTTTCCTACGTTGAATCTCCCTCTTCAAGTAACAAGCATCCGATTCAGGTTTTCGTCAAATTTGGGACCGATGAACATATCGCGTAAAAACAACATGATTTATCAACCAATAAAAATTGCGTCCCGATAAAATATCACGAAATATGAATCCGTCCTTATTTAAAATATCTCGATGTCAGTATCGTGATATTTTCAAACATTTATATTATATTCATATTTCAGATATTTATTTTATATTCATAAGATATTTCTCCGAAAATATCACGGTTTTAATATCGTGATATTTTCAGATTTTTCAATGCATCGCCCGCTTACCCTCGTTGAATCTTCCTCTTTAAGCCCTCCCATAATATCACGATACATGAATACATCTGAAAATGTCACGATATGAAAATTAGATTTTTCAGACATTTCGATACATCGCTCGCTTCTCCACGTTGAGTCTCCCTCTTCAAGCAACAGGCATCAGACCTGTATTTAAAGGGGTTGCTTCTCCATCCATACCTCCAGCTTACATTCACGGAGACCTCGGTCGTCTTCTCTGCACTTACTAAAGCCCACATTATCCGTCGTTCCCCTGCGCAAGAGATCTATACCACCCAGCAGCGTTAAACCTCGACTTTAATTGCTCAGACTGGTTATTTTATCGTTGAATCAATAAACCTTTACAATTCTCACAAAAGTGGATTCGAAGTCGACCAGATTCTTTCCTGAAAGAGCTATAGCTTTTTTTTCGCCCTATCTTTGGATTTGTGAGACTGAGTTGGCCCTGAGAAAAGAAAACCATTATTAGAAATTAAGCATTTTATTGATTTGACTAGCATGGATAATTTTTTTGTACCTTCGAGAAGTGATACCTTATTCCACTGAGCCCCTATTTCACCGCTTGGAATGCTAAGGAAAAATTTACTTTCTATTTCTAGTTTATGAATTTTGACGAAAATATAGAAGAGATGACGTCAAATAATTAATTTTTATTTAGTCAACATAAAGAAAAAGATCATGGTTAGTTTTTTGTCTCATTCACTCGAGGTATTTTTGAAAAGGTAGGCATTTTTTACTGATTGAAATATATTGGTCTCTCGGGTGTATTTTAGCGCTATTCTTTAATAGTCATTGCTGCCGGAAAGGAATGCAAATTAGTTTAAATAACGATCACGGGAGACAAAAAATCAAAATGGTCATCTGGAGGCGTGTATTTTAGCAGTTAAAGTTGGTGAACCATTTCCTATTTTCACATAAATAAGGAGGTTAAGTACAGATTTATGAATACGGTCATAGTAATAAACATAGTAATTCCACATGAATTTATTAAACTACGACAACTTGGATTATAGGTACTGAAAGTTTTTAATGCAATTTTTGTCTACGTTTCGGTATATTTATACACCTTCATCAGGGCTTGGAATGGAAATGAGTACATAATTTTGATACATAAGCAGCATGAAATGTGATAAAAATGTTTTCTTACAATAATAATCTTAAAATTAAAAATGGATAGTGAATTAAAAAAATAGAAGAGGCAAGAATTTTGACATACTCTTCTGAAATTTTTATTGATTAGCAAATTCAGTTCATGGTTACTTATCAATTTTAATTAATTAAATAATAATAATAAATTTTGCTATATAAACAGTCTGTCTGATCTTTAATAAAACTATTTTTAATTTGTATCTTCTATTTATTTGAAATATGTTTTTGTTAAATTATTTTCAGCACCTAAAACTTCAATAATTTGAAAGTATGAAACATGGCTATTGTTTAAACTGTGATTTAAAACGGCAAATAGGCAAACATAACTCTTAAGTAATAATCATATTTCCTACAACGACAAAAAGAGAACTTCTGAGGTGTAGTTGGTATTTAGTTATTGTTCACGAGCAGAGCAACGAAGAGTTGTGCGCGTGGATACCCACCGTTTTAAACAATTGAAAGTCTAATGAAAGAGATTCCGTCGTGAAAAAGAGCGTCAGACGCATAGAAAAGCATTGCATTGCTACCGATTTCGGCGTAACACCGAGGAATGTACACAGTCGGGGTCCATTCCGGGGAAATGTTTGCGCGTTTCAAGACGACGAGTCGGATGGTGGCCGATCCGTTACAAGAGTGTCACCGACGAGAACGACCGTTCTCAAAGTGTGCGCAGCGGGAAAAAAATGGCGACGGATGCTGAGTAAACGTTATCAAGGTGCTTTGAGATCGGTTAAAGAGAGTCCTTCCCTTACTGCACGACTTAACGAGGAATGGAAATTAAGGCCTATTTCTATACACGGTTACCAACGCAGGGATTTAAATAATTTTAAAAATGTTTATTTTAATCCTACCATTTTTAACCAACACTACACTCATTGCCAGTTATTTCTGAAGGGCACAATTCCTACTCTCTAAAGCATGGTGCATCAGATATGATACACCCTGTCGCTACAATATGTAGTTCTCGAACCAGCCAGTAGGTGCCAAAACTGATCAGCTTCTAATTATATTGAAGGAAGTTAGCTCCTGGCATGAGAAACGATAAGAGGATTTACGGAAGTGATATCTGTTTATGTAATTAGTTAAGGTACGGGCGCAAATGAGAATTTTTCAATGGGTATGTGAAATGAAACCCATTTGTGGAAAATTGCCAAATCGGGGATCGGGTTGGTGTGGTGGCTATACTGTTGGCTTCCCACCCGGCGGGCTGGGGTTCAAATCCCGGCGGTGGCAGAGAATTTGCAGAGACTGTCTTTGCGATCCCTGCTTGAGTGTTGTGTGGAGGACATTTCAAGCGCAACACTCCGTCCGTCGGATGGGACGTTAAGCCGTGGTCCCCTTGGCGCCTTTCCTTAATAGCAGGCTGATGCCGACGCGGGTTTCTCTCCACCCTTCCTTCCATACCCTACCCTCATGGAGAAATGACCTCAGCTGTCGGTCGCCTCCTCCAAATACCATACTATACCAATTGCCAAATCTGTGATACATATCCATTTAATGTAAAAGTTGTCTACGGCCATAATATATCATATGTGATACATATTAAATTTTTTCCTTAAAAATAAAAAAATAGCAGAAAAAGTTATTAAAACGCAGTAATTGAAGCGTGTCTAGATATATTTTATGAAGAAAAAATTTTTGCACGTGCTTAGAAATTCATGCTGTTAAAGGTAAACTTTCAAAAATTCGGCATTATTGAGTAAAAATTTCAATGTAATGAGAAGTAAAAGACTTTGTAACTCCACAAGACTTTATTAAAGTACACCTAGGTTTCGAAGTTACTCGTCATCTGGTGGTGACGTCATGAAAAATTTAGATGACGTCACCACCAAATGATGACGTGCCACTTCGAAACTTATAACTTTATTAATACAATATATAGAGGTCAAGAGAGAGGAAAGAATCAATTTATGGAAATTAAATTGGGAGAAATATCTTGGAAATGTGTAAAAATCTTTTGCTCAAGAGCTTTTTGATGAGTAATTCTTTCGATCTTAATTATCCTTCTGGCTATCAAAATTAATCGATAAAATTGATAACTTCAGGCTTAAATATATGAAGTCTTTCCATATCGGAGTACAAAAGAATAAAACTTTGTTAGGTTCACTGGTATATTTATATAGCCTCGAGTCGGGTTTCATAACATAGTATCATTTTCAGGTGGCTGATCACGCATGCATCTCCTTAAGTCACCTGAAGATTCGACAATGTTATGAGACCTATGTAGTGTAGGGTGCTGCTTATTTTTTATATTTTCTCGGATGTTTCATTTCTACCTCTTAAAATATGCTATGGGGCGCAGAATGGATATCCTAAAAATTTCAGCTTGATTTAGTGGTCGCTCAAAGAGCATAAATGCAATAACATTTAATTTTCCCGATTTTTTTAAGAAAATGACATCATTTTCAAGGGTAACGCACAATTTTACGGGCCTTCAGGTCCAAAATTTGCTCCGTTCTTACCTCTGCTCAATAGTTTTCCAGGAATACAATACTTTTCCGCGAGCTACAGCCGCGCGTCACACCCCTGACGGCGAGCTGGTCGCTCGCAGGTCGCATTCTAGGAACACTGCAGTGCCTATTTAAATATAAAAGTGAACCTAAAGAAAACAGTTTTATTTGTTGATTACCCATAAAAATATTTGACTTCAATAATGCGGGCCGATTGTATAGTCATTGACTAGGGTACAAAGTATACATGATGGCACACACAAGGGCATTTTCCTTGGAAAGATAATCCTTCCCTTAATTGAGATATTCCTTAAAGTGATTTATCATTATAATTATTGTTTTAGGTCAAAGAGACTCATAGATCACAAATAGGACATAAAATAGCTCATGGACTATCATGTAAAAGTTTTATCCTACGTAAATAACGTATGCCATTTGTGAATTGTATCCGCTACTCCGTATATCTCCCAAGTCTAAAAATCTTTAATAATGCAACCTGCATTTCTTTCCTCTATGTGAAATTGAGGAGTTAGTCCTTTACAGGGCATGATTACAGCGTAATTCATAAGTACTCTGTTTATGAGAATTATTGGCTATTTTATGGGTAAAAATTGGTTATTTTATCAGTATGAATACTTTGTATTCTGCTATTATTATCAGCGCTAACATTACATTTATAATCCTCTGTCATATATTTGGAGAAATGGTGAAGAAGCTTCTCAATTGTGGAATAATATTAGAAGTAACAATCAATTTGTTGAAAAAATAGTCGGTCTATTTAATCTCACGCATGCTTTCAATATTTATTGTTCGTGGAATGTGATCTAACTTCTGTAGTTTCACGTCATTATTAGAATTATATATTTTACGACGGAAATATTGCGGATTCTTCACGTCATAATTCGTGAAAAAGCTGTTTGATGCTACATGTTCCCTCGTAGCAGTTTTTTTTTTACGAACTGCAGGGTAGCAGTAACTGGAACAGGTAGATAAATTCAACTATTTGGGCAGCACATCAGAGGAAAACGGATAAAGCAGTAAGGACATCAGGAAGAGAATTGCATTTAGCAAAGGAGGCGTTCATGAATAGGAAGGAGATCATTAGAGGGTCAATATGTAACAGTTTAATGATAAGATTAGTGAAGGACTGATTTGCAGTGTAGCGCTTCACGGTGCGGAAACGTGGACACTTCGGAAGGAGGACGACAGAAGACTGGAGGCATTCGAGATGTGGGTATGGTGAAGAATGAGAAGGTGAAGTGGACGGAGAGGAGGAAGAACGGCACAGTGCTGGACATGGTGAGTGAGGAGAGGCAGCGACAGAATGAAAGGGAGTAGCCGTTATTGTGAAATGAAAAGGGAAAAGCTTGAAGGTATCGGAGGCTCCCAGAATGCTTCTTAAATACTCCATGGAAATCTACCCTAATCGGTAGGATACTGTACACACTATCGTTGTCGATTCGGTGACAATTCGCTGAATTTTTGAGAACCACGTGAAAGTGCTGCCTTTGCCGACATTCTGAGGGGATTACGAATAGCGGGGGATGCCCGGGGATATCAGATGTGGATAATATTTCTTTTAGGCCTTTTATCGTTGTGACAACAGGTGATTTCATTATCAGCTGTATGTTTTGACTCATTGGATCCGGGTGCAAAGGGATAGATACGAGAGATCCGACTGCTGGTCGGTTTTGCTGATGTAATCCCCGGAGTTATGGAGAGAACATTACAAAGCCTTAAATAGCAAATGATATGGGAGGATAATTGATTTTTAAATCCCCAAGATACGTCCAGAGACTATTTTTGTTGGCTTTTCTGGGAACGGAAGTGAGAAACTGACGTATTGTGTCGTGAGGAATTCCTCGAAAATGAATGATGAAACAAATTAACGAGATGAGCCAATAGGTATTAAGTATGACCTACTAAGTTTTTATTCATTAACGCATTTCTTATAGTCAACTTTAATCTGTTCCCATAGAAGGTTTTTTTTAGTAGAGGGATCTATATACTTTTAATATACAGGTTAACATTTCTCCTTGTGATATAAAGAGATTAAGAGAAGTTTATCCATAATTAAAAATTCATAATTATTTTTCACACTTCTTCTACAGTAAAACTTACTAGTTCAAATACATTTTTTGTCTTCGTGGAGTAATAAAATGACAATTAATATTAGGAAAAATCACTTTATTCTGCGTGAGGAAATTTATTTTTACGGTGAATATGTCTCGTTGAAATAATTTATATTCTGGAGTATAATTTCTTTTGTCGGCCATTTTATGTGAATCCTCGGAGGTCGTGACTTGCATGGACCCATGATTTGCTTTTGCATCTATTGAAACGTCTATCCAAAATAGCATCTTATTTTTATCTTTTGTTATTGCAAGCAGAATAGTTTTCCTGCAAATTCAAAGTATCTAAATCCCTCTAGTTAAAAAAAATAACTGCCGCGGAGAATTATTCCATAAGACTTTTAAACGAGTCGTTAAAAAATGAATTTACTTATCGTAAACTCGTATTACATCTACATATTAATCTGCGTCTTGCGAGGGCTGTTAAAACAACAGCCGTTTACACATAAAAAGGACAGACTCTAACGAAATTACTTCTAGCATTTATTGAAGTATTTCATCGTGCAGGGAAAAGCGAATTCCCAAATATATGCGTTCGGTAAAATACTTCTCTTAATATATCGTTTCTTGCATACCTGGAAATGTATTGAGGTTCTAGTATGAATTTATAGTTCTTGTATTACTTGTCAGCATTTATAGGCGTAGCAATACCTGATTTCACAAATTTGTTTCGCCTTAACCAAAAGTAAAGTGCTGTTGATACTTTTGTTTTTTAAATTGATACGAGTAAGAATTAAATTAATGACGATAGTTTGATTCATTCATCAGGTAAAGAGGGTATTGATCACATATATTCTTTCTAAGTATTGGTTGGCTGGTATCGCTCAAAAATAAAATAAGAGAGACGCAATATTATTCCAATTTTGTCACATCTGTGCCCAACGCGAGTATTTTTGGGTCCAATGGATAAACATTTATTCTGTGAGTTCTGTAAAACACAAAGGAGGACCACATTTTTGGGTAAAATCACCTCAAAGGATCAGGAAATGTGGCAATAATATAAAAAGGCTAAACTCGGCCGGCGCAAGTTGGTCAAAGGCTACAGCTGAGGTCGCCGAAAATTTAATGTATCACCCATTTTGAACCTTAACTAAGCGTATTATTAGATGTGGTGAAAAGCACGCGGACAAATTGGATTTTATACGTCGTTCGAGCGTTGGGAGTATTTTCCGATCAATGGCCACGCAGACATTGGTTTCCATGGTACAGTTTCCTGGAAATTTCATGCCAAAATCCGCATAAATATATAGATATAGAGAATCTTATGATGATTCTTTTCTTAGCGTATGAAAAGCGATTACCCACCCTAGAATATAAACAAGTAGTCCTAGATTTATGAACAGGATACGTTCCGAAGTGTAGGTCGTAGGTCGAGTTGATCTAGAGTCGGAAATGACATTTACAGTTATTAAATCATACACAGGCCAACATTTATCCTAAAAAGTTGCATAGCCGACAAACGTGGATTTGCTCTGTGAAGTACACGTACTTTTACCGCCCGATCCTGTAATAGATTTATATTTAAAAATGAAAATATAATTGAAAGTAAAGAATAATATCGTGATAGAATTACTTTGCTGTAATATGCGTGCGATTTCCGTGGTATTTTCCAGAAGAAAGTTTGGATATTTTTAAAAAATTTGTTTTATAATTTTAGTGGTAAATCCAGGTGGTGCTCTGTCGTAAGTTGTAAGTCCTGAAAGGTATTTTGAGAAAATACTGATAGAATATTCGTTATTCTTGATGAAACTTCATCGCCTGGACTATTTTTGAGTTACCAGAAAGTGAATACTGTAATGGAATGAAAACACGCCTGTTACATCAAAATGGCGGCACAATCAAACTCAAATATTTAGAAACATTGCTGTCTTATAAGAATAAAAGATTTGAAGTTTCCTTATTTTCTTCGTCATAATTTTACTTGTCAAACTCAATAGATGTCGTCGATGACAAAAAAAATTATTAATGACATGCCTGAAAATTGTTTTAGCTTTTTAAATGTCGAATAGCGCAGTCGCGACCCTACCTCCTTCATCTGTTTCTTTTTCGGTTTCATTGATTTCTCGAGTGTCTTTTACGTTCTTCGCTAACTTTGGACCCAGTCGTTTTTTTTGCGAGTTCTGAGAATTTTTATAATCCGGTGATAAATCGCGCCGTTTTCCTTTGAAAGTTTTCCTTGAGATATTCAAATAGAATGGATGTGGCTATTTATATAGAAATAAAAAAAATAACCCAAGCACTAAAGCGAACGGGAAGATCTCGGGTGAAGGGGTTGATAACTTCAGTAAATATCTAAATTGAGACGATTTAAATATATCATTATAAAATTTTAATGCGGCCTTGAGCGTATAGAATTATTATTTATACAAATTTTCATTACTATTCGTATATTGAGGAGAAGGGCACTGACTACTCAGTTCAAATCCCCGTCCCTGGATGCGTGGGAAGATTTCTAAGGGAAAGGTTGTGTAGGGAAGGTGAAGATAAAGTCGTCTCACTCGTAGTTAAGAGCGTCCAATTTAGGGTGGTAAGTCGCAAAGTTAAAGAAACAAGATTACGAGTTTTCCGTGTTATCCCAAGAAAAATTTTATTTCGTCTCTTTTATGTACAGAATTTCATGTATTTAAACTTAAGTTCTATAAATTTTCTATTCTATAATTGTTTTTTGAAGAAGATAGAGCATAATGAATAGTTTATTCTCTTCACGCATGGGTAATAGTTCTGCTGCACTATGCGGGCGGTTTATGTCTGCGGAAAGAATTGGAAACGTTTTCTTGGGTGTTAATGTGCACATTTAAAATTGAGGAAATGTTCCTTTTATTTCATCGGTCGTTCAATAAGCCTTTTATATACATAAGTTCTAGTAATTAATTCGTCTTTTATATACTGCTACAGTTCTTATTAAGTAAATAAATATCCTCTAATTTAAGTGCTGAAGAAATATTTATGTAGCCTGATCACCGTATTTAATGTTCATGCAATTCTCAACAACACATCCAATTCGTAGTGGGTGTCGAAGTGCCACAGATCGCATTAGGATATTTTCGTGAAATACTTACATTCATGAGTATACTTACATTACACTTATGTTCATGAATAGGGTGACATAAATGCTAAAAACATCGCGTGTGAAACAATCATTCCACAAATTCCAATCATGTGTTATCATTATTATTTTTAAATTTTGAACTTTAGTTTAATTTTCGTACTAAATGCTCTTTCTATTCGAATTTTCTAAAGCCACGATCAAGCTATCGTTTTTACAGATGACAACAACCTCTGGCCTTCCCATCGCTTTTTCCATCAATCAACATGTCGACTTTTCTGTCAATGAAGCCGTCGCTGACATCGTCTTTTAGCCAATCAGAACGCACGGCACGCACGTGCGCGATCGCAACGCTACTGTCGGTTTTCAATTGGACCGATAGTGGGCACGCAGTGTAGTAGAAAATTGATAGAAATAGCGATGGAAAAAAGGACGAAAGTAATTATCGTGTTTAAAAAAATGGTACCTTGAGCTATCACTTTTTAAGCGGCCCACACACATGGGAACATGGTTCGCCGAACTTGGTTCGCACGAACCAAGTTCCCATGTGTGTGGAGTGTAAACGAACCAAGTTCGTAATTTTTTGTCACGAACTTGGTCATCCATCGGGATGGAAAACATTTGTTCGGTTCGCCGCCAGGGCGCACCAAGTTCGTCCGTGTGTGGAAGACGCGAACCGTTGTTCGCCCATTTCGTCTGTGGAGACGCTGTGGAACAGACGGATTGTCGTATTCAATTATTTGCTTTTTGATTCAGTGCTACAATGCCTGAAGCTGACAGTGACAATTTTATGAACCTTTAGTTTTTAACAGACTTTATTGAAGCCTACAGGGAGTATCAGTGTTTGTGGAAAGTAAAAAGTGAGGAATATAGAGACAGGAATAAGCGGGACGACGCATTAAATAATCCGTTGCTGTTGACTCGAGAGACAATTCCGGGTGCAGATCTAAATTTTATAAAAAACCGAATCGAGTCACACTGTTTTCTCTTAAAAAAACCGAACTCATCCAACACAATCGCAGCAGCTGCCGACTTCGAACAACTCATCTCATCTGATTACACGGACAGACTGACGAAATGGCGAACCGTTGCTCACATTTCCCTCCACTGTGTGTGGAGAGTGACGTCCACGAACTTGGTTCGGCGAGCCATGTTCCCATGTGTATGGGCCGCTTTAGCGATCGCTGGAGTGATCACTCTTAATGACGGAAAAAAATGCTCATGTGATTCAGGATCAACCTCCAACTGCAGTATAAGAACTCTGTACTCAATGATATGGAATGGCGGTTATTCTTACAAGTGAATCTAAGAAACCTATAGCATCCGTAATGACCTGAAATGGTTTTCGTATTAGCGCAGGAAGCCAACGGTCCGCGGTTCGTTATTGGTAGAGGAATATGTTTTCCTCGGCAATTAATATGAATTGTATCACCATCCACGCGGTATTAAAAATTAATGACTTACATGATACAGATCTGTATGTCTCACTTTGATAACTCTAGCGAGATGGTGTGGACACATTCCATCAATGAACTTGATGAACCAATATGCAACTCTTACTAGCTGCTAGCTTCATTTATGACAACCTTGCGATATCCATGTTGATCCAGTTAACGTTGTGTGGATATCTGTCAAATATCCAAAGGACCCACTAGACAACGTTTCAGGGATGTTCATATTACAACATCTCTTCGATATCTTCACAACATCTAATGAGTAGATAATCGATGTGCTTATTATGGTTTTTAGTAATCCCCAGGAATAAAATCAAAACACCTGCGCTCTTCAATTCTGTACAGAATTACTTAAGGAAACTGCTTGGAATAACATTTTTTTAATATCACGGGTTACAACTTGGATATCTACGTAACGTAATTTTTACATCACGTCGTGGATGTTACAAATAGGATGTCGATTTAACGTTGCCAAAATATCCATCGTGTAATAATAACGTGATATGTCAACTTTATTCAGATATCCGATGGATATTGTCCGCTGCTTGGGAGGCATCTTGTCTTAGGTGCTGTTTCCCTAGTTCTACTGATGTAACTCATAGTATATAATAATGTATTTACTCCTACATTTTGGTTTTACAGCTGAATACAAGATGACAAAGAGGAGGAGCTTTAGGTGGTCTCCAAATTGATAGGACCAGAATTGAGCCACCATCAAATAAGAAAAATGAATGCCAATAAAAGAAAATAATAATGCAGTAAAAATGCATCAGTATTTTAAGAATCAAAATAAATATTCAAATATATCTTGCGAGAAAAGTCCGTCTTTGTAAAGTCTTAAAATTTATTTGTTGATTTCATTTTTCAAATTTTAGCGGGCAGTAAATGAAATAACTTTGGCCCCATGTTAAGAAAACAACGTTTATATAATGTCAACCTTGATCTGTTTAATACTGCACATGACCCATTCCTTAAGTTATAGTTGTATTTATCACATCCACTCGGCATATTGCCACTTCTGGCATAAAACAATTTTAGGACTTTTCACCTAGCGTTTCATGAAAATCTTGATTGCAAACATGAAAGAGACTCGCCGAGATATTCAATTTTAATCCGGGTGGGTGTGGATGTAAAATCGTTGTCCTCAAGTCGTCTCTCCAACACAAGTCAAACGAGTATCTCTTGCTGAGTGGCCACTCGGCGCGCCCACGACATTCCGGTGGAGGGAGGAGGAACTAAGACCCGCGTGACGCAGATGGGCGCGAAAATAAGAGCGATACAGAGAGAGAAAGAGCGGCGCCCGTTCTTCTTTTGTTGCCTCGGATGTATAACACGTGTGTGGGAAGGAGTTTTTGAGTTTCCTCTGGCCCCCGGAGAGGGAAAGCTTTGGGGGCGGGTTTAAAGTTGACGTTAGGTCCTCATAAACAATGGATTACGTGCGCGGGATTTAGGAGGAAGAAAAAAGGTAAGAATTTATGCTCACCCACCAAATGAGGCGATGGAAAGGGGTGATAGTGAAGTCATCCGAAAACGGGAAAAGCGGTGCAATAATGGCGGAGAAGAGAAATATTTTTATAGGCAAGGAGTGGGAATGAGGAAAGAAAGTGAATAATTGTCTCCCGAGCCAGATGAATAAAATGCCGCTTTGGTCGATATCGTCGTGTTCGTTGAAGAGAAGGTTGAAAATGGGAACAGTGAGCTAATGATTTGAGCTGATTTTTATAATTCTAACGCGTTGATCAGCCAAGAATTTCTGGGGGGGTCCTAAACCAGGGTGAATTTTTTTTAAAAAGAAGGTAGTAAGTAGAGGGTTTTAAAATAATTTTAACCCTTTCCCTAATCGAAAAAATTCATTTTCAAATAAATCGTTTGTCAAGTAATGATTTTTCCATATTTTGTTTTCTTTTATGAAGTAAAGAAATTGCGTTTTTTTATTTCGGGGGGTGAGGGGTAAGTCCGGTCCCCTCGGATCACCCCCCTTGCTACGCCACCGGCGTTGACGCGGAAAAATCAGCATCTCAATTCAATATTTGTTTCATGCGAACTCCAGAATTTTTTTATTTGTTCACTGGTTCATCCATTGATGCACTGTGCTGCATTGATATTAATTGCCTAAACATTTCTTAAAATCCCAAAAAAAAAAAAAGATGAAGAAAGAAATATTTGTGAACGTGAACGATAGTAAGAGATTATAAAGTGGCTAATAGTCATTTAAAGCGAAATCAATGAAATTTCAAAGTAGTGATATTATCATTTTAGTCATGAAGGAGCATTAAATATGGACAAACCAAGTAAGCTTATTTAAATAATGATAAGGCTGACGCATAGTGAATGCATTATAAAAGTGCATTCCTCTATAATACGAGCATTCGCACACTATAGACCTTTGAGTATTGGCTGATCCTGTTAATAAATTTCAACCCACTTTATAAATATACAAACATACAACACAATCTAATGGCGTAATTTCTAACAGTTTTTTGCAAAATGCATTTCAACATTGAGTTGCGATTTCTTTTATGATAGTGCTACTCCTATAAATTCTCAAGAAATTTTCTCTCATTATTTTTCCTCGCCTAAAAGTTGAATAACTTTGTTTTTGTTAGGATAATTGTCTCTAATGAATTTTTGCATTTGATTTGGATACTCCACACTTACTTCTCAGTGTTTGAATATAATACGAATATATAATATTATAGATATACTTTACCAAAATTCATTCTAAAGTTTACATTCATCGCAATATTTCGAATAAATAGCTAAGGAACAATGATAATGTCTTTGCAAAAGTATGCAATGAAATGGCAAATAAATATGCGCAATTATTTGAGAGAACCAACTTGGAATATGTACTTTTAACTACCGCTGGAACAGTTTGAAACTTCTACCAATGACTCCATGAGGGTACTCGGTGATTCCAGTGTTGTGTCAGGTCACATAGGAGTTATATACTATCAAACCTGCTTTATGCTGTCGAAACCCATCACCACGTGGACACCAAGACCCAAGAAGTTCTTTCAAATGCTACCCAATAACTTCTGCTCGAATTATTCTGCAAATGGCCATTAGCACCTATGACGTAAATTAACCTAAAAATAACTAAAAACCATTTCATTATGCCATTGTGATTTTAACAACTTAAAGCTATATTCATTCACTTTTCAATATTGCATGATCAATCTGTATTGAGAATAGAGTTTCTGACACGTGTTTTTAATTACTCAAATTTCACAAAATTTCCTGTTTTTTTCTTAGTAATTTTATCGCTAATTGTAGTACTATATCAACTAGTATGTTTTCATTGCTTCCAAGGGTCACAAAATTTGCGAAATTTGAAAGGAATTGGATGAAATCTGGGTAAAAATGTTACTTTTTGACGTAAAATTGACGTGGAATAACCTATTGCATATGTAAACTTTTATCTGCTCTACGTATAAACTAGAAATCGCCAATGGAAACGTGAAAATATTCTAGGCTCTAAATGCAATTTTCAAAATACTGAAAGTACATACATAAATCCTTTGTAGTTGTATTGTGCTTAATGGGAATCAGAACCGCGTGAAATATCCCGCGCCCACGTAACCTTAGCCGAGTCGTAGAAATTTAAAAAGGAATGGTAAGCAACCTACAAAGCACATTTTAACCCAAACGGAATAGTCGTGGAGTTAATTTGTTCATGGCCGGCTTGTGGCTCTAAGATGCTCTGCACATAAAAATGTGCCGCGCGGAAGATTTCACACAGTTCAGTTTTTATTTTGAAAGATACATAATCAAATTTTGAACGAAACCAATTAGTAGCACTCCAAGATGGGTCTGATGGGTCTGTTGTTAGTTCGGTTGGCGTAGTGCGTCTCTCAGCAAGTACTGCCATAAGAACATGCATAAAAATGCGGAATATCGTATTCAATTTCTAAATAATGTACCACGGAAAAGTTATATTTCTTTGGCCACGAATGGATGATGTCATCATCATCCATTCGTGGCCAAGAAAAATAACTTTTAGTAAACAATCCTAAGATTGGTTTGACGCATTCCTCCATACCGCTTTCCGATCTGCTAGCTTTTACATAGTGACGTATTTTTCTCTTAAAATCCCTTATAATCCGTCCGATGTAACTCATTCTGGGCCGTCCCTTGCCCTTCTTCCCTTCCACCTGTCCTTCTACGATTGTTTTCATCCGACCATCATGCCTTATAATGCGCCAACTAAGTTGTCTCGACTTGTCCTTAGGGTTTTTAGAAGACTTCTCTTTTCTCCCTCTCTTCTCAGCACTTCCTCGTTACTTACTCAGCCGACCATGTTACCTTCACCAATCTTCGTTAGCACCACATTCAGAATGCTTCCACTCTTTATATCTCCGCTGCTGTCATTGTCCATGTCTAAATTCCGTAGAGGAGCATATTCCAAACGTAAGTTTTAATAAGAACCGGATTTGAATAACAACCGAAAGTTTAAGTTCTGATAAGAATTCTGATGGAGGAATATGTTTTGAAATTTTCACAAAAATGATATGTTGTTCGTTTCTCGCTCCTACCTTCTTAAACATACGAGAATTCATATATGGGTCACGGTGCGTATTTCCACGCGTGATATGGACCGTAATATTCTCCTCCACATGGTTTCTGGGTCAAAAGAAGCCCCACGGCACAGTAATAAGACGCGAGTACCCGCGAAATTTCGGCTCCTCACGTATTCCTATTGTATGTACCCATTGCGTTTTATAGGACCATTGTCCTGAAGAAATTAATTAATTGTGCTCACCACGCAATGTTTGGGAAATGAGTCGTTAGCCGTGATATTGCTTTAACGGGCTTTGATGGTCAAGGCCATATCATACCTACCGCCTGTCTCCGAGGAAACCACACCAGAACGAATTGGTGGAGTGTTTTTCTTTAATACAGAACAATGTAAATATTTCAATGTTCGTATCATCCTAAAACTCGTGAACTGAAAAAGATACTCCGTGCATTAGTTTTGAGGGAGTTTTAAGTAAGCAGATTATGCATTTAGGTTTTAAATTTCGCGATACAAAAATTTTAATTCCCGCCAGTGTAAAAAATATGTTTAAACCTCATAGAGGACATTCATCTGGGTTGTAAAGAATGGGAATAATAAATAAATAATAGGAACTAAATAATTTTATGATAAAGGGTATAGAGAATGTGGACAATTCGATCCTTTAATATTTTAAGCACCTTTTTCGTCAATTGGCAATACGAGCCAACGGTCATCATGATGTAACTAACGTGATTGAATTCAAATACAACATCCATTTGCTAATTACTAAAAAAATTAGTCCGATGAGGAGGTAAATATTTATTTTTATCACTAATTAAATGGTACTACAAACATTATCTAGCTATTTTACGAAAGGATATACATTTTCTAGGAAAATTCAATATTTTTTATGCTTGAAGATGTAGGCAGGTTGGATGGAAGATAGGGAGATAGGTGCCTAGGTAAAAATACAAATTTTCAATAGGAAGATGTATAAAATGAATCACAGAAAGCCTGTGGTTGATTAAACACAGTGATTAAACCATAAGGTTTGTTCGGAGAGGTGAGGGTAAAGCACACCCCAGAATTGGCCACATTCGATTAAATATAGTAAACAGCAGGGTAGGGGGGCCAGTTCCTTGGGTTACGTCGCAAAATGATGATTATATATTGGAGTGTCCGAAGGCTGCACTCGGGATTTGAACCCAGCAGCCTTAAGTAAACAGTCAAGCGCTCAAAATTGCGCAGTTTACTATTGACCGACCATAATTTCAAATTTTAGCAGACTTCCAGGTAGTAAATTTAAAATTACTGACTGCAGTCGAAACCTTGACTTTGTATTTAATAAATATTCAAGAGGAATCTTAAAAATAATAGTTTTTGTAATTTAATATGAATAAAAAATGATAGAGTTTTTTCTATATTATACGCGGGGTGTATATGCGTTGAATGCTTGTGAGATGGTAAATTAATATGTTACAGAATTGCCGTAAACACGACATGAAACTTTTCCCGTTAAAATTTGAAATTCTGTCAAATCTTAAGCCCTACGTCATACGTTGTCACCTGAACAACTCCCTTTAAAGCCGGGTTATTTTTGAAAAGAATTGAAATATTAACGAGGAGACAGAAATTTCTCGCTCTTCACGTTGAATTGGTCCATTACTTGCCCCCCTCTCTCTCTCTCTTGGCTCTTGCTCTAAATTTTATCGAGGCGTTAAAACTTGAGAGCATCTCAAGACCTCATCTTTGAGTGGCCTCCGTTGTCATTATGAGTTCAAGGTGTAAATGCTTTCCAGAAACGTGGATGCCTTGCGCCGTATACCTTTTAATTTTATGCCCATCATTAAGCAGATATCGCTCAAATTTCACAATTTATTTTCATATTTATAAAATCGTTTACTTCTTTTCAGGGACGTGTCTAGTATTTATAGGCTTTTAGGCTGGATGTATGCTGCGGACTCGGAAGGTGCGACAATGATAATATCAATCAAAATAATTAAAGTGAGTTAACAACGTTTACTAAAATTTTCGTGAAAGATGAATGATAATTTTATTCTTTAAAAAATATTTAAAAAAAGAAAAGTATCAGGCTGCTCGTATGAAGTTAGAGTGATATTATGATGTGTGACTCTTTTGACACCGTAGGAATCTTAATAAGTTAAATATATATTATTTTAAAAAAGGGCATTTTTAAATTTTATGCAATAAAAAATGAATGTAGCTAAATTAAGAATACAGTGATGAAATAACTTCAGAACAGACTTCCCAGGAATAATTACGTTATGAAAATCACTCCACCAATTTCACCAAGGCACTGACCGGTACTTTACTGGTCGGAAATCTTTTCAATTAGTACCGGTCCAACCTGTGTCATGTGACATTCGGAAATCAAATAATAAATTCGAAGTCTTATCCGAAGATTGTAAAATTCTACTCAAAAAGTTATTTGGCGTGAAGCAATGCGATTTTCGCTCGTAGGGGTTTCAGCTATGTCTGATGTCATTCATGGGTTCTTAATGTTTTTTATTCCGTTAAAATTAAAAACAGCCCTTTTGAAAAAATTTATAGCTAACGTATTGAGGTGATCATTTTATCGCTCTTACTTCATACAAGCAGCCTGATGCTTTTATTTCTTTAATTGTAGAAATATTAAGGTATTGCATGGAATTATAATTCGGTATCAAAAATGCAAGATGAAACAGTGTTTCTTTGATACATAAGATATTTATTGTTTAATCATAGAGAATATTAAAATTTACTTTATGCTGTTTGTGTCACATGAAAACAGTGAGCAGCTACTTTTTCAAAACAAATCTTTTTTTAAGGAACACTGTTTTTGCTCATACTTGAGATAAAACATTTATAACTCAAACTGTGCGTGTAAATGCCCCTCTGCGGCATTTACACGCACACTTGAGATCATTTAGCAAATTATCATAATATAATATATTGACTGTGCACATTAATTATTAACATAATTCGTTTAAGGTCCCGCATCACACTCCTACAGTATAATTTTGCAATTCGATCTTTTTGTAGAGTGCATAGCGATGGAGACAGGGTAATAAAATTTTAGTTTAAGGGTGTTTATTTAATTTCTAAATGGTAGTTACCCATGGACTGCTTGAATCAGTGCCAGAAATGCTGTCATTTGTGATTTTATGAGATCTATCTCATATCTAGCAGTATTTTTTTCCTGACTTCAGGTGACTTTAATCTCCCAAAACTAAAAATAGTTCATAGATTTTTATTAAAAGGGTTTTTCGTACTTTTTTTGATAAATTATTTTTATTCGCCAAGGAGTTATTTATATCCTTTACTTTACATTCCCGCTCCACGATTTTATAAAGCGCTGTTCCGTTGATTGAAGTAATGATTTATCCCATTCCTGTTTACTCATAAAGCGTCATAGTATACATGAGTTAATTGACTGAGAAGAAGCAAGAGGGAACACTTCAGATACTCCGCGAAGGCAACTTAAGCCGTTCGACAACGAGAAACTTGCCTCGAAGAAACCGTGCAAGACTCTGTAAAGGCCCGAGGAAATGATGCGTTCGATTGAAATCGACCGTTAAGGGATTAATGTGTCTTGTCCTATCTTTTACTCCCTAGAAGAAGTTACAAAATCCTAGACAAAAATAAATCCGTGGGTGGGAGGATTGAGGTTACGACTTTCATCGAAGCGGAACAGGGTAAAAAGGGTACCAGTTCTGTACGCGTTTAGTGATTCAACTGGTAAGTTGGTTAGACAGGTGAGGGTAGGGCTCAACCCGGACTAAGCTGTTAATTGTGATTTTGTGAGGTATATCTCTCATATAGTGGCATTTTTCTGAATTATGGTGACTTATTAATAGTTTCAAGACTGCAAATATATCCTTCATTGTCTTTAAAAGTATTTTTCATGATTTTTTCAATACAACTTCTTGATATGCCAAGGAGATTCACCCCGAATTTTAATATATTTGTATTATACATCCCTGCTCCATTTTTTAAAAGCGCTCTTCTATATTCGAAAATTCGGGGTATGGGGCCCAGTTTATTTCCATACGCTACTTCGGACTTGGAGGAATTTTGTTTCGAATTGTCTGATGGGTTTACGAGGGATTTAAACACGGGACTCCTGGGTCAGCAGCACAATAATCTGATACCACTGGGCCATCGTGCTCTCCCTATAGATTAAAATTTTTGTTAAAAAAGACGTAAATTGTCGTATAGCCAAAGCTTAGACGGAGTTAATAGCAAAAATTAATATTCAAAATGATAATAAAATTGCTACTTGGAATGGAAAAAAAGGCTCTATTAATTTATATATATTGTTTTAATCAACCAGACCACGATCGTGAGTACTAGACACCTGAATGATCCACAGAACAGGTAAGTAGTTGAGTTTGTTGTCAAAAGTTAAATGTAGCAAGCACAGTTTTTGACTGTGCTTGTTACGTTTACTTTTAACAACATATTAAGAATATTATTACATAATATATTAAATATATAATACATGTAATGTATAATGCATTAAATATAACTTGCCCCCGCGGTGTATCTGAAGTGATCGCGGAGTTCCCACTTGAGGCTTCGTCTCAGTCAATTTACTCATGAGCCTATGCACAATGACACTTTGTGGGTAATTATAAAAATAATATAATATATATTCAGTAATTTATTATATAATATGTAAAATAATAATTATTAAAGAGCGGAAAAAAGACAAAATAGTTGAAAATTTACAAAAAATAAATTTATTTTACTATCAATGTTCTCAATTTAGCATAAAAGTGCTCTTCTGCTATTCTTTTTTCATTATTCATTCTGCTATTACAAACAACATGCTACCCGAATAACGCAAACAAATACCCCTCATAAGCATTGAAATGTAAACTGGCCGGTTGTGGCGAACATGGTTCACCAGTACAGCTGAAACGCGCCAGTGGCGCGCCAATTAATGAGCTTCCTTACGGAAAAGTCCCCTTAGAAAGACCAAAAGTTAAATGTTTGAGGCAGAGGGAGAAGGATACAAGGAAGTTGAAAATTAGGGAACAGGAGGAACTATATACCTTGAGAAAGGTAGGAATGAAATGATAATTTACATCAATCTTAGGATTGTAATACTATGAAATTGTGAATTTTTTCTTACAGAAATGCTTGTCTTACTTAATAATGACCTAGCGATGAAGTTCAATTGTGTAACACAGATTAAAACTTAAACACAGATGACTAAAATTATACTGTTTTAAAACTATCGAAAGTTAATAGGAGTTTAGTCCTTCGGTTCAAATAAATACGGAGTGAAAAAGCCAACAATCATTTTAATTTTGTCACCTCCAACATATACCCAAGAAAACGTACTGCAAACTGTTCCGGACTTTTCGTTTGCGACATGTTCCGAAAAATGCCGAAAAATTCCGAAATGTAATTGCTGAATGTAAAATTTGTAAAATAAGTGGGAGTATTCCCATTTTTAATGTAAAGGACCCATTCAATATGGTGTCGTCATCATTGAGAAGTTTAATGAACCCCCTATGAAACTGACCACCGTAAATAGAACGCAGGTCCTATTTAGAAAGAATAAAAATAGAAAAAGCCTAAGTATCTTATGAAGGAAGCACCTTTCAGAAAATCCAAAGCACCTTATATTGGGAAATCACTGTACTACAGCATCAAATACCTTGTGTATGGTCAAGGGAACTCAATAACGCTACGCATTTTTTTTCTTGAATATTACGTTATGAGGAAATAAGGTCATGCGTGAGGATTTCGAGCTTCAATTGCCCATTTCCAAGTAATCATTAACGAGAGAAATAGAGCAGGTTTGTAGACAGTGGTGAGATATGTCAGAAGAGGATTTTTAATAAGAAGTATTGCAGCATCATTCCGTAATGAGGACCTGAATACCCTCAAAAACACAACCCACAGGTTTGAAAGATAGGATGAGATTACGTGGGCTGCTTGTCATTCTTGGAGGATGTGGTATCGGAGAGTCATTAGGTTACGCTAGTAGGATGAAGCAATGGTCTAGTCTAATTTCCACCCTCTTGTTTGATGCATGACTAAATTTATGAATATGATAGTCAGAGGGTGTAGAGCTACTCATCTTCCATGTATAACTGTTTCATTTTAAAATTTCATTCGTCGAAAAATTTTAATTACTAAATTAATGAATATGATAGGCAGTATTCACATATCTTCGATATAAAATGATATTTTTTTAATTTTCATAACTACAACCTTTATTTCTATTCAATTCAACACGTGTTTGAAACTGAATAAATGGCTTCTCTGAACTTCCGATAGTTTTTAAACATTTTTTTAACATCATGGTTGTTGATTGAACCTCATGTTCCTAAAATATCGAGATTTTTCCCATTCCCATTTTATGTTTCTCTCCGACTAAGTGTAGTTAAGGTAAGCTTATTAAATTATAAAAATCTTTCCTCTAAAATCATTCTTTCTGTAGCATTTCAAAATGATATCAGATGAGGAAGGTTGAGGAAAAAATGCTACTACCGTTCTACATGCGGGTGTGGAGGTGAATTGAGAGGGTTTATATTGACGGAGAGAAGAGTAACTTGGAAGATTTCGATGATTAAAATAAAACGATATTTATAACTCAGGGTGAATATCCTTGGCATATAAAAATAATTTATTTAAAAACTATGAAAATCCTTTTAAAGACACTGGAGGGCATTTGCATGGACTAAGGGGTTGCTGAAAACCGCGTTTAGAGGGAAGCAAGCTGGATAAGCGGGGAATGAGAAGTGAGGCACCAGTTCACGATTAGAATAAAAACAAAAAAGCATTAGGAGGAATTAAGAAGGCTGGCGTAAGAAACGTAGTTATATTACTTTCATAAAAATGTCAAAATATGCTCTTATAATAGTGTATTTTCGACTGATAACCACAAAAATAGGCTTCTCCAGCTATACGATATTTTCTGGAAATTGCATTTGATAGTTTGTACTTTTGTTCAGGTCCTTACGGCAATACTGGACTAAGCATGCGAAAAATAATGACCAATGATTGAATGTATGTCTTTTTTGCAAACAAGAGATACAAATTTCGTTATTTTCTAAGAATCGTAATAGAGTTAAAACTTTGAGTGGTCTCTGGGCTACTTTGTGAGCTATTCAGAAATGAATTATGTAGTTGAATTCAAACTGAACTAAACTACTCTTGTATGATCTTAGGTTTACCTGGCGTATCAGTTGCAGAAAAGTTTCTCGGGTTTTCCACCGGTTGATGTCGTCCATGTCTCCCGACGTTTCGATCCGTGACTTGCTGATCATCCTCAGGGGATCTTCCGAACATCAACCGGTGGAAAACCCGAGAAAATTTCCTAAACTACTCGTGAACGCGTGTAGAAGATGACAAGGACGGCTCAGGTGGATTATAAAAGTGTTCAAATAAAAATAAAGCGATTGAACTATTGACATTCTGTGTACCGTAAATTTTTCTATGGAGATCGATTGATATCGCCTATGATGGAACAAATCATATCAGTAACATTCTCGTTTAGAATCACGCATTCGCGAACATACCTCCGTATAGACAAATATTCAGTACGATATACGATACGATATCCGGGGGGATTAGCAAATAATTCCACATTAACCTTCCTCTACCAATGTTTTACCTTGATGATTTACAAAATTTAAATTTTCCAACTTCTAGAGGTGTCGGCAGTCATATACTCCCGCTTTTATGGATCATTATATGTGGTGAACTTATTACTCTAACCTACGAAATTTTCCTTCCTGGTTATTGCCTTTAGGTCTAGAACCGGTTTTGTTCATGTAAGCCATGCGCAATCCAGATCTGGTGTCCATCACTTAGGTATTTTCAAATTTTCACTCAGACCCTATGAAGAATATGGACTGTCCTAAGAGCCATGGCATGACAATGCATAACAGTTTAGTAAAAACTCTAAGCACAGTATTTACTTGCCACGTTAAGTAAGGTCCCTATGTCCCCCGAAAGTGTTCACCTGAGTGACCACGTTTAATTATTAATTTGAGAATATGCATGAAAATTTAATTTATAAATTTCAGAAATATGTGAAGTCATGATACTTATAAGTAAAGTCATAAATTATTAACTATATTTATTATAGTTTGACACTCTCTACTGTATTAGTGTACCATGCATGATGTGAAAAGGCAAAATTGAAAATTCTTACAATAAATGGGTGACAACCTACCCGTCTCCGTTTCATCGGCTTGTTACTCAGCCATCTCTATTTGTTCTGTGACGGAACTATCATGACGTAAGCCGCGTAGGAGCTTGACGTACGGTACATATGGGGCGAGATAGTGAATTGATAGGAGTAGCCCTCTGTTTCACTTAGTAAGTATAATCACGTCTACATATTCTCTCATGTGGGGTTCTATGACATAAGGTAGAATCAACAGAAAGAAGGGCTCAAGTAGCAATTGATCAGGACTAATTGATTCCGGTAAACTTATCTGGATGGGAAGCAAAGAAAGAGCTGATAACTGCCGATTAAACTGTGCCTTTAGGAACTCAAAAGGAAAGATTTATTGCATATCCTCCTTCGTGTTAAAAATACCGTTTATAAAACATTTTTTGCGTTACAAATTCTTGTCTTTTACTTTCAACAAAGCTTAAAACTTAAACCAGAGCATTTATTTAGATAACCGACTCTTCTCCATTGCATACAGTGAGAATCCATCGAGAAGGCGCAAAGAAGGGCAGTAAGGTATGTAATGGGGAAACATGAAAAGACCGAAAGTGTCACTAAAATGCTGAAAGTACTGGGATGGGACTCACTAGGATGGAGAAGAAAAATAAATAGGCTTTGCGCACTCTTCCGCACACTTACGGCGGAAAAAGCATGGGGAGCTGTGGCGTAGCCAGGAATTTCGTTATTTGGGGGGGGGTCCAAAACTCGGGGGGAGAATTTAAAAAAGGTACCAAGCAATGGATTTTAAACTAATTTTAATACAATTCATTATCGAAAAAACTTAATTTGTTTAAGAAATATTTTGTAAATTCATGATTTTTCATTATTTTGTTTTCTTTTGTGAAGGAAAATGATTGTGTTTTTATATTTCTGGGGGGTCCAGATCCCCCTAATCCTCCCTGGCTACGCCACTGATGGGGACAACTACTAAGATTGAAAGCCCCAGCTATATAGGTATTAAAGATCACCAATGCAAAATGAAATGCCGGCATCAAAGGACTAATGTAAAAAAGTCGTTATACCTCAACAGGACGATTAATGAATGGAAAAGAATCCCTGCAGAACTATTTCACCCCTATCGTAGCAACATAAAGATTCTCTAGAGGAGGTGTGAAAAATTTATCTTGGAAAATCAATTTCATTGCTATTTTAAATTTTCACTGATCTAGTTTGCTTTTTGTGATGTATTTTCATTTAATACATTTTAATTAAATATAAACTTACCACCTGGTAATTATCCAACTTTTAACTACGAAATAAAAAAGTGTAACCATTAATATGTGCTCGAACTCCTCATGTGCTCCTTACACCCTATACGCACATTCTCTCATCTTCCTGTCTCTATTTTACACGATTTTTCTTTACTTGCCAGGTATGTTTGTTTGTTTCATCTATGAAATCTTTTAATTTATTTTTAGCCCACTTTTCATTGGCAGATCCGCTTGAAATTTAGCATACTTGCTCATTTCTAGTGACAACACAATATTCAATCGGGCATTTGAAATTTTGTTCCCTTTTACTCCAATTAATTAACTTAATTTCCATATGAGAAAATATTTTAAATTATCTCAATGCATTATTGAAGGAAAATATTAGGAAAAACTCCCTCGATTGAATTTCACGAGATAAATAATTATTTCTTAAGTTTTTTACTCTTGTTGTCTCGTAATTCGAGAAGGATGCGGTGAATAATAACCGTAGAGAAGCAAAAGTACTGATTAAGGACTGGGAGAATGGGAAGGCTGCAGTGTATCAATACCACGATTGTAATGCCAATTATGCTTGCACATATGAGAAAAAGATACACCCGTCAAAGTCAGAAAGAAACCGTTTGCCTTTTTCTAAATCCCTGATTTATTAGGACAAGGTACGAACGGGTTTATTTTTAAGGAATCACACCCACGTTCCAGACCTCAAGCATGAAAAACTAAGAAACTCCTTCAAATCCTTTTTTGGGTGAGAAATTTCTAGGACACAGCATCGAATCAAGCTCAGAGTACGAATTTAGACGTTGCATTGAAATGGTGTATCTGCCACTTTCGTACTAAATTTATCATTGACGCATTCATCACCAAGTTGAACTCAATATCTGTCCTATTAAGGGAATTCTATGGAATGAACAGTGTGGTCAGTAAGATGCAAGGGAAGATAGGATCCTTCGGAATGACTATTAGCCACAAACGGAAGCCCTCGCAGTGTGGAGGCTTGAATAACGGCAAAATTCTAGGAGGTAGCATATTAAAAGCGATGGAAGAAATTGTGGTAACCTACTGATCCGCCATTAACATTTTCGTGCACTGGACTGCTTTATATGCGTATGTAATGAGGAGTATTATGAATTTTCCTTACTAAAAATGGTTTCCAAGCGTTTTCTGCCGGGGGCTGAAGTATCTTTTAATACGCACGGATTTTAATTTAAAAAACTTAGCTAGCGCGTTTTATTATGTGATGCATCAGTATTGCAGTGAAAAATTAAAGTTCTTAGACTGTTTTTATTCATATTATTTTATTCCTCATCGACGCTCAAGAATGGAGGAGAAGAATGAAAACGGATGGAGAAGGTGAAATGAACGGAGAGGAGGAAGAACGACGAAGTGTTGGTCATGGTGGGTGGGGAGAGGCATCTTCTGGATTAGATACGTAGGAGAAAGAAGAAGCGATCACTGAGCGGCGACGGGATGTTGTAAACAGTGTTGGAGGGTAGAATGTTAGGTAAATGAGGGAGAGGAAGGAAGAGAATAGGATTTTTAGATAAAATGATAGGCAGCAGGCCTTATTGTGAATTGGAGGGGAATTCCATGAAGGGAGGGGAGACTTCCAGAATACTTCTTAATTACTCGATGTGAACCTTCATAAATCTTTAGAGTACTTAATTAATAATAATTATTCATTATCGATACAAGAATAAATTTTAACAAAAACATGAAAAATTAAAAACAAGCAATTAGACGTCCTTGGAAATTTGTTACGATCTTGTTTTCGAGTTAATTCATCCGGGAAAATGGTAAAAAAAGAAAAAAACTTGAAAGATAGAATTACAATTAACAACACACCAAAAAGTTAAAAATTAATTTTATCGGTACCCATGAAATTTTAACTTGTATTCTGGTGGATGAAATGATTTTCTGAATAATTCAGAAATAAAGGGACAAATGTTTGACAAGAGACACAATGCTAAAAAAATTATTTTTATAAAACGCCACAAGAAAAATAGATGAAATTTGGCACTTGAAATCATCGAAAAAACATTAAAATGCTATTGTTTTCATGGTCAGCGAATAGGCGGATAAGTAATAGGCGAAAGAATGATTCAAAAAAGAGGATGAATACATAAATGTAATTTTTGGTCACCACTTGCACTAGGCCATTGATTCGTCCCTTTTAATTGACTGCCCTTTTGTAGAAAGAACCAATTAATTTATGGTGGCACCCAGTTATAAATTAATCAATTTGAGTTCTCAGATATCAAATATTGCCGGCTAAACAATTTTAGGGCACAAGGGATCAATTTGTGCTTTTGAATGGTAGAAGCTGATGGTATACCATATGTAGCGAAGTATATACAAGTGGAATTGAGGCAGTTAACCCCTCCTCGAGGCTAATAATACAAAATTTCACCTCGTTCCGTGAACTTTTGTCCCCTTGGTAATGCGGCATTAGTGGTTATTCTAACTCCAGTACATTTTAGAGATTTGAATCTTAGATCCACCTTTGCTTACCTGGGACTCTGATCAGACGAGAATTATGTATAGAAAATTTGGCTTCTGAATGCTTTCAAAATGGATATTCACCACGGGATAGAAAACCTGAAAAAAAAATTTGGAATTTCTTTCGATACGTAAAGACAATGGAAAAGCTGGAGCATTTAGCTAAAACATTCGGAAAATTCTCTCTCCCGCTGACCCAGCCCTTAATCACAAGAAGTAACTTTTTGGAAACTTACACCATTAGCATCTTACACCTTTAAATTTTCAGGGTACATAGAGTTGACTCTTTCGACATTTAATCTATAGACCTGTTATTTATACATCCCAATGTAAATCCAATTTATTGGTATCTCAAATTGGAGAATTTTACTCATTATTTTCTCAGGTTTAAAATTTTTATACTTGAGATACATGTGGGTAAATGCTGACAAAACTTTGTAATATACTAAGTGAAAATATGGGAAATAAATGAATCGCTTCCACTTGAAATTCTCCCGAAGTGGCATCAAAAGTAAAGGTCCAACGGGACGGAATGGTGCCTGCAATATTTAGTCCCGGAAAAGTAATCCGTCGAAACGTCGGCAGAAATAGGGGGCAGTAACCAATCGGAAGCTCGTGAAAAAATACAGCGTCTCTCTAAGAAATAAGTTGAATAAGTTCAGGAAAAAAGATTTATTGATGGTACAGGCGACTAAAATTCTTCTAGGTATTCCCTGAGTGGACAATGCCTTTATTGTCAAACAAAACTATGAGCATGGCTTTAACGGCGCGGGATTATTCAACTTACTTCTTGCACAGACCCTGTATATTAAGGTAATTCATAGGAGGAAACATCAAATCCTGGTGTATTCTGTGTCAAATGAAATGCAACTCATTCCTACTGAAGAAATGGGAATCGATCTTTCTCTCGATGGTTTGAACTAAGACTAGATTTTGCGTGGGCAAAGTGATACTTACCCTCTGTCGCCAATTCCAGCCCAAAAAACCGAACGTTCTCGAATCCGCCCACACGTGCGCCGAACTCCTCTTCATTTTTATTTCCCATCACCCTCCACCACTGCTCCCGGAACCGTTATTGCGTCTCCCTCTGAGGGGCTTCCCGAAAAATGACGGAAGCTATTTGCCCTTTCCCTACTGATAGGCAACCCTCAGATCGCCAACGCAACCTCCTCCATATTTCGTCGCGCGGTGTTCTTTACTCCCGGAATTTTTGCCATCTGTTACCCGTTACGGAACATTTGACATTCCTTTTCCTTTTTAATTTCCTGAATTAAGCGTTTTTTGGAATGATTTTCGCGGACGAATAATGTTACGTTTGTACGTCATGCCCTGCGGGGGTCCGCCTCCCCCAGGGAACGCGTGTGTCATTTATTTTGTTTACCCTTCGCAGTCATTTTTTTATCTCTCCTTTTCCGGAATAGCGCTATCAGGACGATCACCGAAGAATCGCTCACACAATTTTCAAGTGGCAAAATGATGGCATGCATTTCGCATGAAAAAAGGTGCTGATACCGGAGATGATGCCATTTTCAGTCGTTGGAAAAATATCGACCAAATTAATTTAAGCATGCTCTATTAATGATAAAATATATACAAAAAATGGTAAATTCAACGTTTTAATGTTTTTTAACTCCACTAACCGTGTTTTTGAAAAGCTGTGCCATTTTCAAGAATACTTTGAGTGTCGAAACCATGGATGGTAGTGGAGTTATATGTTAAAAGGGTGGAAATTACCATTTGTAGTCTATATTTATCATGAATAAATCGCATTTCCGCCACTTCAAGCCTGAAACGATTTCATAAGCATGTTTTCTTCATTAAATTCGATTCAGTCCTAGGAGAGTTAGAATTTTAGTGCTGTATCGAAATTTGGTGTCATATGAAAACATTTAATGCGCAAAAATCTTTAGAGAAATGAATGAGAATATTCAAATTTTTATTTTGATAGTATTGTTTGGCAACTATGCATGATTTATCACAAAGCAAACTAGAAATTTGATTTAAATTAAATTTGACCACATTCTCCTCATTACTTGCACAATATATACCATGTAAACAGAATCCGTTCTCTTGACTTGAACCTCCAGATTTACCGATTTTCTCCCCTCCTATAATTATTCTATGAATCTGCCGTATAATGCATATTATGTGGTCCTTAGTGGTTGCGCGACCATTTTAGAAAAGAAATAATTTACCTAGGGTTGATCGCCTCATATCTCTTGTTAACTCAAGATTTAAATGCATAATTTTAAAAATTAGCATGCTGACTACGCCGTGGAAATGAATATTCTACAGATCATGGCTTAAAATAATTTTAACATAGAGTAATTATGTTAAGGTGCTTCAACGTATTAACGAATTGAATTGAAACTTTTCTTTTTTCTCAAGAAAAAAAATCCGAAAACTAACAAAGTTTGCGCAGAACTCCAAACTTGACATCGAATATAACATTGAATCAGAATCCATTCAAAATAACAAGAATAAGAAATTTTTCCCCAAATATGCATTGCATAACAAATGTTTTTCTTTCACACGAAGCTTACCGTATCCGAGAAAAAGAAGCAAACCTAGAAAACATAGGATCCGAGAAAAAGAAGCACCTCCAAAGCTTGCAAAGCTGGAACATGCGGAAAATGCTCGGTGTGGCTGTATAGAAGCGTCCGCCATATCGTTACTATGAAAATTAAAAATAAACTACTATTTGTGAGCTGTGGAAACACGAGGCTATCTACCGTAAAAAATAGAATATTTTTAACATGGTCGCCTAATCACTTTGGACCACTTTTTATAGCTACATAGCGAAACCCATTATGTTGGAAACTTCACATTTGCTTTTTGTGGAAGCATCCTGCTCATTTTGGCTCATCCGATACCCTATTCTCTTGAGGTTTAAGGATTAAGCCCGAATTCATCGATCTCTTCGACCCTACCTTTTCAACATACCCGTAGAGAACTTGCTTGACCCTACACCCACGCAAGACCTAGCGTCGCTAATCGCCGGCATATCCAGAGGGCATCATGGCGATTATGCGTGGACATCGCAAAAGTTGGCCTCAACTACTCGCTTAGTTGGAATTTTGATGAACAGATAATATGAACGCTGGTTTGGGAAGGAAAGAGCATATCTACATGTACTATTGTTTCCAGCAATATGTAGACACCCATGTGTACCGTTTTACTATAGGTGCCGGGTTGGTGAAACCTTGGAATATTGGCACACGAAGTCTAAGCCTACACGAAGTCTATGACACCAAGAACGACGGACGAGAATTCGACCGGGCTAGTGAGACGAGAGCCAAACTCCAGGGGCAAAAGTCCTAGCGGATGGGATGCATTGGGGAAACTCACGGCCACGCACAGGATGGGCCGCCGGAGTGTTTTCTTCTGGGCTACTTCTCGAAGTTTTTTCTCTCTTTAGATTCATGGACTCGTTTACATGTCTCGAAGACGAGGCTCCGTAGCCAAGTAGGTTTACTGTAATGAAAAAAGTACATTTACTTCGAATTCGAACACTCCAAAAACTTCATCGCAAACTACCGCGCATGGAGTACACGTACTCGGCAACGGTGCCACTACTACAAGGGCCATAAACGATGAGTCCAAATACCTGTAGGTCTATCCACTAGGGCAGCGGTTCCCAAACTGGGGGTCGCGACCCCCAGGGGAGTCGCGGGCCGTTCGGAAAGGGGTCGCGAGATGTATACGATAAATGTGAACTATGTACTTAAACTTAGACAACCATTTGTAGGGGGTCGCGGCTAAAACGCATGGGCTAAAATGGGTCGCAGAAAGAAAAGGTTTGGGAACCGCTACACTAGGGCAATCTCTCGGATAGATCGTGCTTGGTTCTCGGAAAGATGTCATAATTTCGTAATGCTCTATCCACGAAGGTCTATCCGAACTCTACGGAAACTCGTCCGAGAGCGGCCGAATCGACGAAGAGTCTGGGAAAATTACTTTCCGTTTCTCGGAATCGGAAAGTGATGTGCCAGCTGGTAAGTAATGAACATTTTTACCGTGAAAGTGGTGCTGTAGATGCTGGTAAGAAGTAACAAGTAATTTGCAATACTGGCATGGTATGTGTACTAAAAATTAAGGGAAATTGGTGATTGTATACGGAATTGGGAATTAAATAAAGTTACAAGCGAAACCAGTTGAAAGCGTTAATACCTTTAACGCCATTAACGCTTTCAACAATGCAGTAAATTTAGCGTAGTGGATAGCATATAAGCGCTTTCGAGTGCCGGAAACTGAATCGGAGATGGAAACGGAAAGTTCGATTTCGAAATCTCGGAAACGAGGAGACGTAATTACTGGATAGGGCTCCTGAGCTGCGTCATTCAATCTTAGGATTGTTGAACCGTGATGACGATATACATCTGTACATTTATCATATAGAGAGGCATTTAAGATACGTATTCGAGGCAGTGAAGCTAAAAAAATCGCCGGGATTTATGTAATACTGAGCATATTTTTGTCCTATCAAAATTTTTCCATTAATTTACGCACATTAGTTTCTATGCACGCAGTATATATGCATATAATATTCACTAGTAAGGAAAAAATAGGACGAAAATGGCTTTTTTCACGCCTTTTTCAGTGTCACATCACGCAAAGTAAACGTTATCTCTGGGAATTAAATTTGCAAAACTTCCGCACTTATATGTGATACATTACATGACAGGGAAATTGTTTACCGCGATACAATCTGAATCCTAACTTTTAGGGACTCTTACTTATTTCTCCTATGCGCAATTATAACATTAGCTTGGTGATATATCGCCAATTCTGGCTCTTTCACCAATTTTGTTGTTTGATTGTGATAGATGACAAAAAAATGAAGAGACCCGTCTTTTTTTCTATCCGTGTAGATACTTCTCGAGTTATTCTCGTGGAAAAATCGACATTGAATTTTCCTCCAAGCAATATAGGACTTGAATAAATACTAGGTGGAACTCTATACGTCCATTTCCTTATCATTTTTTTTCTTTTTTCTAAGCCGCTGTTGTCCTAGCATCGCCCACATCGGCTGTTGATGTGGCTTGCGGGGTAGTATGCATATAATGTTGAGAAAAATTGCGTCACGAAATTTTAACCCTGGATAGTTGATGCCTGTAGGAAACAAAATTACAAATGATATTCGTAAAAAAAATGATGGTCGCAAACACGACCTACAAGAGCACTGAGATATGCGCTCCGATTGACCACGAGTTTTCCCCGTTGCCGAATGGTCTGGACAACTCATGACTTTGAATGCTTTGCCCACGAACATTACAAAAGAGGATCCTCAACTCGTCCTCTAAATGTGTTGTCACCAAGGAGGTTGTAAATATCAGGAGGCACTGTATTCGAGTTCTAAGCGCGGTCAGAATTCCGCCATCTTGGTTTGACATATAAACACATCTTGACACATCTTGGTTTTTAACGTAGCAACGATCATGATCGAATATTTCACCAAATAGTTAGCATTAACACCTTGAGTGCGGCATGACGTGATATCACGTCATGATGCGCTATCCCCTGGTGCTGATGACGTGATATCACGTCATGTGTACCCCGAGGGTTCCGGCCCTCCGTAAGAGCTCGGTTCAGTTCTATTATGACATTTTGCCCCCCTAAGTTGCTCAGCAGGGATCTAGCAGCGCATTTGTGAACGCCGTTTCAAGCAACCTTTCCTGGGAGGATCGGGAGAATTTTTTTCTTTTATCTTAAGGTAAGCCAATTTCCATTCATTTTCCCCCTGTATTTTATGCTATTATTTTTATTTATTTCTATTAATGCGTGAATATGACAATATTTATTTGAGTTTTATTTTACAAATCATAACTATTTACTATCTGGAACTTAATTATGTGTGTTTATTAATTTTCTATTCTGTTTTAATAATGTTTAGCGAGAATATAGATATTTTTTTCCATCCTTCTTTTTTTCTTCTTGCGAGCCTAGTATTTTTCGAACCTTTGTTGTCTGATTTTAATAAGTTTTATTCAATTAATACATGAAGTATTGTGATTAGTTAAACTTTAATGTAAATTTGAAAATGCCATTATATTTTATTTATGCAACGTAACATATCTCTAACTTTTGCACCCTTCCTTTGTTTGTCAGTGCAACTCCTAAGCAGGGAGGGGATCGACAAGCGGCAATATTACGAGAGTGAAGAAAGTTATTTACGGAAAAAGTGTAAGTTTTTTGTAACCTTTATTGTTGATATACGTATATCATGCACCTATAAACATTCTTATCATAATTGCAAATAACTGTTTGCACATTATCCCATGGATTTGTGATGAAGTGCTAAGGAGTTGCTTTATGAAAATGCTTTTATTTTCTCGATAACTTTGAAATCAATGGCTTATGGGTGCTCTCAATTATTTTTCTCGCCATTGTGAATATTAAGTTCCTAAACATATTTTTACATTGGTAAAGCTGTTTGTAGCATTTCAGCTTTGGCCTATTTCACCGAGAGTGTGTATTTTGATCCTGTTATTTGTCGGAATTTTTACAAAAAAATACAATGTATTTATTGCAGATGGTACAGAAGCGAGGAGTAAAACGGAAAATTTTTCATGCTGGCCGGTAGTCGATGCCGCCAGAAAGAGGTGAAATTCTCTATTCATCAGCTTTTGCAGATGATCAGCAGTCTTCGACCTTCCATCACGACCTGCTGCCATCGACGTCGAGGGAGGAAACCTCCGCATGGACACAAACATTTCCTTCTTAGCTCTCTGCCTTCTCTAGACGAATGTACACGAAGAAGGAATAGTGGGAGCTCCTGGAAGAGAGCGGGATCAGGCATTCTCTAAAGACTCAGAGCTAGAAATTAGGGAGGAGGAGGGTGGGGAGGAGGTTGAACCCTCACAGTCAGGTACTCCGTTGCCTCCTTCTACGCTAGATCCCTTTATGTCAATCACTGGCCCATCCCCTTTGTCCTATTCTTTCCCTGAACCCTCCAACAATACCGTCAGTCCTTCTCCATCCGAACGTCCTTTGCGGTGGACCCGTAATTCAGTGACCCCTCAAAATATCACTTCCATAGAAAACCCAGCTCTCACCACTCCACCCCCTTCCAACGATCCAAGTGTTTTTTGCGTTTCCTTTTTCCAGACACCCTCTTTCGTATACAGACATACTTTCTTATAATCTCCGTAAGAATAGGTTAGGAATTGGAAACAATTGACCTATGAAGAGTTTTACCTTCATAGGCCTAATATTTCTCAAGGTAGGTATTCCTATAACCAATATCTCCGACTAATGGAGCATTACTGTCTTATTTGACCTGCTTTGCTTTCGGAAATACATGAGTCGTGATTGATTATTTAGCATTCTTCAAGCCCTTCATTTTTCACCGACGCAAACGATTAAGAGCCTGAGTATTTCCTCTAAAAAATCCGTCCCTTTTAGATTCATTTCACTCCTCCATTGATTCCCTAATAATTCCTTCCCGAAAGCTATGCACGCTTTTCCATTTATCGTGAACCCGCCGGAAAGATTTCCCTTTATAAATTCCGTCTTTCTGTCATTAGATCCTTTATTATTCCATCCTACATTCCTTATCCCAAACCCCCTTTACCATCAATATCTCAATCTCACTTCCCTGAACTCATCGAAGAGGAAGGTGGCAGAAAGAAGAATCGATGGTGCAAGTATTGCACTATTGCGGTGCAAGCATTCTTGGGCGTAGGAAAAAGACCGCAGATATCTACATTGGTTGCTAGGTCTCCTCTACTCTGTCCCGAGCTTTTTTCTTTCTTTCATGAGAAGGCATAAATAGCATTATATATTTTTGTATTATATATTGCAATAGTATTATAGGTTAAATATATTGCTATAAAATTTGTGAGAGAGGTATTTCCTACATTGGTAAAACATACATGACTGTACTTAGTTGTATATAAGATATAATTTGAAAATGGTCATCATTTCAATTGTAATGAATTTATTTTGGGTAAATACAATACTTTTTCCATGCCATGTGATTCCTTTTTTCAATAGACTACGGCTCTTAGATAAATAAGAAGTAACTAGAGATTTCCAAGCACGATGGAATTAGTCTTTCCCTCGCGTAATTAGAAAGAAAATGCCATCGTTGCTTTCGGTAATCGGGTAAGTAATAAGGGGCATAGATGCTGCAAATCTATTCCTAGCAATACGTATTATTGAATAGTTTACTCGAATTGATATTATTATTCACCAAATGAAAAAATATTATTGCGGTAAAAATTTACATAATTTTCAGATTTCCGCAGAATAATCGTAGTAAGAACCGCGATACGTGGCCTAAATGAAGATTACTTGTAAGATGTTTGCTTGCAAATACTATTAGTTCCAGTTTTTATGCATTGATTTCTAACTCGGTAACATCATATTGCAAAAATATGTTATTGGCTTGAGTTCAGAAGATAGTAATGAGGAAGTTATGGGTTGATTATTTCTGTTTCCACATCCATTTTTATTTCGGCAACGGAGTCTATACCCCAATGACCCAAAAAGGAGACGTATCAGCAAAATCTTTCCCCATCTTTTTGATGTGCCGATGGCACTTCCAAAAAAGTTATTCCTAGTTCTTACAAGTGGACCGACTAAATCTTACTCTCACCCCTCGCTTCATCTCCGTACCTCCTTCAACCTTAGAACAGCCGGCAGGAGTGGTGCACGTCAAGAAACACCGTAATACACCGTCGGAAAATAATCTCGAAAGCGGAGTGCCACCCATCTCAACAATAGATTTTTACCTGCAGTAAAGGGAATACATAATGCCATGTGAAAACCATTGTTGTTAAATATCTGATGCTTACGGGTGGTCGTATGGGAAGAAAGGAATTGGAGCCGAAAACATGAAACGAGTGAAGGAATTTGTGACGAGAATAGTGGCTTCAGAAGAAAATGTAGAAATTATTCAATATGATTGAACCCTACCCCGATACTTAGGATTACTAGTACAAGGAATACGCGGAAATATCTTGCATAGAATTACCATCACAATCAAACAGCAGTTCACGGCGATTCCTTGTACTTATAACTTGCATTACATCCATCTAAGCCAAAAATTTCCCTAAGACAGTGGCAAAATACCAATGGCGATACCAGTAGAACATAACAAATTCATTTTCCTCGTATTTTTCGGGATACATAGCGCAGAAAAAAAATTGAAAGAAAACGGTGGCGCGGGGAAAAAGCCGACCGTATGCAACCCGCATTACGTTAATATCCCGCTGTGCGGGTGACGTGATATCACGTCATAAATAAAAAAATTCATAGCTAACAAATTAGGGCCAAGAAAATTTTTTCATTATTTTTCCCAGCTCTTTTGGCACCCATGCATGCGTTTTGCATTAAAAAACGACAGCCGCACCGGGGGTCGATTTTGAGTTTTACATGGTCAGCATTGAAAGTGTTAACCAGGTGTGCCGACTTATAAAAAAAATATTGGGGGTGCCCGTGGGGGTCTTGCCCCGGGAAATTTTATAATTAGTGAGTTTTAAAGTCTTTTTCAGCATTTTAGAAGAGTCATAAGATCAACAGTAGAACACTGTAAACTCGACTCTTGATAAGTCGACACTCTGACACAAATGGACAAGCGTAATACATCTTTTTCTCCCCCCCCCATAACGAATTTTTGAGGGGGCTCGGGCCCCCTCAGGCCCCATGGAGTCGGCGCCACTGGCATTGACTCTTATAGGATTATCAATGTTTTGGTCAAAGTAAGCATGGCTATCCTACCCAAGCACCCCCATTCCTGCCACACTGCGCTCAACGCTTGGAACCAGTGGTGCCCCCTCCAGTATATTTAAAACCTCCGTGGTTGTCACCCACTGCGCATTTAAATGGGTTTGCAAAAGTCGCCACTCGCGTCGCTAACGGATAAATTGATCCGTGTTTCACGAGGAAATGAGGTAATATTAGGAGTATTAACCGAAATTCATACATATGATGATATGATCTACCAAATTCATTACTTTTCTATGCTATTCCTCGCAATGACAAGCATTATAATTCAAGATATTTTTTAAAGTGGAACGCATTGCACTCATCACCTTGCCGCGGACATTTTTGAAAGCTGATTAAAGTGAAACCGAAGTGACAACAGAAATCAACCTTCTGTGGGATGGATAGATTGGGCCTCTTCTATGCAGTCCCCTTGGCTTTGCCTGCCAAGATCGCGAAGTATCCAAGGCATCCGGCAACAGGGCATACTCGCGGCCAGTCGGAACGCTTGGATCAAAGTTTCTGTAGTTCGCTGCGGCGCACTCCACGGAAATCTACCCGTCACATGCGGCGGAAGAGCTAAGCGCATGGCAGGTAGGAAGAAAAGGTAAGTTCACAGCAACCTGCCGTGCGAACGTACGAGATACGTTCACAGCAGTGCAAGGGTTAAAAATGGTGCGTTTTCCACATAGCATCGTTATAAACAGGGGCGGATCCAGGATTTCTTTCTGGGGGGGGGGGGGGGGCTCAAGCAAGGCCGTATCCAGGATTTTGTTCTGGGGGGCACAAGGATACCCCGTAATACAAAACGAACGCAATGATAACGGGACCGTGTTAAAAGTCTTGAATATTTTTAAGGGTCTGGGGGGGGGGGGGCACGTGCTCCCGTGCCCCCCTAGATCCGCCTATGGTTAGAAATATTGGTTGCTGCCGGCATCAGAAATGCAGGGTTAAAATTTCGTGATACAATTTGTCTCCACCTTGTATATGCATGAAACGATCGCATAATTTCCGAAAATTATGAAAACACTATTCTATATTTTCTATTCTATTTCTAATTTTTTTTTCAAAAGTGTACGTCGGGAAACGCGCCATTCTCTTCATACCTCCTATTTTATGTTCGCGAAGAAAATGTTTATAAAAAGACGGGCAAACGATCTTCAAATGTTATACAATATTTCTCTCATTCCTTTTGTTCGTGCCATTTCTTTATCCTCCCCTTTAATTTCCACCCCTTCCTCTCTCCGATATTGTAAGCACCGTGGCCTCACGCCGAAACGCGTTGCATTTGTTTTGGACAATCAGTCTGTTAAGTGCGACCTCGGGGGTGGAAGGAGTCCCACGGCCAGCGAGCACGCCGAAGGACGTCTGTTATTTTTGGGGAGGGAAAGTGAGAGACGACTTTTTTATTGTTCTTGATTAAAGTGAGTTGTCGATACCAGCTCTTTATTTGCATTCTCTCTTTCGAAATGTGTGCAGTACTCGATTACTCATAATCGAATACGCGATGTACGCATTTTTGATGCAACGTTTATTGCATCAAAACCAGGGATGGCAATAGGCACTAAACGAAAGTCGAAACCAGTAAAATTTCAATAGTTTCCATCCCGGGAGCGAAGCGCAGAAACGAAATAAAACTAAAGCCGGGGAGCTAAACTCAGGTTCGAAACGAAATCGGAGTCAAAACTACTTCGGGTCGAAACTAAACTAAACCTCTCGGACGAAACGAAACATTATGTTTCGAACCGGAGGGACCACTCGCTTCGCCTTCGAACGGTAACTAGGAATAGGTACGCTTTGGGGGATGGGGAAGCGTGGGGGCGACCCCCCCAGGCAACTGAGGAAAATTTTTGAGAAAATGACATGCCTGGAAAAACATTTTACATAATTTCGGTGCTTAAAATGTAACTTTAAGCAGTTGCAATTATTAGAATTCAAAAATTAGGCAATAGTTTTAAATATTTTTAAAATTTCTTTGAGGCTTTGGGGGGGGGAATCTATCCCCTCATCTACCACATTCTGTCACGAAATGGGTCGAAACTATTCCCTCTTATCCCCCTCAACTCAGCTTCTGGGATCGAAACTAAATTATGAGTAGCGGAGTTTCGATTAATTTAGTTTCGTTCCTGGGAGTAAAGTTCCATCCTGGGTCGGAACTAAACTCCTTGGTGATTTTTAGTTCGTGCGGAAACGAAACTAAACCTATGCCTCGCATTTTCGTTTTCCTCTGGGTCGAAATGGAACATTTTCGTTTCGTTTCACTTATTATCCCTGATCAAAAATGCCTACTAATAAGTTTAGTAAAATTAGTTTCAGCAATATTATTTTATAATACTTAATAATTTGAAAAATATTATAAAATTACACCTAAAATAGAAACAGCATTTTTCTCGAAAAATTTAAAACAAAGTGTAGAAATTTTAAACAGGTTTTATTATTTATATCATGTGAAAACAATTAAAACTTGAATCTAGGAAAAAATTGCTGTTTAACACAATTTATGACCTTCGGGGGACAAAGCTCGTCAGAAGATGCTTATTTCACAGCATATTTTCCATTGCGCAAATTTTGGTATGCAAAATAAGATTGATAAGTTCACATATAATCATATGCTGAATATAGGATTCTTATGTGATGTGATAATATATTTCTAAATTCACTTATTAGTGTTTACATGCTTTGATATTCTTTGCCTTCTCCACAGAAACAATTATAAAATGTAGGCACTATATTACCCAGTCTTCTCTCACCATATATGCATTGTATTGGGGGACAATTATTGGGAAAGTTATTCCTTAAAACCATAGGTATGATCCTGTTTTCTTAGCTGTTTAATTTTCCATTGAAATAATTCTCTGTTATTAAAATATACCGTAAAATATCATTCATTGAATGACTTTTTCTGTTCACATTCCTCCTACACGTCTGAACTACGTCTGCATCCTCACCTAAATATTTTTCTTTCCCAAAAATGTTTTTTATAATTCTACTTTGCACTGTTCCCAATAACTTATTGTATGCATTGGCTTCACAGTACCATACAGTCAAATTGAGGTCATCTTGCATGTTTTTGCATGCTATTGAAAGTTCTTTATGTGGTAAGATCAATACAATGCTATCAGCATATAATATTATAAAAGAGTTTTTAACAGAATGGAATATACTATTTATATACATAATAAATAATATTGGCCCTAAAGTGAGCCTTGTGACACTCCGCAAGGATGAATTTAGTTACTCTCTTTAGATTACTTAGATGTTTATCTGTCTTAGCCACCATTTCTCTATCTATGAGGTAACTTTTGAACCAAGTATAAAAGTTACGTGTCGCACCCACATCACATATTATTTTTAACAGTAATAATGTAGTCACCGTTACCGCCAGTGGAGAGGGGTAGGTCATCTTCCTAACTAAAGGAAAAAAAGCTTTGGAATACGGGACTGATTGGGATGACAGTGAAACGGATATCATAATCAATGCAAATCAACTATAACTAGCAGAAAATCGGAGATAGTTACATCATTTGAAATTAATTCTTTTCCTTGCTCATTTCTTTATCCCATATTGTGTTCTGATAGTGAAATTAACTTTATACATTTTTCTGCGGTTGGCATGTGAATGTTTCTTTAATTTTGATGATACTCTGTGCAACTGTTTCGGGGATTTATCTTGTTAGGAATTACTGAGCTGTATTTCCAGGTCTTCTCTTTTATCAAAGTTTTGAATGATGAAAATATCTATTCAATCATTTTTATGTCTTATTCAACTTATTTTTTTGTTGATATTCCCAAAAAAGTATATTTGATAGTGCAATATGCCTTTGCAGCCTTTTTATCCATAGCTCCTAGTGTTTGAAACTCATTCAGTCCTACCATTTCGCTGAACATTCTTGTATTTTCATAAGGTGATCTCCTCCTTTAATGTCTGAAACATTTGAAATGAAGTTATTTAATTTTATGTTTCTGTTATGTTGGCAACCTGCGCGCTGTGAGTAGTGTTATGTTGGCAGCCTGCGCGCTGTGAGTCATGTGGGCAGCCTGCGCGCTGCCGAGTGTTACGTCCGGGCAGAGTGCTGTTCGGGCGGTTGACGAGTTGAGAGAGGTCGCAGTCTTTCGTTACTCATGTCTGTGAGACCCAAAGTGAAATAAAGTCTAAAAGCCAAAGAGTAAGATTGTTCTTAAAGCACTGATGTTCTTCTTGTAGACAGCTTCCTTCGACATAACATCTGGCGACGAGGAAAACTGGCGAACGTGTGCTATCTTTCAACAGTAATATCCATGTTAAGAGAGCGTGATTGTAATTGAGGTTTTTTAGTCATGTCGAAACCTCCTATATTTGAACCCGGAATCGAGGACTTTGATTCCTTCGTGGAAAGACTTGAGTTATTCTTTCTTATAAATGGCACCGAAGACAGACTCAAGAAAGGTCATTTCTGTGTGAATCTGATTCCGGGCGTTTATGCGGAGTTAAAAATTTTATCAGCTCCAGTAGATTTCGCTAAGGCTACATATGATCAGTGTGTGCAGGCTTTGAGTACTAGGTATAAAAAGATAAGTAAGGTTATACCTGAGCGTTACAAGTTCAATTCTCGTAAGCAACAATCAGGGGAATCCTTACAAGACTACGTTTCTGAGATCAAGCGTTTATCAACGAAGTGCAACTATGGCTCGTTCCTGGATCAAGCATTGCGTGACAGGCTGGTGTCGGGTCTACGGAACACGTCTATGGTGAGTCGTCTATTATCAGAGAAGGACACAATGTCATTCGACGAGGCTTGCAGTATTATTTTCGAGATGGAAGCGGTAGAGCAGTCAACATTGGTGATGGCCGGTTCGAGTTCTGACTCTTTTATGGTTTCCTCCAAGTCTGAGGGTTCGCCTTCATTTGAACGTGTTGCCGCGAGGAAGAGTTTTCGTTCTCCCGTGAGGTCGACGTCATACCAGTCGAGGAGGGGGTCATCGCCGAGGCGAGGGTCTCCATTCCGGGGGCGGTCGCCATCACCTAGTCAACGCTCGGAAGGAGGTCAGAAGAAGAGGTGCCGGTATTGCTATTCCAGGCATACTCCAGATAAGTGTCCAGCTAATAAGTGGTTGTGTTACAATTGTGAATGTCAAGGTCATACAGCTGAATTCTGTGGCAAGCAACAAGTGAATTTTGTTGTTACTGGAGTCAATGTATCTGTGAATGTGTTAAAGTCTCAGTCTGATTCATTATTTGTGAATATTGTTATTAACGGTAAATCTGTGCGGTTCCTTGTTGATACTGGGAGCTCTATTTCGATTTTGAGTTATGATGTTGCAAAGGAATTGCAGTTATTGTCGAAAATTTTGCCCTACTATGGTACTATAAAAGGTGTTGGGAATCACTTATTAGATGTGATTGGAAAGTGTGAGGTTAGTATTTGTTACGGCAAGTTGAGTACAATATTTTCCGCTGTAATTATAAGAAATGTATCATGTCCTGCTATACTGGGTCGCGATTGGCTGTCAGTATTAGCACCAAATTGGGGTATTACGTTATTACCTCATTTGTATAATGAGGGTGAGGTTGGTCTAATAAGTAGACAGGAAACTTGTATGTCCGTTCGGTCTAGCATAGAAGAGTACGTTCAGTCCTTGTCAGTGAAATTTCCTAAAGTATTTTCTAAACAGAGTAATGATAAACCAATTGAAAATATTAAGGTTAATCTAAATTTGAAAGAAAATGTTCCTCCTGTTTTTCATAAAGCATATACGGTTCCTTATGCATTGAGAAATGAAGTAGGCCTTGAGTTAGATAGATTAGAGTCTAAAGGCATAATTACTAAGGTGAAAACGTCTGATTGGGCAAGCCCTTTGGTTCTTGTTCCTAAAGGTAATGGAAAGATAAGATTGTGTGCCGATTTCAAGGCAACTTTGAATAAGTTTTTGAAGGTGGATCAACACCCTATGCCTATACCTGAGGATATTTTTAATCAGTTTACTGGCTGTACGGTGTTTTGTAGGCTAGACTTAACTGAGGCTTACTTGCAATTAGAAGTGCATGAAGCTAGTAAGGATTTTCTAGTCGTTAACACAATACGAGGTTTGTACAGATTTAATCGTTTGTGTTTTGGACTGTCTCCTGCATGTGCAATTTTTCAGTCTGTTATTGACTCCATTTTAGTAGGAATTGATCATGTGGCACCATACTTAGATGATATTTTAATTGGTGGTAAAGATCTGGCTACTTGTAAGGAAGTTTTGAATAAGGTCATGATAAGATTGGAGGAATATAATGTCAAACTGAACGTACAGAAATCTGAATTTTTTGTCAACTCTCTATTGTTTTTGGGTTTTGAACTGTCAGGTAAGGGTAAAGTTCCTTCTGCCACCAAGATTGAGAAAATTTTGTCAATGCCACCACCTGAGAATTTGACACAGTTAAAAGCCTTTGTTTCTATGTTCAATTACTACAGAAATTTTGTTCACATGTGTCCTGACATTTTGGAACCATTCCATAAACTTATGAGGAAAGATGAACCATGGGTATGGTCTTCGGAGTGTATGATTGCCTTTTCCAAATGTAAAACAGCTTTATCTGAAGCTTCTATGCTTGTTCTGTATGATCCAAGCAAAGAGTTAATTTTGTCGGTGGATTCCAGCTCCTTTGGGGTTGGTGCCATCCTAAGTCAAATTGAAAATGGTGAGGAGCGGCCTATTTCTTTTGAATCAGCTACCTTAAATCAGTCCCAGAGGAACTATTCTCAGTTAGATAAGGAAGCATTGGCGATAATTTTTGGTGTAAAAAAATTTCATAAGTATTTGTGGGGGAGGAAATTTACAATTTTCAGTGATCACTTGCCACTGAAAACAATTTTTGGGGAACAAAAAAAAATTCCAGTTATGGCTTCTTCTCGATTAATAAGATGGGCTACCACTTTATCGGCTTATAACTACTCTCTGGTACATAAAAAAGGAACTTTGATTCCTCATGCAGATGTATTGTCGCGTTTACCATCTTCAGATAGCATAAATGATAAGGAAGTGTTGTTTACATACTTGTCCACTCCCATGTTAGATTTAGATGAAGTGAGTGAGCACACTCGCAATGATAAGTTGATGAGCAGAGTCTTGGAGTATGTTTTAAAAGGTTTTCCAAATTCTTGTGCAGATGAATTGAAGGTTTATGAACGAAATAAGTGCGCCTTATCTGTAAGTAACAATTGTGTATTTTTTGGTGACCGAATTATTGTGCCTAAGAGTTTAAGACAGAAAGTATTAGAGATAATGCATTTTAATCATGCGGGTGTTGTACGATCCAAATTATTGGCACGTTCATATGTGTGGTGGCCTGGATTAGATAATGATATTTATAACAAAATAGCAACCTGTGACATTTGTCAGTCAACAAGGAATAGAACAAATAACAAGTACCGTCAATCGTGGCCATTGGCTCATTTTCCTTGGGAAAGGGTTCATGTGGATCTATTTGATTTTTGTGGAAATAAATATTTGATAGTGTGTGATGCATATTCGAAATGGATTGAATGCTTTATTTTGAGGTATAGGTGTGATTTCAATGCGGTATTGTCCAAGTTGGCTGAAGTTTTTTCAAGATTTTCCTTTCCAAAGACTATTGTATGTGATAATGGACCACCATTCAGTTCTCATTGCATGAAGAATTTTTGCTACAATAAGGGGATTAAACTGATTTTCACTCCTCCATATTCTCCTCAATCAAATGGGCTGGCTGAGCGTAGTGTCCAGACCTTCAAAAATTTGTTATCAAAATTTCATTTACAAAATAGACACAGAAACGAAAATGTTATCACTGAAGAACTGTTACTTGACTGTCTATTTGCTTATAGGTCTACACCGTCCTCGGTGACGGGAAAATCACCGATGTCGATGTTGTTAACATATGAGCCAAATGTTCCTTTGTCGGGTCTCAAAAAAAAAGTTACATTTAAGAGTGGTTTAATAGATGAAAAGGTCACAGAACACAGGAAATCATTCAAAATATTTGAGGTAGGCCAAGTAGTATGGGTTAACCCTAATAAAAAGCAAGAATTTGGTGTCAAATTCGAATTGGGAAAGGTTATAGAGAAGGTTAGCAATTTTGTTTATATAGTAAAATTGTCCAATGATGTTGTGGTTAAAGTACATGTAAATCAGCTCAGAGAATTTTATGATAATGCCCAGCTACGCAATTCTCTGGCGGCTAAAGTTCGCAATTTGCAAACTAGTAGTGGTGAGAGTGAGCAATGTGAGGTGAATGATTATAAGGAGACACAAAACGAATTGCGGAGGTCTGGACGAGTCATAAGGAAACCGAATAGGTATTCCGACTCGAACTTTGCTTAAATTTGTATTAGCTTGAATCTGGGATATGCCCATTATTATTGTAGTAATGTCTTTTGTTAAGTATTCGGTGTTAAGTCATTTCTTATCTAGTCAGTCTGTTGAAATATAAACCAATCTTGTCATTTTGCTATTGTTTTATTATTTGTCAACTAAGAGGGGAGAGTAGTGTTATGTTGGCAACCTGCGCGCTGTGAGTAGTGTTATGTTGGCAGCCTGCGCGCTGTGAGTCATGTGGGCAGCCTGCGCGCTGCCGAGTGTTACGTCCGGGCAGAGTGCTGTTCGGGCGGTTGACGAGTTGAGAGAGGTCGCAGTCTTTCGTTACTCATGTCTGTGAGACCCAAAGTGAAATAAAGTCTAAAAGCCAAAGAGTAAGATTGTTCTTCTTGTAGACAGCTTCCTTCGACATAACAGTTTCTTTCTATTCTTCTTAATGCAGGTAATCATGAAGAGCTTCATTCAAGAACTATTTTATACTGCACTGACTTGTTTGCTAATTTATATTATTATTATAAAATATAGTAATAGTTCCCAGTAAATATAATCTATTGTTGACTTTTTTACATTTGCTTTAAATTATTTGAATCTACCTAAGGTAACCCTTCTGTCTACTGTCCTAAGGCCGTGGTGGGTCTTCCCTCCGAATATCAAACCAATGAAACTATCCCATTAGGGGTTATGCGGAAAAGGGGAATTTTAGTCTCAACCTCGCCCGAATAAGGGCATCTATTAATCTTCAGAATCAATTATTTGGCGCGTACCAGTTATCAAAAAGGAGTTAATGTATGTTTCAATCGTGCTTTTACTGTGAAAGGCCGACAATGAGAGGCTTAAAAGAAGAATGGAATCGAAAGAAAGCCTGTTACAGTGATTTGAATTTGGCGGCAATAGGGTAGTTTCCTTCATCAAAGAAAACGAAAGGCATTGATTGCGATTCGTTACCCACCATTTGTGTATTCATAATATACAAATTATTTGGTATTAGAAATCCCAGTTTAGACGAATGGCAACGGTCAATTTTAACCTCATTTGAAAAGGCCAGATTGGCGCCAATGCGATTCCACTCCACGTGACGTCACAGGGACCTAGTTTCTACACGAGAGGATAGGAGTTTTAGTTTGTCTGAGATTACTAATGCATGCATGAGGCACAGAGCTAAGGGAAACATCTCTTAATAATCACACATTAAAATTACCCAAGGTCGGAAAGTTTTCTTCGTTTGTTAAGGTATTAATAATCCTTATTTAAGCCAAGCCCTACCAGCCAGCAGGGTACTCTGCCACCTGCTAGCAGCTTGAATCGTATCGGCGCTCAAAGCCTCGCACCAAGGTGGCCTCACTCGGCGGCAGCCGGAACCAGAATGACGTCACACGGGCTTTTCCCAGCACTCATAATGAGCCGTTGCGTTTTCGCGCGCATGAAAATTTTCACTTTTCATTTAATGGCGAAAAATATCGTCATTCTAAAATCTAAGAGCGTGAAATGCGCACTCCAGTATTAATGATCTTTCGATTTAGGCAATAAAAAAAATAATAGGAAACCACCCTATTGCTGAGCAGCCGACGATAATGACTAATGCTGTAGGCAAACCTCTTTCCCAGCAATTACGTTTTCCGTGGAGTGGGAACCCAATGCTCTTGGCACTCAAAACGTCGTTGAATCTCAGCGAAAGATGGGTATTTAAACATGTGCCGTTTGGTCATCTGGGAGTCTAGTCGTAGCCACCTCACAAACTTCCCGAGGTTCAAAAACATTTCATTGCATCGCGCCGAGTAAGTTTTTTTGAAGGCTTGAAACACAGTGTTCTTCTCCTCGATAAATTAGACCATACAGAAGCTGTTTTTCTTGAAGCTGAAGGACCTTGTATTTCTTGATGAAAATCCTTTTTCGACAGTTGATTTTTTATGGAAAATAAAAGAATAAATATATTATAGGGCTCACTAATATATTTTTTCAATCACTCTATGCTTGGTGGTTTATCACGCGCATGGTGTTTTTAAAAATATATTAGTGGGCCTTGGTGCTATATTAAATATATTAGTGAACCTTACAAATTTTATTCTTTTTTTCTTACAAAGTAAACCCTAACGCTATCAGTTAATTTTTTATTTTCTCCATTTAAAAGGTAAGTACATATCAACGAAGAAAGCAGAGGAGAGCAGACAATGGGCGTATAAGCAACTTAAAATCAGCTAGTAGGTGAGTGAATTGCATCGAAATGGCAGCAATGCAAGCATATTTCAACCTTCACAAACACATAAAAAAGTAGTTACTTCATTAATTTACAACTGTGAAAATAGCTGAAAATTTAACCTTCAGTTTTACATTAAATTCAAATAAAAATGCGGCAACATTTTTTTTTGCCGAAATTAATGGCGATGTCCTCAATTTTTAAATGAGTGGGTCAAAGACTGCTGTTATAAACCCATGAAGCACTGAAAATATTACCATTTACGAGAATATCTACTAATATATTACAAGACTTTCAGAGCCGGCTTCGAAGATGTCCCTTTTATAGCAAACATGACGTCCCAGATGCAAACATCTGCGAGATTTGCGGCTTGTACCTCCACGGCGAGAAAAACAGCCAATTATTTGCCCCGCTTTACTTCAGCTGATTTTGTTGGCGGGAAAATACTCACTCTATTCCACTATGCTGTGTTCACCATTGGCTGGCGTGGTATCCAGCAGAGGGAGGCAAAGCGTGAGGGGTGCATCACAAGAAGCTAGCAATTAAAATCGACAGTCAAAAAGCTGAAGAAGGCGGCATAAATAAAATACTTAAATTCTAATGATACCATTTACGAGCATACCTCCTGACATAACATACGACACTAATAGCCGGCTTTGAAAATGTCCATTTTAGGGCAAATCTGACGTCCCAGAGGCAAATATGTGAGATTTGGGGCTTATATCTCCACGGCGAGAATAACATAAATGGAGGTATCCCTGAAAGTTGCCTTATTTGACTTGAGCTGATGCTGTTGACGAGAGACTTCTCACCCCATCCATAATGATCAAATTTCCAATTGGCTGGCATGGTGCTCACTCAGTGAAAAGAGGATAAGCGACGGAGGTGCCTTACAACTAACCAGCCGTTGAGGGGAAGAGCGATAAGGGAGAAAGATGCACAATCACGATAGCTGCAGATGGCAAGGAAAAACGTAAACAAATTCTAATGACTCCAGTTAGGAGCATACCTCCTGACATGACATACGACACTAATAACCTGACATCGAAAATGTCAGAGCAAATCTGACGTCCCACGTGCAAAAATCTACGAGAGTTGAGGCTTTTATATCCACGGCGAGAATAACATACAAGAAGGTATCCCTGTAAAATGCCCAACTTGACTTGAGCTATTGCCGTTAGTGTGTGACTACTCACCCTCTTTCCCAATGTTCTGTTTGGCATGATGATCAATGATACTAGGATAAGTGGAGGGGGTGCATAACGACTAGCCAGCCTTTCAATGGGCAGTCAACAACCTCGAAAGCTGCAGAAGGCGACGACAAAACGTAAAGAAATTCTAATGATACCATTTAAGAGCTCACCTCCTGGCATAACATACTACACTAATAACCTGCTTCGGAAATGTCAATTTTAGAGAAAATTTTAAGAGAGCTAAAGTCAGGCAGGCAGGGGCGCAGCTAGGAATTAGGGTTGGGGGGTTAAGGTGCAACTAATACCGGGATGTGTGGGGTTATGGAATACCCACCAGGATAAGCGATAGGCGCGAGATTAATAAATTGCGGAATTTTAAGATAAATGGTTCAAAATGGTGAGTTTTTACGGCTTTATGAGGGATATTTTATTAATCCTTGCACAATTCTATTTGTAATATCAATCCAATTAAGAAAAATGGATTAAACTTAAAATTTCTCTGAGCTCTGGGGGGGTTTTATCCCCAAAAATCGATCAAAATATGCATATGGAATAGGTAAAAAAGGATGTGAAAGAGATGAAATATGCATGTGTGAAAAGATTAGCTGATAGGAGAATTGCATCAAACAAACCTTAGGATTGTTGACCAATGATGCTGATGATGAGTGACTTTTTAAAAAAGTGCAACAAGGTATTCTATGAAACAAAGTCAAACAGCAATAGTAGTAATAGGCAGTGGCGTAGCCAGGAATTTTGTTCGAGGGGGGGGTCCAAAATTAGGGGGGAAAATTTTTTAAATACAGGGTAAGGTGAGGTGGGGTAAGTGCGACTTCGGGGTAAGTGCGACCCCCCTTAAGGAAGATCGTATTTCCGTTCTCGAAGCAGGTGGCAGTCGTGCAACATATTCCATACATTGTAATGGAACCAGAGCCAACGACTTTGTAATACGTACTTATCCCTTAAGTTCTCGTTCCAAATGCTAAGGACATATACCCGTCCGTTCATCTTGTAGTCTTAGTTGGTTGTAAGGAGAGGCTACACCGCAGTTCCCTCAGAATCAATGCATCGGAGGTGTTAGATAAGAATTTTATCTTGTTTTCTCTTCTTAATGGATTGGTTTTTCTTGCTTTACTTAAAATTTTGGAACTCGGGTCATTATATTTAGTTTAGATGGGGGGTCGCACTTTCCCCGTCATAACCATTCATTCCTACCTTCCGGGGCAAGTGCGACCCTGTTGCCTTTTAGTTACTTAAACACTTGCCCACTTAAACTTTTAGTTTCTGTCTGGCAGTTCTTGCGTTAACTTTAATGTATAAATGTTGCAAAACACTGAGGTTTATAAAACTAGGTCTTTTTATTCTCCTCCTCACATTAACTTTTATTTTGAAGGTTTATTAGATAAAGATAGCTTTAGATTGTTGATTGATTATGATAGGGCATTGGGTATCATATCTTCTGACGAGGAGGATGTAGGTGACATGGTATTAATGCCTTGAACAAGATAGCATGAGTAGAAAAAGCTTACCAAATTTGGTGACTAACATTCAAAGTGGAGATTGGATTCTGACTACATTCAGCAGCAAAAAGTCAGTTGCTGACTATGTAGGGAAAATTCTGGAGATTAGTGAATCAGGTGATCCCGTGGTTTGCTTTCTTTTCTTTCTGTTTTGGTACTGAAACAAGTTTCACCTATCCACAGAATGAAGATTCCAGCGAAATACTTAGGGAACATGTTGTAAAAATATTACCCAAGCCCTCTGTCGGCTGTCGAGGAAAGTTAACGTTTTGCCTATCTTTCCCGGGGTGCAACTTAAAATAAACAATTAAATATTCAATGTTCAATTGGTTGAAGACCATGAGTTTTCTTTCATTTAGCTTTTTTATGTTATTAACGTAAGTTACATTAGAGAAGCAATTCTTTGTTCATTACAATCTAGTTTGTATTCAGATTTTTTGTCAAGTGCAAGATTTATACTATTGTTATTATTATTTATTCAGTTTTTATGCACACTAGCTATTTTTGATACACTTGTGAATTAATGTGTGACAGCCGATTACTGTTACTATCATTAAAAAACACATTTAACAACAATTCCATATTGTGTCATAATTATCGAAAACATGAAAAAACAATCTACTTACATTACCTAAGATAAAAGTTGATTTCTCAAGAATGGTTAAACATAATTTGGTACTTTAAAAAGCAATGTACAGCTGAATGTCTGGGTTAATCGAACTTACCCCATGTGCCGCATAATGTGGAAGTATATTGCATATGAGCCATGGGACGCACTTGCCCCATGCTTGGGGTAAGTGCTATCCCTTGACAAGATTGTGAGAAAAAATTTATAAAAATTACCACTTTACAGAGAGAGTATTTTTAATCTAATTATCTTTTTCAGTGATACACATATATACTATACATTGAATCTAATGTTTTTAGCAAGCCTAGAAAATTTTCCTAAGCTATTTAAAATTCATATATGTATGCTATTTTGGGGTCGCACTTACCCCACCTTACCTTACTAAATAATGAGTTTTAAACTAATTTTTATTTTTTTATCGAAAAACTTAATTTGTTAAAGAAATATTTTTTAAATTCATGATTTTTCAATACTTCGTTTTGTTTTATGAAGGAAAATAATTGTTTTATATTTTGGGGGGGTATGGACTCCCCAGACCCTGACTACTCCACTGGTGGTAGGTCGTATGAATAAAGTCAAGAAACACCAAGTGGGTACTACCCCTTGCAGCTTATCCAAGACAACAACACAACACCCATCTCGCCACTAAAATACAGTGACGATCTACTGGTTCAACCATGATTTTCATCTCTTTGTAGTAGTTCCAAGACCACACTCCAATTTTCCTGCCATTTCATTGTTTACCCTGACCAGTACGAACCCTGGAAATTTCACAAATGGAACATCTCTACTAGTAACAGTGGTGTCATGGTGCCGGAATGTCATTCCGGCACTGGTTAAGAAAAGACATAGTCGTCAAATAACACTTTTATGAATTTTGATGCCTCAAAATTTCTTATGTATACATTTGTATATAGTATTGTAACCAAAACAAAAATTTAAATATTGATTGAACGATGCATTTATATAAAATAAATTGAATGGAAGGAGCAGATACTTTGTGGAGATCCATTATAAGATATGTAGTGATACTACTCCACACTTTTCCACATAAAATTTTATTTCACCTGAGTCAACAAGCATTATCAAGACTATGTGACTTACAAGAAGTCTTGATAATGCTGCAGTGCAATAATAATAATAATAATAATAATAATAATGTTTATTTGTCCAGAGATCTAGAAGTACAAGGGGTGCACTGGATATAGGACACGTCAAGATAAAAATATATATACAATAAATACAAATATACAATGATGCAGGATACATCAAAATTTGTTTAAGAATTCATCTACAGAATAATACATTCTTAATTTCAAATATTTAAGTAGGTTGGTCTTAAAAGTAGTGACACTTGATGGTGCCTTAAGTTCAGGTGGCAATTTATTGTAGAGTTGAAGGCCCATACAATTTGGACCAGCGCTGGTATTCTTGGTGCGCACATACGAAACATGCAGCTGGTCAATTTGCCTCGTGGAATGATGGTGGACATCACGGTTCTTAATGTAATGAAATAGATTTCTTTTTGTGTAAGCAAGTAAATGAAAAATATACACACATGGTAGTGGTAATATGTCCAGTTTCTTGAACAAGGGACGACAAGGTGAATCATAGGGGGCATTGCACATCAGCCTTATAATTCGCTTCTGAATTTTAAAGATTTCAGTAGAATGGGGAGAGGAACCCCAAAACAGGATACTGAAAATAATGTGCGAGTAAAATTCACTATAGTAAATGGACAATAAGACATCATTATTTACCGTGTTCCTGATGCTTCTTATGAGAAAGCATGTTGAACTGAGCTTGCTGCGCAATTTGCTGATGTGCTCTACCCATGTCATATTTTTGTGCAGGATAACTCCGAGGAACTTTGAACTGGAAATTTGTGGGAGTTGTTTCCCCTCTACAACAATTGGTATTGCTTCGGATTCTTTATTTTTGTTACAAAAATGAATAAGGCCAGACTTTTCAAGGTTCAATTTAAGAAAATTATTTTGACACCATTCATATAGGAGTTTAGTGGCAGTGACTGCTGTAAGGGACAAGCTATTCAATGATGGGGCAGATACAATAACATTAGTATCGTCAGCATAGAGTATAGGTTTGACACCTGTGACAGATTTAAGAGTACCTGGTAGATCATTTATATACAGCAAAAACAGAACAGGACCCAAGACAGAGCCCTGTGGCACACCTAGTAGGACTTCTTTACCAGGAGAGATAAACTGAGTGCCATTTTTGTATAATACAACATGTTGGTGACGTCCACTCAGATACGATTCAATCCACTTATAAGGAGTACCTCGTATACCATAAAAACCCAGTTTTAGTAGGAGTAGTTGGTGATTGACAAGATCAAAGGCTTTAGAAAAGTCAAAGAAAAGACCCAGAGTCTCCATTCTTTTGTCCAGATTTGAAAGTATGTGGGTCACCACTTCATAGGTGGCTGTGGATGTGGATTTAGATTTTCTGAACCCATTCTGAGAAGGGGACAAGAGACTAAATGACTCAAGGTATGAAACCAGACGGTTGTAAAAGACCTTCTCAAAAATTTTACTGAGCTGGTTTAACAAGGAAATCGGACGGTATGAATTCATATCCTGTTTGCTTCCTTTGCCTTTGTAGAGAGGAACAACTTTGGCAGTCTTCAGAGAGTCAGGGAAAACTCCCAGCCTTAAAGATTCATTAATGAGGAATAGGACTTGATCCTTAATGACAAGGATAGATCTTTTTACAACTCTCCCGGGGATACCATCTAATCCATGACTATTTTTATTAGGCAATTTGTTAACAATATTGGTCAGTTCAGATTCAGTACAAGGAAGCAGGTACAACGAGTTGCTAGGCGATTGGGTTACGGAGTAGTTAGGGGAATTGCATGGGATTGTGGGATCCGACTGAGACAGGAAAAAATCATTGAGATTGGATGACATGGTAGTATAATCAGAGATCAGTTCCCCTTTAGAGTCTTGTAATTGAAGGATGCAATGTTGATTGTGGTGAGCTTTGGATTCTTTGATGATTTTCCAAATTTCTTTTGATTTATTGTCAGCATTTACTATTCTTTGATTGTTGAAGGATTTTTTTGCTGTTTGAAGAATTTTACGGTATCTTTTCTTAAGCGCCAAGTACTCTAATCGATCAGACACTTCAGTTTTATGTTTGTAGTGAATGGCAGCCTCCTTCATCTCACTTGACAGACGTCTAATTTCATCAGTAATCCATGACTTTTTACGCTTGGAAAGTAAAGGATTTTTCACCTTCTTCAGGACTAAAGGAAAACAAATGTCGAAGTAATGTTGAAAAGTAGAATAGAAATACTGAAAACTATCATCAAAGGACATCAAACTATACATTTCAGACCAATCATGTGAATATAATGTTTCTTGGAAAGTTGCTATATTCTTCTCGGTAATATATCTTTTGTAGAAGCTGCTGGAGTAGGGGGAAGATGAATGAGAGATAGAACAATTGGGAGGCTTGGGGATAAGAGTGTCAAAATCAACATGTACACAGAGGCCGAAGTGGTCAGACAGGCCAGTATTTATAGTTTCAAATTGTAGCTCAGAGGCTGGGATGTTTGTGATGAAATAATCAATGAGGGACTGACAATTTGCAGTAACTCTGGTAGGTTCTGAATTTACAACCTGTAGCCCAAAGGAGGAAAGCAAATCCATGAGGTCACTCTTCATAGTGGAATCTTTTAGAAAATCAACGTTTAAATCACCGAATATTATTATACCATTCGGACTTCTGGCCAGTAGGGACACAAGAACATCATTTATAGTATTTAAAAAAATGCTAAAATTACCTCCAGGAGGCCGATAAACGGATAAAATTGCAAAAGTTTGGTTTCTCACTTTGAGTAAAGCACCAGAGCACTCACAAATTGATTCCACTGAACCGTCCAAGTTCAGACAGATCATATTTATCTTTGGATGACAATACAGAGCAACACCACCACATTTGTGCTGTTGTCTACAGAAAGAGGAGATTAGGTTTAGGCCTTCGATGGCAAATGAAGATATTTCCTCCTGGCGTAACCAGTGTTCAGCTAGTGCCAAAACATCAATCCCTAGCTCACTCATCAGTAATTCAAGTTCAAGGTATTTATTCCTAATACACTGAATGTTGACGAAGAAAAACTTCACTGTTCCATTTATCTCCCTACATTCACTGTAACCTTGGTGACGACACTTGTTTAGGTTTGAAACTCCTAGTCAGGAGCTGCCTGGTGTAGCAGTTGAACCCTCAGAGGAGTCAGTTTGATTGCTATTGATGCCATTAAGGGGTAGATATTCGACACTCGTGGAACTTAATTCTGATTTGGAGATAAGGGGTAGAGATTCGACACTCGTGGCACTTAAATCTGATTTGGAGACAACCGGGGGCACATCAGGCTGTTGGCTCACTAGTGGCTTTTTGGGGGGAAAGTACTTGCCTATAGAGACATTGTCCGGCCATGTATTACTCTTGAGGAGGACGTTCACAAGTTTCATGGGGGCGGTAACCACGAAAGAATTATATATTCTGCCGCAGTTTAAAGTGGAGCACTCGAAATCGCCAGAGGGAAACTTTCTTCTAAGGTAATTCCCTATTACCTCCGATGTGGTTGATTTGTTCACATTCCCGACGTATATGTTTACGCGTCGGGGCACTCCAGAAAAGGAACACTCATCACTGACCACTGTATTTGATCCAAAAATGGTGCTCTTTCTTTTGGATTTACGCTTATGCGTAAATTTCGTGAAGCCGTCGGCGTCGGTTTCGCTGTCAGCCCGCTTGTCGGCAGGAACACCCGGACGGTTCACATTCACGGACACATTTTTCCCGCCGCTGAACTTAGCACTCGGGGTATCACAAGATTCATTTATCCGAGGCGGATGTCGAGGAGGTGCATCAGGTTTGGCAACTGACCCGCCATTAATTTTTGATGAATCCACAGGTTGATTCTGCAATGCCACTTCACTAATTGGAATTGCGACTTGTTGCGTGGTGTCTTTCGACTTTCCCATCTCGGGAACGAGATTGGACGAAATAGCATCCGCGAAACTGACTTTTTTAGGAATAGTCGGGTTCTTATGGGTCGAAAGCTCGAGCTTCAGAGCTTTAAACTCCGATTTCAGATCATCAATGTCGGACGCCATGTTGGCAAGCCGGTGCTTCAGATAACGGCAGGAAAAACACTTCCAGCTAATGAACACGTGGTCACTTAGTATGCGCAAACATATTTCGTTCAAGCCAGAACATTTATGGTGATAAATATTATCACAGACGTCACACGGAATGACTTTATCCGCGACCTCGAGACTTAAATTGCACGACGTGCAACTGTGCGAAACCATCTCCGCCGCAATGAAACATGTTGGCTCAGGTGAAACAAAGTTTTATTCGGAAAAGCACAAAGCAGTATCACTTCATTTCTTAAAATGCATATATATTTAGAAATATGAAGACGCAACTTGTAATAAAAAAAGAGTAAAATTACTCTTGTAAAATGAAGTTAAGGAAAGGGCATTGCGGCACTGCTAATTTTGCTGTGAAACCACTGATCTCTAAAACTTACATCTCCTACCCGGGCCTCTAGGATAAGAAGACACCATATGCAAATTTAATCCTCATGGTTTGTGGAATATCAAAGTTTTTGAAAGGGCTTATGTATTAACAAAAAAACAACGACATCAACTTCATACATTTTAATTCTTAAAACTCAAAACATGATAAACAGAGGACATTCTTCAACTCCAGTATAAATAATAAAATGGCATAGAGTGCTTTTACAATATAGATCAACTGCAAAAGACTAGATAATTATTTGTACTGGTCAAACTTCAAACCCTTAGCTATATATCAAGTACGTACAAAAAGTCTAGGAAAACGAGGAGAAGAGTCAAACAAAACATTTTATAATACACATAAAAACATGAGAACACATTTTTTTACACATTTAAGTACTCCATCTACTGCCAAAATGAATATATGAATGGCAACTACTCAAAGAAAAAAAATCAAGGCTCAAAAGAAAAAAAGAAAACATTACGTAAAAAGTGAAAGCAACATAACAAGAAAACATATTATATAATTTACAGAGCACCAATTACGAGACTAAGCTCAGATACACAAGGAACTACAGTTTACATTCAAGGTAAGAATAATTGTAGAAAGCTCATTAATTAACATGTCATTTTAATGATGCCTATTTTATTCAATGCTTTACAAATCACAAAAATAGAATGTCTGTTTGTTCAATGAACAGTAGCACACATATTCACAGCAAGGATGGGACTTCTAAATACATACTCAAGTTACGAATCTCTATTACACATTTTTGAGTAACAAGAATCACAACAAAATGACTATTTTCATAGTAGTAAATTTTTAAACACATTTTTCCATAAAAAAATTCAACAAGGTCTGCTCATTAAGACTTTTGTTATTTTTTTTATAAAATCACCGAAGAGGCTATATCATTAAAAGCACTTCAAAAACTGTAGCCGTTAGTTATTTCATCCACAGAATCTACATAACTGAGAGGTGCCAGTGGACACTAGTTATTCCATAAATTCAGCTTACGAGGATTTACAAAAATTGTTCATGACAATTTCATTTTTTTCTGTTTTAATAAATACAAAATTTGGATTTATGCTTTATTCTACCAGCAGTAGTTGCCTAAATTACATATCACACACATTTTGAAACTTTCAGTTCCAAACCCCAGAGGGATAAAGACTTGACTTAAAATGAATTCTGAAGTAACGAGGCATACAAAAACAGGCTATCAAGATTATAAGGAGACATTCAATTTGAGATAATTAGTTAACAATATGAGAGTACTTTCTGCCACTACATTATGTCTATGCATTTGGAATGTAAAACGTAAAGGGGCTTGTTCGCTTCACAAGGAAAAGGAAATTATTACCCTATGCCTCCAGTTAAGTCCAAGTCAGATCCATTCATATTTACTTATCTTTCCTTCGATGGAGAAACTTAGAAAAGTGCCTACAATTTGAAAATGACTAGAAACATTGACTCTCTTACTCACTAATTTGCCATTTTCAAAAGATGCAGGCAATAGCCTCATGTACGCTAAATTTCTACATCATTCAGATGAAGACTAAAATGTAATTCAGGTACTTTCCATCTAAGTTTTACGTCCCTTTAACATTATTTCAGCATTTGAAAGCAATTCTCCAGAGCAAGGCTCACACTGCTTTGCATAGAATCCCTAGCGCAAGTGGTATTTTGAATAATTTTAATCATGGGACTCAGGATAAAAGTCATATATTTTGATGGACTAGTAACGAAATGATAAGAAAAACCGAAGATTCAATATGAGTATACACCATAATATACTATAAAGGCTGCTCTGAAATATCTTAATTTTATAGCAATAACTGAGAAATTTAAAGTATTATTTGTTTCTGCTTCATAAATAATCCAGTAATGTAACTACATGACCAATTATAAATATTGTTGACTACACAACTCACAGAACTAAAAATAGTTAATAAATACACAAGGGTTTTAGTCTTGATAAGGCTTTTTGAAGAATTTATTGGCTGCTAGAATCTTACTTGTGCATTGACAAACCTGATGAAAGAAAAAATAAATACTCAACTTCCTTGATATAAATCTACTATTAATCACTGCAATACACAAGTCAATAGAAAAGTAAAACCTGTGTCATTTAGAAGGATATTATTCATAATAACAGCTTTAAGTTCCCATGCAAATATTTTAAAGAAGTCAAACAATAAAAAGAGATTACCACTAGACTTGGACTTAAATAAAAACTGGAGCTATCACTTTCCAGTCAACCATTACTATAATAAGATGAGAGCTGATTACAACATTGAATGTAAAAGCAACTACGCATCGAAAAAAATGCTGTTATAAACAGGAAGTAGTACATAGGCTCTTTATATCTTAAGTACTGAAGCAAACATGTTAATCTCAAAAGTTTCTCTAGGAAAGGACTTAAACTTGAACGTGGTACTTGGCCTAGTTTATGCCTATAGTGAAAAAGAGAATTTTTATTCTCTATTAGAGATTGGATTAGATTCCATTCATCCTTACATTACCCTAGATTTCACCTTTCCCAGTCATTAGCACCAACCTTTGAGAATACAAAAAAAATCGATTTCTACCTTTCTTTAACTAATCCCTTCCTTTCCTACAAAAATAAAGTTGCATAAGCCACCTCCTAACATTTTCACCAGTTCTTCATTTAAATATATGTATCCATATCCCATTTTCTATCATTACAACATATGTATTTAAGCACATAAATTCAAAATGGATACTGTACTTACAACCAATAATTTCACTTTACAGTCTTATCATCAGGCTAGATTCTGCCCATAATGTTCATAGTTAAATAGCCTCTTTCAGATACTTGCGTAGTCAATTTAAGTACAACACTTAAAACTGCTGCAAATATTAAAGGGGTGAGGGGTAATTATGTTTGGAAGAGTTAAAATGGTGGAAAGACTTCCTTTTACACTCAACGCCACAAAACGAAAACAACGCTCCTCAAGGACTGAAGAAATTAAATGAACTGCACAGAGTATATATAACTAGTGATTTTAAAAAAACATTCAAATTTGAAAAAATGCAACAATTGGTCCCATTTTAATTTTCTCAGGACACACACAAATTTCAAACAAACTCTGACCGATCAAGATTTTGAACATGGTAACTAAAATTTGGTCGTCCCAAAACATTACGTACAAAACTCTTGTTTCCAAATGTATGCATACGTTGAATATGAATTTACTAAAAAAATATTCTCCATGCTTCTGCAAGAAAGATAACAAATGTGATTCTCGAGAGAAAATTTTCTCCAGGCTTTCCCATAAGAGAGAAAGTCAAGTGAAATTAAATGAAATTCAAAGTTTTTCGAGTGGAGATGTGAGAAAGACAACTCATCTGATTCTCGAGAGAAAAATTTCTCCAGACTCTCCCGTAAAAGAGAAACGCAAGTTATGCTAAACGAAATTCAAACTTTTTTTTAAGTGGAAGTTTTCGTGGATCTTCTTCTTAAGTTTATTGAAAATTTTTTCACCACGTAGTCTATCAGCTCTGGATCAAGCCAAGCCATAGCTATCAACCATATACCCTGTCCTAACACCCCAGCATCTCTCCAGCCATAGGTCACAGCCTTAACGTTATCATTTTCTAGCACCCAGTTCTCCTCCTTCCAACTCCTTCTTCGTTTACTTTCTCCCGCTTCCGTGCACTGCCGTCAGGACTCGTAAACGAGTCGCTGGTAATGAGGGAAGAGCTCCCACGTCGGCAGGTGAAGACTGAACTCCAGTGCCACAAGTACAGCAAATTCTGATGAAAGCAGATCCTTTCGATTCAAACGGAAGGTGCTCTCCGTTTTCTGTAAAAATTCAATAGAGTATAGTTAAATTCAAAGTCTAACGATGGAAGGTGTTCTCCGTTTTCCGTAAAAACTTACTAAAATTAACTTAAATTTTAAATCTAATAATGGAAGTAGCACTTCCAATTTGATTAATTATAAAGTTTGGTTATTTGTTAATTATTTTATATCATTAATTGCAGTATAAAATTTATTTCTGCCGAAGTCACATTCACAGGCATATGCATTTAACCCAGTAGTAGACCGAGCCAGCAAGCAATGATTTTAAAATAATAAACATCTTTACAACACGAAAACACACGAACTTTCTATCAGAAACAACATTCCAGAACATGCATCCCACGATGCAATCCAAAACGAGACCAAAAAAATTATTATTTCCCATAGATATAGATGAAGCAGTTGAGGTGAAACCTATGATAAACATAACAGATTATTACAACCAAAACATTACATGTAATTTTGAAGAAAACTACAGGAAAGATAAAATATCCACAATATGTGAACGCCCAGTGTGTAATGAATCAAAATTTTTATCTATGTCAGTGTAGCTTTAAAGATTCCTCTTTCTAATTCCACTTAAAACTTGAAGTTTAAATTTTCCTCTTAAACTGATGCAAACAACATCAGAAGCATCAATATGATTGATGATAGAAATCAGTGGGGAGTTCTGAGCTCATTGTACCACTTCCTACCCACACCAGTTATGATTTCCTGGACAATTAAGGTCTTTGATACTCCTATTGCATGTAGCTAACCATGTGTAGGAACTTCATTTGCATCAATGAAATCATTAGGCTCATTCATTTCTCTTATGGTAGAGACTGGATGTTGCATTATAGTCACACGCAGCACATTACACTAAAAATGTAAATAATTCAAACAATTGTTCGTTCATTGTGGTGAATGGACTGCCATTTGATACATACAGTTCTTCCGGATGTGATAATCAGCAATTAAAACTCTCAAAAATGATATGTATTCAACAGAACCTTGCTCATGAAGATAAGTACAGATTGAGTTGCCACGTATTACTTCCGGTTTGAAATGGAAGTTACCTTTAAGTAAGATAAAGCTTATAGCACTTTGAGAAGTATCAAAAGTTGAGCAATAGTTTGCTTGATTTCATTGGTGCAATGACTGTGGAGAAACATACCACTTCCAGTTTGAACCAGAAGTAATACTCCATGAAAATATTACATTTAGACTCAAAGCAACCTTATGAATCAAGTGATATTTTTTCATTCAAATCATAGTTAAGTAGAGACATGCCACTTCCAGTCTTCATAGGAAGTTATTATTTACTTACAGATGCCCTATTAAACTTACAAAAATATAATAGTTCAACAATAGTTTGCTCACTTAAAATGGAGCAGTAGTTGCGTAGATACATGCCCCTTCTAGTCTAAACCATAAGCAATATTTTAGTGATATGTATATTTAAATGAACTTAAAAGAAAAATGATTCCTTACCTCTATAAGAGTTTCCAAGGTCTCACCCTTCACATCATTCAGTTTGGCAGACAGCAACAGACACGCACCCGCACAAAGTTTTCGATTGGCTTTGTTAATTAAGTTACGTAGGATGAGTTTCTCGAAGTACACATAAGCCTGAGCTACAGTCAACAGGTCTATACCACACTCCACACGAGCTATCTTGCGCATTTCACGTTTTATGCTGAAAATACAAGGAAAAGATTGACATCAATAAAAACTGCAAAACCAAAATGGCAAACAAATTGATATTCAAATACATGCAATGATATGAATTTATGACAGTTGAATAAGTTACATTAAAAATGTACGATTTCTGTACAATAAAGCCCAAAAAAATCAATAAGTCACAGCACAAGTGAAATCCACAAAAATATAGTTAAATTTAAAATTCATTCAATTCTAAATGGTAACATTCAAACATTCATCATAGTACACACATGAAATACCCATAAATCACAAAAAGAGGGTTGTGGTGATTCATAATAAGAGAAATTAATACATGGCAGTAGGAATAGGCCTCAGACACGAAAAATAAAGGAAAAAATGGCCGTAGATCAATATTTAAACTTGGAATGGATATCGTAGATGTGGAAATAAATAGGATATTTGAGGAAATGAAATCAAGAGCAAGTTGGGATGGACAACTTTATGTGAGAGCTTCCTAAGAATTTAGACAAGACTGGGAGGAGATAGTTTCTCAGCCTTGTCTGCAGTATATAAAAGGGGATTGGTCTGAGTATTTCACCAAAAAAATCCATTACTACTGCATTAGAGTACAAAGCTGTGGAATTTGTTAAGTACAGTGACTGTAGGGTGTGTGCTAAGGGGTTAGGTCAAAGATTTCCCTGAAAACCATTTTATTCCAACTGCAAAAGAAAGCTGAGGAAATCAGGGCCAAGAACATTAAATTTTAAATTAATTTCCCTTGCAAAAGTAAAAAATAAGATACTGGTGATAACAGACAAACAGAGGTGAGAGCTACCAAACAGTTGGGAGACAATCTTTGTATTTAGGAGGTTTAAGTTAACCCAGGATATTATAGCAGTGATGAAGACTAGATTTGTGGAATGGAAGCTGATGGAGGATGAGGCAGTCATACGTCTGGGAGTAACCAAAGGCTATCCACAATCAACCATATCCTCTCTGCTCTTATTTCCCTTGTGGTTTAACATGCACATGGAGAAGATAGTTAGAGAGGCCTTTGAAGAGTTAGATGTAAGAGTTTCTAAGTGCAAAGAGATGCAAAGTCAACGAGTTCTTGCAAAGGCTTCAACGGTAAATGAACTCACGTTCCCTGAGATTTATCTGCATTGTCTGTTGTCTAACCATGACATTTTTATTGGTAATCCCACTAGGTCATGAGTCCTAACTTGAACTTCTGACCTGAAGATGCCTATGGAATTGCCAGTGAAACTGTCATCCTTACACAATAAACAATGTATTGCATTCCCAGAAAACATGATTGAACTAAGAAAATGAGATTGGTGGATGATCAGGCATTGACCATCCAGTCAGTGGCGAATACAGATGGGGGGTGCGGGCCCCCCCTTGCGGGTCTGCCAGTATTGCCGATCATTGCAAAACCACAATTGTAACTTTTTTATATCATAAGATGGCATAGTCTTTTACATCACTTTAAATAAAATTTTCTTGTACTCTGCCTGTGACTTGATCCGTTTTCATTACGATAAAAGTGAAGATAATTCAAGATATATTTTGCACCCCCGCCCCTTGATTTTTTTCTGTATCCGCTACTGCATCCAGTCAACGAAAGGCAAGAATTAAGTGGAGTGATTAAACTGAAAACTGAGAGCAGAGACATGATATCAGGTATGCAAGGAAGGTGGAGAAAGAGAATAGGATTTTTGGATAGAACAAAAGGCCTCATGTCATATAAAATTGTCTCATTGCCTCATCTAGGAGGAGAGACAGACTAGGGTGGTTACTAAATATTCTATCTAAATGCAACTCAACCAGTAAGCTCTTTAAATAACTTTGAAAGGAAACCAAACTTACCTTCTTAATTTACTGAGCGTCAACTGAATGTTTGGAAACTTTTCCCTAAATTTGTCATTGAGTTCTCGCTTTAGATCTGATGGTCTAACATAGTCAATGACAGAGGTCTGCAAACAAAAAAGAAAAGTTTAAGGCATAATTATTGGAACACATAATGAATACATTAATCTGACCACTGAATTTTAAGCATACCATAACATTCATTATAAAATTGTTTTGCAAAATAAAAAAAGCAAGTGGAATATATGATGAGTACATTAATCTGACCACTGAATTTTAAGCATACCATAACATTCATTATAAATTTGTGATGCAAAATAAAAAAATAGCAATTCTGAGTCCCAGAAGTGGAACACTTACTTGATAAATGATCAGAGAAGTGAAATCACTTTATTTCATAGATAAAATTTTACTTTAAACATTTAACACATTCAGTGCGTCCATTGACGTGGTCCCGTCCAAGCCGAGATATGGAGGGCTCTGACGGGTGGGCCAGGAGCCCTTTCTCCACCTCTGTACATGACTAATATCCACTTCTGATTCTTCCGATTGTGTGCATGGCCTTCAGCAAGCTTCCCTCTTTCGAACCATGAGCGCCGTTTGTAAAAAGCAATATTTGAACGGAAGTTACGGCGTGGAAACCTCCCTCTATTTTTCTTTCTTATTTTAACGGCTGATTTTGACAACATCAATGAAAATCGGGCCCGCATTGAATGTGTTAACTTCAAATACTGAAATAGTTTTCCATTGAAAATCTTAAAAATTCACACAGCACACAATACAATTAAGTGGGAAGAGATGGAAGGGGCGTACAGTTTGAGGGTACGATAGAACCTGGTAGAATTGAATGAGAAAGGGGCTTTGATGGCATAATTATAGAGGCAAAAACCATATGGTATAGGATGAAGGAGAGTACACATTTTCTGAGATGATGATTGGAGCTTCCCCTCTATTTTGCACCTCCATCCTCCAATAAATAAAACCAAAAGATAGAATTATGGTCATAGGCTTTCAGCAACCACATGAACCCTATTAACCCTTAGAGTGCGGGAACATTTTTATACGTTTTGCTCACTGACGGCAGCATTTCCCCAAAATTTTTATTGCTACCTGGATATCTAGCACCTGGGCTCTTCCTCTCATAATAAGGATTGATAAAGAGGTTAATTCTACCAGACCAGCCCTCGTGTCAAGGGGTGCCTCCTCCACAGGGGGTCTCTTCTGCACTGGCTGGCAGCTAAAATTGTGAAGGTTAAGCCGAAGGGTTGAGGACAGCAGCTACAGAAAAAATTATTTCTGCCTTTCCCCACAACCACTTACCATATAAGATGTAAATGTTAACAATGTTCGATGTTTCCCAGCAATGAGTTCCGGATCATCAAGCAGGAAAGGTGAATAATTACTTCCTGGAGCAGATCCTGATGCAGATGGATTGTTGGCAGCATCATCCCAGTCAAAACATGCTGACCATATGAAAAGAAAGAGCTTACTTATGAATTTATCATAGTATGTACCATATTTGAGGGCATAAAAGACCCAGTGGCATAGAGAGGGGGGAGGTCTGGACCCCCCTACGAAATATAAAAACACAGTTACTTTCCTTCATAAAAGAAAACAAAATATAGAAAAGTCATGAATTTACAAAAGATTTCTTTGACAGATGAATTGTGCGAAAAATCCACAGAGAAAAAATCATTTGCCTTGACCAGCATTCGAACCCCCGATTTCAGGTCAAGTGCTTTAGCGAGTTAAGCTACCAAGGCGTCATTCCTCTCTGTGGATATTTTTGGACACAACCAGATGTTAGGACTGGTGTTAGGACTGACAACCAGAACCAGGTCTTATGGACTGCTAAGCATATGATGCCACAAGCAGTCCAAATTGTGCACACAGCACCACAGCTGGAGAGCAGGCCCTAATTTTTCGCATAATTTGTGCATTGCGGGAGACTCCCGTAAAAAGTTATCACTGTGGCTAGTCTTCCCATACTTAAAATCCCAGCATACTTAAAATTGACAAATGAAGTTTTCTCGACTATGAAAAATGTTAAAATTAGTTTGAAACCCTCTCCTTAGTACCCTGTTTTCCAAAAAGTTTCCCCCAGGTTTTGGACCCTGCAAACGAAATTCTTGAATCCCACTGAAAAGACCCATCTTTTTTTGTGTGTCATCAAATGTGAAGGTTTAACCTCCTTGGATTAATGTTCAATACTGACTTCATTACATCAATACCAATTATATTTACTGTTAAGTAGTTATTGAGAGACGTTGCAGGGCATCAGCAAAACTGCCATTCAAATATATTACAATTCCTCCCATTGTTGAGAGGAACAAGGGAGTCAACCTGGCTTATGAAGATGATCAGGCAGAGTAGTGCGGTTGAATGTACCCGTGGTGTGTGAAGAGAGACCAGGGGCTCTGAGCCGAACCATCGGGGGAGAGGAGAGCAGGCGCTATGCAGCTAAAGGTAGGAACGACATCTGGGCGTTCTCTTTCTATCCTATTGTAAGCGTGGTTTCATTAAGATTATTAAAATCTGCGAGATGACGAACGAGGAGCCGCCTCGAACGGACTTCGTTTGAGACCCAGTCATTTAGCACGTTCCTGCTGTCATCGGAAGAGTCGCTTGAGAAATGATCTCTTTCGGTGACTCCAGGGACGTGGGCTGGCAGCGGCTAGGGGAGGCAGTTGTGGTTGGGCGGCGAAACAGTGTGTAAGGCTTTGGGCTGAATAAAAGAAGTTGCTTTGTGTGAGAATTTGGACTTGTTCCCTGCTGTTTCCCCCGAATCCCTTTACCGTCGGCGAAGACGACTTACACTATTCTAAAATTGCAATCCATTTTTATTCATTATCCCTTTAAGGGCGAATAATTAATCTTCAAGCAAGAAGATATATCGCCCACACCTTTACTAATATATATTTATTATTCAATTGAAGAATATTATAGATGCTACTGTTATTTCAGATCTCATTGCTATTATGTCACGTTATTTATTGTTTATTTCTTATATTATATATTATTATCATTTTGTTCCCTTCTTTGACATCGAAGGAGTCACACTGACAATGAAGGAGGTTCACTACAAAGAGGTTAGCCTATAAATTTACATGCAAATCTGACAGGACCGTAGGGGTGGTATGAAGTATAGTTTATGATGTAAAGAGGTTCAGTATATAGAGATTTTACTGTATTAATCTAATTTTTACGAGGAATCAAACTCATGATATATCTTTCATAGAATTTCAAATATTTTCCTGGAATTATTTCAATCCATTGATATTCCCGAATTTCAAACAGTCTGATCGATCGAACAATATGGAATTCAACAGTTGAGAACATTTTCTTTCCATGGAAACAGTTGGGATCGAGGAGGTAACTGGCATGGAATGTATAGAATTGATCACTCACCCAGCGATGCGACCTGAAGGTTAGCTTGGATAGGAAAGGGTAGAGCTCATCTTGGACTAAGCCATAGGCATATGACAATCACATGTTCAGGGTATTGGGAACAGTTCCTTTCCTGGACCACCTCACACTTTGAGGATTTCACTTACACACTATGTAATTATTGCATTGATTACCTTTATCCGTGTACTGGATAGGAGGAGATGCAGGCACCACATGGGCAGTGGTTCTATGTGCAGCCGCATCATACGAGAAGCACCTAAGAAATATAAGAAAGACGGGCCATGGAAGAAGAAAAGGGACAGAAAGAATAGGGAATGATATTAGCAAAAATGGATATACATTGATAAATCATGGTTAGGTTTAGGGAATCACTAATGTAAACATGATATGATGACACATTGACAAGAAGCCATGCATTGGAGATATGAATTGTGAAACAGTATTGCTAGTCCATAAAGCAACAAGTATTGACCATGTGACAGAGATAACAAACAGTGTTAGTGCACTTATCTACAACATCAATGATCCACTTAAACATAATGCAGCAGCCAAAGAATCCCTAAACGACTACAGAAGGCTAAAACATAGTAACTTCACTTTTATGGTCGAAACTTAAAGAAAGTTTGTAAAAAAATATCTCAAGGATATGATGGAAGTGTTTCTCATTTTTCCATCAAAGAGTTTAATGAAAATAAGCAAGCTTTGATAGAGTAACTCCATGAAAAAGCAAACGAAACATACGATTTGTTCAAATGTGATTGTGTACGATGGTTTCTGAGTTGGAAATTTTTTTCCATTAGAATGGCAAGGGAAAAAAAACATACCCATGGAATTCCAAACGTTAGGATCAGAAATTTAGAGTATATATAAATGGTAGAATGAAAAAAATTAAGACACTTTTGTCAGAGGTGATTTTTTTGATGATTGTATAGTTTGGCTTTTTCTTCAGCATTTTACATTGATGTGATTTGTACGTACCGATAAATTAGAATCAAGTTGTGAAACCTATCAGTAAATAAAGGATTAAAGTTATGTAAATACCGATCCATTTCCCTCCAGAGATTATCTAAGAAAATATAGCAAACACAACCGTCAGTTGACTTCAATCTATCCGATTCAAAATAAAACTGGATTTCTGATTTAAACTAAAACCATGGAATTGAATATGATTTCCTCTGGTTTGTTGAATGCAACAGTAAAACTAACACGGCATGTAGAGATCCTTTTTATAATGTTAATTCTTGGGGTAGTTAAATTTACTATGTTCAGTCAATGTGGTACTATGTAGTTGATAAATAGCCAAAAATCCTAAAAATTCAATTTTTTTAAATTTAATAATTTGATTCTTAATAAATTTGATAAAAGATTGATAGTTACACAAACTCAATGAAACTATAATCCATCACTCTGCCTCGTAAAAATTATGGGCTCTGGAATTAATTCTTCACAGTTTGATGCTAAAACAAATGCCTTGTGAATGAGAATGGATAATCACAAAATGTAATACCGCATCTTGATAAAAAATAGCATCAAAATGTCGGACTGAATGAAATGACAAATGGAGCCATAAGTTAAAAGTTAACATCAAATATTTAACATGAAGAATTAAGCAAAAGAGTAGAATTTGAAATGATAAAAAAAATTACATCACATCTATCTTGATACACCCAAGTTGCATTATAAAAATTCATTTTAATCATTATACACCATATCAGTGTATCTTAATTTTCAAGAATCAGTAGAGAATTTTAATAAAACACTGAAAGTCAAAAATTTTTATAGAAAGAATAGAAGGAATTGATGCTTAAAAATCGCTATTACAATGTTTTAAGATTGTGTAGTATGTATTTATAAGAATTTTATGCATGTAAATAATAGAGATATGTATTAGTAACAAATAATAAGACAGGAGGAGTAACTACTTTAACAGTTCATTGGTCATTCAATTGAACGCATAAAAGGTGTCCATTAAGGCAAACATATTTAAGAGGTAAACTTTATAATTTAATGAGGATTTATATACAAATGGAGTTGCAATTAGGAACATAGGTACTAAGTACCTAAATTACTAGGGCTATGTTTTAATTAAGATTGACTATTGAGGGGTTAAATGTGTAACTTAAAGGAAAATGACCTATTCTTCACATTTTCTTGATTGAAAAACCTACTACGTTATCAATGATCATGACATTATTAAATTTTTTTCAGTTATTCAATTTTTATACATTGTAGTGTTCAATGCATAAATATTTGGGCATGCTCATTTATAGTAGACAGAAGAGGTGATTGCTATTGTGTCATTTAAACTTAAGACGGTATTACAATCTAGTTCACTTAATGCAGTTCAACATATGTACTGTGTGGTCTTATGTTAGTTTTTCTAGTGTGATTTTACGGCTAATTAGAGATTTCAATGGCAGGAACATTTACCATTTGATGTCCCTATCCCAGGTTATCATTTTTGTCCTGCAAACAAAACCAGAAACAGTGTTTGATTAATGCAGTCAACAACAACACTGACATACAAAGCAGGGTTGGAGTACAACTAATGGTGCGTGAACAAGCAAAATAATATTTAATCCCGTCAGAGCCAGCGCAAGAATCTATTAGCCCAAGGAGCTAAGAATGTCACAGGCCAATCTATCAGCAGTGAGTTTTCACATTCTTAATGGTTAATTTCAAATTGTATAGATGGAAAAAAATATTAGTGAAATTTTATCATTTCTGTAATTTTCACGAATGCATATCGAGATTGACTAAGATGCATTCCATAAGATTTAAATGAGTTTAAACCAAAAGTTTATAAAGGCATAGGAAAGTAGCACTAACAGGATTAAATATGATCATTAAAGTATTACAGTTGAGTGCGACAATACTCCTGTAAAAGATGCTGCTTTATACTCCCAAAAAGCATCTACTCCTAACATACATGCAATGGCATCTAAGTAATTCAACACTTTTTTTTAAACAAAGCTATGTAATAAGCAGTATTGCAGTGATAAATAATGGAGGTGCAACTTTTTGCATGAAACATCACTAATAAGAAATGATGATGATAAAAGACTCCAAATTAAACTTCAACAACAGTTGCTCGTTCAATGTTAACAAAAAAGCTATTAACTAAATTGATTTTCCATACATACTTATTAAGAGAATAAAAATGTATTTTACCTATAATGAGAATTGATAAAAATTATTCTGGTGCAATGGTGATAAAGGAGCACAGTTTGAAACCATGGACAGGGAAATCACAAGAGAAAACACATATTCAGATATACAAAACATCTTACACCACAGAGCTCACAGAAAATGAAACAAAATTGAAATTGTAAATATGGCCCTTAAAAAGTGGATAGCTGCATTTAACCCATTCACATCCGCAAGCGTACTTGTACGTGGCCGGCAGCTGGCCACAAACACCACGAGCGTACCAGTGCGCAGAATACATTGTGATACCAATCCATTTATTCTGCAGCTATCTTAGGGCACCCACTCACTGGCAACTTCTTCCTCAAAACAACTATTTAGTTGTTTTGAGGAAGTCCCAATGAAACACATGGCATTGACTGTGGCCCCGTGCACGTACGCCTTAGTAGCTCAGCTGCGAGGCCACATTCAATGCCGTGTGTTTCACTTGAACTTTTTCAAAGCAACTGAATAGTTGCTTCGTAAAAGTTCAAGTGAAACGTGAAAAGTTCAACATTGCGTGGGGTCCCTAACCGAGTTTTTTTGTGAGTTTTTGGCCAAATTGTGTACCTGATAGTAGCTGCTATCTAGTGGCTATTTAGAAAATTTGTTCCTTTGTAAATCGCCGTAGAAATATTTTTTCTTCAACCAAATGTAAGAGCAGCTAACTCTAAACAAAATATCAAATTTTGGTCAAAATCAGTCAACAAACACTCAATTAAATGTGTTATTTAAACCAACACTACAAATGTGTTCAAATTCTTTAAAAGTGAGCAGTGCTTGGGGTCGATTTAAATCCCAGGGGGTGGATGTGAATGGATTAAGTGGAAAACTTAAAAACTGCATTTGTTCATTCATTTATTTAAAATATAGGACTTAATATATAAATATAATATTAAAATAAAGGACTATCAGCTATCATATACTTCCTAGTCCCCATATGAAAGAGGGGCAATGAATGCTGCATGCCATGGGATAAACTTCTGGCTCTCTCGCAAAAAATGATAACCACGAAAATTTTCTTTTAATCTTTCACAGCAGGGTGATTTTAGCAAATACATTTCAGGCACAAATAAAAGAACCCCGGATGTAATACCTTTTCATTTTGTATAAGCTCAGATTCTTTCAACTTCATACTTGTAGTTTAGGGTTTTCCAGAGTTTTAATTCATATTAAAGTAATATTTTCTATATCTCCTGCAGTAAAACTCATTATTTTTGCCAAACAAAAGAAATTTGCTACGGAGGCTTCCGTGGTGATTAAATTGAGGATTGGTTTCCGGGTTAATTCCGTTTCGACTCATTTTTGAAGACAGGAGCTGAAATGAACCTGAAACTGTCGTCCACCAAAAATAAGTCGACGTGAAGTTAACCAAGAAACCAATCCTCAACAAATTTGATAGCTCATATATATTTAACCCTAAAAGTATTGAGTTACTCCTTAACATGAACCAACCAATAAAACATTCCAAAAACTTTTTCTGGATTCCCTACACATTACAGAATTAACTACATTATATATATTTCATCCTCCTCAATTCAATTCGCTTCATAGTGACAAATTGTATACTAAATAATTACCTATTGAAGAGCTGTATGTGATATAAAAATGACAATATGTATGACATTCTCAGTGCAAATTCAACTCACTCATTCAACATAACATGTATCATGTCATTGCACACAGTCAATCAATAAAATAAACAGCAAACTTCACAATTTCAACGATCAATAAAAAAATTTAGGTTTTGCTCGCTGAAAGTGGAATATTTAAGATATATGTATTAGTAGCATGCTTGAAGTGATCCAAAAATACCATAGTTTTGGAAGAGAAAATGGAGAAGTCATTTTATCCAAACATGACAAACTATTTAGTAAAATTCTTTAAAGAGTCTAGAAATCACAGAGGACTCAAATGCAAATACCCCAATAATCATGTATACATTCATATTTCATTGGTTGACTCTATTGAATACCATGCACACTCCTCCGGGCTTGTTCATTAGATATTACGTTGAATTCGCCAACAGTACATGCATGATATGACGACCAATGAATAGCAAGATCGAGTTCAATTTAGAAAGATGGTAATAGGTACGTAACGAATGCTATGCTAAATTGCAGAACCTCTTATACTGGGAGACTTGAAAATACTACATAACTGTATGTATTATGCAAATGCATATCATTACTATTTATATAGTAACTTATCATCATATTTATTCAAAAACTTCACCCATGATTCGTGAGATAGAGCAGACCTGACAAACATACTCAATACCAACACCTAATGATCTAGCATACTACCAAATCTTGGACTAAATTCCTTTAAAAAGATATGGTTTTTTTCTTTCAGAACTTCTGGGGAAAATGATTTCACCTTGGACTCAAATTTAACTAAAACTGGATCGTATACAGATTTATAATTGGGTAATTTAACTTGATAGCCTCAATTAATAGTAGGGTGCCTTAGTTATAAACAATTTTCTTGGCGTGAATCATAATAGCCAACAAAAGTTCTAATAGATTACAATATCCAAGTTTCTTATGACTTATTCGTTACTTCACAAAACATACAATAAAAACTTTATTGATTTATTTTTCATGCATTGAAATGACTTCACAGTTGCAATCACATATGAATTTATTCTGGTACACTGCAAGTCATCAAGTCTGCTATTCAAGTCCATTAAAAAGATAGTTGGCATTTTGAGGAGGTTTTTCACAAACGTTACAGCCTAAATCCTGAAAACTGCTCAGGATAATTCCAACAGTCTCCCATTGTTATGCAATAGAACATACCTCGCAACCACAGGATGCCTTAACTGAGCAATTGTTGCAGACGAAGCCCCAACAGGAATGGCAGACATAGGGATGCTATGCTCTGAATTTGGGTCACTGCTGCCACTTTCTTGATGACGTTTTTCTGTGCGTACGAAATTTCTCGAGGGTACAAGAAGTCGACCATAGGATATCTCCTGCATGAAAGGAATGCACAACAGATACACAATTAATTAATAACTACGTTGAGGAAATAATGTACACAAAATTCAGGATGAAATTATGACAGTAGATGCAAAAAAGCAACTAATGATTGTTTTAGAATATAATGAGTAGAATACAAGTTGGTACAAACTAGTTACACTGCTACATGTACAAATACGATTAACCTAATGGATATTTTCAACTGTCATGCAATGACTCTAACTATAGTAACCTCCAATTGAACTAAAAAATCATATTTTCAGTACTGGTAACAGCTTTCCACCAATCATTAACTATTTGCACAGCAAGAGTATATGGTACTTGTGAAAAAAAAGCAAATTGGAACACTTAAAGTATCTCACAGTGGTGAACGAGTTTATTTAAGCTCTCTAAACAGACAAAAACAGTAAATTGGCATTAACTGCGACAGTCTAGCTTGAAAATGAGGTAGAACACATCAAAAGTGGTTGCAAAATATTAAAATTGTGTGGTAAGTAGAAAGCGCTTTTACATTATTCTATCATGAATTACTTCCACAAAGTTAATTCACCCACCATCAACTTCAGTGAAGGTTGATGGACAAGGGGCATTTTGAAAATCACCCCAGCCTATCCCCCTACCCAATTTGAACTTCATTTTTAATTCACAATTATTCCTGTAAGGTAATGTCAAACAAAACAAGTAGCTTTTTTATTTAACCCTTTTGTGGACAGAAACTATTAACACGCTGCGTACTGGGGTATTTAAATTCCTAGGAATTCTGGGTGGAGGTGTTGAGATTGGAAATATATGCCTATTAGGGCGTAATGCCTTTGGTTTAAACATGGTTAAAAAGCTAATGTTTTGAATATAACTTTACCCAATCAAATGTTATGATGCATCAATTCATTATGAATAACGAACAACAACTGAAAACTTACTAACGAGTACGTATTGTACGCTTTAAAATTGTTTAGGTTGACGTGCCTAAAGGACAAGAATCTTCGTCATCCGTCCGGAACGTTCGGGAAAAAAATGACGAGAATTCTCGCCATCCGTACACAACGTGTTAAGATAGGTACCTTTCCAAGAAATTTTTATTTTTTAACACCTAGTTTTATCCTTTAATCCAAAAATGGATGGTGTGAGACATCGTGTCCCAGGAAGAACTCATAGATGGCCATAGCCATGATAGAGTTAAAAAAAATGTATCACTAACCTGTCCATCTTGTCCAACTCTCTCGATTCCCAGCAGGTCGAACGGATCTAGACCATCTGCTAAGGAGGAGAGGGGTCTGGGACCCGACGAATGCCTTTTCCTCCCCCCCTCCTTCTTTGTATCGCCCCTGCATCAAGACAAAGAAAAAAAAAATTAGAAAAATATCAATCGTTCACTCAGAAGTTTCCAAGTAGGCTTCCGCGGAGATTATGATGAATTCTGCTGGTTTTTCCGGGTATTCTTCCGCGTTTATCCATTTGTAGGACGATTTGTAGGCGAAATATCGTCCTACAAATGGATAACCGCGGAAGAATACCCGGAAAAACCAGCAGAGTTCACTCAGAACTTTATTATGAGATACTCTCGTGATGCACCGAAACAATACATATTTTTTTTAAAGTGATTAAGCTTATTCCACAGCATCATATAGGGTGTTTCAGGATTATTTGGAATCTATTGTAAAAAAATAAGCTACCATTCTCGCTTTGGTATTCGCATTTATTATTTGCTTTGGTATGGCATGGTATTTGGAGGAGGCGACCGACAGCTGAGATCATTTTCATCACGAGGGAAGGGTATGGAAGGAAGGGTGGAGAGAAACCCGGCATCGGCATTAGCCTGCTCCTAACGAAAGGCACTAAGGGGACCACGGCTTAACGTCCCATCCAACGGACGGTGTGTTGCACTTGAGATGTCCTCCAGATAACATTCAAGAAGGGATCGGGCAGTCTCTGAAAATTCTCTGCCACTGCAGGGATTTGAACCCGAGCCCACGGGGTGGGAAGCCAAAACTACAGCCACCATACCAACCCGATCCCCCTACCATTCTCTTTGTGAATAGAATAAAATGAATAAAACATATCTCAAGCACAATTAGCACAAATTTCAGATCCCTTATATCACTGCTCATTACATTATTCATCGTTTTCATGGTAACTGCATTGTGCATCCAACAAAATGTTTGCAGTAACTCAGTAACTAAGGAGTTGCAATCCCATGTTTATAGGAGAAAAAATGCAAAACATTGTCTCCCCTACCACCTCTTGAATTATTGCTGAAACTCCAGAAACACCCTGTGTACAAGTTACATTAAATTTTCCTTAATTTAGGAAATATACATAACTCTTTGAAGAAACTCTGCTTTTGGACTACTGACTTCTTCTCAATTAATACTTTCAGAGTAAATTACTAACATTGTATTAGTGCTAACATGGTTCCTTACTGACCTGATGGTCAAGATGGAAAAAAATAAAATTACTTATATAACAGTGTAAGGATTAATAAAATATCCCTCAGCCATTAAACTCACCATTTTGAACCATTTATCTAAAAAATGTTCTAGGGAGGGCACCCGCACCTCCCGTATTCCATATCCCCCAGTATTAGGTGCTCCTAAAACCCCCCTAGCCTTAATTCCTAACTGTACGCCTGCAATGGTATACAAAACGTATTAACCAGGCCATACACACAAAGTTCAAATAGGAAGAATTAGTCATGATTTGAAAAAAAGCTGAAGTATATACAACATTAAATTTTATTGGTGTATTCATTTTGTTCTGAATCCCATGTATTTAAGTCCTAACATTTTAGCAGAAGCAATAGTATTAGTTGATTTCAGGCTGTAAGTTATTCGCGTGCTGATGAACATCTAAATTGAAGTCACAATCATTTATAGTTTTTCCTCTCACATGTTTAACTGGAGAATATTTACACACACTGAAACGTAAGAAAATTAAGAAGATCCATCACTCCATAGAGTCGCAAAGAATTTGAGGTCATGAGTAGTCCAAGCATCAGGAAAGAGGGAAAACTCACGGCCAATTAGAGAGCTTGGCGCTAAGATTTTGTACTTTAAAATTGGGGCACTTTCGACCTAAACATTATTGGTAATTTTGGTTCATACTGGCATCAGCTATTCAGGGCTAAAATTTCATGACACAATTTTTCTCCATCCTGTATTGCTGATTTAATGAATCAAGTATGATTGGAGCAAATGGCAACAAATTACATAGTAGCATAGGCAACCTGCACACCTCTTCCGCCTCCCTCAAAACAACTTTCAGGCCACAGGCCTGCTTCTAGGCAGAGATGGGCAAAATACAAGCTGAGGAGTATTTGAAATACAAAATACCACTTCAAATGTATTGGAAATGAAAAATACAAAAATATCTTCGACAAGGGTATTTGAAAAACAAACTACAAAATAGTATTTAAATGCCTTTAAAGATACAAAATACATTTGCTCGGAAACTAAGAGATCTTTAAAAAATATAACCTACCTTGGCGCATTATGGATGGTTGCAAACATGAATAAAACAATTCAAATGAAAAAAAATAATCTGTGAAGCATAATATTACAGAAGTGTTATCACAGCTACTTCAAAAGTATTCTACAAACATATTTTTTTATTTTAGAATGGGAAAATATCAAAAATCTTTATTTGAAATACAAAATACAAGATACTTTCAAAATACATTTGTATTTTGTACTCGGTATTTCAAATACACATTTTAAAATATGTACTCGTATTTACAATACTGCCCAGCCCTGCTTCTGGGCGACTACACAAAGGTATTCGGCTGACTTATTACGTGGTTAATTCCTTCAAAAGTCATACCTTCCACACCTTGTGTTTCCTTTGGCATATGGGAGAGCTGAGAAGACGAGGAATGGAGCTCTCCGCCGAGCAGACACTAGCACCATCCGCGCCCCTGGATTCTGCTGCTGCTGTTGAGGGCATATGCCTGAGCTTGCAACGAAACGGACCTCCTTCCCTGCAATCTCCGAGGGAGGAGCCCCAGTGCTTGAGAGTGAAGTGAAACCACTGCCGCTTGCTTTCACCCTCCCTGCATGAGACATTTGAATTGAACACGGATGGCAATTGCATTAGTGAAAAGAATAATATTCATAGACAAAATGCATACAACCAAACATGCAATATTTCTGAAAAAGCAGACAGAAATGAATGATTAACATGGAAAACACATTCGACAAGAAACCATTATGTATGTACCAACAATGAAGTTCGCCATGAAAAAATATTTGGCTCAACTGGGATCTCAAGTTCAGATCTCACAATTGCAGCAGGTTAACCAATTACACCTCCAAGCCATCAGCTTCTCAGAGCAAACTTCAGGATGGGTTTTACCAAACAAAGGTGTTGACGTCACAAGTCCACTCTGTGGCACACGTGACGGAAGCCATGCTTACTAAGCCACTGCTTTTTGCAGTGCTTTCAAACATTATTAAACTCTGTAACAGTCAATGAGATGAACATTATGAAACAATATTCCTGCATTCCGATTCTTCTGGAATAAAATAAGTAGATATCTGGGAATGAAACATTGGAAAGCACAGGAAATACATGAATAATGATTGGCAATTAAGTAATTTTAATAGATTCAAATATATGGTTGAAAATTGTAGTGAGCTTAACTTGAATCATGGCAGTAAAATTTTTAACTTCAGCACGCAGGAAGCAATAAAAATAATGCAAGAGCAATTTTAGAGGAGTAAAAGGAATTACAAAAAAAATATTTGATGCAAACTCAATTAATTTGTAGACTAAGCTGTATCAATTTTCTCTTTTTCTGTTCAACAAAGGAGATGATAAATTCATCCATATTTACGGAGATAACAGTTGAGTGGGATTATAAAATTAAGGAAAGGTTGAACTATTTTAAATGCATAATAAAATATTATTTCCATTTGAATTCAGAATGAAAAAAAAATAGATTTAAAGAACTTTGTACTATCTAAGACAGAGTTACTTGATTGATGAAAAACTCAGATGCTAAAAAAAAAGCTAAATTTAAAACAAATTTCTCGACAGATGACCAAAGGAAATAAGGATATACACATTTAACAAACTGAAATCAAATTATCACACTCTAATTTTTCACACATAATTTTATAATAGCCGATAGAGCATTTGAACCATTGATTTTTAATGAATGAAAGTAACATGTTCAAAGATGTAAGACACTAATAGAAATGTATGTACATACTAGTAATTTTTCATAGAATATAACACTAAATTGAAAAGTCACACCAAGATCTAAAGCCAATTCTGCCTAAGCTTGAAGAATGGGATAATGGGAGAGGAAAATCTCACAAGTTAATATCAAAAGTGCCATCCACAAGTTTGATAATTATGAGTTATCAATTTGGCAGCCTATGACACAGTCATAAATCAACTCGCGTGAGTAAAGTAAAAAAAAGGCAGGAAAAAAACGTTTTTCAATACACATGGTTCAATCAAAATGAATGAAAGGGAACCCAAATAACAAATGAACTCCATGAATTCCAATTAAACTCACTTTCCAAAGAGCCACAAATGAACAGGACTGACAGAAGAACTCTAAAATGGACAATCAACACTAATGTTACAATTATTAATGCCCATTCACAGGGCATAGAATTGGGGAATTTTAAGGCTGATAAGCTAAAAGATCTTAAAAACGCCCCTACAAAAATAGATAACTCAATGCAAAAACAATGGAATATTCTCAGGTGAGCCGGCATATATAAACAGGCAATACATAACACATCCCCACAAATTTACACGATATATTTTGCAAGGTCTAATTACTGGAAAAGTCTCTTAGCAGTCTGGATACCAAAGTTACCTGACATATTAAATATAGTATACATATGTATTGTTTAGTTAAAGTATGGTAAGTAAAAATGCTACCTATATGCCTTCAAAATTCTATGGGTATTTTCAGAATCGATTCAAGGAAAACAGAAAATTTCATCTAATAACATGAATAAACTAAAAAATAAATGTTCCAGGAAAACCATTATCTCATCATACCACCTCCTAACCATTCTGCATCCTTCAATGCCAGGAAAAAATACACACATTGGTTTTCCAAATTCATAGTGTACAGCCATTAATTAATTCTCTAGCAATGCAAATGTTCAGATCTTCACTGAAAAGAATTAGTTTCCTCACACTTTCATCAAAAATATTCTTCAACAGTTTTCCTCTTGTACCAGTAGGATTTGAATTGTAAGTACAAATGTACAAGTCTCTCTTGCTTCTTTACAGTGATGACACATATTTATTAAGAACATAAACCCAAGATGACTAACCCTTCAAGTGCCAGCTGGCCAATTCATGCATAGGGAATTTAATTATTAAATATTTTTCCTGAGTTGCACGGGCAAGATAAAAAGATAGGTGCCATTTTGAGTATCAAAAGTGTAAATATAAATAAATTAACTCTGATTCATTAATAAAGGAATTTTTTAAATTGTGTAAAATTGTACAAATTAGTCATACAGGTCCAGAGGTATTCTTTGGATGAGCCAGATAGAAGAGACTGGCACTAGAAGGGCTAAAGTGTACCCCAACATTTCTTATTTTACAGAAGAGAGCCACACTTTATCTAACGAACCATGCAATCACTTATGAAAATAACCATGCTAAAGATTTTATTGAAAAAAAAAACCTTATATGTGAGGGCAATTCAGAAAATTCAGAATGAGGCAACTTAATATTGACAATGTATTCAGGTCTGAAGGCAGAAAATACTAAGTTTAGCATTACAGTACATCGAGAGTGAGATCCAATGTACTTGTACAGCTGCCAAATGAATGTTTCACTGGAGTTCAGAATTAGAACAAAAATTTACACAATACAGATGAGTTACTAGTCCATTATTCCTCACAATACTTGCTCCAAAAATTTTCACTCACTTCAATGGCCTAAGATGATTTACATTTTGTTTTCAAAAACATGAAAGCTACTGTGATAGCCACTGAATACAAGGAACAATTTTGCTTCACTCTGTTTAATAATTAACTATCACACAAATATATGTAATATATATATTGTATCATCACAAGCATCATGTATATAGCATCATCACAAAATTCTGGTGCTAAAAGGAACATAGTAGTTCATAGTAATACATACCACATACACCAACAAGACTACAGAGTTTATCAAATCTATATAACCATTATAATAACTTAGTGACCCAACAGTTTTTCCACAGTATAATAGCATTTACTTAACTGCAAATTCACAATCCTTTACTGCCTACTATTACCAAAAAGAGCTTCAAAACTTGAGATTTTTCAGAATTATTCTCCACTATCAGGACAGCAAACATTGATCAAGATACACATCTGCTGCCTAAATTTATAAAATAATTCTTAACATGCTACATTACTCTATACCTAAGCATAAGTAACTTGTATCATCAGACTGGCTTGTCACATGGAAACAGAGCATGGGACCCAGGTATTCAGGATAAATGAGGGTATTTGGAGGAGAAAACCCAGAGCTGATGTTATCACTGCGATACGGAATAGTTGGGAAGAAGGGCAGAGATAAGTCCAGCATCAGGTGGAGTGCTATAATTAAGGTGCCCTCCATTAAGTCATAATGTAGGGATGGGGTGTTTTCTGAGAAATCTCTACCATTGAGGGGATTAGAACCAAGACCAACAGCATGGGAAGCCAATATATTATCCTCAACACCCACCCTATCCTCAAGGTATGCTTATATAGGATTGTGGATCTAAAAAATTGCAGAAATAACCAAAATGAAAATATATGGCTAATGAACAATCAAACATCAACCTTTTCCTTAAAATAAGGATCCATCTAGGTCATAACAACTGACTTCCCAACCCCTATGCAGGATTGCAACCCTGGTATCCTAGATAAATATGAAGGATTGTGGACCTACAGTAATTATAGAACCAATAGAAATGTAAACAGATGACTCATGTAGGGTCAAACGTCAATCTTTCCCATTAAAACAAGGTTCCATTTAGATCATATGGACTGCCTCCCCAACCCTGATCAAGGATTGCGACCCTGGTACCCTGGATAAATATAAAGGATTGTGGAACTACAGTAATTACAGAACCAATAGAAATGTAAACAGATGTAAGGTCAAAGGTCAATCTTTCCCTTAAAACAAGGTTCCATCAAGATCATAAGAACTGGCTTCTCACCCGGAAACAGGGCATGCGACCCTGATATGCTTTCACTGCTGCCTCCGTAGAAGAGATGGGGGTCGGCCGACGACACAGCGCCGGACCCAAGGCGGCGGCTCCCTCGTCGCCCTCCCACCCCTCCCACCATGGAAATGAGCGCACGGCGGCTGTCTTGGTGCCCATACTCTCCGCCGACAGTGTTGGTCCTGAGCAAGCACATGCATGCAGATAGACGCACTTTGAGGGCACATTTTGGTGGAACACAAACATCTCGGCACAAATGCCTTCGTACCGCAATGCAGACAAAAACATTTGCCATCATGCAAAAGTCACTATTCCACTATGATAATAGTAAGACAGATCTGTCTACACCTTCAGTTGGTGGAAAACGGTCGGTGTCGCACAGTCAAAATACTTGTATCTTTCCCACACAAGTTTAATAACAACTCACTATTGATATTTTGGTAAAAATAAAACAGTTGTTTTATTGCCACAGATTTTATGTCTTAACCGACCTAGGTTTCGACAATATATGCACACCGTCACTATCAAGGTAATTTGATATTGACAGTGTGTGTTGTTGAAACCTTGGTTGGTTAAGAAATAAAATCTGTGGAAATAAAGCAACTGTTTCTTCTTTATCATGATATCGATTCTTGATTTCCACAAGGTATCGCCTAAGACGTTAAAATCGACTCACTATTGGTTCAGCTTGGTGCATCACTGGTGGTTATTAAACTAGTGTGGTAGCCAAGTACTTCTATTTTTCTACTTCAAGATACTGCATTAACGTATGACTTTGTACACAGTCCAAGACATGGGTGAAAATATGCAAACAAGAAATTATTCATTTGTAGAAAAAAATTATTTGACTTGACCAGGATTCAAAGCCAGATAGCCATAATTCCAGTCGGGTATGCTAGCGGGTCAAATCCCAAGCAATCATTACCCAAAGTATATTTCCAAGATTAGAGGAGAAATGTCCAAGTCGAAATTGGGGATGATCTGGTTTCATTCCCAGGAAAATCAATTGGTGTTTTTCACAGTGAAAACGTTTTCATTCAGGGTGGCGTTATATAAGGAGGGATAAGTTTAAGTGATATCCTTCCGAACGTATCAAAGGTTTCATATGTAGAGTGATTGATTAAAGGGCTAGCAAGATTTAATTTTACCAGGGAGTTACTGCTGGATTGAAGCTCCATATATTCACTAAGCACGGAATTCTACAGCAACCATTAAATTAATTTTAAAGTAAAAACTTGGTGATTTCAAAGGTGGGGATGATAAATTTCAATTTTTAATGGCATTAGTCCTTTCAAAGTCTGGGAAAGACAAGATCCACAACTAAAAACGAATTGAAATGTATCAAATATTTTTAAGGTTTATTCCTCTTGAAATTTACAAACGATTGGCCTTCAGGGTCTCAGATTTTGATGTTTGCATCGAAGCAGAGTATCCCCGAATTAAATATTCCAAAACAGTATAACTTTTGCCTCATCTCAAAATTGGCATTAGTCCTTTCTCAAAATTTAATTTTTGAGGATGAAACAGTATATGAGTTATAATATATTTTACACAATATCCTCTAACTGATAAATTTTCAAGTTGAATGACATTTTTGAAGTATCTATGAATACGCCAAAACTTTTTCCTCATTGCTCACAATTATGCACGACGCTTAAGGTTCTTACTTTCTCACTAGAAATATATACAACGGACTTCTAAGCCAATGATTGTTTGAACTGACTGTAATTAATTACCTATAATGACTGGAGTTAAAAATTAACTCAAAATAGATAAATAAGACATAAATTTCCATAAAATAACAAAAACATTTTAGCGTATATCGATTCAAAATTTGCCAAATCTAATTTATTTATATTTTCTCCACCTGTTTTTTTCAGATGCACCGCCGCAGAGGGGTTCGAAATCGAAAAAAAACAAGAAATATTTCAAAAATTACTTATTTTGCGGTACTCGAAAATCTGCAATACTGGCACACTAATGAATGTTAATAAAGGAACTCGCTAACGCTATCCGGGGGGATCTGTCCCCTCATCCCCCGGAAAAGGCCCGAGGGCTTATCTAGTCGCTGTCTAAAACAAAAAACCTTGTCTGTCTCCGTTGTTGAGATAATAAATTACACAAAGGTGAAATTGTGCGATTTGGCCAAGTGTTAAAAATTTCCCTATAAATTGGCGTCAAGGCTGTATGTAAAATTACATAAATAAAAAAAACATAAAACAAATTACAAGGCAGTTGGCAACACGGTAATAGATAGAATTTAGTGTTTCGACAATTTTTCCTACGGTTTCAGACGATTTTAGAGGGGATCGATTAAATGAATTTTTGTCCTAACTCGTCTCGTTCACCCCAATCACTTGTGTGAGTGTGCCAGTGAGTGGTCGGAAGTGGGTTTAATATTACAAAGACGAGCCGTAAGTTACAGATATTTATTCGAAAACTCACCCGTGATCAGCTGCGCGCGTATTCAAGTTACGGGGTCGTTTTCATTTAAAATTTGCAATTTTTGAGCTAAATACGTTTTCACCGATACGTGTAGGTATTTCTTCTTCTTTGCAAGATGTTGGTTACAATTTCTGCTTTCCCTTACTCATACTTTTCCTACGTTAATTTTTTAATTTTCCTAATTTTACGTAGTTAATTTTTCCCAACGCGCGCCCGAGATCAGCTTGGCGCGTTTACAAGTTGTGAGGTCGCTTTCATATAAAATTTGCCATCTTTGAGCTACATACGTTTCCAACTATGCGTACAAGTATTTTTCCTAATTAACAAGATGTAATTTACAATTTTTTGCAATCCCTTTACTCTTCCTTTTCTTATAGGCCGTTTTAGACGGGGCACTTAATGCTAATTTTAGAACAGCATTAATTTCTCATTATGGCGTTCAATTGCGCGAATTAACCAATGAAATTAGAACAGAGGCTATTTTGTCATCTTCTTTTCCATGAATTTTCGCATACGTTCTAGCAATTCACCGCTTTACACGACGCAATTTTGACTGCGCCTTCGTAATTACGTCGGATTGTACGAGATTTACACGAGCCTCGTGTAAAATGGGCTTAATGTAAATTATATCTCCACACCTAGGCCGTAGCCAGAAGAATTTTTTCGGCTAAGACACTGGTTTAACCTGGGGACGGGGTACATTTCGAAGATTGAAGTAGAATACAGGATACTGACAAAGAATCAAATTACCGCATATTCGCGGATATGCGATAACATATATCCGTCATTTTACAGTTTCAATTAAGTGTATTTTCATACTTTCTTGAACACACATCACATTGATTCCCTTATACTTTCCTATAAAAACATATTAATTAGTGACGGCGAGGTAAAGTCCTTGCCTGCCTCACAAAAGGTCGCGAGTTCGAGTCCCGCCTTGGTAAGTTGCCCCTATCCAGGGCATGAATGTTCGAGTACATATTATTGCTAAGTTAAAAACCCCGATGTAAAAGGCCAATGGAGCTGTTTTTGGTGGTACAGGGGAAAATTAAAAATAAAAATAATTAAAATAATACACCTTCAATGAGTGACGAGAACGTTTCATTTGCGACTAAGCTGGAATTATCATAATAATACTCCGTTAGAAATCAAAATAGCGCCCTCGAGATTCAAATTTAGAAATCTTTTCTAGACCTCATGCATTAGGACCCACATTTTAACCTTAAATAAAAAAGACTTAGCGGAAATCTAAAAATCAGTTTCTACAATATTTTTATGAATTCCACAATATTTTTATTGTTTAATCGTCTACATATGTAAGTGAAGACACCAACATTACAAAATCAGTTGCGTACTCAATATGCAGGCAGGAATAGAATACTCTAATACCCTGGGTTTTTCGTTGAAACCGCTTCAAAAAATTATAAGACCCTACTCTCTTAGGCGGAAAAATAGCAGTGTGTCTTGAACTGGCAAATTATGAACTTGGGTTTGAAAAACTACGTTTACTTTTACCATTTTCCCAGTTACTTTATTTTCTTAGGAATGACAAGAGCTCTTATGCTTTTACGTGGTCGCGCGCCTTTCAATTAGAATTAGACTTAAAAAAAGAGACTTAAAATTTTCAGAAACCATACACATGCCTTTGCATGCAGATTTATTCTCGGTCTAATAAATACAGAAAAAGTGAACGCTACTCTTTACACCCTCTTAACTTGGTTAAAATTCTGAAGTCTCACTCCTAATTTGCACGATGTAGGTTACAATTGTTGTCTTCCCTTTCTCTTACTTTTCCTGATAAAAATTATCCCACCACACCAAGACCGTAGGCAGAAATATTTTTTCGGGGGAAGAGGGGCTTGAAATATATTTCTAGCGCAATTCAGCGTGAGCACATTCCACGGAAAGAAAATGCTTCACGACAAATTCATTTAACTACGTAAACGAGAGTAGCGCGCCTTAATATGCAGCAAGTATAAGATCGGGATTAGAATTTTTTTAATTTATTTTTTATTTTTTACTTTAATTTTTATTTCAACTTTTTAAAATTTAATTTAATTTTAAGTGTCCTCGTAACTACGGCTAATACTACGACAATTTAAAAAAAAAGAAGTTAACGAATAAACTGGAAGGTTTGAGCCGTTCCTTTGTGTTGTCTTCCTTCGTATAAAATAAAACCCTTTGTGAATTCCGAAATTTAAAGTAAAAACAAAGAACCGTTGACTGCCCTGCACACCTTTTTATAGCGAGAAAATAACTGAAGACTAGACGCCACCTTATATGGATCAATTCATTTTGACAATGGACTAGGAAAATGGTTAGGTCCTCAGCGAAAAAGTTATTACCCGAATACTTTAAACTATATTTTTGATCGGAACAGACAACATTCGATTCTGACGGACATACAAAGCATCCGAGAATCACACAACGCATTTAAACTCTTTCGGTTGGGAGCTGACAGATTAGGTGGCTACGCTTAGATTTACCTCGTAAGCTAGGCTAAGCTTAGATTTATCCCGTAATTCAGAGCAGATATCCTTCAGAGCGACACGGTGAACATTATTTTAGAGACGCACAATATTCCCAGGTCCAACAGACACGATAGAATAGGAGATTTTGCTTTTCCGCGAAAAATAAAGAACTTCAATTCAAGCTTCCATTTGAGCTAATATATGCTCATTTTCGTCCCTTGTGACAAAACGGCTTCTGTTGTGGGCAAATGCTATAGCGTCAATAAAAAAACAACGCTTGCGCAAACTAGAATGCATCAATACTTTCTAGATGAGGATACTAGTTAATTTCTAGACAAGCGAAAGAGCTTTCACTCGAATGTTGCTTTCTCGCCCTATTCCCAAGACGAGACCTTCAACTTAAGGAATCTCTTCGGAGATGAGAAGAGAATGTCATATTCTCATGAAAGCGAAAAAATATGATCGTAGGAAAGAAAGTAGGAACCACTGCATTGACTGAAGATTTGATAAATTGGGACTTCCACATTATATTTTCTAGAAACAGCATCCAATTTCAGAATTTTTACATAGGCTCAAGTATTGTCGCTGGTTTAAGCGTAATTTATAATTACAGCTAGAATATAAAACCGTCGTAAAAATTGATTCATTACACTACAGCATAAAACTTAAGATAAAAAATTAAATGTAGGCTCGTGAATACATAGCTTATTGAGCCATTCAAAAATGAATAATTTTGGTCTAATAAGATAATTTACTTGAAAATGGCGCTACGCTGGCTCAAGGAAACGGCGTAAACGTAAAACATATGAGGATTGAATTACCTACATTCTCGCTACCTTCACTTAGCTTTTTAACCTCGATGGGTGAAACAAACCATGTCGTTTTTTGTTGGATCAGTATGGGCCTATTGGTAATTAATTCAATTGATAACTTTTTCCATTTACCATAATGATACACAAGTTGAGCTGTCAATGTTGGCCTCTGATTTTGATTACTGCACAGCCACCTTGCGCGCCCTAGTGTATATTTTTTTTAATCCTCAGCTGGAACTGCCAAAGACCCTCTATGATCGGGAAACATATTTTGAATACCATTTTCGAAAAAAAATAGTTTGTAACAGCGGAATCGCGAGCCAGCCCTTCTTTTAATGCGACATTGAGCGGCAAAGAATATAGGACAAGGGCAGAAGGTAGCGAAGACTGTTTTCCACCGCCGAAATATTCTTTTTCGAGGAGCACCGCGGAAAAGAACGGGCGAGAACGAAAACATTGTCAACAAGTCACGGTGGACCTTTCCGGAAATACTCTCTCGTCGCGATCTCGAGAGGAGCAGGTGGCACTCGTGAAACAGGGAGAGAGAGAGAGGAAGGGGGAATGTAAAAAAATAAGGGAAAAAAATACGAGAGAATAACTTGATTTTCCACTCGGGCACAACTTTCGGTCCCTCCAGGAAGGAAACAAAAGATACTCCGCGAGAGGACGTGACACGAGTATGAAACGGAATGAAATGGTAATTTTATTATTTCCACCGACTAAGAGACATTGCGGGAGAGAAGTTTGCGATCCGAATCCCTGTGTTATTTTCTGAAACTACAGAGGTAATGCAGAAACAATCAGAATAACCTCAAGTTAGCAGAAAATCCAGTTTTCCATGATAGGATGAAGCATGTAGATGTGAAATACCATTTTGTTAAAGGGCAAGTAGAAAATTGTTATGTAAACGTAGATTTTATCTCCACTGAGGAAGTGACAAGTGATATATTTACAGTGGCGTAGCGAGGGGAGGGTCCGGACCCCCCCCCTTCCCCCGAAATATAAAAGCACAGTAACTTTGCATCAAAAAATAAAACCAAATGTTGAAAAATGATGAATTTACAAAAGATTTATTTGAAAAATTAAGTTTTATCTATTATGATAAGTGTAAAAATTAGTTTTAAACCCTCTACTAGTAGGTACTCTGTTTTTCAAAAACGTTTCCCCTGGTTTTGGACCCCCCCGAACAAAATTCCAGGCTACGCCACTGTATATTTACCAAGGGATTAAATCGGATCAAACATGAAAAAAGTATGGAAGGTCAAAGCAGAGTTTAATAATTCATTTATATAATTTTTAACTGTGCCATTTTAATGTTTGTATTTTTAATTCATTTGATGGAAATGTCGTAGAATTTATTTTCTTCCATTGATTGCATATTTATTATTATTGCATGTTTTCTGACTAAACATACAATGCTAATTTTGCTCAGTGTCGTTGATATGAATATTACTAAATTAATTTATATTGAATCATCAATTTTAACGTATCTTCAATTACGGGGGGTTACGATATTTGTAATTTCAGTTGTGTCACCACATATTTACTTCTTTATCGCTGATGCTTTGTCCCCGTTGGTTGGCGGCCAAACAATTTGATTTATATTCTCGGTAAAAATACTTTATCATGTGATTTCTTGAAGATAATACATCCTTAAAAAATGCAGAGTTGAAGGTAAATGACAAGACTTCAACTGGGATCTTTCTATCAGAACTATTTTATTGTAGTTGGCTACTACGGCGACGAATATAGTCTAAACGTTAATTAAATGTATATTTTTATATAATGTATATATAAATATATTTATAACGTTATTGAATATAGTTTGAACGTTATTTATTTAGACTGGAAATTATTTATGCTTATTATTCACGAAGAAGAATAAATATCAACTTCATTTACACCTATAACCAGTGTCTTCCAGCGGGAACATAAGTTCACGTCGAAAAGAATACAAAACTAACACTTTCTTCACCATAGGCCCTTGTTCGAGAGATAATCGCAAGTAAAGACTGGGCGTAGTACGACTTCCGTCGAGCAGGCACCCGTCTTAGGCGTGCGGCGTGGCTCAGGACGTTGGGGCGCGCAACCTTCTGACTTCGGCCACGTGCTCCCTAAGCTCCCAGGCTACGGGGAAGCCGTGACACTTTTTCTACATTACCGGTATAATTTCAGAAACTAACATAGGCATTCAGATCCCGGGCATCATTCTCGCCATGTCTCCTTGTGAAAACAACAAGCGGGCACTTGGGCAGGGCTTGAATCTCGAAAGTGGACAAATACAAGAACAATCTTCGGCTTCAGTGCATCTGATCAAATTGAAATGGGAAAATGCGAGACCACCATATGGATCTGATATGGTTGAGTATAGTTGGTTACTACGACTAAGAACATAGTATTTGATAAAATGTACGGTGGAGGCTGATACTTTGTAGAAGTCCATTGTAGAATATGAAGTACAGATACTTCGCACTTTTCCACATAAATATCTACTTAAAATAAATATTTTATTATCATTAATATAAATATATGAATATTTTTAAATACATATTTATGCGGAGAAGTTCAAAGTATCTTTACTTCATATCCTAATATAGTATTTGCTTCAACGTTATTTATTTCGACTGGAAAGTAGGTTTACGTTTAAAGGAGTATTCACGAAGAAGGATAAATATCAGGATTTCAGCAGATGCGACAAAATCTGAAATGGCAAAATACATAACCACAATATGGATGGAATCTATCTGAGTATAGTTGTCCACTACGACTACGAATACAGTATTTGTCTTAACATTTTTCATTTTGACTGGAAAGAATGTTTCCCTTTCAAATGAGTCCTCACGAAATAGGATAAATATCAAAATCTCATAGAATTTATTCACAAGGATCAAGGATCTCATAAGGATATTCACAAAATACTACTGAAAAATAAATTACATTTACATTTTTAACACCGTAGAAAAATGCGTTTTTCTCGGCCACTGAAGCACGCAAAAAGTATATTTAATATATTTTTTTGAGACTACGACCAGTAATTTTTCATTGATTATTGTCGGAAAGGTTTTCACCACATTCTACGTAAGTCGTTCATGCATACAAAGACTACATTATGTTTTGATTACACGTTTAAATCGCATAGTACTAGCTTGTGAATGGTAGTTTTTTTCACATTCACCCTCGGATACCACAAAATAAAACACGCATGCAACTTTTTGCACAAAACTATGCGTTTAAAAAAATCACCAGCCACCTGAATACGTGACACTTTCAAGAGTGAAACGGAAGGCTAGTGATGTAGAGTTACACACATTTCCTGTCGTAAGCAAGTTCGTCCTTTCAAGGACCACTCCTGTCGCCAGTCCTGACGGTTAGCCGCGTCGCATTCACCAGTCGCCTTCCCATAACTTGGATAAAATCGTAACTCACTCCAGTAAATCGGAAGGGGTATGGGTTGGGTGGCGAGTCGGAGGAAGGAAAGTGGACATCGTCTTTGAAAAAAAAAAGAAATATAAAAAGCGCGCACGATAGCCGCTTACTTCCAGATCTTCGTCCCAAGGCGGTGACCTTGAAAAATCTTAATGGCACAAGACGAGCTACACAATTTCACTCGCATAACATAGCGCTCCAAAAAAAAAAAAAAAAAACTGACGCGGAAATGGAAAGAAAAACAAGCTTTAAATAATTTGGCCTACTTATTTCAGCCTCCTAAAGCAGTGCAACGCGCCAACGCTCTCCATTACGGTGTATTCACACAGAACGAGTTTTCACACTGTGTGCACGAACATTAAGACGACGCATCGCCCCATCCAGACCGGACGTAGTTTGTATTGTATGTATACTAGGCGAATTTCATATCGTTCACACGGTATATGACTCAATCAAATCTCACGTTATCGTCTTGACATTTTCTGCGTCTCTTCTGAACAATAAAAGGAGAGTAAATGTTTCATTTAAAATATTCATGACAGCTTTAATGCGATTAAAATCAAAGTCCATCAATCACCTGATGACAAAAATCACACTGGCTGAACTTTATCAGCCCAGAAAAAAGGTAACATTATTTCTTCTACGTTGATGTCATCAATTAAAGAAAAAACGAAGTGCAAGAGTATCAAAGAAAGAAAAAACGAAAAAATATTATTGTGAGAAAGAAGAATAAAACTCTGGGAGCACAGCATCCAATCCAGGTATAATTGCCTCCGAAAGCAGTGCACCGCGCCAACGCACTCCATAACTGAGCAAGGGCGTACCCGGAATCAAAACTTGGGGGGGGGGGGGGGGGACAAAACTAGCTGTGGTCGTTCAAGTTGTAACTCTTTTGCACTGAAAAGGTTAATGAAACCAAAATTTTAAGGAAATTATGACAGAAATGTATTAGTTTTTATAATAATTTGCTTGAAAAAATAATGATTTTTATTTTAGTTCCATGTCTTATACCAATATCATTTTTCTTCAAAAGGAAAATTTGCTCATAGTTTTTGTTTTGTACGAAATTTATTCTCGCTTCTAGGAAGAGGGGGGGGGGGCAGTTGCGCCCCTCAGCCCCCTGCTGGTTACGCCCATGTTACTGAGTATTCTCACAGATCGAGTTTGCACACTGTGTGCACGAACATTAAGACGACGCATCACCCAATATTGTCAGGACGTACAATACAAACTCGCTTATCACGAATTTCAGGGGACCATTGTTCTATTATTATCGTCGTCGTTATATTGTACGTATGTATGTAATTATTATAGGTTTCTAAAAACAAGTTAGTTACCATGTGTATTAGTATTGCGTGCAAGTAAATTAGTGGAATATCACAATTGAATGCAGACGATAAGGAAAAAAATCACTGAATTCAACGAAAAAAAAATTTTTGTCGTGTATTGATAGCACCAATCCTGTATAAGCAGTGTATGATGGTAGCCCAAAAACGATTTCACAACGGGGAACCTATATAATTACACCATTCTTAAAGTGTTTTCTGTTCTAATTTAGTTGCACATGAGTGGAATAAAGTTATATTATTGTTATTATTTTGTAATAAATGGGATTTCATTACATTCATAATAAAGTATTTTGCACCATGCATCACAGGATTTCCGGCTAATATTCCGTAAATCGTCTTCATTTAAGCAAAATATCCGTAACAATTAACCATCGTCCCACCATCAAACGCAAGGTAAGGGAAGGATTTTAAGGTCAACAGCAGAACTTGTGGTGATGGCCACACGTGAAAACAACTGATGATAAGGTAAGGAACGTTAAGTAGCGAAGATGGCCGTAATTTCTTTATAGAGGAGGAAATTCGTACACGACTAATTACTCACTTGAAACTCAAGTTATCGTCTTCGTATTCCCAGTATCGTTCCATTAAGCAACGAATCCTGACTGACTGACTCATTCACCCGCTCACCTGCCAACGGCGCAAACTACAGAAGATAGAGCCATTATATTTTCAGGATACATTTCTTGCGTTGTGAATCAGCGCACTATAAGTAAGTTAGGAAATTTTAGAGGGCCAACTTTTGGGGTTGCTTTTGCATTAATGTTAAATTTTTGACTTTCCTAATAAATGTATTGAATCCCTTGCATACTTCTTTTTTTCGCTTCTTTAAGGCACTCAATTCGAAATATTGCGAGAACATTTATGTCGATGGGGGGAAGTAATGCAATAGTTAAAGTCTGTCACTCAAATTTTCTACATTCTTCATTTCCTCCGATCAGTGTATTTTTAGTTCAAAATAAATCTATATTTCTTTCTTTCCACACTTAAAAAGTGACCGTAACAACCAGAAAGTAGAATAAATTACAAGTACATACAATAGCGAAACTGTTTTGCAAAAATTTCTCTGCGCAGTATATCACTACTTTAACAATTTAATGCGATATGACAATCCGTTGATATTCAACGGGTACCTACCTTTCGCTGGCATATATATACAACACCTTTTCCTGTATCATAAATGTAAAATTTTTACATTGGAGGAAACACCAATGTCAAATTTTCAAATATAAGTAAAAGGCAAAGGTTAAGAATAGTCTCCTCTTCACATACATTAAATATACATGCATATCTTTATATTACATGTATACCTTAAGGCTTGTAAGATGAAAACGTAAGTTTTAAATAAATAATTCGTCAATTTAAAACACTGTTCGTGCGGGAGTGATTTGTACTCTTATCATGTATCCAGAGTGTCCACCAAAATCATAATATTAAATCCATGCATTAATGCAAGCTTCCAAGAATCGATAAATACAATCACCACGTTATAATATCGCCATTTCAGATAGGAGATTTTTTAAGTTCTCTGAAAACAATATTATTCAAGCAAATCTCTAACCATGAGGCAAAATAACCTATTAAATGATTTTAAGCACGCAATCGTGACCGAATTTTATTGTTGCTACGAGATACTAGGAAATATCACAGTAGTAATAGCCCAAGCAGTTGAATTAATTCATAGTGTAAGGAAATTTTTTATGATTTCCCACTCCTTCCATTGAATTCGAACGATTCTCGATTTTCACGTTCTCTGAGGACCTTGTTATTGACCATTCATCTTTGTAAGCACGTGTTTTGAAAATAAAATGCTATTTATATTCGGTCAGGGACACCGTGAAGATACGGAAGTCTACGGTGTGGTAAAAGAAAAAAAAACATGCTACCCGAGCGAAAATTCTGAAACGCAGGGCATGGGATCTTAGACTGCTAGAGGTGTTGCGTGAATATAATGATGTCGCAAGAATATTAGAAACTATTCGTCTTTTAAAAGCGTAACTACTGACTCGGTCCATTTCTAATTGTAGGCAAGACAAAGAAAAAAAAATTGTCAGCATAATTCTTAAGGATTTATGTTAAAAAAGCACACTGAGTAATTGGTGGATATAATCTGAAAAATGTGAGGTTTAAGTTTTGACGAAATACTGAGCGATCGTTAAAAGAATTTCAGTTCTGTGAACCTATAATATTTTCTTACAATTTTAGAAGTGTTCAGCCATTTTTTTCCTGCAACTCATAAAAGAGTGAACTTTGAGACGATAATTTCACATCAATAGAAATTTTAAAGCATAAATAATAAGAAAGAGAGTGAATGATTCCTTCAAATCATTCATGACTGCTTTAATGCGATTAAATCCAAGACGAACCTGACTGCCAATATTACTCGCCGGGCTCGGTGGCGGCAAGGTGAAGTCCTACGCCGGCCTAACCGAAGGTCGCGGGTTCGAGTCCCGCCTGGGCAGATTATCTCTGCCCTTAAGGGCATGGGTGTTTGTGATCGTCTAAAGCTGATAAACATTATATTTTCCCCGCCAAAAAGGCTTTCAATGAGCTTTTTCGGGGCGGTGAAGATAAATAAAAAAGGCCATCAAACTGGCTGCATTTATCAGCCCATAAAAAAAGCTTAGACGATTTCTTCTACGGGGATGTAAAATCCATAAAATAGTATGCATACACTACATAAACAATACTGCTAAAAAAGATAAGTAAAAGAACTCAGTGAGCACAGCAATCGACCCAGTTTTAATAGATTCTGATGTCGCGCAACTGCGAAATAAATCAATGCCAGATAAACTATTCCCTTAATCCGGCAACACTGAGAGAATTGCCGATAATAACGTGGATGAAGATAATCTACACGCAAACTGGAGGGTAGACTTCGATTTTAAGTACCTAGAACGAAGGTTTACACCAATTTTCGGCCTATGCGAGAGATTTTTTCTATGGGAAATTGTAGCAATAAATGTGCGTTTGCGGCAATAATTTTCTCATTCACGACTTGAAAACCTTCCATAACAGCAATTTTTTCCCCTTTCACTGGACTTGGATCCCTAAGAGTGCCAAAAACTTTCAGTGAATCTTTCAACACACTTTCAAATACGCGAAATGAGAGGAAAGAAAGGGTTGTTGTAGAAAGCTATGATTGGATGGGATAGGTTAAAAGCCTCATTAACATGATAATTCTTTTACGTCCCTCAGAATGATACTTAAAGCGATAGCTTTTCAGGGACTAAAAAAGTTATCGCTCCATTTATCATTTTCTTGAAACGACACCACTTGACGCACAGTCATGTCCTGGGTGGTAAAAATAAACTACCCACGTGGGACTCGAACGCGAAACCCTAGGATTAGAGAGCGATGACGGTTTCCACTTTCCACCGAAACAGGAAAAACACATCACAGAAAGTCAATCAAAATATAAATCCTCGAGAATTGGCAACATCACTCACAGCGGGAGTTGACGTAACCTTGCCATAAATTCTGTCTTAACTTTGTAAGATAATGACATAAATGAAAGTAACATAAGTCAGTAGTATCTTTGCATTTTTCATTTTTTCCTAACTGGTTCAAACACTCATCTCTTAACGATTGTGCAATTACTCGAGAAATTTGAGAATCGTAGGCGCATAATTTCTCTCGATTCAGAGTAAATATTAATCTATTTTTACGTAGCCAAGGCAGGGAAAAGGTTTCAACAATTATATATGGTGAAGTTTAACTGCTTATATTTGATGAAATACAATAAAAAGTCACGTAATTGACCAATTAAGAATACTACTGCAAGGAAACCGTAGAGTAAAATCTCAAGGAATAAGGCGGGATTTAAAAACATTTCGTCAGTTTGTTGCTCCGTTAAGCCAACTGAATTTTGTGTAACTCAATTAAATACACATAAATATTATTTGAAAAATTTAGTTGCCTGAAACTGACACAAATAAGGTGAAAACGGTTGGGAAGAAATTAACATCAAAGGGGCGTATTAACGCCAACTAATTTTTACATTTTGGATTTATGAGGAAACATCGGTAAAAAATTATTGAGAGCGAGCAATTAAGACGCTAACTCGAGAGTAGTTTCTTCGCAAAACGTCCAGCGAAATTATTAAAGCATAAGGCAAGTCAAGATGCTATAATCATGCTTATTAAAAATATCGGCTCCTTTATTATGCAAATGATTACCATCCATCAGCCACGGTTAATCATGATATGACATTCCTCTACTTGCCACAATCAACGATTTACGAATCCGAGCCAACTTTCCTGACTGCGAAGTTGGCAAACGAACCAATCACGACAGAGAACACGAGAATGACCTTATCGTTGATATTTCCCCAAATTGCGTCGATATTTCTGAGACACCGTAAAGGCCTACATTAGGGACTTGACGTGAAAAGACACACTCTCACACTTTGATTGTGTTTTTCAAACGAACATCTTCTCACGCTGTCTTCATGTACACCCAATAATACAATTAACCAATAATATAAGAAATCACAGAATCAATACTTGTCAAGATAAGTTTGCTGTAGTCGCTACCAGTGGCCTACTATGGGAGGGGATGAAGTGATAGATCAAAGCCTCAGAAAAATAAAACAATTATTTAAAACTATTGTCTAGTTTTGACATACTATAACTGCATCTGCTTAAAGTTAAATTTCAAGGTCCAAAATTACGTAAAATTTATTTCCAGGCACGTCATTTCTCAAAAATTTTCCGAACCCCCGGTTGCCTGGGGGGGGGGGGGGTCACTCCCTCCCAGGCTTCTTCATCCTCCCCCAAAGAATATTCCTAATTACGCAACTGGTAGTCGCAGTAGTTAGGTACTCCTTTCCATCAAATCAATGAATTCTATCGTGATGTCTTTCAATAAAAGTTTCAAATTGTTAAGAGAAAGTTATAATTTTTTAGGTTTGTGATTAAATCAGTTACATGATGGTGATATTTGTAAATCATTGTAAAATAACATTAGTAAATTATTTGTTAGAGAATAACAAACATTCCATACGCGATGCACATCTTTTATATGCATGCACAAGGACTGCCATGGGAAAAGATGGAAGTTTGTTTATTTTAAAATTTTATTTTCACAAATATTATCGAATCATAAAACAACATATTTGAACATATCAAGAAAATGACATTTACGTCATTCTTACCCCAAGACCGCAGAATATAGATGAAGTTTTTTATCACAATTTTATCACGTTGATTCTATTTTTTTTCACAGTATTCGCTGGATATCCATATTATTCATGAATCTCTGAAAAAAATTATACACAAGAACAGCGATCATACTCCTCTCTTTCGCGGTAGACTACCACGGGGGCTAACCAACTAACGGTAGACTTGGTGCTTCCATAAAAGGCACCTTATTCGCTATTTTATGTTAGATCATTTTAAAAGTGAAGCTACCGAAATTTGTCGACGCACTAATAAGAGCAAACTTCCTTATAACATAAGACGATTCGGCGAGAGAAGAAAGCAGAGAAAGTTTATGTTTTAACGGAAACACCCACATATACACCGCATAACGCGAACCATTCCAATGCCCGTCTTCATGAGTAAAACACAGACCATCATGAGGTCAGCGAACCACCAAATATAAATACGAGCAATAACTGCATGGTCACTTCGACTTGAAGACGGCAAGATCAACGTCAGCAGAACTATTTTCACGCATGCTCAACGTATTCCACGCATACCATCATGTTTATCCTGAGGATGCACATCCTGTGTATGACTCACATTTTACCATACTGAAATCGGCGAAAGCTTAAGAGAAAACATCACAGCATCCGAACTGTCTTTTCCACGACGAATTACTCGACCGAAACTTCGGCCATCATCTTTACATTTTCAAGGTAAGTACATAATAAATCATTGAAAAACTTCACTATATCTCAAATTTGAAAAATTTTCCCCAAGTATATTCTTGAATGCAAAATTTTAATAATCGAGGGGCAGTAAAATGTCGACAAGGTCCAGCTCTGTATGTGTACACTGAAAATTTAAGAAAAAAAACGAGCTTTTATAAAAGATGGTGTTACTTTTTCCAAAAATTTGTCGATTAACTAGCAGGCCACCCGGCGTTGCTCGAGAAAAATAGCACCCACAGAAGTGGGAAACATGGAACTTGAAATTTATGGTCACATAGCAGGATTTTTAGGGACCCTGAACAGCAAAAAATATTCCGTATATCACGCACGGGATCAAATTACACACCGCTCCACATCATTGATCGCCTTGTATGTCCGTACGTGTGTAAACCAAAAACCTATTTTGGCCCAAACAAGAATGTTTACATCGATAGGATTAATAGCCTAAGATTAAGATAGCATTTTTGAGTTATTTTTTTCCCTCAGAGCTAATGAAGGTGCGTATCTACCCATCAGAATGTCCAACCACAGAAGTTGTATGACGTGACGTAACAAACGGTAATCAGAAAACGACGCAAAGGACGCGTTAGACGCAACCGAAAGGAGTAGTACGGGGTTTGAGAGCATGAAATGCACCTATGCAATAAATTTGGTCGCAATCCGTGCAGCCGTATGGAAACCCATAGCGGACAGACAGACATACGTCCTCTTTTACACCAAATATAGATGCACGACTCTTTTCGACCATTCGGTCATATCATAGAGTAAGTATATATACTTACTCTATGGTCATATTCAAGTACAAAGGGCAATTAATGAAATCAGGAACTGTATTTATACATTTCTGATGTGAAGGGGTGGGAAGTGGAAGGGGAAGGATGAGAAAGGGCGGGGGGTGAGAGATTTGTCATTTCAGGAATGGGATGGCAAGGAGTGAGGAGTGGCCCACGAATGTTTGTTCGTTCATTAGTGGAAAATAATATGCCATCTATTTTTTTTCATTTAATCAGGATGTTATTCCACTACACCTCGCCTGCCTCAGTTACTCTTATGATGACGCGAGTACTACTTCATCCATGCGCATTCAAAGTATTGAAATTGTTCCGCATTAGAAGAGGTAACTAACCTAAAGGAGGAACAAAAACCAATGAATACAACTTAAGAGCTGCAAAGATGTTCAATTTGTCCGAGCCGAATTTGACCCTGTTCAAACGATCATTTATCCAGCAGCTATTTAAAAAAAAACTATAAGATAGTATAAGAGGGTGTAATACTTTAAAAATTTTCATGAAAAGATTTAAAAATTGGTAATTTGGTGCAAAAAATCCAGATGAATTTTCTGTTAATAATGCAATTAATACTAAATATATTTTTGTTTGTGCGAACTAAACCACACATTGTTATCTTTCATGTTTAATTGGTATATGATATCACTGTCTAAGTTTTCTTTTTTTTCGAATTAACATTGAAAATAAATTTGAGGTATTTCAACGCAGGCAATGCCTGAAAGGGATTTCTAAATTATCCGTTTATATTTTTCATAAATTTTGCTTGCTATGTTGATTGAGAGGATAAATAAAATTTATCATAATTATTATTTAAAAAAGAGTGATTCGTCGCGGAAAAAACCGATCGCGATAGAGTGCTGAGTCCTTGTAAGTTTATGCAAAAGCTTTCTCGAACGAAAGGGTACCCTAGCCTAAGCCATAAAGAAATCGGAAGTAATCATAGCCCAGCCCTGTAAACCAAAATCAAATGCATCGCAAGAATGTGCTGAGAAAAAAGTTAAAAATTGAAATGGTGAGCACGAGGTTATCACCCTTTCCAAATACAGATAAATAATTACATACGGTGTGAGCCGAGGTTCCATAGAGATATCTCCACCTTTCCAGATATATATTTAGATTCTCCAGAGTCTACTTTCACTCCGACGTGGACAGATTTTCCTTCAAATTAGAAGTAACTTGAGCAAGTTAGGCATCGCTTAGGTGTTGCGATCTATCTGCATTATTTTGCGTGAACTTAACTCGTGGAGGGGCAGTAATCATTTCGGAACACACAACCTCAGATATACATACCTAAATACAAGAGGGCTGGCAGTGTTAATGCAAATGTTAGCAAAAAGACTTATCCAACGAATTAACTTACAGTAAAACATTCGTAAGATAAATTACTTTTAATTTGGGGCAATATAGTGCTCGTTTGAGTGGTAGTTTACACGATGACGATCAATAACGATAAAAATAACGATTAGGTATTCGGAACGGATGGAAGAGAAAAATTAACACGCTTATGCGTTTCCATAAAAAAGATGGCTATCATTACATAGGATTTGCGATTAAGCTTTGTTTGTATGACGTCATACGACCCAGAGCGTTGCTGTTGAGATAACTTTCTTCGCTAAGAGCGTATCTAGGAGACGGACGATCAAGGCCGTTCGAAAACTCGCTCACCTGTCGTTTGATAGAGGCCTCCGCGTCTAGTGTTTATTCAAGCATTGTAGCTCCGGAGTGACTTCCTACGTTAAGAGTAGGAGAGAAATATCTCGAGTGCCCCATCAAATGCGAAAAGTCATTAATCCATAAATTGGACCAAGCAGCTGCGTACCGTAAGATTATGCTCGCGGATATCACACAAGATGATTCTCCACTCGGCAACAACATGTATTGAATTGTTCATTGAAACCTTTTCGGGAGGTCGACATGGTGATAAAAAACTTTTTGGGCTATCGTAGTAAGTCCTTCGTATTAAGCACTTTTTAAGGAATTTATCTCCATTTTTCCCTTTTTCTTCCCTGATCACGTCACAGATAGCTTATAATTTACTGCGCACAAATGGTTCAACTGCGACCTTATGAATGTAAAATATACACAGAGTATATACACAATGATGTGGAAAAATTATGCATATGGCGCATAATATTAATGGTTCAAAAGCGAGTCACTGTCACTAAAACACAAACACATAAAAAGAAAAACTCACACGGGAAAATAATAAAACTCGGAGCATTCGCCAACTAAAGCGCAATTTTTAAGGAAATGATGCCCTTTCAGCATCATCATCGCAGTAGGAATATAACTGACTTACCGCGAACAGAAATGAGAGGTAAACAGGTAAATACACCTGTAATCAGGAACTAGCTTTTTACGTCACTTTTAATTATAATCTACTCCATTTTCTTTTTCTGGAACCATTTTCTTCGTCTACCCCTTGCATGAAAAGGTAAAATTCTCCACTTCGGCATTCAATTTTCGGAATTTTATGCTCTTCGAAAGTAATGGCTTAGAAATAATAGGGTAGATTCCTTTATCAAAGAAAATGAAACGCATTGATTGCGATTCGTTACCCACCATTAGGGTATTCATAATATACAAATTATTTGGTTTTAGAAATCCCAGTTTAAACGAATGTTAATGATCAATTTCAACCTCATTTGAAAAAGGACAGATTGGCGCCCATGCGATGCCGCTCCACGTGACGTCACAGGGGCCCAGATGCTATACGAATAGTCAGGAGTTTTACATCGTCTGAGATTACCAATGCATGCATGAGGCACAGAGCTCAGGGAAACATCTCTTAATAATCACCTATTAAAATTGATTATGGTCGGAAAGTTTCCTTCGTTTTATAGGGTATTAATAAACCTTATTTAAGCCAAGCGCTACGTGCCAGTAGGTTACTCTGCTAGTAGTAGCCAGCATCGTAGCGGCTCTCATAGCCTCGCAACAAGGTGGCCTCACACGGCGACAGCCGAAACCAGAATAATGTCACACGGGCTTTTCCTGGTATTCATACTTAGCCATAGCGTTTTCGCGCGCTTGAAAATTTTCCCTTTTCATTTAATCGCAAAAAATACACATCGTCATTTAAAAATCTATAAGCGTGAAATGCGTACTCCAGGAGTAATAATCTTTCGATTTAAGCAATAAAAAATATAGGAAACCACCCTATTGATAGAAAAGTGACGCCACCGTTTGAGCATGATGGTGTTATCCGGTGGTTCGCATAAGATAAAGACACATCGCGTAGTTTATCAATGTTCAACTTATTCACGCATTTAACATAAGGGATAATACGCTTTGGGTTATGTGACTGAGTAATGAAGGTGAATCGAAGTCCACGTCTTAATATTGTGAAGAAAACAGCATGAAAAAACGGCTTACTTTGCAATTGCTTCTTTTGAAAACACTCAGCAAGGTGCACGTAAAACCTAGACACCTAGAATGAAGTTTGCCATGGAAAAATATTAGGCTTTGCCGGGCTACTTAAATATTTTTTTCATAGCGAACCTCTTCATCGGTGTATATAACTTTGCACCCGTTGGCGTGACTGCGTACAAAGTCACTTGTTCCATGCACTGCTTTGCAAATCTATACGATGAAATCAAATAAAGCACCACCTTCACAAAAAATTACGAGACCCAGTGGCGTAACTTTGGGGGGGTGGGTGGATAACTTTAAGGGGATGGATACCCCTCAAAGCCTCAGAGAAAAAAAAATGCTTAAAACTTTTGTCTAGTTTTTACGTATAAAAACTGCATTTCCTCAAAGTTCAATTTTCAGTGCCATACTAATTTAAAATGTATTTCCAGGCAGGTCATTTTTCAAAAATTTTCCCGGACCCCATTGCCTGGGAGCTAGTTAAACCACTGACGTGACCAAGGGTACTGCATAGTGGAGGCCCAATTCCATCCCATAAAAGGCTGGCTTTTGTTGGCATTTCGGTCGCATCGTTATTAAAAAATGTCGGCGGTGATGAGGGCAATGCGATCCACTATGTTCCAATATTTTGTAGTAAAATGTATTTCATTGCGAGTATAAACATCGAAAAGTAATGAAATTGATAAATATTATCATCATAAATACATTTTTATTTCCTCGTGAAACTCGGATCACTTTGTTCGTCAGCGACGCGAGTGGCGACTTTTGCAAGCTCATTTAAATGCGCGGTGGTGAAAACACATTTTGAGACCACTTGAACATCCTCCATTTTCATATTCGTGGACGTGACAACAAATGTTCCAGCGCGAAAAACGGATCTCTTCCTGCAGTGATTCATTATTTTGTTTACACAAATATTCAAGGTCGCCGACCAATCTCCCCCACCTCCTTCGCTGAGCACACATTATTGGACGCCCTTAACATACATTTTCCTCTTTATCTAATCTGGTTCATTTTAATACGGCCGATGCTAGATTGCGCCAAGCCCTTGATTTCGCCATCGGTAATGATTTCGATTGGCGATTTTTAAATCGAATCGGCGTGTGCGCGCTTGCGGAAGGCCGTCAGTTGGAAAACTGTTCAATTGGCCAGCCGAGCATTCGGGCGAAACGTTTAATTATGCCGCACTTTCTGAAAGGCCGACGTGAAACAATGTCGCAATCGATTTGCATCCATCAATGCGGCGGTAATTCTAAGAGGAAAATTAATTACTGCTGAAAACAAGGGATCGGCGGGAGATGGGGAGGAAGGTTTGTACCTACCCACGCGATTCAAAACAAATTCTTTTGCTTCAGTTATCAACTTTGTTTGCCATGATAGACGACATCCATCAAGGCTAAAGGCCTGGTTACAGTGGTGTAGCGAGGGAGGAGGTCCGGGGGTTCCGGACCCCCCCCCCCCCCAAAATATATAAACACAATTACTTTGCTTCATAAAACAAAATATTGAAAAATCATGAATTTAGAGAATATTTCTTTAACAAATGAAGTTTTCTCTAACATGAAAAGTGTTAAAATTAGTTCAAAATCCTGTACTTAGTACCCTGTGTTTAAAATATTTCCCCATTGGTTTTGGACCCCACTACCCCGAACGAAATTCCTGGCTACTCCACCGCTTGATTACAAAATACATCAACCAGTACGAATTAATGTCAAAATGTATGAGCGCGTGAATGAAGACGAAAATATACCGTTTAACCACGGTCATGTCACGGTGAGCTCTACAATTACACATCCAAAACTATCTTTAGGTTGAATCACAGAGTGAATGTTAGTGATATCCAAGAATCATCGAAGGTAATATCTTCGCGGCCCGGTTTGGAAGAATCACACTCAAGAAAACTCGTTATTTACCGTTTACTTTTAAATTTGAACACCTACTCAAACACTGGAGACCGACAGCAGAGTTATTTTGGTAGAAACTGACGAATTTTGACCTCAATCCTTGTGGGAATTCAGTGAAGCAGTAAGGTCTAAGTGTATAATGATGTTTATAGAGAGAGAGTGATAGACAAGTGGCACATTACAGTTTGTTCTCGCAGTGGAACAAGATGGTACGTAAATAAAAGCGAAATTTCTGCTGACCGAACGAATTTTAGCTTCGCTACTACCGGTATTAAACTGACCTAACTCAATACATTGGAAAGACTATAGCTCCCCCGAGTAAAGCAAATCAATTGGAATATCTTGGTTAGGTTCTGCGAGCATTTCGCTGCATTAGAATTCGTGGAAATTCGGAAAAATCGCACATATTTTTCCGTAGACAATGTTGCGTTAAATCATTACAGTTGGCCTTGGAACATTAGTTAAAAGTGAGTCGCGGGTTTATAAAGAAAAGATATGAAATAAAACCTCAAAAGTTATTTGTTATTTTAGCACATTTCCAAAAAAAACTAAATCATGACACACGAAAAAAATGCGAATGACGCACTTTTAACCACGACGAATCTCGTTCAATAATTCGGTAGTATCAAACATGTTACTTTTTTGTATTGAATTAAGGAAACAATGGCATAAACATGAATGACTCAAAACAGTATTTTTCTTTTTTTCTTTCTCGACTATATTCAATCAAAAAGATGAGGCATAATTACGCAGTGCAACGGAAGAAAAGCTTTTGTAGAGCACAAACACGTGGAGGCGCTCGTCTAACAAGAAGCGTAACCGGGATTGGTACGCGAGACGCGTCGGTGAGCTCAAAACGGCTTTGACTGCCGCGAAGAAAGCGATCTTTTTCTTTTCTGGCAAACTAGAACAGTCGGCAAGAGATGCCCTTGGGCAATTATTCCTTGATATCGTTGATGTAACCCAGAGGTACTCGATCGTAAGTGCGACGAGTTAAAGCAACTGCATGGCAAGCTTGCGTCTCAAAAATTATCATAGTCATGGTAGTTAAAAAAATTTTGGGCTATGTTGCCGCATCAATTTTTGGGTGGCTCCGAAAATTGAAGGGCCGAAATAGCCCAAGAAGTTTTCAACTACCAATACAAGCATCCGCGAAAGTATTTACGAAGAATTATTATAGACATTTGAAAAACCCTACGACCGAGTCCCACCAACAGGCACCATCGCGTTGGCCGTCTATGAGATCTTTCCGGCACTTACGAAGGATGAAACAAACTCCGTTCAGGCGTCACTTGGTGTAAAAATTTCGTGTTGAATTTGATTACACTTTTCATATTCCGCAGATTTCAATTCAACACCGACCGCAGTTTCAACAACTGAGTCATGGTTCTTAAACTTTTGGTCCAGAATTTTGTGAGCCATTACTATGACTCTAATTCGTTGAAACGGCGCTGGAAAATGTATAAAAAGAATTATCAAATTAAAGATGAACTTTTCCATAGTTTACAAACTTATGGCCATTGCTTGTGCACCACGAGACAGATCCATAAGTTTGTGAACCATGACCAGGACGCTCAGTTGTTGTAACCGCGGTCGCCATTGCAAACAAATCTGCGATATACACAACGTTTCACCAATATTTAACCACCGTACATGTAAAGAATACAGATAACCATGAATCGGATTGGAACGAGTTCAAGATAGGATGATTATATTCAGCGAAAAACGATATTTTCTCAAAACAGACGTACGACGAAGACATTTGTGCGATGTTTGGGTCAAGAGGACGTATCACTCCATGACTTCGTTTCGAATTGCCCGTTCAATATTTAGTCTATCATCTAGAGAGCTACAAGGTATTCCACGTTGCCTCTACAAAGCATACTAAATGTTTTCCACGACAATTGCAAGCATGGTTATTTTCCATGGACAATACTCTGATTCACGACCAAAATGAATGAAAAATACTATTAATTTCTTTATAAAAAATGAAAGTTGTTATGTCCGGTTTTTTCCCGCACCACCCAGCTGTTCCTTTTAATTCCTTCTCGTTACGAAAATTTTACATAATGGCAATTTGAACACTGTTTGTTTACTGCAGGGGTGCCTGAATTTCCCCATATGTTAATTCTATCGTCAAAACTACTTGAGGTACTGTAGTGGAATAAATTATTTATCTAATGAAATTATTTTCATTATTTGTCAGTTTTTCATATATAAAAATATTTATAAGAGAAAATACTGACGTACAATTGAAATTTGAGATACAGGAAAATGTTAAAAAGGACTTACTATGTATATGCCGACCCTAAAAACTTCAAGATGATAAAATAAGTTTCAAATAGCTCTACGTAAAGCAAAAAGACCAGTAAATCATCCTCTTGAACAAGATTTTAAATAAATTTTCGATCGATTTTTTAATAAAAGAAGCTTCCATAAAGTAAATAATAGCTGTTCTAATCAAAACAATCACAAGTGTGATATGACCATGTGATGGATACTATTCTTTAAGACCACTTATTTTTGTATTGAGTGGAGCGTAATAGAACTCTTCCATGAAACCACCATATGTCATATCCCTAAGTCGGTGAATCACCCTTCCCAGTTAGGTACTCAAAATTGTCTGAAATGGCTATTTCTGCCGCACATAAAAAAACTCAATACACGCACGTAGTCATAAGGAACAGGATAGACAAAATAGGTAATCGTAGAAAAAGAAAGACGAAGATAAGTGTTTTAATAAAAGCGATATATACTAGAATCAGGGTTTCGTAAGATGTTCATAACTGTGTGACCGATAACAATAGTGTTCAAACAAAATTATTTTCTTAAATGGCTCTTGCTTCATTAAACTAGGATAGTGTCATAATTTCATACTTATGAATGAGTGGGTACTATGCATTAAAATATATTATAATACGCTGCTTAAATATTAATAGGCTGCCTTTCGGAACTGTATCCCAAAAAAACTTAAGTCGCCAGCTGTCGCAGGCGAGAAAAAATGATAAATTCATATTTTTGTCAAAAAAAAATGAGAAATATAGTAACTATTATGAAAGCGAATGGTTACCAGGAGAAAACTCCAACGTCGTATCATACTTTTCTTTTATAAGGATAAATTTTGTTACGTTTGCTCTATAGCAATTTATCTCCATGGAGAGAAGTGATTTTAGGAGTGATCACACTTCACCCGCAAGGTCACGAATCGACTATATATTTATAGAGCAAGAGGTTTATCAATTCAATGTCCTCGGGATGCTGAAAAACCGGTCGATCAAAACGTGCGAAATCGGCCAAATCACAATTTATCCCGATTATCGACGTATTACTATGCATGCTCCGAGAAACAAGACCTATGCTTTCGCGCGCGGGAATAGTCAAGAGCTGTGCATGATCGTCCGATAAGAATGCTTTGATGTGTTCCGCCGTAACACGTTGCGTCACGTTGATTTTAAAATACACTCGCAGCATTCAGGATCCATCACGAACGGAACAATTAAAGGACTGGATAGAGTTCACTGAAGGTCCACAATGTCGGTCATACTTGGATGTGGGAGACTCAGAGTAAGGATCTTACTCTGAGTTGGGAGGAGAGGTTGCGACGGAAAATTTAGTTAGGTACTTACATATTCACTATATGTGATGATAAATTGTTCATTAAAAATAATAACAAATTAATGAGAAACGCATGCATAGAATCGACCGAAACTTCATGAAATCCTTAATAAGAAGACGAAGTCGGTTGCGAATGATCGACGAACGAAATCGGTCGCGAACGGTCAAAAAAGAATGTCGTTCGTCGGAGTGATCCCGTCCATCCTTTGATCACACAAAAGATCTCAATCGCCACGCTCATGACCGACCCATTACTACCAACGCTCCTTAAGAGTGTATTATTAAGAGAAGACGTACCTCCGACTTGATCGGTCTTATTTAGTGACAGATTAATCACTTTAAACTCATACCATTTTTATTATCTTGAAATGTTCAGGGGATAAACAGTGCACTCTGATCAAATTTAACTAGTACTTCACCCAAGAAAATATGCTCTTAGATTTTTCTTCGATACAACATTTTTATTATTGACAGACATCTCTTTAAAATTTGAATTTCAAGTTTATAACATGCGTTTTGAAAAAATAATACGTCACCTAAAAACGGATATACGATCGGTTGCGATGGAGGTTATATACGTCCTCAATGATTATTATTATAGTATTCCACCGATTAAAGTTGGTTTCCATGGGGAATTCAAGAAGTGATCTGGGAGTCTCCCTTTCTTTCCAGCACTGCCTTCTTTAATTCACTGTAAGGCCTAATACCTTTCAATCTATCTAAAAATCCTACTCTTTTCCTTCCCCTCCCTCGTTTCCATAACATTCTACCCTCTAACACCATTCTCAACATCCCCTCTCCGCTAAGCACTAACTCCATCCATACCTTTTGTCTCCTCCGTATCTCATCTAAATGATAGCACCTCGAATATTCGCATCGCGGCAGTAATATGTCACTGAGCCAATTCATCGTATAAACTACACAGTTAACACATGCGAGACGATTGCCGACTAAAAAGGACCATTTCCATTACGGTTAATGGCGAAAGTCACACTGAACGAGATACAGCTGCCTTGTGGCGCCGCCGAATAAAAGGCGCGCGAAACGGCAACAGATACAACCCTTAACCGTCGTGTTCTTTGGCCTCCGTCAATGGAGTCCCTTCCGATAGCATATTCATAGACAGCGCGTATTCGATTTTCATTTGGTATCCCTGAATCACACGTCTATATGGAGTTTCTTAGAACATGACGCAGTCCTTTCTTACGTAGACTAGACGCCCGCGACAAGTTTCTTCACACCCCATCCCATATCTTCCACCCTCCACAGCACATCCAACAGGTACCGCCCCAGTGACATCAACCGACGCCCACGATTCTATTTATCCTTTTCAGCCCAAGGCGTATTTCTGTAGACTAGAAGGTGGCAGGCGCCCATCCTTGTTACTCATTACGTATAACTATTTCCCCGGGGCTCTAGCGCATCAATAAAATATTTTAAAATATGACACCTGAATACGACTTTTCGAATACCACAGAAAATTTTTCGGTTCAGTAAAATAATGAATTAGACGCGTTTGCAGAGAAATATTCATCTCTAAATAATTCAACCGGAGACGTTTTTCTTTAGACTAGATGATGGCAAGCGTTACTCTGCGTTAGTCATTACTTCTAATCATTTTCCCTAGGCTCATTGAGAATCTCTTCTGTACCAATAAAACATTTCCGTATGTATATGACATTTTAGGGAGTTTTTTTTTAATACGACAGGATCTTTTTCGCTGATAATGCTGAATCGAAATGATGAATTATACCAGTTTATAGAGAAATATATGCAATTCTAAATAATCAAAATAGAAATTAAAGAAAATATAATAGTATCCACACATAATTCGGTGGCGGCGGGGTAAATCTTTGCCTGCCAAACAAAACGTCGCGGGTTCAAGTCCTGCCGGGGTAGGTTGCCCGTATCCAGGGCATGAATATTTGTGTGCGTTTGATTGTTTATTTAAAAAACAGTGTAAAAGGACAATGATACCGTTTTCTGAGGTACGTAAAAAACACACTAATATGGCTCAGGTTAACTATTAAAACCATAACTGCCAAATATGAAGATGGTAACCCCAAAGATAAAATTCTCGCGACGACCTATATTTCATTTTAGCATGTATAACATCAACGCCGCTATTAGTAACTTCATACATGGAATACAGTATTTTATCATTATTAACACGCACTATGTTAGAAATGTGGTGCTACCGAAGAATGACGAAGATAAAATGGATTGACCGTGTAAGTAACGAGGAAGTGCTAAGACGAGTGGGATAAAAGAGAAGCTTCCGAAAAACCTTCAGCAGATGACGGGACAACTTAGTTGGCCACATTTTGAGGCACGATGGCCTGATGAAGACTAACGTCGAAGGACAAGTGGAAGGGAAAAGGGCAAGGGACGACCCTGAATGAGTTACATAGAACAGGTAATAAAGGATTTGTAAGAGCAGAAATACGTCGCTACGAAAAGGTTAGCGGATAGGAGAGAAAAATGGAGAGCTGCTTCAAACCAATCTTAGGATTGTTGACTAATGATGATGATGTTCGAACGAGCACAGTATAGCCAGCGTTTTACGTCTATCAACTCCAACGCTAGTCACTTCCTCTCCATTGATCTCTTACAGTTCGATAAAATTTTCTGTTTCCAACTCACAACAAGGGCATTCTTCCCAGTCTCGTAATTTCTTTCGCAACTTTCCATTTTGTTTTTTTTTATACATTCCCCATTTGGATCGAAGGTTCTTTCGGAGAGTATACTATAATATAATATGATAAGGACCGCTTTCTTGGTTCCTATCTACATCGGGCCTTGAGCGTATGAGATCCGGGCGAAAGTTGATAAGGAAGGTCCTTCTGAAAGAGTATAAAGCTTGAATCACACGATCATTTTTTCCGTCCCTCTCAGAGATGACTCCAGCGACAGCTTTTCAGGGATCAAAGAAATTATCGCTGGACTGATCATTTTCAGAATCACACGATCACTCTCACCGCCCCTTTTTCTATCGCCTATTCCGTCTTAACAACTGTCATCCAATTAAAAGCCAAACGTGGCGTAACAATCGCTATTAGCAGCCGTGTCTTAGGACTGGCTGAATGACGGTATAAGCGATGGTTTTAGGGAGGGAAAAATGGACATGCAGAATGATATAGAAAGGGAAGAAAGCCCTTCAGTAGAGCCATCGCGGGAAATGATCACGAGAAACTGTCATGTTTTCCACCATGATTGGAGCTATCGCTGGAGCGGTCCCTGGAATGGGATGAAAAGAAATGATCATATGATTCAGGGTTAAGTATTGCGCCATCACAAAAATCCGCAACGCGTCGTCAGTTTCGGCTAGAAACATTTGGAATGAGGAGACTAAGCGTAGAATGACATCCCGAAGTGCAACGGATAATAGGGTAATTTCCTTCATCAAAGAAAACGAAAGGCATTGATTGCGATTCGTTACCCACCATTAGTGTATTCATAATATACAAATCATTTGGTTTTAGAAATCCCAATTTAGACGAATGTTAAGGGATAATTTTAACCTCAATTGAAAAAGGCCAGATTGGCGCCCATGCGATGCCTCTCCACGTGACGTCACAGGGTCGAGATGCTATACGAGAAGTCAGGGGTTTTACATCGTCTGAGACTATCATGCATGCATGAGGCATAGAGCTCTTAATAATCGCCAATTAAAATTGCCTTTGGTCGGAAAGTTTCCTTCGTTTGATAGGGTATTAATAAACCTTATTTAAGCCAAGCGCTACCTGCAAGCAGGGTACTCTGCTACCTGCTAGTAGCCTGCATCGTAGCAGCGCTCATAGTCTCGCACCCAGGTGCCCTCACACAGCGGCAGCCGGAAACAGAATGACGTCACGCGGGCTTTTCCCAGCATTCATACTCAGCCGTCGCGTTTTCGCGCGCTTGAACATTTTCACTTTTCTCTTAATCAAGTAGATATCGTCATTTAAAAATATAAAAGCGTGAAATTCGTACTCCAGGAGTAATAATCTTTCGATTTAGCCAATAAAAAAATAATAGAAAACCACCCTATTGACAACGTCACTCCGCAATGAATTTTGCTGGCGGCATTTCCTGCTCTTGATTGAACCCATTGAAAAAAACGCACGCGTGTTTTCTCCATGTTACAATTTATCTTCACGGACGCGGACAATAAACGAGGTCAATCGTTGCTTGCTCCATGGCCAATGGGGAGTTGACATGTAATGACAAAGGGGCCCCTCGCAAGCCTTCACGATTTTATACTGGGACTCGCAGATAAGCAATGCTTCCATTTCTCTTGATATGGTTTAAGGCTTATAATCTCTGTGAGCAAACCCAGGGAACAACTTTATAAGGGGGAACAGCGCAGATACGTATGTGTTTTCAAGCCCATTCACTTGGCATCATACATTATCTTTTTCTGCCTTCGTACCTGTACAAGCAGGCTATAGGTAACTTAAACTCACATGTTAGATTGTACTTCGCACTTCACCCGCTGTTTTTTAACGCGTGGTAAAATATAAATAATTTTTTATAGAGAGTTCAAAATTTCAATAAAAAGAAGCATAAATTCGATTATGATGTGTGTATAATTATATTAAGCAGAAGGTACTTCATCCACGGAAGTGTACTGTCAAGTAATTTCAATTGATGGGGTGAGAAGCCGAAGGGATATTTCTGATATTTTTAACAGGGTTAGGTACAGAAATTAGGCAAATAAAACAAACAAGACCACCTAAATATTTAGTAGTGCATTTGATTTTTCACTCGATGACAGCACAAAACCAAGATACACTCATATCCATTGGTCTCTATGATTTTTTGTATTTCATCTATCAATTTCTGTATCTAACTCAGCTAAGGAAAAAACTTGTACCTCGTATACCTCGTGTAAACTGTATCAACCGCCACATACCCTTCATGCATTTATGGGATGACAATCCTGAAATTGGCATACCACCACCCTCCTTTTCCTTCTATTCCAAGAATTTCCACTTCCCTGTGGTTGTTCTTTCTTGTATTTCCGTAAAATAGGGATAGCATACCTTTTGGCGACAATTGGTGAGAGCCAAAGAAAATAAAACAAAAATGATAAACTATGTTAATAAGCCGACCCATCGGTTGAGATATGGAACATAATGATGATAAATATCATTGTGAAGGGGGCGTGGTGGCCTATTAGATACGAGCGCTTAGCTATAGAGCGGAGAGTTCCAGGTTCAAAACCGTGTAGGCCTTCAGAAATCCTTTCGAACAAAAATCCTTCAAGTGCGAGATGGCCCAAGGAATAGTTCTGGAATTACATCCTTAACACAAGAAATGCTTAAGTTGCCCACTACGAGCTCGCCTTTCCAAAACAACTTTTTTATTGACGCACTGTCCGAGTGAATGGGATCTACCATTCAAATTATATCAATAAGGAAGGAAGGAAGCTACGCAAGAAGTATCATATTTTTACACCAAAAAGCGATAAACTAATAATAATCATGAACAATAGTAAATTCGCAAAATTCTGAGCAAATATAAGAATTACACAGAAAAATAAAAAAAATTTCCTGACCTATATTAGCACAATCTAAGGACTACATTACCTAAACTCCAAGAACAATTTAAACATGACTACATTACTAACAATTGACGCTGTGTCCAAATCAGGGGCGAATATTTACGTAGGGTCTTAAGGAACACGTCTTCTTCGACCAGAACAAATATTAAACACCATCATTACATTTTCAAACAAAGATTTAAAAATTATTTGTAAAGAGGACAGTCATTCAAATATGCATGGATTTAAAAAAAGACAAGTAAAGTTGTACCCCTGATAACCCGGTATTTTCGTAATCGCAAGTCGGTAGCGAGCACGTGAGTAATGCAATGTCTTCAGAAGAAAATGTTTACTGAGAAGCACCCCGCCGACGAAAGAAAAGGGTATATAATTAAAGAGGTTCTAGAACTTCTACAGGTATTACATTCCACTAGCCTCGCCATGTTAGGAGTTTCTTCCAAATTCCAAGCATAATTTGAATAAAAGCAGTCTGAAGAGCCCTTCCTTCCAAGTCCCCAGTGGCGCAATTGGTTAGCGCACGGTACTTATATGACAGTATACGAGCTATGCCGGGGTTGTGAGTTCGAGCCTCACCTGGGGAAAATTTTTTATTTGTTCGAAACAACCAACGATTTAACGTTGATAGTAACCATTCAGTCAACCACTCTCAATTACCATAATTGGAAATTGTTGAACCAATGAAAATAAGGATTATTACGTCAGAGGGATTAACGGAATCTAAGGAGAGAATCGTTTTCTATCATCCCAGAATTAAACTCGTGGTAAAGCTTCGGACAATACACCCGCCGTTCGCCGTGGTCTAAGAAAAGGCACTGACTCTCTTGCCCTGCTTGAGTAAAATTTACTTGCCTGTGAATTTTAATTATTGCGGGGTTGAACTCCACAATTAACTATCCAAATTCACTTTCCAGTCGAATCATTAAGTGAACGTGAACCAATTTTTGCAAGATCAATTATTTTATATGAGAAAGTAAAACGGAAATGAGAGCGAGAAGGTTTTAGCTCAAGGAAATAGTGTATCCCTAGAGTAGCCAATATACTTCTGACGCAAAGGAAAGCGTTTTCCAAAACATACAATCGGATTATTCAACATACTTCCTCGAACTGATAGACAAGGTAGAAGAACACTTTTTAGACAAAAGTCGGCATAGGATAGTAGGATGAGTATTTATTTTGAAATATAATATGAAGTCCGATCCTTGATTAAAAAATAGAAATCAGAATTCGCTCTTCTGAAACTTCTGCTGACTCAAGAAAAACTTTGTCTAATTAGCGTTTACAACCAACTCTTCCTTACTGAATTTGTTTAATTAATTTTAGTAGTTCACATGCAAACTGAACCACAAGTAGTGATACATAATATTATGATGAAAATAATTTAAACATGAATTCGAACAGATTATTTCCAACATATATTTAATGACTTTTCAAAAATGTAGGAAGTTCGTTGGCTAGATTTCATGAAATAATAAAAGATAATCTACCACAACATGCCATTATCGTATTTTAATATCAAATTCAAATAACTAAACCATGGCATTAGAGTGAGCTTATTTTTATACCATAGCAAATTGGCATAATTTAGCAAGTGAATCGATGCACATACACGCCAAGAACCCTCTTTTACACCATGCCAAGCATTCTCTAAGAGGCGAAAAATATGGACGCCTGCTTGTTAGAGTGAACTCGTAAATCTTCATCGGGAAGTGATAAAATAGGGACCATGACAGGTGAAAATTCACGTCACCTGTGAATTACAGCTAACAAAAGCCTCATGCCGCTATCAATAAACGTACCTACGCAGGAACGTACTTGCTTACAAATCTTTGGCCGCCGGCCGTCTTAATTGCTGCCCAAGCAGATACATCGAGTATCCCTTAATAATAATAATTTCTTCACACCCAACAGGTGAAGCTAATTGCTTGGTAATTGACATATGCGGGTACACCCACATACCCATGCTCATCCTTGGTAACAGCTAGATGGAAATTGATGCAGTGGTGCTTTAGTACATATTTTATTGTATTTATTTATTCCTGTACCACAGAAAACAGCTCTATATAGCCTTTCAAATCACGGTTTTCAACACACTAACAATTTTAACGCATAGGAACAACCATGCCTTGGAAAGGGGCAACCTAGCCAGGCGAGATTCGAACACGCGATCTCTTGTATGTCAGGAAAAGACTTTTCTCCGTCGCCACCGAGGACGGTGAAACATATCATAAAGCATATGACGTCACGTGAGATGAAACTTGGACAGATGTAAGGTTATATTCGTAATTAATATCAAAATAAAAATTTCATCGTATATTAACACGTTGAACGCCATGTAGGTTAAGTAAAACAATGAATTTCACTGTTTTCGAAGTAACTCGGCCTTAGTACCCACTTCAGTCAAGGTCCATGCCAAAAATATCTCTCCCGCTAAATCATTGGCCCAAGAATCCTCTGGGACTTGGTCGCTCCGTCGCCGCTCACTACGAACGGTGGGAAACTTGTGAAAGATATAAGAATCAAATTAATAAATTGAAGGGGTAGAAAATGAGCAATGGAGTTTCTGCTAAAAAAGGCAATTTTACATGTGAAAATATCTGGATATTTTAAGTCATCATTTATTCGACCAGCCATCACCAGTTTTCAGCCTTCAATACGCGGAAAATTTCTATTTCGAAAGGGGAGAGTAATGTACGTTCAACCACTGAATTTCAATGCACATTCGTTTAATGCAATTTAAATAAATTAAAAAACACAATAGTTTTGCATTTGATAGCACCCCAGAGGGCAAAGGAGGGTTAATGAAAACCGTGTCGGGGAAAGAATGTAACTTAAGCGGGGTAAGGTAAGGAAGATAATAGGATTTATGAATAAAATAAAAGGGAATAGGCCTTTCTGCGACTTAAATAGGAAGTTCAGCATGGGCGGGGAGATAGCCGGGTTAGTTCGCAAATTGCTGCACGTGAACCTACCTTAATTGGTGGAATACTTTAACGATGAAAATGTACTTGTTCGCCATTTTTATTTTACTGCTGATTGTGATCGAGGCTGAAAAAATAATATATCCGTATTTTCCGGTTTCCGATTATGCGCCAATTTCTCGAGGAATATAGATGGCCTAAACCCTTTCATAGATGAGTTGATGACGTCTTAAATAAGATGATGACGTCACAAATAAGTTAACGACGCCACAAAAAGTTGATGACGTCTCATGGCGAGTATATCCCAGCGTCTCCATTACATCTCGGTCTAGTACATGGGCCTCGCGTGGCATACTGCTGGTGACACGCTTGGGAGAGATTTCTTTCCTCAATGAGCATTGCTCCCTCGACGAGTAAATAAATCAGACATCAAATGACGTCAACAACTTGGAAAAAGTGGGCGGCCACTTTCTCCTTTTTATATAATAAACATACGACGGAATGGCTGGTTGAAGTATTTTTTTCTCGTAGTTAATCTCCCTTTTCATCTACCAAATTCTTTTTCATCCGATTGCGATATAGTAAGGTCTGAGTAAACGACCGCATTAGTTTCCCATCGAATGCCCACGAAAAAACAACCCATTTCCAACCCAATCATGCGCAGGAATGAGCACTTAAATTCACGTCCTTGAAATTCTGCATCCAAGACCTCTCTTTAAGCGTGCAATTCTCCGGAACAAAACAAAAACACCCACAATACTTTACGTAAATGCAGGCCAAGGATAGAGATGCAAGAAGAAGAGGCGAAGACGAAACAATGTGGGGAAGAGGAGCATTCCCTTAAGGCTTGAAGTCTCGAGAGGCGGATGCCGCGGCAAGATGTATCGCCGGGGCATTGCAACACCGGAGGCGGTATTTTTGAAAACCGCCAGAAAAAAGGGCCGGGATGTCCAACTTTAGAACGGGTTGAGAGGCAGGAGACTTGGAAAATACGTAAAGGGTCGGGATGGGATGCCAACGAGATGGCTCGATCATAGCCGTCGCGAGGTGTGATACACTCGCCATTAATTTAGAGGATCCGAGCGACGCCTCGCCTACGAGGCATATAGACCGTGACACAGCTACACTTTTACTAACAATTAGTTAGATAAAGAATCATATAAAGAACAGAAACGTTCTGCATTTAAAAATGAAAACTTACTCTCATTTTTGAAGCCGGTGTGTAATAGGGTGGTTTCCTATTATTTTTTTATTGCCTAAATCGAAAGATTATTACTCCTGGAGTGCGCATTTCACGCTCTTAGATTTTCAAATGATGATATCTATTTTTCGCGATTGAACGAAAAGTGAAAATTTTCAAGCGCGCGAAAACGCGACGGCTAAGTAGGAATGATGGGAAAAGTCCGTGTGACGTATTTCTAGTTCCAGCTGTCGGCGTGTGAGGTGACCTTGGGGCGAGGCTTGAGCGCTGGTACGACGCAGGCTGCTAGCAGGTAGCTGAGTACACTGCTAGCAGGTATTAATAGCAGGCTTAAATAAGGATTATTATTCCCCTATCGAACGAAGGAAACTTTCCGAACTTAGGCAATTTTAATGGGTGATTATTATGAGATGTTTCCCTGAGTCCTGTGCCTCATGCATGCATTGGTAATCTCAGACAATGTAAAACTCCTATCTACTCTTATAGAAACTAGGTCCCTGTGACGTCACGTGGAGTGGAATCGCATGGGCGCCAATCTGGCGTTTTTCAAATGAGGTTAAAATTGACCGTTGCCATTCGTCTAAACTGGGATTTCTAAAACCAAATAACTTGTATATTATTAATACACTAATGGTGGGTAACGAATCGCAATCAATGCCTTCCGTTTTCTTTGATGAAGGAAACTACCCTATTGTTCATAGGCAACTCATATGTCATGTTTCTTAGGGAATTATTTGCTATCTTCATTCATAGAAAGCATTTTAAATTATGATCGCATTTGGTTGAGAAGGATTGTGCACTTTCTCGATGAATTTAAATGAAATACTTGCGATGCAGAGGCGCCGATTCCTTGGGGCCCGAGGCCCCTCAAACATTCGAGTTGGGTGTGAGGAAAAAATGTGTCAGGCTTGCGCTTGTGTACAAACTGCATAAAAAACAACCGTCGATTTCCGGTTAAAATTTCGATTTTTGTTAATAAGTCCACCTATTCATTCCACGATAAAAAATCGATTTTACCGACAATTTTCCCTCAGTACACACCTGCATCAGAGACCATACCTTGGCCACACCTTCAGACGGCCTCAAAATTATGACGAATCTTGCACGTGCATTCTACAAGACGTACGCGTAGGTATGTGTGGAATTCATGCGAATACACCAAGTTACGACATCCATTTCCCAATGACTAGCGGGTTTCACGAAGTTTCACCTCACACAACCAGTCAAATTTGTAAGACTAAAAAAAGGTTAAGGAAAGTTTTCATAACAAGCCTTAAGCCCGGATCAAAACTTAACTTGCGGTAGCTTGACTTCAGTCACGCAGACCTATGAGACAAATATTCCACCAATTAACGAGTACCAATCATGAAATTTAATTAAGAGAACTATCAATGGTTCGCAAGACTGTCTATAGAAAATGTTATCTAAACTACTACCAAACTGCTCTCAAGGAAATACGGAAATCTGGACTGATCAAATCTTTTTTTTTGCATGTGGGCGACCAAAACTTTTTGATAATATATGCCTGTAAAAATATTCAACGTGTTTTGGAGCAGTGGAAGAGCATTTTATTATTTACTGTGTTCAGTTATTATCCATAAAAAATTAGTTGTTAACCATATTCTACTACGTGCATCTTATTCCTTGCTGTTGCGCGTTGAAGTATTTCAGTGAATCGCCAAGATGATCTTGTGCGTCACACTAAAAGACGTCAGTTCCAAATTGCCTGAGCAATTAAGTGCATCTTGGTTCTTCCGATTCTATAGCGGCTGTCGGTGTTCTAAAACCTGTATTCCTCGCTGTATATTTCTACGACGCAATGCATATAACAGTGAAATGACGCTTCCCTATCGCAAAGGACCTTGGGAAATCTCAGGAGACATGCGGGCTCAGAAGATTTGTTTATTGACTGTGCCATTATCGCTTTCTTCTTATCTCACGAATACGCATACGAGGCGTGAAAGCCATAGAACTTAGCCTGCGAGATTTACAGCACAGACCAGACCTTTGATCGTCGTTAGTTTAAGCTTCGTTTACTACTAAGACCGTGTAATAGGCTTGTTTATTGCGCATGCTATTAAGAAAAAAATGTTAAAATAGTCTTAAAAATATTTACTTACTATCCCTCTGTACCCATATTGCTCTTACTCAGAAGCGATTTATGTAAGCGAAACAAATTAGTCTGATTTCTAGCGAATGAAATTACCTGTTTTTGAATTTTATCAATTTTATTTGTTTTTTGTTATGAAAAAAGATTCTCGTGATTATTTTACGCACGATGTGATAAGGCTGAAATCAGTGGCGTAACTAGGAATATGCTTCGGGGGGAACGAGGAGGACCTGGGGGCAACCCCCTCCTCTCGAAGGAAACCGAAAAAATGTTTAAAACTGACATACCTGGAAATACATTTTACACCATTTTGGCACTAAAAATTTAGGTTTCACTCTGCATTCTGCGGGAAATCATCACAGCAGGGAAAACATTAGTACACTAAAAATTTTTCTAAGGTTTTGGGAGGGGGTATCTATCCCCTCATCACTCCCCCGTAGTTACACCACTGGTTGAAATAAAATTAACTTCTGTTTGGTAACAGGGAGGTTTCCTATTATTTTTTTAATGCCTTAATCGAAAGATTATTACTCCTGAAGTACGAATTTCACACTTTTAGATTTTTAAATGACGACATCTATTTTTCGCGATTGAACGAAAAGTGAAAAACAAGCGCGCGAAAACGCGACGGCTAAGTAGGAATGATGATAAAAAGTCCGTATGACGTATTTCTGGTTCCCCCTGCCGCCCTGTGAGGTGACCTTGGGGCGAGGCTTGAGCGCTGATACGACGCAGGCTGCTAGCAGGTAGCTGAGTACCCTGCTGGCTGGTAGCGCTTGGCTTAAATAAGGATTATTATTCCCCTATCAAACGAAGGAAACTTTCCGAACTTAGGTATTTTTAATAGGTGATTATTAAGAGATGTTTCCCTAAGCTCTGTGCCTCATGCATGCATTAGTAAACTCCTATCTACTCGTATAGAAACTAGGTCCCTGTGACGTCACGTGGAGCGGAATCGCATTGGCGCCAATCTGGCCTTTGTCAAATGAGGTTGAAATTGACCGTTGCCATCCGTATAAACTGGGATTTCTAAAACCAAATAATTTGTATATTATGAATGCACTAATGGTGGGTAAGGAATCGCAATCATTGCATTTCGTTTTCTTTGATGAAGGAAACTACCCTATTAGACATCTAAAGGTTGACTTCTACGGTTAACTATCATTTAGTCATTGTCATTGCGTAAAAACTCTGAAAGATGATTTGGGAAGTATTTTAGTATGCCTTATCTCAGCGTCCACAGGAAAAAAACATTAGCGCCGTGCGTTCTGATTATAATTATATTACCAGAACTCACGGCCGCTAAAGGCGATCGTAACGGCACGCTTGGGTTTTAATTGAATGAAAGCTTTCACTACGGAAAGTGATGAGAAAAGCGATGGAAAAGGGACGGTGGAAATGCCGCGTGCTTCAGAAAACTATGGGTCGAGCGATTACTCTTTCGGTCACTGAAAACCTATCGCTTGTGCTATCATTCTGAGGTACGGAAAAAAAGATGGCGTGAATCAGAATTTAATAAGGACATCCGAGTATTACGCTTCACTTAAACGCATGGGAAACGCAAGAAGTTGTGAAAAAATATCCCCTCCATCTCTAACTCACCACAACAATAGCGGAATTAAACTCTTTGATGGAAAAGGTACGTGGGAATGATCGTGCGATTCAGAAAATGATTTGTCTAGCGATCATTTCGAGCGATATTTGACACGGGAACCTCATATTTGTGAATTACCTAGTGAGCTTAGTTCAAAATGTTACATGATTAGATTTATAAGAAGCACTGTTTCTACTGATGTATTGCTTCCTCTATATTTTGGAGAGTTTTACTCTCTCATGGTATACAGTATTTTGTTTTGGGGTTCTTCCTCTCGTGCTACTGCAATATTTTAACTGCAAAAAAAAACTGTTAGACAAATGTTAAATGCTCCTATCACTGCACCGTGTCGATCTATTTTCAAGGCATTAAGATAACTGCCTTTTCCTTGTGTTCATATAAATTATGTTTAAAGTATGTGCAATATTGACCAATATTGCTGAATTTCAAAAACGTACATAATTACTCAACGAGACTGAGGAATAACTTACATATTTAATTTGTCAGGACGAGTAATACTACCCTTGGTCCAAAAGCTATGGCGATTCGCCTCTTTAATAAGTACACTTTAACTTCCAACGAAGTACAAAGAAATAAAAAAAATAATATTTTTAAGCAAAAAATTCAAGTTATGCTACAGGAAAAACTGTTTAACTCATTTAATGAATACCTCCCAAATGAGGAATTATGATTGTATACTGTACAGCTTAAATGTTTGTGTGTTTAACTGACGCGTCTTATATAATGTAAAATGATCCTTGGACAGAAATAAACATGGATATGAATTTCTTTGGTCCTTCAAAAGCTATCGCTCGAGATAACAGTCGGAGGGACGGTACCAATGATTTTTTTTCAGGCTTAAGAAAAACTACGGCGATTTTCAACATTCAGTCAGGCGTCAAAGAACGCAGTTGGACGTGGAATAATTGACATATCCAGACTTCGTCTTCTAGCAAATCCTTTCTAAGCACCCTCCATAAAAGATAATTGAACCCACTCAGTCTGATCGGAGGCCCACATTGCGAACTCTCCCGAGACCTGCATTCCTGCGAGAGTTTTACTGCCGTGTCCGGCTCAAAGATCGACCGCGCAGGTGAAGTAAAGGGAAACGGAAGCGGATGGAAACGCCCAGCTGAAGGCCCGAAGACGCCATGGCATTCCTCGACAATCTAAAAAAACAAACCCCGGCACAAATCTATGTATGTATATAACAGAGGATGTCTGTTTGCTGGTCCGCTATGCGTTTCCATACGGCTGCACAGATTGCAACCAAAGTTAGCACGTAAGTCACTCTTGTTAAATATTATTGACGGCAAGCACTCTTGCGCACGTAAGCGCAAGTACGCAAGCACTCTCACGCACCTAAGCACTCTTCCTAAATATTATTAACGGAAAATACAGATCATCTGACTTTCTTTCTCTTATCCCGCTTTGAGTAAGTTTTATCACTCATGAAAGTACATTTTTATCCAGAGTGGGCTAAAAAATTTAAAGAGCAAAACCAGACCGGAAGGCGATAACGGGTCAACCGCCGTTACGTAGGATAGGAAGTTAACTGCTCCTATGACATGCTTCACGAGGAGATATCATTCGCAGAGAAAATTCAACTCCAGAAGATAAAATTAACTCTCCATACATTTAGCGTTTCGTTGCTTACCAGAGCTCTATCAGTCCAGGCCATCAGGCTTTTTTTTCCAAATAAATTCCTCCAAAGCTTATTTGGAAGAGTATGATGGGGATAATCATTTTGAGGCTTGCCCTCATCATTTCGTCAAGGACTAAGAAGTCGAATGCGATCTTCGTAGCATCCAGAGAAAGCAAGTGTTAACTTACGATTCTCTTTGTCCAGGAGTGCAAATCGGAAAATTAAAACAAATAAAGTTACACTTATTAGCACACGCAAAGGCTTTGGAATTTCGTCAGACCTTCGAGTAGCATTGGATTAAAGGAATTTAGGTACCAACGTAGAAGTTCACATACTTTTCTGGCAGATCTGCAGGTTTAAAACTTTCACCACAGTAAAATTAAGCGATGCCACAATTTACAGACTCTTAGGAGACTAAATAACATCAATTTTGTTGTTTTCGAGTGTTCTCAGGCGTAAAACGGTGGGAGTGTGACAGACAATGCAGTTTGCAGACATTTTTCACCGTATTGTTATTCTCGATCGCACGAACTTTATCGAAACCGGTGGCAATCAAATCTTTTTTTGTGAAAAGTTACCAGTACGTTTAATCTATTTTCTTGACTACTCTGTACAAATAAAAACTTAGAACCCCCAATTTAATTATTAGGTAACCCAAAAATATTAATAAAAATTGTTAAGATTCCTTGCTAAGATAATAAGATTGTTGATACTGAAGGCAAAAGCTCAATGGTAAAGAATCTGATCCCGAGAACACATCAAAGAGTAATAACGAACTGTGCACGTAGAGAACATACTGCATTGCGGCTGTCAAATGTTCCAAGCTTTTAAGAGATTAGGTTGTGAGCCGCTAGAGACTCAAAGGACTCGCGTACCGCTTACACTGCTTGGGCAATTCATTCTGTTTCAAGGTGAGTCAGAGGATAATCTCATTTTGTGAAATATTCCTTTGAGCAAACTTAAAACGAAAAAATAATGAAAACTAACTTTGTTCGAAAAAATGACGTACAAAACCCACATCTATACGAACATAATTAATTACAACAATAATTAGAGCAACTTCAAATTCAGTATAAACTGATTAAATATCATTTTATAGTATTCATTCAAAATAATCATATGTGTGAAATAAGATTGGCTGATGGGATAATTGAATGGAGAGATGTGTCGAAACAATCGTCGGATCGATGACTATCGATGATGATGCATATTTATTCCTTCACTTTATGATTTGAATGGTGGAATGACATTCCCTTGCACAATCAAGTTCGGATGCTTGTAAACGGGAGAAAAATATTATTTTCGCAGAGAATGATAACCAAACTAAGATTTTACGAAAAAGGGCCGACTTCTAGAACCAATTAGGCCTCCTCACTATCCAGCCTTTCTTAAAATATCACTGTCCAACTAATATCACACTTTTACAGAAAAATTTCGCAATATATAATTGAATTATATAAATAATATATAAATGAAAGAATATTGTAATAATAGAAGATTAGAATACATAAATACAAGAAGATCACGAGGGGATTTTCTGTCCACCATCAACAAAGAAATGAATGAGCATATTAAGATTGCAATTGAGACTGAACATAAAATCAGCTTTACCGCAATCACAATTATTAAAGAAGATTACGAAAGGATTCTCTGTCCACCATCAAGAAGCAAATGATCGAAGTCAACGATAACAGTGGTTAACAAGCGTCAAATGTCACACGTTTCTTTCAGTATGCCTACACCTAATTGATAATTATGAATACGAACGAACACCCCATTGAATATTCCTACAGCGTTCTTACCAAATGGTACCAAAGTGCGATTTCACACCCTGGCATCGGTAACAATGCAGAGTAAGCAAAGGTAACACCGATAGTAATTAATATTCACATGATGAACAGGAGTAGAAATATGGTAAGTGCTTTTATTTTTATTTATTTCTCACTTCCCCGCACACAGCACAGAATGGCCTTTACAGCGTGGGTTGTAACATCAACAATAGAACATGACAAACATCCATGCCCTGGATGGGGACCACCTACCCAGGCGGGATTCGAACCCGCGACCTACGGATTGGCAGGCGAGGTTTTTACCCCACCTCCACCGAGGCCGGCAACATTTTGAAACGCATGACGATGGAATGGGATTTTTTGAGGAAATAAATGCAAGGAAATCATGGGAGGGTCCCTCAATTTACCAGGAAGAACACTCGACGTAATGAAAAAGTTACACAAATTCATAGTGTTTCCCGTAAAAAGGATCGACAAAAAAATTGATTATTTTCTACCGAAACTCTCTCGGTATCGCTACGGGGAAAATGATGTCTGCCATAAATCTTAACTAGAAAATATAAAGTAATTCACAGGAAACAATTCACAAGCAAAGGTTAAAAATAGATCGCAATTTCCAAGGCCACATTCAGGAGCAGAAAGATAAACAACATAGAATCAAGGAAAGTAAGTGTATACGACAACGACAAAAATTACGAAATCTTAGCAGAAGAATAAGGTGATTTGTGATTTGATTTTGCAGCAAAACATGACGAGTTCACTTTTCACAACCATTCATTACATATCACAGTCATTACCGTGAACAGGTTTCAGATTCCATGTCACATCAATTAAAATTGAATCCTCGCTTGAATTTTATTGATATTACGAGGTTTTCAATTGACAAATTATAAAGTATATTAAACGGGAAAAAGGATAAAATAAAAGATTTACGATTTGAATGAGCTGGAATACCTTTTTCCAGAATAATCAATAAATGAAACGGTTGAAATGTCATATATTTCTCGTGGATATACCTCAGAGACAACAAAAAAGCTATTTTCTGCTTGTTCACGCATATCCAAGATGAAAACGGCAAAATCAGAGATTGCGTGATGGATTTGATGGGTTTGAACAACTATGACAATAGTATTTATTTCTATATAGTTTTTTTTGGGCTGAATTTTTTTTCACTATATTAAATATGTACTAACGAAGAAGAGAAAACATCAAAGCACTACATGAAGCCAGGAACTCTGTACGCAGTTACCCATATAGTGCAAGAAAATATCAAGATTTCAAAACGATCTACTCATCTGTATTAATTTGAAAACTATCTGTATTCCCTACACCAATACTGCAGATGGGGTCTTGAATGTAGATCCGATTTTGGCTACAGCCATCATGCGCGATCCTTTATTGATTTCATCTTCAAAAAACAATTAATAGCGAATGCTCACGAGAATGTTAAATTACATTAGAGAAGATCATACCTGAGAAATTACAGCAATGTACGTATTGGGTAAAAGACTAAAATAAAAGATTTACGATTAAGACAAGAGGGTACATATCTGCCTTCAGTGTGAGCAATGAATGAAATGATAGACCTATGAAGTCTATCCTGATCGTACTATCTCTTTAAGCACCATTCTTCGATCAATTATGTAAACCGAAATGCCCATTAATACGCTATAACCTTCGAGCCAGTTGGTCTCGAGATCGACCTGAAACAACCGAACGCCTGTACCACAGGATTTGTACTAGGATAAATAATTATTTTCTAGTCCATTCTAAAGAGCCCATAACGTCACTGTTTATATTAAGGGGCCCAACATGAGGTTGTCGTATCAATTCACGAAAGCGCAGCGTAACACATGAGGGGTATGACGCAAGCGGTCCAGATCACACTCCTCATGAAAAAGTTTTGATGCTGGGACCCTAATCTGCCCTGGCAACGCGTCCATTGTTTCCATGATCGAAGACACCAAATGTGCCGCCGCATTTATACTAGGCTATTACGAAATAGTGGTAGCCATAGGAGCACAAAAAGAGATAAATCGAGATTAAATAAACAGCTGAATCTTTTCCGATGGAATCGTAGGCGCTTGTCAATGTCAAGACCACGGCTTTGATAGGCTGGAAAAATATTTACGCAATGCAACCACCGTGACGTCGCATATCCCCAATCGCGAGCTCAACATAAAAAGGTAACCTTCTCCACCAACAATGAATGTGTCCTTTGATCCGTAAACAATTATTTAAAATACATGATGGTGTTTGTCAACCTTGGAAGTTTCTTCTCCTTTCAAGATAATTCATCTTGAAAAAAATACAGCAGTCTTTCCCTCAGACGTTCAAACCTACATTCACTTCCTTTATATTGGTACTCTGCATTTCCAGCAATAAGATTTCTATAATATTTGTGACTGCAATTACTGGCGTTAACCATGAAACGGTAATTTTGTAGATAAAATAATCTTGAGGAAATCATTCCCTCAAAATCCTTTCTTATGCTTATGCGACTTTTAAAGATAATGAAAAATATTCAAGGTGAGGTGGACTCAATAATACACTTTAGACCCATTCGTACTGCAAAATACAGAATAGTATATTTTAATTAAAATTTGTAAGATTACGAAGGACTTGAGGCATTTCGGGGACTTCCCTCTTTTCACCAACATTAACATGTGACATTTTTCACAAAACCGTTAAGCACGACCCTAAATTACACATAATTACAAAAACACCTTCACTGATACAATACACTTTATCTGCAGAGGATGGCACGAGACTGTTTTCAGAGAAAAAGTAGTATTAGACTCTCTTTGATCTCTTTAGCTCTACTAATGCTAGCCTCATAATATTCTGGAATACCATCATCTAAATCCAGACCTAAAATTTCTCCATGGGCAGCAGATAATATGCATTATCATTTTGGATAGTAAAAAAATGTATGGTATATTGAAAATACATACTTTGGTTCAACAGATGATATAAAAATACAACTACCTCAACCAAAAGTGAACGTGTCCTTTGACCCGTAAGCAACTAAAACACATTGACACTGGTGTTGTCAACCTTGGACTAGCTTCTTCCTCTAATAAAAAGTTTTTTTAAATCTTCTCCCCAAGAATCATAAAGAAATCCATTATGTGCAATGCGTTTCCCAGCAGTATGGCATCTAGAATAATTACAGAATATACGAAGAATTAATGATGAGTAGTTTTTATCAGCGATATACAAAAACAGCTTACCAAAATAAGCCGTAAAATAAGATCTGCAACGAGGCCTATATAACTGACCTTTTCTAAGGAAGTAGACAAAGGAGATACCGATTAAGTGACTCACTCACTGAATCAAAGAATTATGCAACCAATTCAATCGTAAATTTATTCGTTAAAGCTGGAGTCAAAACAAATTAGAAACGCCAAACGCACTCACTATTCTATAGAATAACAAGAAATTATTTCACAAATAGGGGAAAATTTGTTCTGACAAGTACTGCCATAAGAGCCAGAATATTTAAGCAGAATTTCAAATCCAATTTTAAGAAAATAAAGAGCGGAAAGACTAATTTTCGTCCTTAGTTGATGAAATACAAGTTAGAATATTATTATTGAAGTACTTATGAAAGTAACAAATACATCGTTTCCTAAATCAACCTTCTCAAGTGAAATATAGGAAGTATTCTGAAGATCCAGAAAGGAAGACATTCAGAAAAGGAGCCGCTATAAAAATACCAAAAGCAATAAAACCGCGAGCTATATTTTCACCTATTAAAATAACCTTAGAAATGTATTATTGAGAGAGAAAAATTCAGGTTTTCTGAAAACTGGTAGAATTAATAATATAAAGGAGATGACTAAAATAGAGTAAGGGCCAAAAAACATTCCCGTGAGAAAGTAGCAAAAAATTTGCTACGAAACGACGAAAAAAAGTCAGGCTCAAGTGATACATGAGACAATAGTACTTCCTAACAAACACGCATTCTTGGAAAATAATTTAGAGGGAATAAGAGCATGACGTCGAAACGACTGAGAACGTCCCAATTAAAAGAAACGATCAATGAACTGGAATGTAGGACAGAAAATGAGACGAAGAAGATGGCGAAGAGGAGTAATTTATGGCTGCAGAGAACAGGCTCTTCAGAAGAAAATTGATGGTTAAAAAACAATATATTGTGGTACAAAAGTCCTCGAATTGCGAGATGGCCTACGGAAATGAACTGCACCTACTATCTTAAATTTGAGAAAATTACACGCCTGAGGGTAAATCTAGTACGAGCTCTAACTCCACCAGTCCAAACCAACCTCCGGGTTGAATCAGTGTGATAGAAATATTTAAGCCTGATAACTAGCAGTCAAAAGCAATAGTCCTTGATAAGAGCGTCTTAGGAAACTCCGCGGTAAAAGAGAAAAAACTGCCACATTATACTGAAAAAACAATTAAACAATATCTATGGCTTTCACTAAGCGATATCTGCGATTTTCAACGTGAAAGAAAACGTGGAGTCATACATTTGTTTCTTCGGAGATTATTGCGATGCGCAGATATTACTTACGTAATTAAACTCGCATATCAGACCCATAGCAAAGGAAAATAGTTCATGCGGGTCTGAGGTCGTCACTGGCGTGATATCTAGACTTCGTACATTCGTTCCGATCGTGGTTTAGTTGGCTGGCAGCCGGGGAAAGAGGCAAATTGAGGTGAAAACGCTACAAGGTTACACGCATAATAAACGTTGAAAACAGCCCTTTATTTTTTGTCAGCAAAATAGGCATTAATAAGTAGCATGTCAAAAGAATCTTTCAGCGAAAACTCCTCATTTCGTTGTAAATTACACACATAGAATATCTAAACATGAGCCTTCTTTTCCTTTTTCATCATCATCATCATCATAATTCAGCAATCCCAAGTTTGGTTTGACGCAGCTCATTATTCCTCTCTCCCGTTCACTAGCGTTTTCATAGTGACGTATTTCCTTTCTTCTACGTCCATTTTCCTTGTCCTGTGTAATTCAGTCGCGGCCGTCTCTTGCCTTTTTCCCTTCCACCTGTCCTTCTAAAATTGTTTTCATCAGGTCATCATGCTTCATAAAGTGACCAACGTAGTTGTCCCGTCTTCTTATAGCTTTTAGAAGACTTCTCTTTTATCCAACTTTTCTTTATCCAACTTTTTTATTGACTAGGTTGATCCTTTTAATCTTTATCAGGCCATCATGCATCATAATGTGGCCAACTAAGTTGCCCTGCCAAGTTTTTTGTAACCCCGAATAAACAATGCAATCGAATACCCAATGAATTTTACTCTCGAAGGATTAAGCAAATTGAGGTAATTATTGATTTCACACACACCATTGCTTCCAACCACTGTTTTTGCAAACATATATGTGATGCCACGATCAATGCAACAGAAACGCAAAACAGGCTGGAACTAAGGTAATGAAACCTTTTACCTTCCCTTGAACTTCCGAGGAAAAGTAGGTCGAGGAAAACGGACATTTTTAAGATTAAATACACCACGCAGAGACCTTAAAACCGCCATATAAATTGAACTCTGTTATATATTTCACGAACGAAGGTATTCTCGCCTGAGTTGAGAACTGTTGGAACCACACAAGACACTTCCACGCAGGCTTATTCCGCCAATATTATCCTTGAGACCGTTACGAAAAAAGTCCTGACCGAATCAGCTCCGTAGGGCTTCCTAACACTGTTTACGAATCGGCCTGTAGCGTCCCCACGAAACTTGAGCATCCAAACCCATTTGTTGATGCAAACAGAGCGAAAGAGGGTCACTCAGCGACCAATGACACGGGAAACCAGTGTCCACTTGTTAAAACACGATCCGTTCCGGTCATTGCTGACCACTCTCCGTAATGAAACTATTTTCCTCAGACTTATAGGCTCATCGCTTTCTTCGAGATATGTATATAAATAAAGCGGCAAATGTCAACGTTGAGGATGGCAGTTCGTAATAACCCTGCCTCCCTTCCATTAAGGGACATTTCTAGAGTTCATGAGAGGAAAGATGCTGATCAAGATCGGGTCAATTGAGAAATCTTTCAAGGATGATCGGAGACATAAAAATTTCGCTTGCGATCAATTCCAGTGGATATGGGACAGCGAACGCCCACAATTCTAAGAGCAGCTGTGTATCCAACGAAAAATCACAATCTCCAATGGTTCCCAACTTGCGAACCGCGGTTTATTTCCATCACATTATCTCTCAGACCACGAATAAATGTGTAAAATGCTAAATATATTTTGAAAAGTAATTTGCTATTTTTTACTATTGCCATGAGCATTCAACAGTTAAAATTCTGAATTAGCAACAGGTATAGCCTGTATGATTTTTTTCAAGGAGTGCGTATAGGGTTAAGATGACTGATTCCTTATCTAAGAAATTTTGATGCAAACTTAAACATAAATGGAGCTGAATTTAATGCATTAGTATTTATAGTAAAATTTTATTCTTTTACATTCGACTGAGTGGAGTAAATATTTTTGAATTATGCAAAGCATCTATGGAAGTTTAAAGTGTTTATTCCCTTTCCTTGATTATTTTTCCAATAACTGTATTATGTACATCACTAACCTAGTCATAATTTTCATATGTTGTATATGATATATCGTGAAGGGGAATATGCTATGGAGAAAGACTATTTTTATCAAAAGAAATTCCTTAGAGAACTGCTGAAGTGTTCAGTTGGAGAGAGATGCAAGTCCGATTCCCAAATATGGCTGAACGGGTACACTGACTGTGTACAGTTATTTTCGGAGCAAAATATTTTATGGAAAGTAAAAATTGCTTAAAATATCAACTTTTAACATTTAAAGACATTAAAGTATAGACGCTAAAATCTTATTTTTATTCGCTATTCACATATTTTATGCCGAGCATAAAATTTGATGTTCAAAGCCTGAAAACGCCTCAAAAGGAAACTGCTGAGGAACTACAATTAATAATGATTGGAAACTGTTTAAAAGCTAAAGCTAAAAAAAGTTTTAATTGTACTCAGGAATTATTGCTGTTTCGGGCCCACGGAAATTCCGGACTGTTGTAAATAAGATTTGATTCAGTGTTCGTACTGTGAAATTCATGTAAACATTGCAAATGGACCTTGAAGAAATGTAATTGAGGATCCAAGCGACCTAACATTGAAAACTAGGGGAACGAGACGATAAGTGTGGCGTTAAGGTCACGAAGTACTGTACAACCTCGCATCGTTCCGAAGTTCACACCCAGCACAAACATGCTTCCTCGAATCTAAAAGACAGATTAGCCAGCTATAATGTGGGTGCACCACGAATAGCCAGCCGACGCAGAGACCCATTAATGAAATTTTAACACCGCCGAAACAGGAAAAACAGACACGGCGATAACTCGATTTCGATACGCATTCACACCGATAAACAACACGACTGTGCCCTCAAGTCAGACGAGGATGTTTTTCAGTCCTGAGATCAGCTGGATTTCAAGGTAAATGAAAACTCTTACTACGGGAAATATAAAGCTAAAAATAAACATAATAAAATAAATGGGTTTACTGATGCTTGATACAGAGGATTCAAAGTATATTTTAAGTTGAATTATCGTACAAATAGCTCATCTTCCTTTAATCTCGGGGAAAGCTTTCAAAAATTTTCAAGTAAAGCGATTACAACCACAAGTTACTATCACCAAATCCTACAAAAAATGTCGTTTGCAATAGCTAGTGATTACAAGTATAGAAAACAGAAACTAAATGACTAATGAAAAAAAATGAGCCCAGACACCTCTATGGTACTCCGTTTACTTAAAGTTATAAAATCAATCATAATAGGTCTATCACTCCATGATTTTAGATAAGATGAAACAATTAACTTAACACGAAAGAGAGCTCTTATTCCAATGAAAAAGAATGTAACGCTCTGATAAGCAAGGGTACATAATGAGGACAGAAACAAAACATTGTTTCACAGTAGATAACAAACAGCTACCATATTAATTTCTAAAACTAGATCACAATCTTCCTAGCAGGCCCACACAGTTTTCACAGACACGCATTTCGTAGCTGGATAAGAAAGTTCGGCCGTAAACATCTACCTACGAGACTCAACAGGTACCAATTGCACAACATTTTAATACGCAGGGCTGACGCCCAGGGAAGAAAAAACACATTCTCCCCATGATTTTTCGACGTAATTCTGAACCGCTCCCAAAGGATTTCCGGAATTCCGAGAGGAAAAATTGGAGAAATCGGCAGACAGAAAGTTGGCCAAGGGTGAACATGAAAATAGCGACGTAAAACCCATACGCGACAACATTGGTGCATTCTCGATTTCCGGTAGGTTAGTACACGGATATTATTCACCCAGGGAATTCCTTACGACTTTTTCAGACGAACAGCACACATCAATGAGAATACGCCCACAATGGACGTAATAAGCGGAATATGCAGGCCAAACATAAGCCCTAAATCGAGCTCCAAAATGATCGTTTGGGTTTACAAAAGAGTTCTTCGATCATGTTAACTGCACTGCAAAAGAATTTTTTTTCTGAAAACAGATATTTGCGAAACATTACGGCATTTTTTAATTTAATTTTATACTCCACTCACTGTTGCGAGCCGAAGGTAGGTTTGGATAGGTTAGGGAAGAGCTCTTCCAAGCTTAAGCCCCAGGCGTGGGCCATTCACTCATAGGGAGTGGGGAGAGAGGTTATTATACAATACTTAGCAACATGGGTTGCACACAGCTCCATTTTTAATAATGAAAACTCCTTTAAAATTCACTGAAAGTTCTATTAGAAATACCCACAATCAAATATTGAACATTTTGATGGGAATTTACACTCCAGCCTTCCTTAACAACGTCATCGCAAGTCTGCACCACTATTAGGTGGTATAAGCTAAATATTTACTCCAGGAAGTAGCGAAAATATTCGATTTATTAAATCCTTGGATATCTGAATACACGATTACAAAAAATACTATAATAATGTTACAATGGACCCAGTGGTAAAAACGTCTATAAGTGACTCGTATTTATGCGTGTTCTTGATTACGGAATTTATTTAGCAATCAGGCGCAACTGCATTACGATATGTACAAGGATACATGATAACGAAAAATAAATCATGCCATATACGTACTCGTGAATAACAGTACTGAAGACTAAAAATAATTAATATGCCACATAATTAGCGCCACATATTAAACGCAGTGCATGTTGACAATGAGTGAAAACTAAACACCCCCGGCCATTCACACTGGAGGTGAATTGCAATTTAATGCGGGATATTTATCAGGTCATCCAAAAAAAGCAAATATAAAATTCAAGCATAATCCCAACTTTTCCATAACTTAAGTCTCGTATGATTCAATACTTTATTTCCGCGTTTTCAAAACGAACCAAAGCAGTGGCGTAACTAGGCATATGCATTGGGGGGGGGGGAGTGGGATGACCTGGCGTGGCAACCCCCCCCCCCCAGACAACGGGGGGTCAAGGACAATTTTTGAAAAATGACTAGCATGTAAATATGTTTTACGTCATTTTGGAACTAAAATTTAACTTTAAGCAGATGTAGTTATTATCTATCAAAACTAGGCAATAGTTATAAATATTTTTTTTTATTTCTCTGAAGTTTCGGTGGGGGAGGGGATGTATCCCTTCATCCCCCCCATAGTTACGCCACTGAACCGAAGTCATGAGTTACACGCTTTTACTGAAGGAAGAAGGAAATTGCGAATGACTCACGGAGATTTCCCAGTTATAAGCTTTAAGAAGAATTAATAGGTTTCAAGGATACATGACACTGCTATACGTGATGGACATACGAGTCCCCGATCCTCGTTTCGTGGGTGGATCCCAGGGCCTCCCGACCTAACCCATGTATTTTTATTTTTTAGAAATTTAGTTTTCTCAGCGTATAGTTTGAAGGAATAATTCTCGCTTTTCCCAACGGGTGTGGTCCCAACGTTTCGAAGGCCGAGTCTGCCATCGCCTTCAGTGAATCTGGAGAAAAAATTCTAACCCTGAAGACGATGGCAGACGCAGCCTTCGAAACGTTGGGACCACACCCGGAGGGAAACCCGAGAATTATTCCTCCTGACTCATATTCATCCTTGAGTGGACTTACACGTTCAACCCTAACAATAAGCATTTGTTTGCCCAGTGGCGTATCTATGGGTGGGGGAATAAGGGGGTAGATCAAAGCCCTAGAGAAATAAAAAAATATTTTAAACTATTGTATAGTTTCGACATATAATCACTACATCAACTCAAAGATAAAAATTTTAATGCCAAAATGATGTAAAATGTGTTTCCAGGCATGCTATTTTTCAAAAATTTTCCCGGACCCCGTTGCCTTGGAGGGGGTTTGCCACACCAGGCCATCTCAACCTTCCCCCGCTCCCCAAAGCATATTCCTAGTTACTCCACTGGTTTTGCCCCAAGATAGAGCTTGACCTCCGTGAGATGAGACGATCACGCATATCCAGACAATTCAGGAATACTAGCACTAGTAAAATTCAGACGATCTTCGAATTATACCCACTATCTACCTGGATTGGTAACGCTCCGCAATAAATCTTAAATCACACTATCATTCTTTCCGCCCCTTCCGAGCGATAACTCCAGCGATCGCTCAAATTATGGCGGAGAAATGACCGCGTCGCGCATTTTCCGCGTTCGTTCCAAGGATGGAAACCCCATCACTTTTTCCATCCCTCGGCACGTCCCTTTATCCGTCCCTGAGAGCATAGCTTTCATTCAATCAGTACGCAAGGCCACAAACAACGATGTTAGCGCCCCGCATAGCACTTAATTGGATGGCAGATGTAAATACGGAAAGTGACGTAATACGCGATAGAAAAAGGAACGGCGGAAATGCCGTGTTATTCCGAAAATTATGCAGATCGAGCGATCGCTTTTTGATCCTTGAAAACCTATCGCTGGAGCTATTAAGGCTGATATACGCGGTGAATGATCATGCGAATGAAATCATTCGCCATGAATGGCGAAAATTTCGCGAATGAACCGTCATGCGCATGATCATTCAGTGAAAATTAGAACATATTGTTTTTTGCTCGCATGATCCTGTGATCATTCATCGTGATCATTCACCGTGTATGGCGGCCTTTACTTTCTCTTTGGGACAGAAAAAATGATCGTATGATTCAGGCTTCTGTTACGACGATGGATCGATAATATTAGGGGGGTCAAGATGATTGTAAGGTTAGGTCCTTTTGATATAAGACCACCTCAAGGTATTTTGTACTCGAATGCACACGAGCAATAAATATACGACGGTGAATCACAACCATCGGACCATGCGTCCGTGCAAAATTAATCGCACTAATTCAGACTGCGGTACTTCACGTTTTCTCTGTTTTCCTCATTACGGGGAGCTGATACCTCCTTTTCTTTAAGGCCCCGCTTCTTGATCAGGCAGAAACGAGACCGAGCGAATCCGATACGGTTTTTGAACGGGGAAAGTGAGGGGCCCCACGTTTAAGAGGCCCCGAAACTTTTTCCGCGGGCCCCATCCCTCCGGCAATGCGGGTCATCTGAAGGAGTGCGGCATAGCGGGGTCACTCAACCCCCACACATTTTCCCTTCTATTCGATAAACCGCAACTGGGCATTCGCCGACTTAAGAGCGCAGGTGCTGAGGCACGCACACGAACTCCTCAATGCGGTCACACACTATGTAAAATACTCCTGAAGAAGAAAAACGGCGTTTTCCACGACAATATTTAATAAATTGCTGCCAAGACTGAGAGAATCCGGCTTTCTTTCCATAAAATTCCCGTACTTTTAGCATACGTCTCATTTTCCCGTCCTTTAATTACGTGAAACAACAACCATGCGAATCAGGCAAAAAAGAGCGCTCTAAAATATCTCAGCAGGAGTTGAAAATTAATGACATTAAATTTTTTCATACCGTAAAACCTATTGTATTGTAACATAACTTTAGAAATAAGTATTCGAGATGAAAGATTACATGCCGGGACGAATGGAATATGGTATACATATATAATAAGCAAATATTTCACGAAATAAACATTAGTGTAATAAAATTTACCTATTTAATCGTACCACAACTTTATAAATAACAATTCGGGATGTAGAATCGCACGCCGAGCGGAATGCGCGAAAATATGGAATATATAATAAGCATATATTATTTCGCGAATCTCACCATTACGACAGTAACGCTGGGGGAAGAAAAATAGCACCTCAAGAATCACAAAAAAATCCCACGTGCATCACGTAATACCTTCCGCCTCGCAATAGTAAAATAAGTAATCCCTACCCCCACGCCGCAGTAAATAATAACGAGAGGTCGATAATGAAAGTGACGGCGAAAAACAAATTTACGCAATATAAGAGTTCACGCGGTTAAAGATGTCATGTACGATCGATCGATCTTCAGTCACAGCTTTGCGACAGTGCGGTCGTGTCCGTTTTTTTACCTAACATGAACGCTATTTCTGAGACTAATCCTAACTCCCAGGCAGGGTTGGATTAGTCCAAGAAATTGATCGGGCGTATGTTTCCCCCGAAGGAGTGAACATATGTTTTCTCGCACTCTATAGAGCATAACTAGCAATTAGTGAGGCGACCGGAAAGCATTTAAATAACGTCCACTTAACGAGACCAAATAAATTATGCCTTCGGATACATTCTTCCTCCTCGGCTGATTTTCTCTATCGATCTACTCGTGAAATTCGCTTCCACGTAATCTGTCTGAAACTTTCATTTTAAGCCTAAGGGCAACGGGATGTCGAATTAGAAAAGATGGATCGCTCTATTTTCCGGAAATAAATACAATAAACCATAGCTCAAGTAATACAGAAAATTACAACACTAAAAACCTTGCAATTTGTTTCCACTCCGATTTAATCAATCCCTGGGTTTAAATACATATTAAGTACGATTCCGTATCAATCCTTACTACTTTACTTACTACTCATAACTCCATATGCACTTTCACTTTCTTCCAACTCTGACTAATTGCGATGACACCCTGCACGCTGACCTCTCTGTGTTTATCATACAGACGATGCCGAAAAATCAATTGTTAACGAAGTGCGGTCAATACAGCATACTGGCAGTTTTATTCAATGGGTATTTATCAGTGTAACTTATCACTCACACACAGTTATTATAGTGAGTCAACACAAGAGACGGTGAAAGGTATCGACCGGCTGTGGAGTGCTAATGCTGCAGTTGCATGCTCAAACGTGTTCTTAATATTGCTGATATATAAGATCATCAGCCCTTCATAGGAAACAAAACCTTAGAATATAATAACATAGCGATGCACTATTTTATCTCAAATAAAGGGTTGCATGAGGGCAGGACGCGGAGTACTAAAATCAATAGAAGCTCGTTAATAATAGTATGACCAGCGGGTGCTATGCAAAACAATCAAACATTTTTCAGTATGGATGAAATTCAGTCCGAAAATTTCAGGATTCTTTTCTCGATTCAACAGAAATTAATTGAGGAAAATAATAACAAAGCTAGCAATTGGTATGAATGAAATGCTCCAGCTTTTGATTTCAATAACACTTCATGAAAGAATGGCGGCTCTACGGTATTAAGACCTGCTGGTGATCTTAAAACATCTCTGCATTACCAAATACCCTGATTGACTCGTCTTCAATGCAATGAAGCTGTTTAATAACTATTTAGGTTCGTGATTAACTGGTAACCTAAGGAATTACACTTGGGGATATTGCTGCATTCATCTATCGGTGCAGAAGTGAAGGGGGCGTAAACAATATGAATACCGGCTAAGATAGGACAAGACGAAGTATTCACAATTAAAACATAGGAATATTAAACCCCTCTGTCTTAAATTACTTTAGCTGAATTAAGAACGGGAGTCATCGCTTAACTATCCCAGAGACCGATTCCCAAAGGCCACATGTAATCAAAATAAAAATAACAAGCAATCAAAATATCACTTTCATAGAAATTCAGCATCTCCTGCATTGTGACTACTTGAATGAACGAATATGAGGAACCTATCTAGATAGATAATGAGGTGAATCACCTCCAGTTCATCAAGCACTGCTCACCTTTCACGGAATGCAGATGGAGGTATTGGACCCGAATTGCGGTTCGCCGTCTGATCTTGATCTAGCTGCAGTTTCGATGGTGTCAGTGTTGTTTCACTTGCATTTGAATCTGAACTTGACTGATGTCCAGGGCTTTTACCAATGTTAGGTGGAGAATTTTGCCGCACTTTTCGGTTCGTCCTGGATCCACACGATCCCACCGCATCGCGTTTGTTTACATTTTCTGAGTCGCTCTGGCACTGTTCATCCTCGTTTCCTTCTTGGTCTACGCCAGAAATGATTTCATACTTTGTGAGAGCACCATTCCTTGTCAGAAGAGATAATTTAGTATCCCTGTGGGTTCCGTCTAGTGATATGTTCGATAAAAAAGTCAAAGCTGCAATTCTACGGCGAGAACGATTGCGCTTAAGAGAAGTTGCCATTACTGAATGAGAGTAGACGACAGCGAACGCAGCGATCCAAGTCAAATTTAAGTCAAAGCATAAACTAAATGCCCTTAAATATACATATTTGTAATAAATTATAGTTGAAAATAAACAAAATAATAACTACGATAGACTCATATTGTTTAAATAATGCTAAATACGATATTTAAAAGCATTGTTTTCATAGATGTAAAAGTTAACTTCCGGTATTTCCGGTTCGAAAGAAAACATCGGAACGGGCCGTATATGTTTCGTTTAAGTGAGAATTTATGACATAAATTATGGAAGTGGGGGCGGGTGCTGGTTCTAGAACCACTAGATTTATGATGGAAGGTGTGGGAGCAAGGGTGATCCGGGGGATTGATTGGAAGTGGGGTAAACAGGTTAGTTTGTTGCATTTTGAATTTTGCCAAAAACGGCACCCTCTCATAAAAAGCATGCTTTACGGAATTACTACCACTGGCATTTCATTTCGTCCTTCAGATAATACCTTGGCATCCTTAGAAATTAAATACAATTGATTTTAGTGAATGTCAACTAGAGGTTTTCAAGTTATAGTCAAATGATTTTGAACTCTTCATGGAGGGATCATGACTTCCAGGTGTTTTTTTCAGGTAAATAGCATAATTATGGATTAATTCTGACAATTTTACTTTCTATTTCGTCTAGGATGGCGGTGAAGGTCATGTTGGCACCGTCAGAAATTTTGAATCTCCTGAAGAAGTAGTTGTGGTTTGGGATAATGGAACCGCTGCTAATTATAGATGTTCAGGGCCCTACGATCTAAGGATATTGGATAGTTCTCCTACAGGTAATTAATGGGATTTTTGCATCCCGTCTCGAAGCCATTCTATCTAATTTTGTGTTATCATTGTAAGTTAAGCTGTTACATTCAATTGGTATCACAAACACCATTTGGCGTAAGTAATAACCAATTATCCTCATGTTTGAAATGGTATGTACTCCTGAATTGAAAACCTGACATTTCCTAAATTTATATCCTTTTCCTACGTAATATCAACATAAATTTCTGTCTACTTATGGGCGGTGACTTATGCCGTTACCTTGGTTTTGACAACTGCTGTCAAACACCTTTATTAAGTTTATGGGTACTCTAGTCTCATAATTACTTACCATCTCCGCTATTTTCTTTTTATCAGGTGTAAAACATGACGGAGCAATGTGTGACACCTGTCGCCAGCAACCGATTTTTGGAATTCGTTGGAAGTGTGGGGAGTGTGGCAACTATGACTTATGCTCAACATGCTATCATGGAGACAAGCATAACTTAAGGCACCGTTTCTTTCGCATCACAACTCTTGGGAGTGAAAGGTGATAAAGCCGGTTTATTCTCATTGTTTACCTAATACGTGATATCCAAGTGTTTATACTGGTTTTTGTGATTATATGAAAGTCTATTTCTGAAATTAGTGTTAATATGATTTAGTGTTACTCCCCGCAATAAGTAAATTGAACCAATACTTCACCAGCTATGAAATAGAAAGCTTTCATTTTTAATAACAGAAAAAAACCTAGCCAAGGGTTGGTAACATATTTCACGGTTAAGGGTTAAATATTAAAATTGGAATGGCTATGTGGTGTGCAGGGAGTAGCATAGTCCTTAAATATTTTAACTGATGAATAATAATAGAAGTGAAAAATTGATTGTTTTTATTCTTGCCATGACCAGTCATTTCTTAAAAGATTTAATAAGCAACAGGTATGACGTATGATTTTTTCAAGGAGATGTAAGATTGCTGATCCCTTATCTTAGCAATTTTTTGCTAACATATACCAAGCTGAATGTAATGCATTAGTATTCATAGTTAAATTTTATTCTTTTATTGTTGGCTGAGACAGATTAAATATTTTAAATAGTGCAAATCTTCTTTTGAAGTTAAAAGTGTCTATATCCTTTCCATCATTAATTTTCCTATAACTGTGTTATGTACATCACAACCTAGTCACAATTTTAATATTTTGTATGTAAGATATTGTGAAGGGGAACATACCATTAGCATAAGACTATTTTCATCTAAAGAAATTCTTTAGTGAACCGCTAAAGTGTTCAGTTGCAGAAAAATGCAAGTATAATTCCCAGGAATGGTTGAATGGGTATATTGAGTGTGTATGGGTATTTTCATAGAAATGGAGTTCTTGACGAATTACTTGAAATCTTGTTCACTTCTTAAAGTTACATATCGTGACCCAGGTCAATGTGTGATTATTCCACCAATCAGTGGTGTCATGGCAAAATTAGTGGTGCCAGAACCCACTTTCCTTAACTTTTTTACAGGTGAAATATTACTGTGTGTGATTTTTTATTTAAAAATTATATTTGTAAATGTATTTGCCTTTGTTTACATATTTTATTCTGAAATTGATAATTCTTTCCTCATGTGAGGCTGCGTTTGGATGAAGTGAGGTGGGAAATTTCTTATAAGTACAGTCTGGTTTTTTTTGCCGTGGCCGTACACACTGGTTTTCGTCCAGTACAATGATTCACCCAAGCAATTCCCCTAACCACTAATTTTTCAGCCAATATAGAATAAGCAAATCAAAAACATTTTTGCTCTGGTTACGAATGAAATTTTGATGCATCAAAATTGATAAAAGTGGTATTTGACCACCATGTCTTTTCTTAACTGGTGCCGGAACAGAGTTCTGGCACCATGACACCACTGCCTCCAATCACAGCTAAGGCTGCTCATCAATAATGAAATTTATCTTAGGTGCCTTTTGGTAGTTTTTTGTGCTATCATGCGGGCATTGCTATATCCCTTGCAATTGGCTAGACTTGACTGAAAGTTTAGCTTTTCTTTTCTTAGAAATATAGTTGTTTTGATGAATTTCCCTCAAAAAGTGACATTTTCATATGCAGGTAAAAACATTTATGATGAATGAGTCATTATAATAGTAAGGTAGTTAGGTAGTGGCGCTGACTCCATGGGGCCTGAGGGGGCCCGAGCCCCCTTAAAAATTAGTTATGGGTGTGAGGAAAAAGTGTCAGGCTTGTCGATTTTCCCCAGAATGTCCAGATATCAAGATTTGAGTTATCAGGGTTCTAATGTTGATCATATAACTCTTCTAAAATGCTTAAAAATTTAAAACTCACTACTTATAAAATTTCCCAGGGCAAGATCCCCCCAATAATTTTTGTAAGTCGGCATCCCTGTAGTTTGTACACCACTTAAATCCTTAAAGTTGTGAATATGGCTCAATGGTGTTCCAAATTGCCGCTTACCTCCAAGTTTGAAGTTCACAAGTTTGCCTCGTTTTGAAATTTTTCTTGTACTTAAAAAGCACACAATCAATATATTTATTACACCTTAAATCAATTTAGTTATTAATTTTTACATCTACCTTTAGAGCATTAAGTGAATGTAGTATTATGATTGATCAGTGTTTTTGTGCTATTATCTAGTTGAGGATAGGGAAACGTGAAAAGCTCTAATTTATATTTCTCTGTGGTGCATAAGAATATTAGCATAATTGGGTAGATAATTTTTCTACTATTCAGTATACCAATTGATAATGAAAATTTAAAGGGCTTGAAGGTTGTACCGAATTTATTTTGCATCCAGTCATGGTTTATTCTTTGCTTGATCGTCAAACCCATGCAAACAAAGTAGAACATTAATCTAAATCGTCAAGTCCCAGTGTTGCCTGTGAATTTGTTAAAACAACACTGCTCTAATGCTTTTCTATTTTAGAGGAATTCTTCATGAATTTGTATTCTCATTTGATTCAAGGGTTTTGCTTGAGCCACGGCGAAAGAGCAAGAAGATAGCTGTCCGAGGGATATTCCCAGGTGCTAGAGTGGTGCGAGGCGTTGATTGGCAATGGGAAGACCAGGATGGAGGAAATGGACGAAGAGGGAAAGTTAACGAAATCCAGGACTGGTCAGCTGCCAGCCCACGGTCAGCTGCATATGTCATATGGGACAATGGAGCAAAGAATCTCTACAGAGTCGGCTTTGAGGGAATGGTTAGTATGGCTCTTATAGTGGATATTTTTTTCCCGAGTAAAAAAAAAGATAAAGCATTAGGGGAATATCATTCCACATAATGGATTACTAAGGTCTGTTCACTTTATCTTTGCGGGTGAGCTGGTGTGGCTTAACCGAGTTGGGGTGAGAGGAGGGAAAGTTTATCTATACGTGACTTTCCCTCTTCCATTCAGCAGACAGTAGGCGTGGCCTAGCACTTCGGAATTTCAGTCGCTCTCAGACCTCCGTCGCGTCAACTTTGTGAATCTGCTAGCTGTGTTGCCAAATCTCGCGCGTTCTCTTGGTGCTCTTCGATTCTTCCATTTAAATCCAACTTATAACTTACTATTCCTTATTCTTCCACTTCGATCCTTTTCCATCGCCTTTCCAGAAAATTTTTATTCACCTTTTGCATTCCCATCAGCACCGACTCCCTCCCTCCACCTAATCCCTCTCAGTACTTTTCCGATCCCTTTATTACCAAACCCTAACCCTTTTCCTCAACTCCGCATTTACTTTTGGGTATTACAACCTATATGGTTTTGTATACCTCTGATTTAAAAGAATAAAATCCGAGCATGTTTATTGAAGGCTCCGAAAGTGACTCCGAAAATTAAGACACTGACGGGAGGTAAGACGAGGAGGTTGATTTATTAGCCACACCACTCCAGCAATAAGTTACAAAATAAATTATTTAATAAAATACCCGTCGTACTACTTTTCTCCATTCTTTTTGCATCCTCATCCTCACGAATTCCCTTGCAATCCCCGTTTATCAGAATGTTACGCTTATGTATGCCTTTCACCAGCGGTCTCGCATTTAGCGGACAATATCCTGGCTTCTGAGATGGGATTATCCTCAATCCCCTCGAAATAAGTAGCTATACATACATAGTATTCATTGTTTCGCCACCGGGCCCAAAATATCTTTGGCCACGTATGAGTCACACCTTTTCAGTGGGACACTAGGGCGCCTGTGTACATTTGGCAACGTTAAGGTCGCTCCTGCTCTCTCTCTCGGTTCAACCCCTTCCCCTTCAGCGAGGCCCCTCCCCCTTCAGCGAGGCCCTCCGATAGTGTCCGGGATCTCACGAAAGCTGACCCGCAGAGATAAAATAAACAGATAATATCCTAGGATGGACTGTTGCCCTCTCTTTCTTCCCATCTTCTTTTCCTGCTAGTTCCTTTAGGTGTGATTTCTTTGTCTTTTTAATGGGCCTCAATAAATCAAGATTGATTTATGGAAGGCATGAATGATTAATATAGTTTAATTCTTAACAAGAAAAATTAACTGAATAGTTAAAGGGCATTTATAAAACAAAATAGCGTACACCTAGTGCCAACTATCATTCTTCTGCAAAACTATTGTTGTTGGGGCTGAGGTCCCTGTGAGGTGCTTCCTCTTTTGGGTTTTCAATTTCCAAGAATGGATTCCGGGACACCCTTTCATTCACTCCCCCATTGGCTCACTGTTGTATCTTCAATAATTTGACCATTTTCACTATTTTTCCTCCAGCAAATATTTAATGCTATTTTTCAAGGAAAGTTTGCAATTTTAGAGAGATGGATTAGAAATTTATGGCAATTTTTGTCCATATAAGAGAAATATTGGTGTCTATGTTCACAAGTGGGAGTGCCATGTATTTGAGGTTTTATGCTTGTACAACTCCATATCTTTCTGCCATGGAATTGCATGTAGTCCCAAAGTCAGAGATCTCTGTGAAAAGAGGTTTCACTGCATTATCTTTTCATGGCGTGCTATGAATTAGTAATCTATAAACTCTTGGTGTTGTGACTTTGTTAAGTCGAACTTCTTTGACTTGATTGTGTTAAAGGCTGCGTAATGTTGTATCTTGATCTTACCTGTTTCAATTTTTCCACTAGTTTTTTATTTTCAGCTTTCAGATATTGGTAATTGTTAATATTAATTATTTGGTTAGTACATGATTGTTTGACGTTTTTCATTTCTGATGATTTAAAAAAATTGATGTTTCTTAGTTTATTCCATCTATGTATTTTATGTGTATTCTTTAGCTCCATTATGCTACAGTTCTTTAAACTACTGTCAATTATGACTACGTAGGTTTCTGCGGTGTTCAGGTTCCAATTTCTCCATGTTTCCGGTGCAATCGCGTGGGTTTGTTGGTGATGACAACAGTTTTGCTGGCACTGCTGGTGGTTCTTCTAATGGTTCTTCTAATGGTTCTTCAGAAAGAGGAAGACATTTTTACTCATAAAATCTATGAGTTATTTTAAAGAAAATGGTACACATACAGCTACACGGCCAATTTAAAGTGCACTTATAGCAAATTATCCTTTGCCTTATGCTTTAGTAAGTAAAATAATAATAAAAATTGGTCTTAAATCCATTAACAGGATCTGTTTGTGAAAGCTGAAAGAATAGGGAGGGATTCTGCTCATAGTTCAGCACTATGATGGCATGAAAATAGATAAATGGAAAATATTACAACCTATATTACGTGAAAGTTTATTTTCAGAGCCATTGAGATGTCAATGACTTCTTGCTCTTTTTTATCTGTATAATAGTGTGATATTTATCTTTCTGTATGTTTATCTCATACGCATACTTTTCTAACCTTCCAGGCGGACCTGAAAGTAGTGAATGATGCAAAAGGAGGAACCGTGTACCGAGATCATCTGCCTTTGCTTGGAGAACATTGTCCTGGTCGCTCTGGTTCTCACTTGCTTCAAATCGGAGATCAGGTAACAATCAGGTTACCCTTCACATCCTTACAATATTATGGACATGTCCAAATGGGTTGCTTTTTCCACTCTAATGCACCCAAAGCTTAACCCTCACTTTCTATTGTTAATCTTTTCCGGAGGACTGATCGTAAATTAATTTATCCTAATTAATAATTAATCGTAGCGGGCATAACTTGGTGGAAATCCATAATCGCAGGAATAGAAGGATTAAAAACTTTGCTATTTTACCATAGTAATTTATTGACACCGACTATGCTTTCGTTTCAACTTATAGAGTAACATTATCAAGGTAAAAAATGCTGGTAAATTGACAGTACATATAGCAGAATGTTGGGTGGGGAAAAAACCGGGAGCCATTGGTTATGGGGAGGTAAGGGTTGGGGTTGGAGCTGGGTTTGGCGTCACTGTGGGTGGGGTGGGTGGAGGGGTGGATGAGTAAGGGGGAAAGTGGGCGAGGGGGGAGCGAGAAGGATAAAAGTGGTCGTTAACCGGGTACGAGTCCCTGTGGCTTAAAGTTTCCAGCTCTTCCAAGGCGTCTAATCTCCGTCCTTTCTTCTCAAAGTGCAGAATAGTAGGGATGAATCACTAATGTGCCCCATGTTGATAAGGTGTTTTGCAAATTGTGAGTGATCTTTCCCCTGTCTATGACACATCTGGTGCTCGGTCACCCAGATGGAAAAACTCCTCCCTGTTTGGCTGATGTAAATCGCCAAATTCCATCTACAGGAAAGAATGCTATTCCGACGCCATCATCCACGAGAGCTCCAGACACCATATTCAACAAAATACAGCTGCCCTCAAATCGTTGATACATAGGTTATGCCACATTCCCATGTCGGAAAGTAACATGGCGAATGAACTCCGTACCATAAAAGACCAACCAACCCTGTCTAAACTTATCGCTTTCCAGGGGACTTCTACTAATGTTAACTGCTTTTGATAAAAAAACGCTATCCGGGTAATGAAAGAGACAAACTTGACTGGGGTTCAAAATATTTTGGGGGTGAAAATCGAAAAATAAACTTAGAAAACCAATGAAATTACCGTTTTTCTTAGCTTTTTATTTCATATGTTATCGTAGATAATAGAAAAGTTTTTGAGGGATGGATACACTGTTCACCACCCCCACCCCCTTTTGAAAAGAAAATAAAAGACGGGAAGGGGGATATAGGAGGTGGTGTAAAGAGCTGCCACAAAAATCTGGATACAAATCAGATTTTTCAGAATATTATTGTAACAGCATTTGGGGGCTCATGATTTGACTTTGCTGTTCGGGGTTGGTTTCCCCAATTTAGGGATCCCTCGTAAAAATGGAGGTTGATAGAAAAAAACAGAGGTCATTTTCAGATTCAGCGACCCAAAATTAGTCAGAAACACCCTAAATTGTAGCCGAGCATTTTTTTGAACTTTTTTTGCAGAACAGTGTTAAGCAATCTGCCTTCAAAGAAGCGTTGTACTTACTTACAGGCACCTAATTTTCAACTTCTGCAATGCGGCAACTTCTATGACGTTTACTTAGTATCAAAAAATTCTCTGTTGCCTCTTCTACATAATTAGTGCAAGAAACTTAGTACATACCAGTACAAATACCCTATTAACATGAAAATTTTAATCATAATCATTAGCAATTTACATGATTTTTTGATATAACTAATAACTTCAGGCTTTACTTTGTGAAACCTCTCCATATTGGAAGTAAGGAAATACGAAACCCGGGTCGTGCCCATAATTAAATAACAGTGAACCTTACTAAGTTTTATTTCCTTACTTCCAATGATTTTTTGAATCTGACGTTTGTGTATTGCATATGCATTCTATGTCTACTGGTAGTTAATTTGACCTGATCAGATTGTGTGCATGGTGCAACCTGACTATTGTAATCTTGCTAAGAGGCCCAAAAAAGATTTCAGAGATAGAGAACTTGTGAACTCCCTCCCTAGAGCCAAAACATTCCATATGTTCCACATTCCATATTCCGTATGTTCATAGTGTGAGCTAACTTCCTATTCGTTCCAGAACAAGGCTCAGAGAGTGGTGCCACAAGGTGGCTAGTCTAAACCCTATGCAGAGGAATTTTCAAACGTTCTGAATTTCTAGTTTTCTGAGTTTCTGGATTCCAGATTTGAGGTCTTGAATCTGTCAGGGTTCTCACTCAACCATGAAAACCGTAAAACCGTGAATTTCGTCTGCCGTGAAAAAACCTGGAAAAAGCCGTGAATTTTGCCATGAAACCTTAAAAATATCTCAATTTTTATAATAATATTGCGATTGACTGATCAAATTCGATATGGAAATCATGTTTCAAGGTCAGGCACGCGCAGACTCTAAGTTACGCATTTCTCTACACACGAATATTCGAAGTATAGTAATTGGTTTGAACTATATGACAACACATTGACTGATATTTTCCATTTTAATGGCGGAAGTCTGTTATTTTGTCTAAGCGTTTCAATTTCAGTGATAGCTTGGGATGGACTTGTATTCGAAAAAGGACGAATGAAATAACTTGCATTTCTAATGGACCCAGAATGAACCATTTACGAAAATTATCTGATTTGTAACTCGAAGTTTGGTTCCCACACAAAATGAGGGCACATGCCGTATGCTTCGAAATATGAGTTTGTCATTGGAATTTTACTTAAGGAAACATTTATACGGCAAATAGGCTTTCAATTTATGGCAATAACTCTCAATAGACTACGTTCACCTCGCTTGAATTAATGTGAATAATGAAGTGCAAGTGAAAATAACGTGTTTCGGCATGTATTTATTTTGTCTTTATATATATTTCAAACCAAGTGCATTATAATTATATGAAATTGATTTTTTGATTTATTAAATTCTGTAAACAATTTTGTAAATATTTTCCGTGATCTCAGAAAGATTGGGTAAGGGAAATTTGGTTAATATGTGGTAATAACAACGTGCGCAAAAAACAATCTCTTGGTGAGGAATTAAAACAGGACTTCCGGGGTTCAGACGGAAGAAGGTCCAAAGGGCATTCGCATCTTAAAGGAGGCCATGGTACTCGGTGTCTGGGCAAGAGCGCGGTTGGGTTAGGCCTTCAGTTGGCCCTGAATTTTCCAAACGAAAGTTGACGTTATACCAGATATCACTTTTCATTGCTGCGTTTACATTCACGGCATCTGTTGCGTATGTTAATTTTTAGTTAATATACAGCTGGTGATTGTTCTATTGTAGACCTATAAACGGGCCATGAATTTGACGACATTGAGACCGTGAAAACTTGGGAAAAAAAAACGTGAAAACCTGGAAAAAACAGTGAATTTCATTATTTAGGTAGAGTGGGAACCCTGTCTGTATTTATGATTTTTATTTAAAGAAATCAGTTGATGTCTTTTCGGATTCTCTTTTGGTATTATTGGCATCATTTTTAGATCTCATTTCTCCTATCAAAAATAGATTGTTACTTTTTTGAAATATGAATACAACAGCATGTCTCCCACATGAAGATCCAACAATGTAAACTTATGAAATTTTCTTTGAAAAAATATCATTATTTTTTCTCTTAACTTGTGTGTGTGTTAGCAAATGATGGCATCTTGAAGAATGTGTTCTCTGCAAGTCGAGGTTAGTTAAAGTGTATACAAATCCAAAGTTTGAGTGTGACATACATTTCCCATCATTTCTTATTGAGTCGAATAGCGTGCACAAATTTTCCCATCTGAAGTCGGCCAAAAAATCTTTCACTTATACAGGTTCCTAGATTCTCACCTAAAGAGGCTTTAAAGGGTAAAAATGATGAGACCTGGTGTCGAGTCTCACTTATCCAGTTCTTGCTTTTTGGTCACTATCCCCTGGTGGGACACTATCTGCAGTTCAATTCCAAACATATTGTTCAAACCCCACTCCAGTTAATTTAATTGAACAGTATTTTGGTCGTTTGAAAGTATTCCAAAGATTAAATCTGCGTAATTTAGTGGAAGATTACAGCTTCGTCTGCTTACATATAAAATGGACAGCACCCACGGTTTAATTTGAAATGAGTTAACGTTTGAAAATAATTTTCACACTTTACCAATGAGTATTTTAATTTTCAAGGGTGGATGTATCCGAGTCCAGTGTGCCGTCATTTAAGGTTGTTTAACGTTCTTGCAAATACGACATTGACTTGCATATATAACGCCATAAAAGGAAAATCGGGTACAAAATTAAAAAGTTTTCCCCAGTCATTTATTTCTTTCGTGGGACGCAGGTAATCGTGTTTTGCGGCATTCACGTCTACCTTACCGTTTCCGACAATCCGTAAATAAGTTAAAGGAAATAAGTCCCTCAAATCTCTGAAAACGTCAGTCCGGTTGAAAAAAATGGGGTGGAATTGGCGTGTTAGTGTTATTTATGATATAGGTAACATCTAAAGTATCATTTTTGCAGTCAACCGTAATTTCTTTTGCACCCGGTCAACCCGGCGTACTTACCCAAGAAAAAAAAAAAAAAATTCCGTCACTTCAAAATGTAGAAGTTCAGGAATGAGTGCATAATAGGTGGGAGAGTATGATTTAAAAATTTTTCTACAGGTATGCGTTTACAATTTCCGCTCTTACGTGAAGGGGTTTATCGCTTCACCGGGGATCACGTTTCGGACGTCGGTCCGATCACGCCGCGGTAGTAATCGCTATTCATTTTTTTCGCGCCAAATTTAAGCCACTCCATCTGGAAGGAATGGCGACGTTTAACCAGTTAAACTATTTAAAGTTTTAATTTTTTGACGAAATTTTGTCCCTTTATAGGTCATTGGGATAATAATTTCCCACCCCCTGCTACAGTATATGAATTCTTTGCTTCCTCATGTAAATCCTGATTTTTATCCTTTGTTTGTCTCTCTGTCTTTGTAAAATTAATTTAAATGTATTTTAAAAGTTATTAATTAGACAGGAGCATTTTTCAAGTATTGAAAATTCCTTATTTTCATCTTTTTTCCTCAAAATCATGTTTCTGAGTTTTTTGCGCGATGAAATTGGTATTTATATTTTCCACTCTTTTAGTAATTGTCACTTATGAAATGAATCCTATTCAATTACGTTTTCTTTTATTCACTTTATATTTTTTATTTATAATAATTATTAATTTATTTTATAAATATTTTTACGAATATTTACAAGTTGTTGTTATTGTCATTATATCACAACTCAAGTTATTTCATCCTTTTCAATTATTCTAATATAATGTGCAATAACTCAAATAACAATTGTTGCAGCTATTACGTAACTATTGCGATTAGCGATTAGAGACTCTTGGGTAGCCTCTCCTCCCCGGACTCCGTCAAGTTGTGACGTCATTTTTTTTTCACGCGATAGACTAGACAAGCAGGCGAGACGACGGCTCTTTTTTTGGCTAGGTGAACCGCTTACTCGTTATCAGCTGTTGACAAATGTAGAGCTGGAGAGGAAATCTTCACGATATACGAGGGGGTAAAATGAAACTCAAATTATTTACATTGTATCGCTTGCACTCAACTGTGGTCGACTTGAAGAATATTCAGGTCTGCTAATTATCATTCAAACACTAAATGAGGCTAGTTTGTGTTCTTCTGAGATCGTAGCTACGAAAAGGACATTTCTCAGTAGGCTCATTTTGCAGCAGTCTTTCTCAGAAACTCACAAAGAGCAAAACCTCTGCTGCACAGTTGGAATAGAGATATTAGAAAATAGAGGATTATTTTCAAAGAGGTACGTTCATATTTTTACATGTCGATAACCAAAGTCTTTTCATAATTTTGTTGTTGACACGCAGTTATACATTACTTCGTTTCGTTTTATGAATATATGATTCCTCAAATTTTAGCAATGGAAAATTTATCGGCAAGAGAAATAGAGCTTGTACTACTGGAAATCACACATGATTAGGCATATAATGTAGTACATAGTACGATGCACAATCCAGAAAATCCTACTAAAGTTCTGAGGAGACGTAGCATTGACAACCGCGAAGAAGTGCCATGTACAGAGGCTATTGTGAATTACAATAAATATATGGGTGGAGTAGATTGTTGTTCAATACCTATAGTTGATAATAGAATAGTTGATCAATACCTATGTACATATGGTATCGGGATATAATCACGTCGATGGTGGGTGAAATGTTTTCACTATTTTTTGACTGCCATAGTGAATAGCTTTATTGTATCTAACAATACAGAAATACTGAAGAATAAGGGGCAAAAACACTTGAGTCATCTAAATTATAGGTCAAAATTGGTGAATGAACTAATTGGCAACTGTTGTTCTGAGAAAAAATTAGGTTATATGCCAATGAAAGGCTACGCAAAAAAGCGAAGAAGCTCAAGCGGTGCTGCAACAGTAAAAAATACATTTCAACTTATGAATGTAGGTTTGCATGTGCCTGAAAAATTGAAACATATTGGAGATGTGCAAGTTGTAGTACCAAAAAGAAAGAGAAAAGGAGCAACGTAATATGTAAAGAATGCAATCTGGCTCTGTGTAAGGACTGTTTCAGTCAATTTCACAAGTCGTGATGTGCAAAATTATATAATTTTTAGGAGTGAAAATTCATTTTTTTTCTTGTAAAGAATTTTGTAAATGCAGGATATAATAGTTCATTCACTCCCCCAATAAAACATTATATCTAAAATAATTTTTTTATATTTTTATCGGAAAGACTCAGCACAGAAAGGTTTATTATTGCACCAAAATGTATAAGGTGGAGTAATGATTGCCCCTTGAACGAAACGCAACCCTCAACGCGTGACACTTCAAGAGTTTTAATGTTAAATTTGCAACAAAAAACTAAGGAGGAAAAAATTGTGTAGGCAGTTATTTATTTATAAAATAATAATAAATCATTCAGCAAAAGATGATGGCTGTAGATAAAAATATAGAGGACATACTACGCTTACAAAATATCGCAATTTGTAAAAGTTTATTGTAAAAAAAAACATTTTGGGATAAAAATATAGAAAAAAATTTTTGATTCAATCATATAAAATATACATTATGCACCCCGCCAAATTTTGTAACTTTATTCAAATCGCAAGTCTTTTGACCGTTAAAGGGTTAAAGTTACCAAAACCGGTCAACGTCTAATATAGACGCTCTTTTTCTCAAATTATTATTTTTTTACAGTGTGGAGTACGTATTTTATGATTTCGGTTCTCCGAATACTTCATGGGTGCTTAGAATGAAAGGTCCGTGAGAACATGAATGCGCTTTGCCTAACGGTCAATAATTGTTTGAAAGTTATAACGATCTGCATTTGGAAATTTAAATTAATTTTGAGGTCGTTCATGTGCCTGTGAGTGCATTAGGTGAAAAGACCGATCTAATTCTCCATCCTGATTTAGGGTTCGATCTATAGCTATTGATATTTCTGTCGATGTTTAAAAGTGTTAGTATAATTTCGGTAAGAATATTTTTTATAATTAGTATAATTTTTTGTCTGTCATTCTTAGACATTTTGTACTCAATGGTATGTGTTGGAATTTCCTCTCGTAATGAGTTTGGAGAGGTTTAAATCATTGGACAATGGATGTAACCCTCAGTATGATCAATTTGCATTTCCAGCCCATGAAGGAATTTTACTTAATCTGTAGAAACGTTTGTTTATTAATTGAAGTGTTGCGGGCTAGTTTGAGATTATTTTTACATCAAAATTGTTTTGAATGTGTCCAGTGGTAGAATTTACATTAAGGATACACAATAAGCATATTCTTCTGACTCATGGTGATGTTATGATGTCCTTTTTCAAAATGACTTCCATACATAGAAAATCGTTGAGTCTTGCGATTGCTAGACCTAATTTTCAGGGTTTTTTTTGCATAAGACGTTATTTTATATTCCAAATGGACTAGATCGGTTATACCTATGTTGACTATTTTATTTGTTTTTCAGGTTAATGTTGATCTGGACTTGGAGATTGTTCAGTCATTGCAACATGGCCATGGTGGATGGATAGATGGAATGTTTGAGTGCCTTGGAACCACAGGAACCCTTGTTGGAATAGATGAAGACCATGATATGGTTGTGGCATATCCAAGTGGACACAGGTAAGAAATGTTCTTGTGAGTAATTAGTTTATGATTTGTATTAAGTTGTATTACTTGTGAAAAGTTAATACATAAATATATAAACACTTCTGTGTGATATGGATCTGCGTGTTTCGGAGAAACACTTCTATTAGAATATTTTTGGAGGAATTTGCAAATGCCATTTGCGTCATTTATTCAGGTCCAAAGTAGAAATTTATCAAATTTATTTGGTAGATGGAAGGGAAAGATAAGTTACATTGGAAAAAAATCTTCCTCGTTCAACCTTCCTCAATCATTTTCCTGTAAGTTTTAAATAATCAAACTCGAAAGTTTTCTTACACAAAATTGCTATGGGAAAACAATAACCTGGATAGTGCAGTCGTTTGCATAGTGGCCCTGGAAAGCCAAAGATCTGTGATTCCATTCTCGATCCAGGGGTATTTTTTCTCATGGAAATTCATGTGAATTTCACCGACACTCATCTAGTTTTGAAATATACCACATATACCACCAAGCGTGGTATGAAGCACTGGTATAGGGTCCACCTTTGGGGAGTGGTTTATTTGAAGCCCATATTCCCTCATGTTGCCATTCTCATTTATTTAATTCTCATACATATAATTCTCATTCTCCCATATTATCTTGTGTATCCTGGATGGACTGCAAGGGCCTAATACCTAACAAAGTCGAACCTCGTTAATAATGCCATGGGAATCAAAGATCCTGGATAGCTTAGTGGTCTGGGCTGTGGCTCGGAAAGTCAAAGGTCTGTGGTTCCATTCTTGGAACTTGAAAATTTTTTCTCATTGCAATTCATGTGAATTTCATTGCTGTTTATGCAGCAGGTTTGAAATAAATGACTCTTAAGTTATTGCCCACTTTTCATGAGCTGGTAGCATCATGTTGGTGGTAGTGGAATTCTGGTTCATCAGCTCAAAACATTAAAGGGCCTTTCATTGAGGCAAGGAATATCTCTCCTTAAACAACAATGAACCACACCATGCGAAGGCCGGTAAAATATCGGCCGTCCACATTCCAATAGTGAACAATGGGAGAGCATTGGAGCTTGCACACACACCGATCACGCGCCGGCACCGGCAAAATGCCGGTTAGCTGCCGGCCATTGTCACTGTGGATCGCCAGCGCCGGCTCAAAAACATAGCAGCTTATCGTTTGACCAGTAAAAATCGGCGTGTGTGCAAGCATCGCTTCGCCGGTAAAATATCGGCCAATATTTTACCGGCCGTCCAAAATCGGTGTGTGTGCAAGGGGCCCAAGAGTAGCTGAGAAGCGGCAACCTCCTAGGCATGAACTGGTCACATTAAATTATCTGCAAAAGGGTTAAGGCTGTCAATTTTTCTTCTGCAAGTTGTGCAATAAGTAGACCACCTATGGAAAAATACAGGTCTCTCTATATTTCAGACTCTATAGCAATCGGCAGTTTTAAAAAATGGTGAGTGAGCCTGTTGCATCTTCGACTTGTCAACATAAATAAAATTTGATTTAAAATGGACTGTACTTCAGTTTTTCATATTGTTGTTACAGCCATGGAATATGCACTGTGCACCGACCGTCGATCTGCTGTGTCTGTTGCTTCTGTCAGTTCGTCCCTTCCAGTCCCTTCTCTCTTTAATGTCTCTTCTCTCTTTCCCTTTTGAGGCACCCTAGACAATACAACCCCCTTCCGGGGCACCTTAGACGGTCTATCCCCATCTGGGGCATCATTCACTCACTCATGACTCTCCAGGCATCGGTATGCCATATTTTGCCACAAAGAGCAACTGTTTCATTGCCTTAACAGAGCCCATAAGGATTGGCAATAAAAACTAAGGTTCTCTGGTGTTTTGGCTCAATTAGTCTCATTTGAATAAGCTTTAAGTTGTTTGTGTGTTGAAAAGTTTTTTTTTCCTTTGGAAAGGTAATGTCAGTAGTACTTCATCTATCTCATCCTTCCCTAGTAGCACAATTTGTGTTCAGAGTATGCTCAGGGCATTTTCAACACATATGTAAGATGTGTTCAACACAATTTGAGCACATGCTGAGCATATGTAAATGTCCGGCAAGGCATATGCTCAACATATGTTCAACACAAGTTTTCAACATATGCTCAGAATGTTTTCCACACATGCTCAACATATGTTTTTAACATATGCTCAGCATATTACCCACTTATGCTCAACATATGTTTTTAACATATGCTCAGCATGGTTTCCAATTATGCCCAACATATGTTTTTAACATATGCCCATCATTCTCCCAAAATATGCTCAGCATACCCTAGTGAAAATATCTACAGGATTTTTTTTCCAATAGTAATTTGACAATGGGAAACATTTGTTTCTATAGGAAATTTTTATGTTCCTACAGGAAAATTTTATTTTCCCATAGGAACCTAAAATTTTCCTATAGGAACAATCATTTCCCATTGTCAAATTACTAAAGGAAAAAGAAATCCTATGGAGATTTTCACTAGGGTGAGGTTGCATCCATTTATCCCCCTTATGAAAAGTATTCCCTTACAACCTTGCAATACCTATAGATGCACAAATTCTCTCCTTTTTACCGCTCCTGCCTTTCACTGTGGACTTAGGGCATGATGTCAGACCTACACATTGCATTCACTCAAGTTATCAGATTAGCACTTTAAATTGAAAATGTTTAATCATTAATACAACTAAATTTGGTCAAGGATTTGAAATCGCCAATGTTAATTTAAAATTTATAAATGATAAGCATTCGACAGAATAAAGCATTGATGGTACTGATTATCATGTTGTCTAACCCTTCAACATCCTCTTTAGCCCTGTCATCGTACAGCTCTCACCAGCTCCACTGCACATGTGCATCTGAAAGCATTACACTCCACACTGCTAGATTACAACGTATGAAAGATTGAACGAACAAGGAAAAGGGCTAAGGCATGTTTTAGTAACATTAATAAGAATATTGATACATAGGTGGTATCATGAGCCACTATAATGCTTTAGCCCAAATTATTTGTAATTATTAAAGTCTACTGCCACTTTATCCTTTGATGGAGCTCCTACGGAATATGTAATCAATTGGTAGATAATGGATTACATAGGATATAATAGGAGAATCAAGTATGACATAGTTCTGCAATTTGATAATGAAGTAGATTTATTCTAATAAAAAAACATAAGCATTTAACATTATCAACAAATATTTCAATCCTATTCTTTTCCTTGATTTCTCTCAGTCTTCTTCAGGCAGCACGACCATCATAGCCACTCCCCAGTTAACTCAAGAAAGGCACATTTATCAGCACTGCTAAACATAAGACAAGAGTGGAGAGCATCTGTAGATTAAAATAAACAGAAATCAATATTTATCCACTAAACAAGCACTAAACAGCAAAAAATTATTACTTCTTTAACCTGAAAATGGTGAATATTGACATCTTTCATGAATGGTAAATTAACATTAAGTTGCAAAATTTAAAATTTGCATGAGACAGACTAAGGAGAGGAAGTAGCAGTAAGGGAAGTATTGCATCATAAGTTCACACAATATGTAATGTAAAAGTTATTCATGTCAGCTAGTGTATATACATTGGTCTTAAATATCAATAATCCTACAATACATTTCCATGTAAGTCCATCAACATAATACAATTATTGAGAGCTAGATGAAGATAATACTAATAGATTAGTGAGGTCATGAACATTTTAAGACACCGATTCATTTCCATGCAAGAGGGTGAAGTTCTTCAAAAAATAAAAATGTCATTTTTTTGCATGACTAAACAGACATTTCTCATTAACAGATTTTGCATTGCTTAAAATATGTAATGAAATATGGAAAGCAAGAAAATTATGATGAACCTGAGAGTATCATGTTTAACAGAACAAACGGTTCAATTGACAACGACATTAAATTTAATTCCACTATAATGTGGAGCCTTATATTCCATAAAAAATCGCTTAAGATACACATTATGTGACTTTGGTCTCTAATTGTCCATGAAATTATAAATACCAATGCGCATATGGTGTATGTCTTGAAATCCGTGAAACCCAAGCAATATATATGCCAGATTTGGCTAGTATTTGAGGCACGAACCACAGGAATACTGTAGATACTGCATATAAACTCGATTATTTTTGTCCCCTTACTTCTGAGTGAATCGCCTAAGTGCTAAAGTAAATTTTTAGTAATCTGATGGAAAAACTAACGATAGTATACTATACGTATACGTATCATGCACTCCTTTTGAGCCATCCCCATGGGTTACCCATGCCAATTCTTTGTTTCGTTCCCTCATATCAGAGTGCAACTGTGTTAACATGATTCCTAGTCGAGACTACTCATATTTACTGTTAGCACTTCGCTGCGACAGTTATTCACAAAATAAGTTCGTTAATGATACTTGGTTACAAATTAGTTAATTATGCCTCAAAATGATACCATGAAAGAGCTCTAGAGGGCTAATTCATCATCCAGCGATTAGTTTAGCATTCATGAAATGGTGCTGTTATCATAATTTTATGGCCTTGTTACAATATTAGCATGAACAAAAAAAGAGTTTATGAATAGATTCACAAACGAAATTAGAACAGGCTCTAAGCCTTGACCAAGAATTTATTACTTCCTTCACATTTTATTGTGGCTATGATTGATTTCGATCGAACATTTTCGCACTCACTCGGTTACATGCATCATATTCGATCCAAGTATTTACATTGGGCAGGAATAACATAATACGGCATTTACGACCACAATTCAGTTCATAAATAGCCATTGAGAACTTTTACCATACCACACAAGAACAGTCAGAACTAAAATAGTAATATCATACATTCATCCGTTCATAAACAGCGATTGAGAACTTTTACGATATCACACAAGAACAGTTAGTACTAATTGTAAAATAGTAATTTCATATATTTATCTACCAATGTACTTACATTTCATGCTTCTAGATGATTCCGAGGTAACTGGGCTCTCTCCTCTTGTATAAAGTAACGTAAACAACGTGCGATTTGAGCAATGAAATCATAGCAACATGAACACACACAACAACGTCGACGCATGCGTCTCGCTCTTCAATTATTTTTAAAGTGTTAAAATCAGGGCCTTGGTTAAAATTATGAATTGATATACTTGAATTAGAATAAACTAGAACTAGATATATTCCTTTACATTAATGATAAAACTAGCATGCAGTATTCGAATCCTGATCGCTGATTTGTCGACGAAATATTTCTCAGAACGCATAGATATTTTCTTGAAAATATGATCAACATATTTCGTTGAACACATGTGGAGCATATGTCTACGTATATATGCTCAACATATTTCGTTGAAAACATGTGGAGCATATGTCTACGCATATATGCTCAACATATTTTGTTGAACACATGTGCAGCATATTTCTATGAAAATATGCTCAACACATCGTCTGAACATATGCTGGAAATATTTCGAGCATATGTTGAAAACATGTGGTTTTAAACATCTGCTGAACATATTTTCAGCATATGCTAATGTTGTGTGCAAAACATATTTCCCTGACATAATCTGAGCATATGCTCAACATTTCTTGTGCTACTAGGGTTCCTTGGTGAACTTTTACTGCAGTACTAGACCAGCTCAGTTTGAGACCTTTAAAATTTTGTATCTTTGATACGTAATGACTTTTTGCAGGCCTTTAATTTTATTTGTATTTTTTCTCTTGGGTTGTAGGAAGACGAGGAGAGTACCTATTACTTTTGAAAAATCATTCATAGTCTGTATTGTGGGGCAAATAAATTTTTTATAAAAATATTCTAGCTAAACATTAAAACTAAAAATTCCTCAAAGAGCGTCCCTTTAACATCTAAACACTTTACACAGTTCACTAGTATGTGCTTTGAACAGTCTGCATTCAGTGAACATGGATGTATAAAAGCAAAATTTTATTGTTAAAAATATTTTTTTTAGGTGTTCAATTATGGCAGAGCATTCTTAATATTAAAAATCTCTTTGTGTCAACAGGTGGACTTTCAATCCAGCTGTGTTGACCAAGGTGTCGTCTGGGAATCGCTCATCTACCAGTGCTGCTATTCCATCTTCGTCATCCTTGGATGAAGTAGGCCCTCCTTCTCTAGCAGTCTCATCTGGCTCTAGCCGTGGGAACCAGGCTATGGAGGGGCCTGTGATGCTTGTGGGTGATTATGCTCGCAGTCAGCCCACTGCTGGTCCATCCCAGCCAAAGCCATTGAAACCACATGACATAGCCTCAGGCTCCCATCAGCAGCCACAGCAGCAGTTTGCAGTTGGTGATCTTGTTCAGATATGCAGTGACAGGGAACGAATCAAAATCCTTCAACGAGGGCATGGAGAGTGGGCTGAAGCTATGACTCCTGTAAGATTTCTTTTCCTGCTATGTCTCTCAGTTAATCTACTTTTGTGTATTAACGAAAGTTGGGCAGCATCAAATGAAAACACTTTTTCTTTCAAATCATGTTATAATGTAGTAATGGTTCCTGATGGATACAGAATAAGGTAAAGAATGAGTACAGCGGCAGAGATGACAAGATTCAGCTAAATCCAATTATGGGTGAGGATTCTTAAATCTGTTGAGTCGATGGATTTTAAGGATTAGGGATGTGCAAACATTGCTGCTGTTATGTGGAGTATTTCAGATTGTGTAAAACAAAGTGCTGATATGTATTTCATTTTTTTACAGGAAGCCATTTCTTAGTATGGCTCTCATCTGGTTTAGCAATCTTTGCCCAAATAACTTTTCCACAATAGAAGTATTTTTTAAATGCAGATTACCTCTTGTAAACTTATATATCAGGAGAAAGTAAACTTAATTTTTTTGCATTTTTCAATCAAGGGCTTTTAGGTATAAAGAATGGTTTTGCATCTGAAAAGGTATTAGAGTTTATCTTTTTTGTCTATTATCTTAACTGTTTAGTCATGATGGAGTTTTTTGCATTTTGGATGGTTCTTATAATTTTTATCATCGGCACCCAGTTTCTGATAGGCCAAAGATGATTTAAAAGATTCTTCAATCTTAAGCCAGCCACATGCTGGTCATTGTGTTCTTAAAAATATAGTTCTTAATAAAGCATATGAGTTCAAGTGAACCTGGCAAAACTTACCTCTGCTGTCTATGTTAGTTTGTGTTGTCTCATTGTCACTCTTTGCAAATGACAGCACAAGTGCTCATGCGACAGATCCCCACAAGCTGTACAGAATATGCTATGGAAGTTATTTTGAATTGATAGATCTTTCTGTGATTGATGTGTTTAAGATTATGATAAAGTGATAGTCACTGCTGCTTGCCATGAGGTAAAAAATAAGTTTTAGTAGTGCTAATTGATATGATTATCACCATGCTGCCTCTCATCGGTTAATTTTCATTGCAATGATTTTCTCCATTGCTGTACAGTGGGTGTAATGCCATTTGCTAAACTGAGAAAGTATAGAACAACATCAAATCCCTTGGAACAAAATGTAATATTGGCTCTGTCAACTGGAGTGTGATCGGTCCTGATTCTGTGTTTACTTAACATTAAAAAAGAAGGAATGATATCTAATGAAATCTATAAGTATTTAATGTAAATACCACCATAAATGTTTTCCATTCTGCATCCCACACCCCCTGAAATTAGTGGAGCAATCATTCCTGGACTTGTTATTTTTAGACCACATTAGCTAAACTGTGTTTACATTTTAACTGTTCTCTCTGAGTGTAATACAATGCCTACCCCAATTATTGTTGGCTGAATATCTGCGTAAAAGAGTATGTATTGATGTATCATTAGTAGGATTTATCATGAAAATCAAATATGAAAATTAGCAAATCGAGTCTAGGAAAACATGACAAAATAATGATAATATTAATAGTGTGATTTAGTTCATTTTAAGTATTTTAAATGGAGTATTTGTACAAGATAAGAGAAATTCATTGCCAGACAGGTAGCAGTTAATATTCATAAAATACAACTCTGTAAGGCTGTAGACTCTTCCTTTGCTGAATTGTTTGGAGGTGTTTTTTTCTAATATTATTATTGCATGCGCAGTCAAATGAATCTTCATTTTTTATGCATTGATTATCCTTCATTATCCTTATTTTTCATAAGGTTAACAGAAGTCTTTCTCTAATCATTACACAAGTGTGTTTTGAGCTGTATTTCCACAAAGAGCATTTGTGTTTAATACAATGAGCTGGTTTATATTATCACACTAAATGGCAGTTGTATTTGTGAAGGTTATCCTGTGTTTTTCATTGAAAAATAAGAAGAGGAAACTTAACAATACTGCCAGGTGCAGAATTGTACTGCAACCAAAAAACTGTTTGATGGCAGCACACCCATTTGTCTTAGAAAGCATGGTAGACCATTATAAGTTTCCGCAAACGATTTTGATCAGAATTGTAGGTGAAGAACCACATGACAGCATATAATTTAGGGTAAGCGATTCCTGGTCTAACTAGCACTTAAAGTTTGGTTGTTTTAAGAATTATAAGTACAAAAGCATTTACCTACTTGTTAAAAACGTCTTGCATCTCTCCTAGAAACTGCATGTCAGGCATTGCCATGGTGACATTTGCTTTTAATTTTTTAAACTCACAATTTGAACGCCCGTATCACAAAATGACGACATGTTAAACGATTTATGGTTCTATCTGTTGGATGCCATTATCACGATACCATGTTAGCCGTTAAAAAAAGTGACATTATAGGAAATTTTGCATCAATCATTGTAAAAAAGTTATCAAGTTAGGATGAATGATCGATTCTCTACCATATCCACTGATAAAAATTGAAGATAGGGAGTAGATTCTGACATCCCGAAATTGAGATTGATTAGGATTTAGCTTTAGGGTTTGATGAAAAAACCATTTTGGAACTTAGAAATAAAGACTTGGGAGATGAAGATGTGAATTCAATATGGACGTTATTTTTCGGTGAATATAATTTTTTTCTCATTTTAATGTGTTCTACAGCTGTTATATGGAAGGTGCTATTACCTTACAGTTATTCGTATTGCAATATGATTCTATATATATGTATAATAAAGAACATAGTTGCCCTTGTGTAGAAAATCATCAGTTATTTCGTACTAATTCATTATTGTAGTTTGATTTTGAAGTATCTTTATCATTTTAATAACATTTTTGTATTTATTTCAGACACTGTGCAAGATAGGTCGTGTGCAGCAGATATATCATGACAATGACCTGAAAGTTGAAGTATGCGGAACGTCATGGACATACAACCCTTCAGCTGTCACTAAGGTTGCTTCATCTGATGGTACACTTCAGGCAACTTCCAGTGGTGGTAAGGCATTTGCATTTTTGTCAGCATCTTGATCATATTTATCTCAACAGTTTATGTTTTTATTTTTTTTTTTAGATTTCCCAACCTATGAATTCATTTATTTTATTCTAAGTAGTAGTCTTCAAGCCATCTATTTTACATTGGCCCAGAGTTTCCTCTGATCATGACCCAACCAAAATATTTTAATATTGATCTTTTTCTGCGTGAGTAGCTGGAGAATCATTACATTCATTGTGTATTAGTTATACACAATGTCCACATTACAGGAAAAGTAGGATTAAGTGGCATTCCTCAGTTAAATATTAGTTCTTTCATATACAGCAGACCCCTGATTACCCGGCTGTGGTATATCCGTGTTGCAGATTAACCCTGCATGATTTTCACTCTTGCTCAATATTTTCCGCGATCTTTATAAAAAAATAAACTCGGACGCAAAATCATCGGAATTACTGCATTAATGCTAGGATACACCAGGCTTATTATTTCCATTAGAATCTCCTTTTTTTAAAACTGAAGCTATTGTGCACTAGCTGCATTCACAGGAGCACTGTGTTCCTGTTTTCCTAGCCTCACAGTGCACGACCGCACTCTGTGATCACGAATAAACGTCCCGCAGCAGTTGCAACCCAGGCAACTTGTGCGAGACGGGACTACGTAGTGTTGTGCCTGACAATATAGTTTCCGACGTCTAGCAGTGGTTTTGAAGCATTCGTGCTAATCACTTTTCCATATCCGTAATCATACAACCACGGATGTGTGGTTTTCGAAACCAGACCTTCCATGGGGCATTAATAATACGAGCTTGGGTTTGGAAATGAAAATAGGAAAAATCTTTGGATAAACCACTGACCAGTGGTGTAGCGAGAGGGGGAAGGTCGGGGGTCCAGACCCCCAAAAATATAAAAACTCAATGACTTTCCTTTATAAAAGGTAACAAAATATTGAAAAATCATGAATTTACAATAGATTTCTTTGAAAAATGAAGTTTTGAAGTTTTTTAAGTGTGTTAAAGTTAGTTTGAAACTCTCTACTTGTTTTGTACCCTGTTGTTTAAAAATTTTCCCCCCTGGTTTTGGACCCCCCCTAACGAAATTCTTGGCTACCCCACTCCCATTGACTGAATTCAAATTTTCCTCACGCATGTTTCCCCCAAATTTTGTCACTTTCTCATCGCATACCAACTTGTGTTTCACTCGAAAATGCTTCAGTATGGTGAGGTGGATTTAGCACTTCCTTGCGATAATTTCACGCCACAGTTCAGTTATCACACACAATCAGTACCACAATTAAAAGTATTTGAAACAGCATTAACGTCAAGTACAACGAGGTGCTTGACCATTCAGAATGAGGAAGGGGTGGGCATTTGGGTGGGCCTCCGTATTTCAAGCAACGAGGCTACTAATGAGGGAGTCGAGCACGAACAAGTCACATCTTGCATCAGTGACGTCGTTGTCTTCAATGCGAATCCGGGCACGCTATGTGATATATGCATTTGGCTTTTCCAATCCGTCTCTACTTGTTTTAGGGGTTAATGCTGCGCTTATTTCTTTGAACATTGTGCTGTTTGGACAATGTTGCGCATTAGTATAGTCTAATTGAGAATAGAAAACTTAGTGGCAATCAATTAGAGCTGAAAAATAAACAGAAATATCGCCAGGAGTGTGTCATATTTGGTCTAATTCATTTTTAAATCTCGTGCATGTCATCTAATTGTCAAAGCTATCGAGACATCTTTGGGCCCAGAAAGTCACTCACCTAGCATTTGTCGTCTAGAAACTGAGAATAGAAGCAGGTACACCAAAAAAGGTCAGTTGGTGAGATGGGGTAGGTATGAAACATGCTTCAATAGGGTAGTTTCCTTCATCAAAGAAAATGAAAGGCATTGATTGCGTTTTTGAAATACTGGTTTAGACGAATGGCAAGGGTCAAATTTTATCCTCATTTGAAAAAGGCCAGATTGGCGCCCATGCGATTCCACTCCGCATGACGTCACAGGGACCTAGTTTCTACACGAGAGGATAGGAGTTATACATCGTCTGAGGTTACCAATGCATGCATGAGGCACAGAGCTCAGGGAAACATGTCTTAATAATCACCTATTAAAACTGGCTAAGTTCGGAAAGTTTTCTTCGTTTGATAAGGTATTAATAAACCTTTTTTAAGCCAAGCGCTACCATCCAGCAAGGTACTCAGCTATCCGACAGCATCCTGCGACGTATCAGCGCTAAGCCTCGCCTCAAGGTCACCTCACCGGGCGGGAGGGGGAACCAGAAATACGACGTACGGAGATATTTCCCGGCATTCATACTTAAGCGTCGCGTTTTCGCGAGCTTGAAAATTTTCACTTTTCATTTAATCGCGAAAAATAGATGTTGTCATTTAAAAATCTAAAAGCGTGAAATACGTACTCCAGGAGTAATAATCTTTCGATTAAAGCAATAAAAAAATAACAGGAAACCACCCTATTGTTCTCGTGTAATTTGATATTTTCCTTAGAAGACAATGATTTACCGTCCATGTGATTTCGGAAACAAAAAAAAAACAATAAGACGATGGGCTGATGGACGGCCGAGGGTGGTTTACTGAAATCTGCGATGTAGTTACTTTTGACGTGGTTATTATCCTACGATGCTGTGATTCCCCCAATGATTGCTCAATCTCTTGGGAAGAGTCACACTATGTGCCACTCATATTTTGCCTTTTTTATTTTCCACGGCTGAAATTCTGCTACGTAACCTCTGCGAGAGCTTTCAAACAAAACGGTTCATGAGTAGGGCAAGAATCGCATAGGACGGCGCATTTGAATAGAGAATCGGAACTCTTTCCACCCTTATGGGGCATTGCATTCACTGAAGCTATTATTTAAAATTTCGGATCCAGATCCGATGTCTTCCGCGACTTTGGATCTGATGTATCCGCTGAAGGGCAATATCCGCGGATATTTGGATCCAAGGTATCCGATCCGACCATCCCTATCAGCAACCCAATTTGGCAGTTGTGAACAACTAAATGGATTTTTTTTTCATTTCTTGTTGTTATGTATTTGGGTGGTAAGAATTTCAAGATTTTTTTTTGGGGCAATACCGTATATGTCTGAATATAGTCCCCCCTTTTTTTCCAAAAATGCCTGTCGTAAAAGTAAAGGGGGGGGACTATATTCAAACGCATTTATTTAACTTTTCCCGAAACTGAAGCCTCAAAATTAGGGGGGGGACTATATTCAGAGATATACGGTATTTTACAAGTTTTTATTTTCAATATCATATTTTACATGAGTCAAGTTTTGGCAAACCATCTTTTCAGCTAATTTTTCTTGTCGTTAAAATGTCTTATATATGTAGAAATTAGAAGTCTCTTCGTAAATGGACTCCAAATACTCATTGCATGGAGTTATTAAAAAATATTTTTTCCTATCAATTGGAACAGCCCTCTCTCTAATTTCTAATGTAATTATAAATATATATAATGGAGTGGAAAAAAGGAAAGGTTTCCTTCATTAAATTATTTATAATTTTATGTTATCGCTTGAATCAATGTTATGATTCCATCTATGAAATTTCAGAGTTAAATATAAAAATAAGCCATGTAAGTCTTTTGCATTGATTCCTTTCCATGAATTAGAAAATGTGTCTTGTTCTTTTAAACCCTTATTTTGAAACTCCCAGTAGTCAGCCCTCTGCAAGATGTCTCAATAGGTGTGTGAGAGGCCTTAAGACTTCATCTAGTATATGGGAATACTACAGAGCTTAACACATCTTGGTCCGGCACCCTTTAAACTAGACTAGCCATTGGGGCCGGTCATATTTTATGCCATAGGCCTCAATATATGTTCAAACTATTATAACGTCGATAAAAAAGACGTCAATAAGAAAAAATTTCACAAAAACAAACAGTAAAGCTACCTGAAGACGCACAAACCAGAACTAGGTCGAAATAATTCCAAATAAATCCGTAGAGGTCAGCAGGAGACTGCACTGCATGAAAACGTAAAAACGCGTGATCGGCACATAAGCGCTGGCGGCGGAAACACGTAAAAACACGTGTGCGGACCATAATGTGTTAAGGTGCACATTAAGAGAGATTTGAATGCCTGAATTCAAGTTATGGCTTTAGAATGAATGGAGGTAGCTTGTGTAGCCTTCGTGATGGTTCAAGATTCTTCCATCCCTCTTTCTTCTGCTCGTATCTGTACATATACCACATTGGAGCCACAGTTGAGCATTGTAGTGAAAAGGAGTGTCCAGTTTGTGCTATTTTAATTTAATTTTGATGCACTTATGACAAAACTTTTCAAGAAAGAATACTAAACACATATGGCTTTGTGGTTGTGACCTGTGCCACATTCAGCTGCCACTATAAATGCATTTTAAATAATTTCATTTCACTGATCATGGTATGGAGCTTGGATGCCTGAATACTTACTAAGCTTTGGGCTAAAATAGGATATAAACTTCAGTACTTCACAATTATCCATTTTATGTAAATTCAGTAAAACCTCTTTACATTGTAATGGAGAGGACCAAAATTTGGGCAATTTGATGTATTGAGGTTCACTATAGAGAGGTTTCATTGATAGGCACCATTTTTTCTTATTCTTCGGAAATGAAGGCACCACTGTCTTTTAAACCATTATATTTATGTGTTTAAACAAACATGCATGCATTGGTGAACATGTATTTATTATTTAATAATTACAGAAAGCGAGCACTATCGCATGATTTTTGCCATGATTCGAGATAAAACGATGTTATCTCTCTTAATTCAACAGTCACTAAAATGATTAGGATAGTTGGATAACTTTTTTCTTATTTACTGTTAGGTATGCTCTCATATGGAAAAAATGGCCATAACAAATGAATAACGAGAAAATTACAACATAAAAAGGTGCATAAGAAAAAAAATACGGGTAAAACATCTATCACTGAAAATGTCATTCCATGTACATAATCACAGCTGCATTAATGGTCTCTAGTAGTCTCGGTACGATTTGAGGAGGTAGTTAGGCTGTCTCGGGGGTGTCTCCTTGGTATGATAAGTGAAGGTTTTACGAGATAAAGTGGCTCATTACAAAGAGGTTTACCTATAAGTTTACATTAAATCTGATGGGACCGTGGGGATGATATGAAGTATGGAGGTTTATGATGTAAAGAGTTTCACTACATAGAGGTTTTACTGTATTTTTTTAAGAAAATCTTTTTCTCCAGTGTGTTGATTGGCATTGTAATAGTCATTTAGTTTTTGATGTGATTGCCTACAGTGCTTTCAGAGATTTTGTTAAGAGCCCTCAGAAAATTGTTTTACAAATGAGTTGTGGCAGTCAGTGGTATAAAATTTAAGTTAACAAATAATTTTCCTTTAATTTTATGATAACTAGGCTGAAAAAACATACCTAACCGAATTTTCAACACCAAAAGTCAGAAATCTGAAAACATTCTGGGGCATACATTTGTATACATTATTTAAACCTGGACAGTTTTTTTCCTGTTTTTTTTTTGGCTCAAAGTTAAACTTAATCATTGCAATGTTTGCATTCTAAGAATTACTTATTGTGTTTCTACCATTTATATTTCCATTAAATTTTTACAGAGAGACTGTCTGCATTGCTGAAGAAACTCTTTGAGACCCATGTTTCTGGAGATGTTAATGAAGAGCTAGTGAAGGGTGCTGCAAATGGTGATGTCCAGCGAGTTGATGAATGTTTATCTCGCACCGATGCTGACGTCAATGGTGTCTTTGCTGGCCACACTGCTCTTCAAGCAGCCTCTCAGAATGGTCATCTCGAGGTGATACGCTGTCTACTGAGACATCAGGCAGATGTAGAGATTGAGGTAAGACACTTATCTATATTTTGTTTTTGCTAGCGTTTGAGACTCCTGCTTTTCAATCTTAATTAATTCCATGGGATAGTTAATAGCATGACCTTCATTTAGGATTGTTACAGGTTGGGGGAATAATGCTAATGAGGGAAAATTTATGTCATGATTTGGGATCTGAAAGACTCACTGTTCTACCGGCTGGCTGCGAGCTTGCATCTTTGACACAGAAAGATGTTGTAAATTTTTCCTTTGAAAATGCATTAATTTTATACAAAAAAGAATTTATATGTACATATAAAAAATGCATTTTAGTGACCATTTCCACTCCTTGTGATGTCAAGATGTCTGTTAACCTGGACATCACTAGACTGAAAAATGTGCTGGAAAAGTGGCTGTGCATTTATCCACTGTACTCAATTCATGAATATTTTGAGCTGGACTTATCTTCTCTATTATTATAAATGTAATCTTTGTAATGCATGTGTTTCTAATGTTTTGATCCAATGTACATGTTTTGTATGTTTCGTTGTATTGAATGTTTTTATAAATGTGTTGTATACGATAACTTGACAACATCTGCGAGGGCCAATCCTCGCCATGGATGAATAAAGATAAAGACATCTAAGAAAAGTCAGGTAGTGTACCAGAAAATATGCTTTTGTTGCATGCAGTTTTAGCAAAAACTAGTCCAGTGCATTGAATTCTTGAGACCCACCCTAAGCAATGCATGGACTAAAAATTTTTACTAGTTTTTCTCTTCCAATTATCCTTGAAATCTAAATGTCTTAGGATAGTTGCTTACTTGATATTCTTCCCTTATTCACTTAATGCTCATATTTGGATACTAGACTGCAGAACTTTTAGTGTGCTTGTCTTCATTTATAGGTCTTCCAGGGTGTTCAATGCATGGTGATGTTAACGATGATGATTTGATATAAAAATAATTATAAGCCAGGTGTAAATTTCTGTTGAATGAGGTTATAAAGCATGCCAGCCATGGTATTATTTGATAAAGTCAGGATATTGAGATAATGTCCTAGCTGTTTTTTCCTCATGAGTTCATATGTGAGCTGAAGTTTTATAGGTGGTGCGTTGAATTTAATCATTTAATTGGAGTAACTTGCTTGTGAAGGTAAGTTTCTTTCATCTCAGGATGATACAGGATAAAAATGAATCAACAACTTTTCCTGTTGTCACAGTGACAAAACCAGGATAGGGGCGAGGTTAGGGGGGCTTGGGGATAACCTCCAAGTACATAGTAGTGGGGATTCGAACAAAATTACCATTTTATTTTGTGGAAATGGGATACCTGAGGGGGACTGTAGGCTATAGCATTTGTTTTTTGATAATAGCTGAATATTAGTTTCCCTCAAAAATTTTCTTGTTTGCCAATAAATTGATTGGAAAATCTGCGAACACTAAGGGAAAGATCAGATTCTGAATTTGTGGTAACTTTGGTAATTTTTTTGATTTTCGAGTACTATTTCCAAAAAATGTGGTATGGAAATCCTGTTTTTTGTTGGCTGTCAGTCAGTGAAGTACAGATATAAGTACATGTAATCAATTTACATGAAAATGGCATAGCTGTTTGTACTTCTTGTAATGGAGCAACCTGTTTATATACCCCTCTTCTCAAATGTTTCCAGGATAAGGATGGTGACAGAGCTGTTCACCATGCAGCTTTTGGTGATGAACCAGGTGTAATGGAGCTGCTGGCCCATGTTGGAGCTGACCTGAATGCACGCAATAAACGACGACAAACTGCTCTTCACATTGCTGTCAACAAGGGGCACGTGGGAGTCGTACGCAGCCTTCTGGAACTCGGATGCCATCCAAGTCTACAGGTAGGTGTTTTTGATTTTCTAAATATGATCCTTGTTATAGGTAGTAGGAAATCCATGATGCATGGCATGATTTGTTAGTGGAAGAAGAACCTTCTTACTATTGATGAAATGTGAGGTTGAAGAAAGTGCAAAGAAGTATTAATGATTGCATTTCATTAACTGTGAAAATACAGTGTGGATCCTAGCATGGATGTACCCAGTAAGGGGCTGGAGGGGGCAGCTGCTCCCCCCCCCCCCCAGAAACAAAAATGGCAATTGTCTTTTAAGGAAAATAATATTTTTTCAAGCAAATAATTTTAAATACTAATAGAGAGCTGTTGCAGTTTCCTTATAATGGTGATTTCATTCTATTTTTCCATGCTTAAATCTTATTTACAACTTGAACAACCGTGGCTTGTCCCCCCTAGTTTTCATCCTGGGTGCACCCTTGGATGCTAAGTTTCAAATGGATTGATAGCACCAAGCAAATCACATGAGAAGATAAACCGAATGCTGGGATGTAATGAATGTAGAATAGATGGAATGGTCAGAAAAAAATCTAGCCAAGCCACTTTTCACTCACATTGCCTTTGCAAATACAGCTCCCAATTATCGGGGTGCGGCTCACCTGTATTGCGGATTATCCATGCATGAATTCATACTCCTTCGATGTTTTCCTAGATCTTTGTTTAATGCATGAATTGAATTTTAATGCATGGCCAAACAGGGCTCATTATTTCCATTAGAATTCCTGTCAAAAAATGGAATTATTTTATTAACTTGCTCACAAGAATGTTTCAAGTTTACTTGGACGTCCGATCTAGCAATGCAGATGATGATCAGTAGCGCGAATAAAAACAGTAATTTTAGAAGATAGTTGAATCGTAAACAAATTGTACTTGACAAAAAATGTTATCTACAATCATTATATGTACTCATGGTTAAATAAAAAAACACAGTACTATTCCACAACCTTATATATTTGGAGTCTACTAGTTTCAACGTTACAACGTCATTATCAAGACTAACTGAGAGAAGCATACAACATCCAGCCTTATTTATCCAACAATAGTGTGAGGGAAGAGGGAGGGGGGAGGAACTAAATGAGGAGCAGCATTGAGCATTGTTGGTTGGGCATTGTTGGTTGGATGGGAGGTTCAAAACAAAAAGTATAAAAGCTTGGGGAGGTGGGGTGGGGGCAGGCAGATAAAAGTCAGGTGGTAACGAGGTTAATGAGAAGGGGAGGAGGAAGGATTGTCAAGGAAGAAGTCAGATTTTAAAACAGTAGATAAAAAGTTAGAACATTTGAATACAGTCATATCATTAAAAATTTCGATGTTACGTGCAAGAGTGCATTTGGTGATTTCTAAAATTTCTAAAATATCCAGTTTTACACTTTTGTCATGTACATGTAAGATTTTAATATTAAAATCACTGTTGTGGCCGGATTCGAACAGGTGTTTAGAAAAATGGGAAATGGAGTCTTTCAAACGAGCACTTCTTTTGTGTTCATCGACACGAGTTTTAAACTTGCGGCCCGTTTGACCAACGTACACACCGTTGCACTCGTCGCATGTCAGGGCATAGACACCACTTTTGTCTTCAGGGTTCACTTTGTCCTTGGAGTTAAAAATCACTTTACCAAGGGAGGTCGGGGAGTAAAAACACACTCTGTATTTGTCTTTGGGTATGAGGTTGTGAACACTGTAAGACAGGGGGCCAAGGAAAGGTAATTTGCACCACCGTTTAGGTTCTGCTTTGGGGACCGGCAGCAAACTGGTTAGGGTGGGCGATACTCTTATTCGGGTTTTTTTGGCCAGTAATTTAAGGATGAGGTCATCATGATAGCCGTTATTAGAACATATCGATTTAATAACATTAAGTTCCTGGTTGAAACTTGAAGCAGTCATTGGTATACAAAGGAGTCTGTTAAGCATAGAGTTGATGCCTGCAATCTTGTGGGAGTAAGGATGGTTTGAGTCTGCGGGGATAAGTACATCCGTAAAGGTACTTTTCCGGTAGATTGAGAAGTCATGTTTGCCTTCTATGAGGGAAATCGTAAGATCTAGGAAGTGGATTGAGTCACCTCCGAGTTCAGTTGTAAAATTTATGGATCGGTGGAGGGAATTGAGTAGCCCAAGGAAGGAGGTCAGTTGTCTCTTGCTACCGGTCCATAAGCAAATAATATCATCCACATATCTAAAGTAGTAGCACAAGTTTTTTAAAAGAGGGTGATGAGAGCTGAACAGTTTACTTTCAAGGTTATCCATAAAGATATCAGCTAGGATAGGCGAGAGGGGAGAGCCCATAGAGAGGCCGTGGTTTTGTCTATAAAATTGGTGATTGAATTGAAAATAATTTTGGTCCATGCACACTGATAATAGTTTTTTGAAGTCACTCACTAAGTCGTCATTGACGGATGATTTTCTGAGCAAATCTAGAGTTATATCTATGGCTTCTTTAGCAGGTACGGAGGTAAAAAGGTTGGAAACATCAAATGATACCAGTTTTCCATTAGGGGGGGGGGTTATTAAGGAAAGACGTTTTGCTAGCTCAGAGGAATTTCCAATGCTGTGCGTAGGCTTAAACCCCGAGAGGGTCCGTATGAGTGTATTTAGCTTTGAAGAAAGGAGGTGGGAGGGAGCAGAAAAATGGGAAACCACAGGGCGTATGGGGAGGGAATTGAGTATCGCTCAAGCCCAGAGGACATGGATCCGAGAGGAACTGAAAAGCTGGTTCATGAAGAGGGATTCCCTATCCCACTATCTCTACTACCTTCACCTGGAGCTGGGACATCGTCTGCACTGGTGCCAGTGGAGTTCTTTCCAAGACCACGTCAAGGATCTGAGCAGCCGCATCGCCTTCAAGAAACGTAAGGTGATCTGCAAAAAACTGTACTTTCTTCGTATTTCACAACGACCAACCACCCCTCCACTGTGTGCTAATCGTGCCCCCAGATCCTTCCCTCCACGGGTCATCAACCTTTCTGACCACAACTTTACGGACCAAGAAGTCAACTTCCTTAGCAAGGGTTACAAATACTCACTTTCCCAACCCATCAGCAAGAAGGCTGCTTGTAATTTCTTGGTTGATTGTGAAGTAGCCCTTCGTAGTGAACCTCCCGGCAAAAAGCACCAAATCGCTGAACATATTTCTAAAAACCTCACTAGAATCCCAAATGCTTTGCCTGCCTCTTCCTCCCACTTGTTAAAATCTATTAAGTCGGCCGCCACAAACCACGATCTCATCTTCACCAAAGCTGACAAAGGTTCTAGTATCGTTATCCTCAACAAAAGTGATTACCTAACGAAGTGCTATGACTTTATATCGACCAATGAGTTCGAACTGCTAAACAAAGACCCCACCCCCCTTTTTCAAGGTCAACTTAAATCCATAGTGAACAGATGCACTTCCTTACTCTCACCTCGAGAAAGGAGACATCTTATTAAAATGAATCCATTGCCACCGAAAATGTACGGCTTATCCAAAACCCACAAGTCTAACGTGCCCATACGCCCTGTGGTTTCCCATTTTTCTGCTCCCTCCCACCTCCTTTCTTCAAAGCTAAATACACTCATACGGACCCTCTCGGGGTTCAAGCCTACGCACAGCATTGGAAATTCCTCTGAGCTAGCAAAACGTCTTTCCTTAATAACCCCCCCCCCCTAATGGAAAACTGGTATCATTTGATGTTTCCAACCTTTTTACCTCCGTACC